>NC_090445.1:1406536826-1407155821 GCF_031143425.1 Pleurodeles waltl | reverse complement strand
GGGGTACATGGGTGCCATCTATGGCGCCAATCACATGTGGTATGTTGGCAATGGATAAAAATTTGATTTCACAGTAAGGAGATCAGGGCTTTGGGGATGTAGCTCTGCATATGTTGTATAAATCCACGCAGGGATTTTGTAAGGATATTGCTGAACATTAGTTGTGACACACCGGATGCCATGCCCACTGTCACCTAAAATGACCCAGTTGCTAAGAAATGTAGGACTGATAGTACCCGCAATGTTGGAGGGATGGCAAATGGGTTTCCTATTGCAGGCTTGAGTTCAGGCTCCAATTGGTCACACAGCTCACGGATTGTGTTACGGCTCAGGCGATAAGTGATGATGATGTTACTCTCCTCCCTGGTAGGCAGATCAACCAGGGGTCTGTAGACAGATGGAGCCTTCCCTCTCCACATGGGTCGGAAGCTATGTGGAGAAAAAGCTAGAAAGATGTTGTGTAGGACTGATTACTCTACATTCATCTCTCACATCCATTCCATGTGTATTCCACACACACTACACAGTAAGAGTCCTGAAGCAGGATCTAACCCTGTTTGGTCAATGTGCTGTGATTGCTGTGGATGGGACATTCAACAGTGTAGGCATACTTGCAACCATGATATGGGTATAGGCATTTGTCATGTCACCTCTAGCTCCCTGACGGTAGATGAAAAGGTGCTATATACACTGCCCCTGTCCTGTTTGGGTAAACTTTTTGTACATAAAATTGCAGCCGCCAGTCATACAGGTTGTGGAGAGTAGGAAGTGACATCATACCGCTGACGTATGTTGTCATGGTGGTTGGCGGTGTTCACCGCGGTACAAATGCTCATTGGTTTACATTGTTGTCTATGGGTAACAGGGGCCAATCAGGATCACCTTCAGCGGTGACGGTGCACATTGCCTCCGTCTACACTGCCATTTTTGGTTTGCCTATGCCACTTGACTCCTGCACCTCAAGACGGCCACTACCCCACTGTGTGTGCTGCTGTGTCCTGACTCTGGGACTGGAAATGGCATGGGATACAGGGGAACGGGCCTTGGCCTTCACATCATTGGAGTTGGAGAAGCTGGTGGACGGGGTCCTACCCTTGTACGCAAAGCTGTATGGGCGACCAGAGGACCATGTGAGTGGTATTCATGGGTCATAGGAATGTGTGCCAATGGATGAATGGGTTGTGCAAGTGAATGGAGAATGTGGGCATGGATAGGTGCAGTGTGCCAGGGCGCATGTGTGTAGGCTCATGGATGACAGTAAGTTTGAATGGAAAATTTGCAGGTGTTGTTGTGTCCCATGTGTTAATGGGGCACCTCCACTCACAGTTACTTTTTCCTCTTTGTGTTACATGCAGGTTAGCGCCCATCAGAAGAAGGGATACTGGCGAGTCATCGCCAAAGAAGTGCGGATCCTGGGGGTATGCAGCCGGTGGAGCACCCACTGCAGGAAGCCTTGGGAGGACCTGAGACGTTGGGCACGGAAGACCGCAGAGGCCCAGCTGGGGACGGCCTCCCAACAAGGAAGGGGTGCCCGTTGGACAATGATCCCTCCTAATGGCCCGCATTCTGGCGGTGGCCAATCCAGCAGCAGCCACAACGGGGTAAGTACCACCACTGTTAACATTGCTTATTGTGAAGTATAGTTGGGTGCAAAAGGGTGGTTGGCAAGTAGCGGCTAGGTGGTACTCAGGTATGTCCATGCAGGCATCTCCTTTCCTTCATTGGGATTGGGATTTCTGCTTAGAAGGAGTGGGTATTTTGTCATGTCACAGGTCAGTGAAGTGTAGGTAGGTCAGTGTATTGTGGGAGCTAGACCACCACTCAGAGGTACCTACCTTGATGTAGTGGGTGATGTTGATGGATAGTGCCTGAGATCGGTGGGAGTGCATTTGTGCCAACATCCCATTCAATCAGGTATTGACAGCCTACATCCTTCCTTTTTCCTACCCCCCTTCTTTGTGTTCCTGTGTTCATGTGTGCATTAGCATTATCTTGTGAAGGAGCAGAGGCACCGGCGAGTGGGGATGCTGCTGCCCACGGGACCCAGGAGGCAGAGACCACCAATGCTGAGGGGACCAGTGGGAAGGAGGGCAAGGGGAGCACCACAGGGAGGCAACTACCACTCCAGGTAGTGACTCTGACAGCTCCTCCGATGGCAGCTCCCGGGTGGTGGTGGACACTTCTGGAAACACTGGATATACAAGATCTTCTGTGCCACCCCGTACCAGCACCGCCCTCCCAGTAGCTACTCCCCGAGTTGCCTGTGCCCGCTCACCCAGGAGGGTGGGCATCTCCTTTTCCGCAGGCACCTCTGCCCCTTCCTCAGTTAGTCCTGCTGCTCTCAATGAGGAGGCTATTGACCTCCTGAGAAACATCTCTGTTGGGCAGACAACCATTGTGAATACCAACCAGGGACTGGCATCCCAGATGCAGCAATGCAATGCCTACCTGGAAGGCATTTATGGTGCCATGTCTGGCCTACAGAGATCTTTTCTGGCTCTGTTCTCCTTTTGACAGCAGCCAGTGTTCCTGGATCTTCCCTCCACCCCTCCCACCTCCTCTGCTCCTTCCAGTACCCCACTCCCTTCACCCATCCCAAGCACACATACAGACAAGCATGCACCCAAGCCAACACACAAGAAACTCAGAGAGAAATACAGGTACCACAAGTCCCACCACAAGCTGGCACATACTCAACATCCAATTGCACACACACCACAACAGCCACTTCCCCCACTGTGTCGCCCACCCCCTCTTCCATGTCTGTCACCTCATAATACATACCCACATTCTCTGCATCCTCAGTCACTGCTCCAGCCACCATTCTCACAGTCACCTCAACTGCTGACATCCACTCATGCACCCTAGACACAACACCTGCAATCACCACAACAACTTTCACAGACACTTGCAGCACACTCACCAGACCGGCAGACACACGTACAACATCCATCTACACTAGCTGCCTGTCTATTCCCACTGTTTCCACCCCTCCTCCCAGTATACACAAATGTACCCACACATCCTCACAAGAGCCATCCACGTGTGTGTGTGGGATGTGTGTGGTGTGTGGGTGTGTAATGTCCCCTTCCCTCCCTTGTGTGCTCGGCGGCTGTACTCACCATTGTCGTCTTCGTTGGCGGTCACAGTTGTGGAAGAATGTTGCAAGGATCAACACTGGGAGGATTCCCAGTTCATGCTCCATGTTGGCCTCAGCGTCGCCTGTGTCCCTACGTTAAGTGTTTCCTTATGTACAGCTCACTTCTGCCATGCTTTGAGTGACGGTGATTCCGCCCCAGAATTCTTGGCGGTGTGGTATTTTGTAATACAATGGGCTGGCAGGGCCTTTCCACCGGCCTGAAGATAGCCCCCCCTCCGCCGTTGTCGGCTCTCCCACTCTGGCCGTAGCAGCGGTGAAGTAGCTGCTCTGCTCACATTTTTCTACATGACTCATAATACAGTGGTCTGGACTACCACCCTGTTGGCAGTTGCACCTCCATTGCCGGCGGGGCAGTCTAACACTGCTAGACTAATAATGACCACCTAAATAATTACTTATGAAGTCAAATTCACTGCTTTGTGGAAAAATGTTGGTGAAGAATCTACAACTGTATCATGCTTCTCTGTCCTTTGAGGATGGGATCCTTTGCCCCTCCGGGTAAGTTTTGCACTCCAAAGATGTGTACATGCTCTATCAGGTCATGCAGCACAGATATTGTGACTGGCTAATTGGCTGTGGGCATCCCTCAGAGCTGTGTGTAAGTAATTAATAGACAAACAGGTAGCTGACCAACTAAGGCTTTTTGCTTCCTTCTCTGGAATTTTGGCTCTCTGTAAGGATTTCAAGAGCAGTTTGAAAAAGATTTGCTTGTGAACAGGTAAAACAAATACAATCATTGTTTTAGACTCAGGTTTCAAATCCACTAGTTTGGAGGAGGATCTCTCATGTGCTGCCTTTGTACTGGACCTCCTGCATTATTTTTCTATCTTTTCACTAATGCCAATGGTGATGTTCAAGATTAGAAGAGCCGAGAGTGCTCGCTACCTTGATAGTCCTATTTTGGATCAGGTTTTCCTGGTTCTCAAACCCTTTTCTCCTACTGTTTACAATTATTAGGTTATATTCCTCTTCAGATTCCGAGCCTGGTGTATTCTTTGTACTGTGTCCAGTTCTGTAACATCAGATGCTCTCTGTACTCCAACTCGTGGCTTGAATCTCGAAAAGATTGGGCTTTTGGGAGAAGAAATGTCTTAAGAGGTGGCTGCTGCATAACACATTTTTATGAGATTATCCACAAGGTGGGAGTACACTCATCAGGGACTGCCCTTTAAGGTATGGTTTTCATAAAAGGGATTTTTTATTTGTGGGTTTTCATAAGAGCAGTGGATCTCAGCCAGGCCTTTTCAAAAGCTATTAGATTATTTGAAGTTCTTGAAATGCTAATGTCTAGGTTGGTGGAGAGTTTTGATATTCATTCACCTAGAAAGGTGGATCTTCCTTGTGGGAATTTCCACCTTTTTGAAAGCACAGCAAGCCTGTTTGTTTGAGCCTCTATAAGGAGTCCATTAGACCTCATGCCAAGCACAATCTTCTTTCCCATGGTGGTAAGTTTGGACCTGGAAACTGTTCACCCTGAACTGATTTCTCATCCTTATTTCAGGAAGAGCCAACATTGTATTTTCTGGATACTAGGATTGTGGTAATGATTCCATTCAGAGTAATTCAACAAGTGTGACAAACTATTCTATTGTTTTTGTACGAGCCTGGAGAGATTACGACCTGACTAGAGCTATCTGAATTATCGGATTAGAATGGCCATTATGAAGCCTAATGAGAGGAGTGACTTTACCAAGAGTGGTTCACTGCTACTTTAAGAAGATGGGGTCTACATCTTGGGCTGAGACATCAGTTGTACCCCCAGTAGGTGTTTGTCAGGCAACAAGCTGTACTTCTACTTCCATGAATGACCATCAGCTTCAGAAGGCAGACAGTGGAGAGGAGATGTTAAGTTCTTCAATTCTATAGTCTGCTGCACAGGCAAGCTTTAGAACCAATGATGATTCATTTCCTCCTGTTCCTCAGTCAGAGAGTGTGACGGGAAAAGGCCAGAGAGAGAGAGAGAAAGAGAATGAGAGAGCGAGAATTGTTACACGTTTACTTCTCACATTTGGCACAGAGGCAGCAGGCACAAAATGGTTGGTGAGAATTGAGGGTAAGCATACCAACAAATATGTGAAACATGGAGATAAACATACAAAGGCAGATAATAGCAGTGTAAGTATTGGAGTGTAATGTACTAAATTCTGTTGTGGACGGTGCTGTGAAGAGTTCCACACTGACCCAGGTACAAACTCAGAAGCCCAGGATGCCATGCTGTTAGAAATGGGGTTTCTGGGTAGTCAGAGTCTGCACCGCACCTAGGGAGAAACCACCACTCCTGTGCTCACCCCTGGTAGCTTGGGACAGAGCAGTCAGGCTTATCCCCAGAAGCAATATGTAAATACATCACAAAAGAGACTTCACACCAGGTTATATGAAAATAAACTGTACTGAACATAAACAGTAGACCAAAACAACATGAAGTAGTAATACTATGGGAGACAGGAAATTGTGAAACCATTGTAGTGCAACCAAAATGAAGCATTTCCCCATTGTACATGCCATAAGCATTACCCTCCCAGTACACCCTTGGCAGATCCTGATATATATTTGTGATCCCACCCAGACATATGATAAGACATCACGTCCTATCACACTGAGGGCAAAGGCACACAGTGGTAAAGTGTAGATTGTACACCAACAACACCCTCTACACAAAGGCCATTGTGCATCTGTGCTTCTTTTAGAAAATGTAGAGTAGCTGTGCGCATGCCCACCTGCACTGCTACTATGAGAGATACAGTACTCTAACAACCATTGTTGGGCTCAGAGATACCTTTATGCTTACTACACATAGGGGGTCATTACGACCTCAGCGGTCCTTTTGCAAGACCACCGAGGGACCGCCTGTGCAGGCGGTTTGCCGCTCGGCGTATTATGACTGTTGGCTGTTCTCCGTCGTTATTCCGACAGAGAGCCGCCAACAGCCATACTTGTGGGCGGCGGGGAAGTGGAGGTTGCTCCACCTCCACCGCCACGCCAACAGAACACCGCCCAGTGAATCACGTCCTGTGATTCGCCGTGGCGGTGTTCTGTTGGCGTGTGGTGTCGGCGGAGCTGCCCCCATGGCTCCCGTCCCCTCCCAGAGGATCGACGGACCAGGTAAGTCGATCGTCCATTAGGGGAGGGGGGTTGTTGTGTGTTGTGTGTGTGCATTGGGGTGTGCATCTGTGTATGTAGAGGGGGTGTGTGAGTGCGTGTATGCTTGCGGGGATGTTGTGTGTATGGGAATGAGTGCGTGTATGGTTATGGGTATGTCTGTATGGATGTGTGCATGTATGTTTGAATGTGGGTGTGTGTGTCTGACTGTGTGTGTGGAAGTAGGCATGTATGTCGGGGTGTGTGCGTGTGTGTGTTGGTGGTGCCTGCATGCGTGTCGGGTGTGTGTGAGTAATGTTATGTTGGGGGTCGGGTGGGGAGGGGGGCCCTGCCACTTTGGGGGGTGGCAGGGGTGGTGGGGGGTACAGGGGAGGGTGTCGGGGTGGGGGTGGGGCATGGGGGAGACCCCTATTAGTGCCAGGGAAGGAATTCCCTGGCACTGATAGTGCTTGCCGGCATGGATTTCATGGCGGTTGAAACCGCTGGAAATCCACAGTGGTAAGCCGGGTCCAAATACCGCCGGCGGTATACTGACGGCCGCCGGGCTGGAGACCCAGGTCACCGCCATGGTCATAATACACCAAGGTAAGACCGCCAGCCTGTTGGCGGTCTTACCGCCGGTTCCCCGCCATCCGCCAGGGTTGTAATGACCCCTATAGTATGGTAAATTAACAATCTCCAGGGAAACCTAGCTCAGAACCTCCTTGGGCACTCGCCCCGTTCTCGTTCTACTATCCAGGTCAGTGGTATGGGGAAGCAGAGCCATTCCCATGGGTGCTGTGGGAGGCCTGGCCTGGCTCTCCCACCCCACATGCAGCAGAATCCTGTGACTGCCGCCTGCCTCCACGTGGTGTGGCTGCCGACCTCGGCTTCCTGACCAGCTGCCTGTAGCGCATCCGGAGCCCTCCACGGCTTCCTGGACAGCTGCCTCTATCCACAAAGTGTGTCCCAGGCCTGAGGACCCTCTTAATGCTTCCTCAAGGGGGCCAGCTCCTCAGCTCAGGTATGTGTTTCAACTCGGGTTGTGGTGGTGAAGGGCCTCCGAAGTGGATTCATGCTTGTGCCCCAGGGGCACCAGATGAGGCACGCTTGCCTGCTGTCCTTCTCTCCTGCTTTGTGGATACTCCTCACTGGGAGGGGGGCCCGATTCACACTGGGAACAGGGGCACTCACCACGCGCTCTCACGAAAGTTAGTTGGCAGCGCTCACCACACGCCGAACTTGACAAAAAAAGGTCAAGGAAGAATACAACGGGCTCCCACACACACTTAATGTGGTGATCAGGTCAGTCCAAGCAGTGCTTATTAAGAACTACTAGTACACCAGTCAACCTCAGAGCCTTCAGCAGCCCAGCTAGTGCAGATGGTCTGAGGGAGCCAGTGAGCCCCTAGAGAACACTTGCAGTTCAGGGAAAAGCAGACAGGACGCACATCAGGGTAATAACGACGGTTCCTCCAGGCAGCCCCACAAGATCTGGGGACCCACAGAGTCAGGGAGCAGCTGGCAGCAAGGCAGCATGCAGAAAAGCAATCCAGTTAAGTCTTTTGGGCCATCCAGCAGCAGGTAGCAGGGCAACAAAAAAAGAGCAGTCCAGATGAGTCCTTTGTGCAGTCCAGCAATCATCCTGGAAGAAGTTCAGTCCCAGTTCCAAAAGTGCTCTAAAAATCACAGGGTCGGACCCCTATATTTACACTACAAAATGTCTTTGTTCAGGGGATAACTTCAAAAGAGCCCTTTCAAGTGAAGCACAGCACCCTTTCAGCCCCGCCCTGGCTCCAGATATCAGTAGGGGGTAATCAGTCCATTTTGTGAGGGCAGAACACAGCCTATTCACATGTAAGGTATGAACAAACCTTTCTATCCCAAGGTGAGGAAGACTACCAGTATGCAGATGCCCCTTTTGTCACAGCCAGCACCTCCTGTGTGATGGCTGTCTGGCAAGTATGCTCCAAGTGGAGCTGTCACTCTGCCCCAGACGTGGATTGGAGTCAGGCTGCAAAGCACTAAAGTTATAAGCACAGGGAAATGCCCATTTTCTAAAAGTGACATTTCTAAAATAGTAATGTAAAATCCACCTACACCAGTAAGCAGAACTACTCAATATCATTCCAAACATAAAAAAAAAAAATGTCCATGCTACTCCTTATAGATCAGAAATTACCACTTAGACGTATACAAGGGAAATCCTAATACAAGCCTATGAGGAGCAGCACTCCCAGCAGTGAAAAACTGAATAGGCTGTTTGTCCCTACTGGGACATGTAACACATGTCACTACTGGGACATGTAACACATAAAGATATAAGTCCTATCTTTTGCATGCACAGCACCCTGCTCATAGGGCTATTTTGGGCCTACCATATCGGTGACATGTGTTGCAAAAAGGGAGTTTAGGACTTGGCAAGTAGTTTGACTCACCAAGTCAATGTGACAATAAACTGTGCATGCAGGCACTGCAGTGGCATGCCTGAGACAAGCTTGAAAGGCTACTTCTGTGGGTGGCACAATCTGCACTGCAGACCCACTAGTTGCATTTAATTTACAGGCCCTGGGTCTATGGTATAACACTTTACAAGGGACTTATAAGTAAATTAAGTAAGCCAAACAGGTGTAAGCCGATTTCACCAAGTTTTAGAGGAGAGAGCACATGCACTTTAGTACTGATTAGCAATAGTAAAGTCCCCAGAGTCCTAAAGCCAACAAAAAGATGATCAGAAAAATAGAAGGAGAAAGGCAAAAGAGTTGGGGATAGCCCTGCAAAAAGGGTCATTTCCAACACATGCTATCACACATGCATGGAAATTCGGATAGCAAAACAGTCAATGGATAAATTCTGTGAAAACCCCACTAATGTGAGTGAACTAGTAAAGAACACAGCAAGGTGCAGAATGGAGCACATGACAGATACTGTTACAAACTGTGTAAAACAGGAAGTCATACAACTCCTCAGAAACGTTGTCAAGTACCTAATGCACACTGCTGTGGACCTTGATTATTCCTGTTGAATGTAAACGCTAGGAAATGGTGAGTTTCTCCTGGAAGAAATTAGACAAATGTCTTAGTGTATAGTTATTGCTCTCCACCACTTAAAATTATCCTTCAGACCTGTTTGTTCCTAACCCTTTATTTCTCAAGCATTTTTTTTTTCTGGTTGACTGTCCATTTCTACACTAATTCACTTAACCTCTTTCCATGATCTTCAGTTCTCTATGCTGTCTATTCCAGCCAGGAATTCTGAGATATCAGATAACAACAGGGGTATTCACCAAACAAGTTGAAATTATTCCTTGGTGTTGGGTGTTAATTCACTGGTGAGATACGCTAGGACTTTGGCATATCCATAAAAGTAAGTACCTTGAAGATGACGAGAGATAGGAGGGCAATGGCCTGATTGCTAGCCAGTAATTTTGATTACACGGGAGTGGTCTTTTAGGTATAACGCTTCTTGTATATCTCCCTCTGTCGCACTCTGCATAAAGTGACAACAGCAGAAGATTGGGTAACTTTGTAGGAATCAAAAGGATGCTTTTAAGAAAGCCCTCCATGATTATAGGGAAAAGAAGGATGGTCTTGTTTGAGGTGAATAGGCAAACGTGATTTGCTTGGTTCCAGGTTTGACAGATTGTTATCAAGAATAAGATTAGACCATGTGTAATTTTGCTTGTATTGTAAGTAATTGTCTTTTATAAAGTGTTCTTGAATACCACTAGTCCCAGATGGTCTTACAGTTTTTCTCATGTGGTGACAGAGGTTTCCTCAGTGCCAATAATTCAAAATCTAAAGGAACGTTTCAATTAAATTAAAACAAAACAAACAATGGTCCCCAGCAAAAATCTTTCTAATGAACTGTACCACGTACGAAAAATTGCATTTTATTGGATCAAAAGATAAAAGAACAAAACAAATTCCTTTCTAGATGCACTAAATGAGAGGAAAATGGGCAATGAGTAATTACCAAGAGCATACTGCAAAGAAAATGTTTCAGCGAAAAGAATTAGTCGGAGAGCAAGGCCTGCTTAGTAGAGGCGCCTCAAGTTTCAATAAAATGAGCATCACCTGGGGAACATTGGGGAGAATCCAGGGTAGGCCTGAGTCAAAAAATATACAGGGATGGCAGGTAAGTGGTCTACTCTGAAAGTGTAAAAACAGGAAAGATAAATAGACAAATCTAGCCTGAAGCGGGACTGGAGACCATCTGGAACGAATATGCATTGTTGTGTGAGCAAAGCTCATTAGCAACACTCATTGAGCAGGTTGCTGGAGGGATACCATTAGAATCAGCGGTGTATGGGTAGTTGCATAGATATGCTCCGGGGTGTGGGAAGGGAGGAAGGACTCATGTGCACCTACAGGAATCAGGAAATAGAGCACGGACTAGTTGCTCCAAGGGATGTTGAAGTTCCTAATTTGCATTAAACACCTTTTAACAGATTCCATTCCTGTTACTGGCTAGAAGTAAAATGTCCTAAAACATGGCTCAGAAGACCTCTCTCATGATTTCTTCCAAAGGTCCACCTAAAGACAAAGTGAAGACAAAGGTCTTTGACATTATGCTGTCCTATTACTAAGTGTGCTCATCAAAAAGTGGAGATGTCCACCTCTATTCCTGTGTGACCCAGGGTATTAATTTTATGATGGTTCGAGGAAGACAATAGACCAGATGGTTTCCTGAGGAGGTTAGCAGTTGCTGGGAAACTGCATTCCTAGACTACTTTATAATTTCCTTCTATGTAGTGATGCAACACCCAACACGTGGTTTGGGGTATCTGGAAAAACTAGATGTGTGATTGATGAATCTGGAGCAACCAACCCATGGGAAAGGTCCAGCACGTGAATATCTAAGGCTCTATGACACTATAGCAGGTAGGGAGCATTTTCTTCCTAGAAGGAAACTCATTTTCCATTCGACAGGAAAATATTCAGCACCAGATTTATGCCTCCCAGTTTAGTGTATTTATGTTTGAGAGGGTCAGTCTGATACTGATAACTCAGATAAATCTGTAAACATCCCTTGCTCAAGCACTGACAAATCATTAATTAGGATGTGTCCCACCAAAGTAGGCGACCTGAAGTTGTTGACGGTATATTAGGCCAAGTCATTATACGCTCGCTTTTAGAAACAATTCAAAACATGGGTATTCCCTGGGCTGACGGGTTCCAGCCTCGCAGCACATGCCATCGATACCATTATATTTAAGCCGATCTATTTCTTTTATTTGTGTTTTCTGACCTGGTGTTATTGATGCATGCCACAGTTTTCTGCAAAAGACTTGGGACAGACCAATGTTCAAGGTAAACCTCAATACTTTCAAAGGCAATAATGAGCCTTCTAGAATCAGCAGGAGAAGACTTTCATCATCTGTCAGAATATTTTGAAGTGATGGAGAGGGATGGGAAGATCCCAGAAATGTTTCAAAAGAACTGGAAACCATGCAACCTCCAGATTAGGTCCACTATTGAAAACGTAAGCTCCATGGACTGAAAGACCTACTGACAAAAACTCCACCGATGGATCTGGCAAGGTCGCACCAACACACTCCACCAACGCCAGGGCAAGCTTCATGGACTGAAGGGCCTGCTGGAGAAACCACCACCAGCGAATTTGCCAGGCTCCCACCATGGTCTAAAAATGCTAGGGAAAGCTTCACTAACGTCATAGTCCATAAACACTAGGACAAGCTCCACTGATTGAAGGGCCTGGCAGTAAAACCATTTATCAGATCCTCAATGCTCTACCTCTTCTCTCTTCTCCCGATACTAAGGCTATTTCCATGGATTGAAAGGACCAGCAGTGTAAACAACATCGGCTGATCCACCTACCTCTCCCATCACTCTGTTTGAACAATGCTAGCGGGTCTGACCTTAATAAGTAAACTTACAAGGGGACGCGAATAGGTCGATGAACTTTTTGACTCATTTAAGATGTTCTTGCCATATCTTCAATACATTAACATTAATCAATAATCAATATGTGATAATCCATAATCATTCATCAAAATCAATAATCAACGGAGTCAGTAAATATCACGCAACATGACCTTTCAGCCCTGAATAACCACACCTTTAGTAAAAGTTTAGTACTTTTAGTTCCCTTATATTAACAGTGCTAAAGTCATGTAGGTTAATCTCAAAATCAAATGAAACACATATAAGAACAATACTGGTTGACCAAAGTGATGGAAGAAACGCAATCTAATCAAAGCTTGAATCCCAACATATTCTAAGGCAACAGTGCAAATCAAAAGCAGAGTCAGCTGCAAAAAAGATATGTGATACGTAGAATTCACCAAGATAACTCGTCAAACATTTGTCCTTGTAATTCGTCAGTTGTCATGTGAATACCCTCATCTAATCCAGATTAGCATCAGCATGTTGGGCTTCATGCAAAGCAATTTAGAACACAAATTTAGATAAGCATCTAGATAGGGAAACTGTCAAGACAGTGCAGTTGGTACCTAGAAAGAAAAGGCATAAAAATGCAATTCAGTCACATTGTCATATCTACCTATCCATATATGGGTCAGCAAGCAGAATCAGTCTTCGTCCCCAGGTCATCAATCGATCAGCAAAGCATCAGGCTCTCAGTCAGAGAGTATGAGCCCAGTGACAGATTCTCGAGTCTCTTCTTTTCTCAATTTCGCAGTAAGTCCCTAAAATCTCCTAAAGTATCTCTGAGTAATTCTCCTCTGTCGCATTGTTATATTAAAGTCACCTAAACTATCCCCTAATTCCCTATTGATCAATTAATCGTACGTTCATACACAACCCAATAATAGTTCTATACCAAATCTATGAATTCTAATATTTCGCTCTTCACACGAAGTTGATTGGTCCACTTTATGATGTCCTCATCATCCGGCTCGTCAGGTAACACATTTGTTGCATCTTCCTCTCCACTCAGTGTCTTCATTGTTCGCGTCCTGGGGAAAGTACATCTCACACACATTACACACAGTTCATTACATTACTAGGAACATCGTCTCCTGTCCGTTGGTTCTCACAGAAAGATTTGATTAAACACTTTTAACAAGACAATTTCACAGTTTATTAACCGCTAAGAAATACAGCTTCTGTATGAGGCCTGGCAAAACTAGGCCAAGACACTCGCTAAGTTAAGGCCTACAATTTATAAGTTAGATTATACTTCATAACCCTAAATATGACATATTACTGCATTAATCTAATACATTTTCAATATTTCATAAGTATTGATCATTAATTAGTACATTTCGTGAACATTGATGGCCATTCGTTGAGGTCACATTTTTCAAATGTGTGCATTATTTTTCTCTACGTTATTCGTTTTCTACATGATTTATTATTCAAAACACATAAACACTCATTAATAATTTCTAGTTAAGACACCTGCTCTAACACTAATGCCAGGGCACCCCCCCCCCATCGGCAAGTCTGACAAGCTTACCCCCATGTCTAACCCCCAACACCAGGGTAACCTACAAGAACTGAAAGGCCCAACAGTGAAACCACCAGTGGTGAATCGGCCAAGCGCCCCCCAGCCCATTCCACCAACACCGGGGAAAACTTCATGGACTGAGGAGCCAGGAAGGGAAAACCACTACCAGCCAATCCAGCTAGCTACCTTTCCATCCCTATTCACCAATGGCAGGGTTATTGCCACAGACTGAAGTGTCAGGTGGTGAAACGGCCGTCAGTGGATCCACCAAATTCTTTCCCCACCTCTGTCCACTAAAGCAAAGGCAGGCTCCACAGACTGAAGGGCCTGCTGCTAGAGAATCCGACAAGCTTCCCCCCCACACACACACCATTTCACCAATGCCATAGCAAGCTCCACAGACTGAAGGGCCCATCAGTGAAACCGTCACCAGTAGCTGTGGCAAGTCGTACCCCCAAACCCATTCATCAGTACCAGGGCAAGCTCCATGAACTGAAGCGCACAGCAGCGAAAATGCCACAGGCGGATCTGATGAGCTCACACCCCACCTGGTCAATCAACAGCATGACAAGCTTCATGGACTCAATGGCACAGAAACAAAAGTATCACTGGAAGATATGCAAAGCTCCCCTCACCCGAATTCACTAAAATACTAGGGCAAAGTCTAAACTCAAAAGGGCTCAGCGCCAAAACCTCTACTTGTGTACTGCTGATTGAGACAGAAAATATGTATGGGCACAAAAATAAAGTTACTGAGTTCAAATTACTGAATCAGATAGCTAAAAATAATGGCCCAGTTTGTATATCAGTGATGTTTTGAACCATGCTACATAGGTGTCATGCAGAGCATGATAGACTGCATGTATTTATTCCTGCTGCAGGTAATGCTTGTGATAATATCAGGGAAATCAACAGTAAAAGCTGGTCATTGGCCCGTTCCGACCTTTTCCCTTTTTATCACATGCTTACTTGCAGATAATGTTATCTCTTGTTTTTAGAGAGTGTAAAGTTATTGACACACATATCCTCATGTCTGCCTTCTATCAAGGCTGACATACTGATGTTTTTAATACGGCGATGCAGAAAAGTTCAAGACCTGTAATAGAGAATACCTAATTAGTTCTTTCAGAGAGAATGTGTGCTGCATAATCCATTTTAAGAAACTTGCTGTTTAGGCCTGCTAGTTTCAGCTACAATCTAGCACACCACTTAGTTTTGAAAGGCTGATTGGATGCATTCATGTTGTATGTACTAGACTTGAGTTTTAGAAATAATCATTTTAAAGATCATCTCCTGTTTTGAGCGTGTTATTCATTTACAAAAGATGGATTGGAGTTTCACTGTCTCCCAGAACTCATGTAGTAGGACTTATCATGACCAAAAAATAATTCCTACACAGTAATGCCCAGTGTGTTGTGTATGTGTCAGTAGCGGGTGGTCATTTTTGCAAGGAGAGTGCGGATGGGACACATACGCACACATACACACTCACTCACACCCATGCATTCACATACACAAACACACACACACACAGTCCACTCACAGCACTCACTACCAAATATTCACAAGTACAAGCAACCACGCACCAAACATTAAAAAACAAGCATTTGCAGTGCAATAGGTCTCACATTTACTTGAGTTGGAGCTATTGGAATTGTAAATTTATAACTAGACTTCGTTTTCCACATTAATTGGTCGACTCTGCTGCATATTTTGGTACTTTGTGCCCCATAATTCCAGTGGCTCTGCATATAAATAAAGGGCTCATAGGCCTACTGGGATATTTGTTTTAAAGAAGGCCGTTAACATACCAATTACTCCCAAGTGTAAGGCAAGCCCACGAATGAGTCCCCCTGTGTAAAAAAGGAAATTGAACGCAACCTTGTGTAATTTAGCTGGTTCTTATGTAAAGCGCTCCAATATATTTGTGGCACTTCATGAAAAAACCTGTATCTGCCAACAGCACTTTGTAGAGAAAAGGGAAAGAACCACGAGAGAGATGCAGAGGAGAGAGCGCTCGACCTAAAAACGATCAATGTGGGTATTGACACAGCAGCAGGTTAACCTTAATAAACCTGTGCATGTAAGGTATAGCTGTCTGGTTACCAAAATTAGCTCTGGTATTGGGGCTGACTCCTCATATCATAAAATTCTGTGCTTCGGATATGATCATACCTAGTATATTGTGGTACAACAGGCTTCCTTCAAGGCAATAAAAATGAACCCGTTTTGATGTAGCCTCATGTTAAGTGCTCTTGGATACACTGCTCTTTTGTAACTGAAAACTGTTCTTATATGAAATGGCCTTACTTATACCACTGTGCTGCATGCAGTATGTAAGTGATCTTATATAAAGTGCTCTAATAGCCATAGGGTTCTTCGCGCTATAGAAAACGCCACATATAAATAAATAAGAAGTCGTGTAACTTGGAAACTGAACCTCACACTGCTACGTTTAAACACACTGATGCCCGCTGCACTAGACAGCCTGAGACCTTTGGACATTGAAAGCTTGAATCTGGTACTAACAGTCAGCGACAGGGGTCTTGAGCACGCAGAGACTGAACCATGCAACATCACACACAGCACCACACACAGCTTTTACTACTATTCTACTTTCACACCGAAATAATTAAAAGTCTAAAAATTATACATAACCCCCATCTATCTGAGTAATATTTTTCAAAACTATTGTATTCCACTGCTGGATGTGTAGGTGTTTTCATGATCTCCTCCTTAACCTCCTTAAAACGTCAACCATCCTTTAACAAGTCATAGAGCAAGCTTTTTTTGTTTAAATGAACAAGGAATAGAAAATGACAACACTTCCTTGCCCTAATCAAACCGCTGACGTCCTTCCCAAAAAAATGGGTCTTGTGGTCACACCTAAGAGCATATTTTATTTTTACTTAGCAAACATGTGGAGAGATGAAACAGGTCCCTCACTAAACAAGCTCTTATAAAACACGGTTTTTAAGATTAAAAAATAGCTGGCTTTGAGAGCCGAGTGGAAGCAATGATTTATTTGTGAGTCAAGTAGGCAACACAGGCACAGCAACAGCTCTCTCCACAATGAACTAGGCCCTAATGTGAGACCCAGAGCTCTGAACATGGGACCGTGCAGGTGCGCTCAAAATAGAATGGCAACAAGCTGAAAACTTTACCCCCCCCCACAAGTACTTCAGTAATAAAGGATTTCCACTGAAGAACCAAAAATACACAACATTCCGGACAACCTAAATTACCCCTCTCCACAGACTCATTAAAATTCCCAAATAGCAGCAGACTCCGCCTTCCTTCACTAAAAGAATCTTCAAAGCAAGATGATTTTGAAGAATCATAGCTCTATCCTAGGCCAATTCTGTATCTTTCAGGAGTATAGCCCCTGAAAATGTTTTCAGCATGTTATCCACAATAGTAGACAACTTTCGAATCTTAATCGAATTCAGGATGGCTCCTACTGAAGGAATCACCGCACCAAATATATCTCCCACTATCGCAGAAGAGGACTTTCTCCTCTGTCTCTTATGATGTAATTCAGTTACTTTTGGAAACTTTTTCAAATCCTCCATTTGATAAATCTTTGGGAAAACTATCCCCAAATAACCTGTCCCATACCATCCTCTTGAAAGATGGTAATAAGCATTAAGTCCACAGACATAATAGATCCCCGGAATCGCAGGCTCCTGCCTATTCAACATAAATGTCCATTTACTCAAAAACAAAAACACATGCCTGCATTCACTCGTACCCATAAATAAAGTGTCAATGCGCAACTTTAGCCTATATATAAAACGCTTTCCTACGTGTAATGCATCTAAAGCTAATTTTCCTTGCATTTTAATCGCACTATGAGCATAATCATTCTTGTAAGTCTTTTTCTGTAAGCCTTTTTCTAATTTCTCTTTTAGCGCCTTTCTCCTGTCTTCAGTATGATCTAAGAAGCTCTTCTCTAAAGGTGTAAGCAAACATGTCAAATTATTCATATGCGCATAAGCTGTGCCAAACGTTAAAGTGGGTTCAAAGAATCCTCTAACTAACACTGTGTCATTATCCTTAGCTACTCTACTCAAATACCTAATGATAGGAACAAACGAAAACACAAGATCATAGTTACAATAGAAATATTGAATATACTCCTGGTTCTAAAACCTTGTTAAGAACAGACTACAACTCATTCCATAGGTTAACGGTAAGCTATGATAGGTGACTCCTTCCCCGACTGATGAAGGAGTCTTTCGCATCCATTGTCTCAACATACTCACTCAATAAGCAATAGAAAACATTAGAAGAAAGTTCTCCTTGCACATTAGTACTGTATAATCATGCAAATACTTCTCATCTAACTTAAATTTCTCTACAGCTGTTAGTGTACTAGTCTCAAAAGCTGAAGTATGGTTGGCTCCTTTCGCATCAAGAACAGACATACCCACAATCAATAGCATAAACAATATTCCACACAGAATTGCCAAACCAATGCTCATATATTTACAGCGCCTAGCATCTCTAACCTGCTTATCTACATCAGCCATGATCTGTAAAGAATCAGAAAGCAGAAACAAGGTATAAAACTTGAAGCAAAAATAAAAAATAGACAACTCTTCTTTCAGCAGTTCAGTTTCACTTCCAGAAACCCTTCTTCCTTGTCAGAATCGGTTAGCAGCTTGTCAAATCAGGTTATTAATGTATTTTCCGGACACTTTCAACAGTCTCTTTCTCAAAAATATTTCTCAGGTTGTTTCAAGAGTTCAGTTCCTCAATCTTCTTCACGCCACCTCAAAATATTGACTTGGAACCTCCCTATCAAAATAAAAAGACATGAACTCTTGTTGCCATTCGTTTGTAGTTGCATATGCCCATTCAGGACCTGCATATCCTCGACTTGCTATTCTCTTTCTTTTCAACTTTCAATCACCATTCAGCTCTCCTTCACTTAGTTCCTCTTTCCTCATAGTGTCTATTTCTTCCTCTATTGTTGGTTCAACAACCACCTCTTTCCTTTTCTCCACTTGCGATTTTGGCCACTTATCTCCTTTCAGCGAACCTTCTGTCAGTATTTTCTTCAAGATTGAACTCAACCTTGTCTTTCTCTGTGGTGTTTTCTCTTGACGGACCTGCAACCGGTTCAGGAGGAGTCAGATCACTTTGACTTTGATCCACCTTAACTCCTTCCCCTTCTTGGTCTTGGTCTGGCAATTGCTCTCTTTGTCTCTCAGAATCATCTACTTCCGAGAAAGACCCCACTGGATTAGGCTCTCCTGCTGCTTCTGTTGAAATAGGTTCTCCGCTACTTTCCTGGAGGCCTCCACCCTCGTCTCTCACAGGAGTAACTTAACCATCCTCAACGAGCTCAGACCCAGATTGTCTCACTGTTGTTGGTACTCTCAACAACGCTTCTTCATGATCCAGTGGACCTGCCACTTTTTTCGTGTGACTGGTGGGAATCCAGTTCGGGGTACCAGCACAGTTCACAGCTGTCGTAGTTGTTAGGACCACCTGGTACAGTTTCTTCCAACGTGGCTCCAAACACGTCTTTCTCACATGCTTTCGACAACAACCCAGTCTCTGACTCTCAGGTTGTGCCCTGGGTCATGGATCGGTGGCAGTGTGGTGGCCTCCACCTGCTGATAGAAAGAGCGGACTACATCAGCCAGACCCTTGCAGTAATCCAACACCATATCATCTGTAATGTTGACAAGTGCATTTGCTTGCACCGATGGCAATCTCATTACTCTCCCCATGAGGATCTCATGGGGGACAATCCTGTCTTCCTGTCACATGTATTTCTCATTGACATCAACACCAAAGGCAATGCGGTGGGCCATTTCAAATTCGTAGCTGCACACATCTTTGCAATTCTTGGCTTCAAGGTACCATTCATCTGCTCCACTAGTCCTGAAGCTTCCAGACGGTAACTACAATGCAACTTCTGCTCAATGTTCAATGCTGCACACAATAATTTAATCACTTCCTTATTGAAGCGACTTCCCCTATCTGTTTCTAAAGAGATCAGAAACCCGAAACTCGGAATCAGTTCCCTAAGCTCTCGTTTCGTTACTCTGAGGCTATCATTTCTCCATGTTGGGTATGCTTCAATCCAGTGACTAAAGATGCTAACAATCACCAACACATATTTCGAACTTCCACACGCAGGCATCTCAATAAAATCCTATTTCATTCTGCTGAATGGACCTCCTGCTCTTCCAATGTGGCTCAAATTAACCACTTTCCCTTTCCCTGCATTTAATTGCTGACAAATGACACAGCGATGGCAAACTGCTTCAGCGGCTTGTCTAAACTTAGGGTTGAACCAATCAATTTTGAACAGGCGAACCATGGCATCCCTCCCAATATGTGCCTGACCATGATAGTACCTTGCCATTTGAGACAACAGGCTATTTGGCAAAACCAGCTGACCCTCTTCAGAAACCCAAAATTCATCCAGTCTTTGAACACATTTCATTTTACTCCATGAACATTTCTCCTCCTTGTCGGCATTACTCTGCAATGATTTTAACTCTTCCAAAGTGTCAATCACTTTTAATGCATAACTCGTACATGTGGTGTCTTCTTCAGGTAACAATTCCCACTTATCCTTGAATGATATATAGTTCAATGCGTAAAACCATGTGACACATAGGTGGTCATTCTAACCCTGGCGGTAAAAACCGCCAGGGCGAATGACCGCGGTAGCACCGCCAACAGGCTGGCGGTGCACCGCTGGGCATTCTGACCGCGGCGGTTCAGCCGCGGCCAGAAACGGAAAGTCGGCGGTGTACCGCCGACTTTCCGCTGCCCTTGAGAATCCTCCATGGCGGCGGAGCGCGCTCCGCCGCCATGGGGATTCTGACACACCCTACCGCCATCCTGTTCCTGGCGGGTCTCCCGCCAGGAACAGGATGGCGGTAGGGGGTGCCGCGGGGCCCCCATAAGAGGGCCCCAAAAAGAATTTCAGTGTCTGCCTAGCAGACACTGAAATTCGCGACGGGTGCTACTGCACCCGTCGCACTCCAGCAACTCCGCCGGCTCCATTCGGAGCCGGCTTCATCGTTGCTGGGTCTTTCCCGCTGTGCTGGCAGGCGGCCTTTTGGCGGTCGCCCGCCAGCACAGCTGGAAAGCCAGAATGACCGCCGCGGTCTTGTGACCGCGCTGCGGTCATTTGGCGGTAACCGCATGGCGGGCGGCGACCGCCGCTCGCCGCGGTTAGAATCAGGGCCATAGTCCTGTGACTTTAGATGTGCACTGCATTTTATCACAGCAATCTCTTCAGGTAATGGAATTGCATATGACAGCTCCTTTATTCTTTCTTTCACCATTCTCACTGGTGTTCCAGAAGAGGCCAGGAAACCTCTCTGCAACCACAATTAACCAAAATACAGAACTATTCCGAATCTATATTGGCTATCCGTGTAGATAGTAACTCTCAATCGAGCAGAAACATGACACGCTCTAGTAAGAGCGACCACTTCCGCTACCTGGGCAGAATACACTCCTCGAAGCCACTGTACATCTTTTCAGTGTCACGTTTTGTGCTCCCAAAATACTTGTCTTATACCTAGTTAGCCTAGCAACAGTCAAATATTGGGTTTTAGTCCTTGTCAGTAAAATCGAGTGAGGGACCATTACAGTCAGGGAATATCCCATCTCCACGCCTTCACACTGTGAAAGACTCTGACCAACTGCGGTGTTGTGTAGCCATTTTAGTTATAGCTTCATGCACGTTATTTTAACACACTAGGCCGCTGTGCACTTTAACCTTGATATATTTTATTCGGCTTTGCATTGTTATTTTTTCAATAACCAGTTTTACGGTCTTGTTTTATTTTCATCTATCTAACTGTTTTTGCCTAGCCCAGCACTGTGTTCTCAAACAAGACATTCTTGATCACTCTGTGCTTCATTCACGTCTACAGTTCAGTACATTGCCGGTGAAAGTGGTAGAAGTTTAGTCTCCAACATTTGTAGAAAATACACATCCTTACGTAGGGACATTTTTCAGAATATCAGCTGTGTTATTATAAAAACACTTCCTTGTCCATTACACGTTAGAGGGAGATTCCAGCCAGGGAACCACGACTGTATGCTGATTGCTGAATGCTTTGCTACAGATGCTAACGCAGACTACAGGCCTTTGCTCAGGTATAAGGATTGATGTCTTCCCGGGGGAACCTGAAAGGCAGAATGAAAGCTTAACATGCTGTGCTCAGATTATGATTTAGATAGGAAATAATCCATCGATCATAGTGACAATATGATAGCGTTGTTTTTATGCTTCACTCTTCTCGTCACCATTTTAATACTGTCATGTTGTGTCGTCCTGGTTATTGCAGCTCACGCTTTGATATCTAAGATGCAGTCGTTTAATAAACCCATTATTAAAACATATGCTGCCTCTGTTTGTCATTTGTATATGAGAACAAATTGTAAATGAGAGAACCGGATGTGACCTGAGTGACCACGACTTCCCTGAGAAGCCTAATATGTCATGCGCTTGGCTGTCCAATCATCACTATCCTCTGGTAGAGATGAGGCACTGCTAGTTAGCCGGAGCAAAACCCGGATTTAGAGCGACAGGTGTCATCCGCAGTGGGTTAGACTCAGTCTCCCACATGGTGGACAATTCTGCTGCTTAAAATCCAGTATTCTCATTAGAATAATGAAAGCCTACGCGACATGGCACCGCCAACGTTTGGTCAGGCTTTAATTTTCGGGTCCTCCGGAGTATCTCTGTCTCATTATATATAATGACACCTCAATACCGTATGCATAGACACCGTGGTACTGAGGATTTCTACCACAGCTGCTTAGGTGATCCGACTGCGGCTGGAGGTTGTTCAAGCTTGAACTTTAAAAGGAAAGCCCTATTTGGTGTTCTTTCTCTGAACTCATAGTGTTACTATTATGGCAAACCCACAGCAGGTACAAATAGCAGTTAATATGAGACAACCTCTAACTGCACATTTATTAGCACATGGCCTAACAGCCCAGGGGGGTCCAGTAACATTTGTGGCGGATAACCATGTAGCATATAGAACAGAACTTTTCTATTCTTGGGTCACATTTCCAGCAGTTGATGGGAACACGAATACATTTCACTAATATATATCTGCGAATGCGCCTGGACAAAACAGAGTATACGCATATTTAGAGATACCTCTATCTTATCAAGAACATAATAATTGGCTTGATGGTACCCTACCCCACACAATATTACCAGTAAGGCTAGGTCCACTAAGTAATGACGGTCCTATCTGGCCTTTATTGGCCACCTATACACCACATCCTGTGGTTGCAAATAAAGCAGTAGCTGAGTTTTATCAATTATATATAGAATTAATAGTGATATATAGACGATTAGTACAATTTGTGATGCAAACACTAAATACAAACCCTGCACGTGCTGCTCTAGCACATCCACATGCAGTAACACAAGGTATAAATCCTGAGACTGTACATTTGATTATGGGTAAAGTACCCGCCAAACGGGAGGAAACTCCGTTTTGGCTAACACAGAAAATGAATGCGCTGGAGGCAGTATTTCCCCATACGGGACCTTAGGATAAACACAGAATATTAACAATGTGCTTGCCTTTTGGGATGATCCCTACAGTAGATATCTGTAATAACTGGGACACGGTGTTTGCAGCGCTCTATACAACCGCACATCGAACACCAACACTTGCCAATTTACCTGAGGTGTTGAAACAAATTCACGATGAATACGGGGCTGCCCGGCCCTAGATTTGGGGATGCAATTGATGGGCAATTTTGCCACAGTATCCTCAATCATTTTAAGTAATCTTAAAGGGGAAGCGGTGGCGCTTGCAGTGCGCATGCGGCTCCGTGACGTTCCACAACAGGATCAGGAACGAGAGCTATCTAAAATAATAGCAGAGACCTATTCAAGTATTGGTCGAGATAGCTTAGGGGCCAGACCGCAAAAAACACAATTTCAGGGTAAATCGAACAAAGATTCCCCCAAGCAAGCACCTGAGGGTAATAAGAAATGCTGGGATAAAAAGCAACACACTCCTAAAAAAGAGAGGGGAGAATCTCCGCGTATGGAGACCCCACAGAATAGGTATAATCTCAGAAATAGAGATAATATAAAAAAAACTGATAGATATCAGTATACTGATACACGCCAATCTCATTCCTTTCAGGACTCATCGGAAAAAAGAAATGAGAGAGGTGGGCGATCAGAGCAACGGACAGAGTACGTGAAACCAAGACAGGAATCACAACACTCTTCGGAGGTTTCTGTTAAAAAGGAAGAGAAACCTGCCAAACAAAAATCGCAATTTAAAAAGAAAAAAGGAGCAGCAGTCGCAGTCCGACATGTCACTCAGGAAGAGGGTCCTCTTGAAGAACAAGAATTAGGCTCTAGCATTGCTAGACAGCGTGGCAGAGGTCACAATAGTTCGCCGGAATCTTCTAGAGC
Organism: Pleurodeles waltl; assembly: GCF_031143425.1. NCBI lineage: Eukaryota > Metazoa > Chordata > Amphibia > Caudata > Salamandridae > Pleurodeles > Pleurodeles waltl. The sequence continues at coordinate 1,407,131,708 of NC_090445.1, read as the reverse complement.
ATCTGGAGGTGAAAGCAACTGATGACTTCATAAAAGTAGAGACTGCCGACATGCGAGTCTCCACGCCTGATAGGGTGTACAAAGTAACGTTACAGTTAGAAGGAGACATTGAACGCATAATAGACGCAATTTTGGGGGATAGCGTAGTAAAAGTATATGATGTCTTGTTGGCCGAACAAGATTGGCCACCTGACTTTGTCCGTACCTGCCCACATGGAGAAGAAGTCATTAAGCCTTCTTTCTCGCCTCTTGTTCAGAGGAACTCACTGAATCCTATTCCATTGAATGGGCTTTAGCACAAGCACCTGCATTATACAGAAATCATGTAGGATGGGATAAAGAATTCCCCTTCCATGTAATTCCAATTGAAAGTGAACCTCAGCCACAACAGCAGTATCCTATAAAACATGAAGCAAAAGCACCAGTGAGAGACATACTCACGCAATTAGAGTACCAGGGTGTGATTGAACCCTGTGGCTCGCCAATGAATAACCCATTGTTCCCCGTAGCTAAACCAGACCATTCACATAGAATAGTCTTAGACTACAGACATTTAAACAGTCATACATGCACCTATGCTATCCAAACCTCGCATAGCACAGCACTAATAAGCAACATAGTGCGTAAAAAATACAAAACAACACTGGATTTTTCAAATGTTTTTTTCTGCCAGAATATAGTGCCTGAAAGTAGACATTTAACAAGCTTCAGTGCACTAGGCTCCCCAAAAAAATTCTGTTGTTTACCTCAGGGGTATAAGAACATCCCAGGACTGTTTGCAGCGCGTGTTACTGCAATTTGACCCTGATGCATTATCCTGTTGCGTGGGCTCTCATTATCCTAAATGAGACTACTGGATTTCTAGGTAACAGGGTCGTTCCTGGTGTGGAGGACTGAGTCTTACCCACTGAGAAGGACCTCTGTCACCTTCAATCCAGTTTTGCTCCGGCTAACTAGCAGTGCCTCATCTCTCCCAAGGGGGAGGGATGATTGGGCTGCCGAGCGCATGACATCTTTAGAACTTCTCAGGGAAGTCGTGGTCACTCAGGTCACAACCAACTCTCTCATTTACAGTATGATCTCATATACAAATGACAAAGGCAGTTTACGTTTTATAGATTGTTTTTCATAAAACAACTGCATTTTAGATAATAAGGCATGAGCTGCAATAACCAGAACCATACAACACAGTAGGATTGAAATAGTCACGAGGAGAGTGAAACATAAGAACAACGCGATCATAGTGTTAATAGATTCAGTTTTCTCTAAGTAAGTTCTATTTCGAGCACAGCATGTTAAGCTCTAAGCTTGCCTTTCAGATTCCCTGGGAAGACATCAACCCTGATACCTGAGCAAAGGCCTGTGATCTGGATCAGCATCTGCAACAGGGCAGTCAGCGTCTAGTTGTGGTTCCCTGGTCGGAATCTCCCTCTTGCGTGTATTAGGACAAGGAAGTGTTTTTATAACTAACATGTCGATGTGGTAACAAAACGTCCCTACGCAAGCTGAAACCCAAAGACTAAACTCCTACCACGTCTATCGGCAATGTACCAGACTGTATCCTTGACTGAAGCACAGAGTGAGCAAGAATGTGTTATTGAGAACTCCAGTGCTGAAGTAGGCTTGACAGTGTGATATAAAAAATAAAACAAGACCGTAGAACTGGCTATTTGAATAATAACAGTACGAAGCTGAATAAAATGCATTTACAGCAAAGTGCACAGAGGCCCGAAGCTGCGAGCAAAGGAATAAAATACATCCAGGGAAAGTGCACGAAGGCCTAACGCCTGAAGCAAACGCGCAAAGGATACAGAAAAATGACCACACTACAATCCTATGTAGATGACATCTATCTTACGGATGATGAATTGCTGCAACATTTAAGACGGGTAGCCTGCATTGTTGTCGAATTTGCTGAATTTTGGCTACAAATTCAACTTTAAAAAAAACAAAAATAGCCTTCCTCAGTGTCCTGTTCCTAGGATATGAGCTGTCAAGGGAAGAGCCTAGCGCCACAATTCTTAGAGAATTGCGCACAGTTACAACCACCAAATACGATTAAAAAACTCCAACCACTATTGGGTTTCCAAAATTTTGGCAGAACTTACATTCCCGATTATGCTACACACATAAAATCTTTCTATGATTTAATACGTCCCGATTTTTCAAGTAAATTCTGGACAATTGAACATGCACGTATTCTTCGAGAATTGCAGACAGATATGCTTGCTGAACAACACCTACATACGAGGGACAACAAAACACATTTGGTCATCAGAGTAATAGCTGGGGCCATCGGTTTCACCTATGTAACATTTAATGAAGGTGCACACAAATCACACTTATATTCAGCGGCAGAACAACGCTTTGCTCCCTCTGAGAAAATTCTCACTGCTGTACAGATGGCTGTCATTAAAGAAAGACCTCTTGCCCAAGGAAAATGCATTATTGTTGTTTCTCCGATCCCAGCCCTAGAACCTGTCACAAAAGCTAGTGTTCCAAACGCCAAAGCATTACATCCATGTTGGATACAATGGGCTACGTCTCTGACAGCCACTGATGTAGACTACATTTTTGACCCAAAGTTACAAACTCAAGATTTTTTACAATATGAAATAGAATATCCAGTTCCAGCAAATACATTGCCTATTGAACAATACCATAGTGTCATGTACACCGATGGCTCAGCACAACCTGCAATTGGAACTAAACATCAATATTCTGCTGCTTGCGCATTCGTAAGTGGCAACATGGAGGGCGATAAATTCTGTCCTCTACATACCTTTACACAAACCCTAGGGGATTGCACAGCACAATTGGCAGAGATGAAAGCTCTGCTGATGGCACTGGAACACACGGACCCTGTACAGCCTACGCTGATTGTTTGTGATTCGTACTACTGTGTCCAGTCATTTAATGAAAACCTGCATTACTGGCGCCAGAATTGGTTCCGAGATTCCAAAGGTAACACCATTAAACACAGTCTACTGTGGGGGAAAGTAGCTGACCTGAAAGAGACGCTACCAAATGTCCATGTTGTACACACACTTGGACACCAACACGTTGGAATACATGTTGCTGGAAATACATTGGCTGATGAAGCCACAAAGTCAGCAGTGGCAGTAGCCACTGTAGCTGCAGTGACTCGCTCAAGCTTAAAACCGGATGCAGACATTTGGGCTGCTGTGAGAGCTACGCTGATGGTAAGCCCTATCCTAAAGGATTTCCTAATAAATATAACACTCGAATGGGGGATCGCCTGAACGCTGAAGTTAGAATACCAGGTGTAGGCATAAGGGACATCCCCAACAAAGACATAAGACCAGTATTGATTACAGCAGCGCATGAGGGGGTAGCATCTGCCCATGCTGGCGTGGTGGCTACGATTTCAACATTGCAGGCCCGTTACTGGTGGCCAGGTCTCTATAAAGAGATCAAGCAGTATGTCCTTCATTGTAACATTTGTCAACAAATTAAAGCTTCCACTGCCAAACGCCCGCCACAAACGCCCCTCTTAATTTCTAACAAACCATTACAATGTGTGTACTTGGACCATTGCGGTCCCCTAACACCGAATAGTGCATACAAGTATATTTTAGTCGCTGTTGATTCATGCTCCAGACTTATATGGGTATGGCCACAATGCTCGGCTGATGCTCGGACTGTTATTAAATATTTGCGAGTCTTTATCGGTACATATGCAGTTGCGGCTTTCCATTCGGACCAGGGCCCTGCTTTCGCCTCAAGGGCATTCAGGGACGCCATGGCTTCATTGGGGGTTCAACTCCAGTACTTGTCTCCATTTCATCCAGAGAGAAATAGTGTTGTGCAGCGATTAAACTGTGATTTAAAGCAATCCTTAACAGCCAGAGTCTTAGGTACGGGTCGTAGTTGGCTTAACTACCTGTATGGAGTCCAGAGAGCACTAAATAATCTGCCTAGAAGGTCCCTGGGGGGGTCGTACTTCATATGAGTGCCTGTTCGGAACTCAAATGGATGTTCCGGATGTTATGGTCCTGGGGTGGAGGCAGCAGAAACATCTTTTGACATAAATGAACATGTCACTGTCTTACAGGAATTGCAACAGTTCCGTGATGATAATTCTTACAACAGTGCCGCCTCCACAGGAATTAAGGATGTGCTTATAACATCTTCCGGCTGGATTCCCAGTGTTGGGGATCTTGTACGTGAGAAAGTGGCTGTGAAAAAGGAATTTGTCCCTTCTTGTCGAGCACCAGTCCCTGTACTAGGGATACAAGGTACCAGAACTGTCATTCTACCACCGCTGGAAGGTGCCAAAGAAAATCGTTTTGTCTCTATCGACAATGTCAAACTACACCATGTGGCCAATCCTGCACAGCTGACCAAAGAGAACATCCAGTAGTTCCCGAATCCCTCTTGCTACTGGTGAAGAAGTTCCTCTACAAGTTGTTTAAACCAACACTGACACGTCTCTGAGCTTGGGGAGGGTGGAAGATGATCTTGCATTAGTTTCACTAACGTCAACTGATTTAGAAACATTTGACCAAGTTAACTCAACGCCAACACAAACGGATGGTGCTATCTATAATGTGCCACCGCAGGAAACACCGACTCCACCACTGACAACGGCTCCGCCAGTTGCACGAAATGCCTCTGGATACTTTGCAGACTTCAACGATGACTTCTCAGACTCATTCGCCTCTTCGACAGCTGACTTGTCAAGTGCACGTAAGCTAACAAACTGGCTTAAAGAAACATATTTTATTTTTCCATGGAACTATCTATGGCTTTCTTTGACTGTCTTAGCCTTTCTACTTGGGATTGGTTTTGTCATGACCTTTTTCTTATTAATACATGGTCACTCTCTTCCTGAAAGATCAACAGTTGAACTGGTGGAGGAGGTTTTAAAGCCACATTTTTCATCACATAAAGTCCGAAGAGATTATCCTTTGTGAACATTTCCACAGTGCCAATTCCTGATGGGATTGTTTGGGACAAAGTAATGTTTCATATATATATAGTACCACGGACGTTATTCAAATACCGTATATGTTTAAATTATCAATGAATGATATAGTAATACCAGGCATTGTTTCTGATGATTGGGATGTGAGAAAAGTTAATTCTATGATGACTGAATTGCAATACTATACTGTCTTTGAGAACCAAGATGTTTACCAATTTAAAGAAAATTATGGTGATATGTTTTGCTATAGTTATTATGGGCACCATTTCATACATAGAGCGAGCCGCCCCCAAAACGTTTTTTAATTACACGCAATGGGAACATTGCCAGACTCCGCACACAGGGGAGTTTCAAAACATATTCTGAAAAGTTTGCATATTTTTCTGGGCACAATCACAAGAATGCTGAGTCGTATTATTTTAAAGTACCACCTACCAAGGATATACAAATGTTAATGACCAATACGAAATTCATATATTCGGAATCCTTTGTTTCACGGTTATCGATAGAAGGCTATGAATATTGACTTAAATCAATTGATCTGAAAAGTGTGTGGGGAACAAGAAATTGGCAAATTAAGGGAAAGGAAGCCTTGTTTAGAGTATGCCTTATTCCTGTACAAATGATCTTTTTAAACAACACTGTACAACAAACAAGTTGTTTAGGCTTAGCTAAAATTAGGGACTTAAACATGCCCAGTATACCTGCCCCCGCAAAGTTTTATAAATGGCAAAAATATACAAATGCAACTGAAAATGAGCTCGATGAGTGGGTCCAGAATGGTACATTTAATGCATCACTGACACGTTCAGGTGGGTGGTTATTGTGGCCAATAGATACCAATGGGTGTCATCAGCGTTATATTAACTCCTCGGGGATTTAGGATGAGTAGGCCAGACCCTCGCTATATATCATCACAGCATGCGGGTATAATTACAACATATAGGTGGTCATTCTGACCTCGGCGGTAAAAGGCGCCTACCGCCGGTCAGAAATCCTCCATAATTCCGCCGCGGTCGCGGTAACCCGCCACGGTCATTCTGACCCGCAGCAGCCAAACCTCCGAAAATCCGACAGCCACAACAGACCGCCAGACCAGCGGTCGGCGGAAAAGTGGAGGTGACCAAACCTCCACCGTCACGCCAACAGAAATACGCCCATGCCATTACGACCCACGAATCCACGCGGCGGTCTTTCAAACGCGGTTTTCCATTGGCGGTACACACCGCCGCGGTCAGAATACACACAAACGAACAAAACTCAGCCACATTGGCCGATTTGAATTCCACACACCTGATACACATACACACACCACTCCCACACACACAATACAATATAAAACACACACCCACATCACCCACAAACCCCTACGACCAAAAATTCAGAAAGAAGCACTGAGAGACACATCAGCGATCACAGAATACCATCACACAGAGGCACACTACACCATCACCCACACAATATCCACACACAAAACAACACACACCACCACACTCAACACACTTAACTACACATACTCCACCCCACACATCATACACACCACTCCATGGCACCCCAAAGACACCCCCGCTTCTCAGACGAAGAACTCAGGGTCATGGTGGAGGAAATCGTTCGGGTAGAGCCCCAGCTCTTCGGCACACAGGTCCAATACACCAGCATTGCCCGGAGGACGGAGCTATGGCAGAGGATTGTCGACAGGGTCAACGCTGTGGGACAGCACCCCAGAAATCGGGAAGACATCAGGAAGCGATGGAACGACCTACGGGGGAAGGTGCGTTCCATGGTATCCAGGCACAACATCGCCGTGCAGAAGACTGGCGGAGGACCCCCACCTCAACCCCCACAATTTACAACATGGGAGGAGGAAGTCTTGAACATCCTGCATCCTGACGGCCTCGCAGGAGTCGGCGGAGGAATGGATACTGGTAAGTTGAAGCTTCACTACTGCTTCCCCCCCACCTGCATGCCAAATCATACCCCAACCCTCACCCCCATCCTCGAACCCCACCCTCACCCCCACCCCCATCCTCACCCCCACCCTCAACCCCACCACCATCCTCACCCCCACCACCATCCTCACCCCCACCCCCAGCACACCTATTCCCTGCCAATGTCTCACCATCACAACCCACACATCCCAAAACCTAGGCCTGCATGCGTCCACTAAGCATGGACACCCATCACCAAAGCATGCCCAATGCATATACACATCCCCCCCACAAGCCACCCTCACCAAAGCCCCCACACACGAATGCCAGCACTTGGGGACACGGGAACCCACAGATACACCCATATGCCACACATTGAAACTATAACCATACCTCTATACCCCTGCAGGACCCGACCGTCAACACACCGCCACGGAGGGCCCAGAATTCTCCACACCCCCCACCCAAGAGGCCGTCAGCGATGACAGCAGCTCTGTCGACCTGGACACTGATGACCAGCCCGGACCATCGGGGACCTCTGGACAGTCGGTTCCCCTCACACAGGCACAGGCCACTACAGACCCAAACCCCTCTGGGAACACCAGCACAGCTCCCACCCAGCGGGCCCATGCCTCTGTCTCCAGGGCGCGTCAATCTGCGGTGTGTCTACCACTACAGGGCACCCAGGATAACCCACCACCCCAACAACAACAGGGACCTGGGGGCAGTGGTAGTGGGCACACCGGCCAGGGGGCAGAGGCCCAGGGAAACAGGGCAACTCGGAGGGCAGCTGTGCGACAGGGGGGGGACGGGGCCAGGGAACCCACTCTCCACGAGGCCCTCACCACCATCATGGGAGCATACAACCGCTCCCAGGAGACGATGGCGACGGTACTGGCCCGGTTCCAGGAGATCCAGGTACTGCAGGAGGAACACTATCGGGGGTACAGGGAGGACATCAGAGCCCTCACCTCCACCCTGGTTACCATGGTAGGGCTGCTGCAGGACCTCATCAACACCAGGACGGACACTCAACAACAACAAAGGGCCCCTGCCACTAGCCTGGACCAAGGACAGCCAACCACCTCCGCCGGCGCTAGTGGACAGGAGGCCCCCGCACAACAGCAGCCCACCAGACCCCCACCTCCTGCAGGAGAAGAACCACCCCGCAAGAGGGCCCTGAGATCTCGCAAGAAGACAGAGTAGGATGTCAAGACCCCCGCCAGCAAAGGATACCACCTGATGTCATCCCACTGTCCCACATTGTCACCCTGTCCATCCTTGAACTGCCCATGCTCCATCTCTCCACAGGCCTCTGGACAATGCACCTGTGTGACTGTTACTCTGGACTCTGCCATGGACATTCCTTCACCATAGCCCCCACCCACTTGAAACCACCTATCCCATTTTGAGCACTGAAATAAACACCTATTTTGCACAAAGCTATCTGGAGTCTGGCTGTGATTTCAAAATATTGTAATTGACATGACAGTGCAAATATGTCCTTGTACATAGTGAAGTCAACAAACAGCTGCCACAAAGCTGTAGTCCATGGGGAAACGAAGCACAGGACTCGTAGTGGGGACCCCAGATCTGAAATAGGGAGGGAAAAGCCACAACTCAGTCATCATACACTGGGGCAAATAGACAGGCAGCAGAGATGCAGGAGAGTAGTTCACATTTACTAAATTATGTTTGAATTGTTACCTGTGTCCTATTGGAAGTACTGTTCAATGATTCTGTCCCTGTTGTCTGTTTCAGCCCCGTCGTCTTCCTCCTCGTCACTCTCCACAGGTTCCACAGCTGCCACAACACCACCGTCTCGACCATCCTCCTGCAGGAAAGGCACCTGGCGGCGCAAAGCCAGGTTGTGAAGCATGCAGCAGGCCACGATGATGTGACACACCTTCTTAGGTGAGTACATTAGGGATCCACCTGTCATATGCAGGCACCGAAACCTGGCCTTTAGGAGGCCAAAGGTGCGTTCGATCACCCTCCTAGTACGCCCATGGGCCTCATTGTACCGTTCCTCTGCCCTGGTCCGGGGATTCCTTACTGGGGTCAGTAGCCATGACAGGTTGGGGTACCCAGAGTCCCCCAATAGCCATACACGGTGTCTCTCTAGCTGTTCCATCACGTAAGGGATGCTGCTATTCCTCAGGATGTAGGCGTCATGCACTGACCCTGGGAATTTGGCATTTACATGCGAGATGTACTGGTCAGCCAAACACACCACCTGGATGTTCATGGAATGGTAACTTTTTCTGTTCCTGTACACCTGCTCCCTGTCTCTTGGGGGAACCAAAGCCACATGGGTCCCATCAATGGCACCAATGACGTTGGGAATATGTCCAAGGGCGTAGAAATCACCCTTCACTGTAGCCAATTCGCCCACCTCAGGGAAAATGATGTAGCTCCTCACGTATTTCATCAGGGCAGACAACACTCTGGATAACACCTTCGAAAACATGGGCTGAGACATCCCAGAAGCAATTCCCACTGTTGTCTGAAATGACCCACTTGCCAAGAAATGGAGTACTGACAGGACCTGCACCAGAGGGGGAATCCCTGTGGTTTGGCGGATGGGGGACATCAGGTCGGGCTCCAGCTGGGCACACAGTTCATGTATAGTGGCACGGTCAAGCCGGTAGGTCAGGATAATGTGGCGTTCTTCCATTGTCGACAGGTCCACCAGCGGTCGGTACACGCGAGGATTCATCCGTCTCCTCGCCAAACCCAGCGGACGGTGCCTAGGAAGGACAACATGGAGCACAGAGTCAAGCAACCCACAGGTACGTACTCACAGCTTGCACAGTAAACGATTCTCTATGCAGTGAATGGCGTGTCTGAGTGGCTATGCAAGGCCTAGGCCTGTGTGAAGCAGTTGAAATTGAGCCATGTGGACCCTCGAAATGGCGGCTGCCTGACCTGTGAAGTGTGACAATGGGATGTGAGGTTAATGCGCTGGCGTGGCACACCGCGGCGGTCGGCGGTCGAAGACCGCGGCGCGAAGCCGCATTGGTTAACATTGAAGCCTATGGGTTTCAGGAGCCAATGGCGAAGGGCGCCGGCGGTGGCGGTACGCACCGCCGCGGTACGCACCGCCGCGGACGTGACCGCCATTTCCTATCTACTTATCCACTTGCGACTTGAACTTTCACAGGAGAGGACCTATACTGCAAGTGTTGCTGTGACCTCGGTCTGGAAGGGACAATGGCTGCTGCGACTGGGGAAAGGGCCCCTGCCTTCACTGGAGAGGAGTTGGAGAAACTTGTGGATGGGGTCCTTCCCCAGTATGCGCTACTCTACGGTCCTCCAGACCAACAAGTAAGTTTAATTCAATATGGATTTGGGGCCACTGGCTGGCTTGGGGGCCTGGCGGGGGGCCTGGCGGGGATGGGGGGCATGTTGGGGCTGGCGGAGGGCCTGGCGGGGATGGGGGGCATGTTGGGCCTGGCGGGGGGCCTGGTGGGGATGGGGGGCATGTTGGGCCTGGCGGGGGGCCTGGCGGGGATGGGGGGCATGTTGGGGCTGGCGGGGGGCCTGGCGGGGATGGGGGGCATGTTGGGCCTGGCGGGGGGCCTGGCGGGGATGGGGGGCATGTTGGGCCTGGCGGGGGGCCTGGCGGGGGGCCTGGCGGGGATGGGGGGCGTTGGGCCACTGGCAACGAAAATGCAGACAAACTTGAACGTGGTATTTCTCCCTCCCTGTACGTGTCACATAGGTCCGCGCCCATGAGAAGATCGGGATTTGGCGTGCCATCGCCAAGGAAGTCCGGACCCTGGGGGTCCACCATCGACGGGGCACCCACTGCCGCAAGAGGTGGGAGGACATCCGCCCCGGGACCAAGAAGACCGCCGAGTCTCTGCTGGGGATGGCCTCCCAACGTAGGCGGGGTGCCTGCCGTCAACTGACCCCCCTGATGTTCCGGATCCTGGCGGTGGCCTACCCTGATTTGGATGGGCGCGTGAGGGCAGCACAGCAGACACAAGGGGGTGAGTACAAGCATTATCTACTCTGTTGTCGCGCAGTGGAGGTGTCTGGGTGGGGGAGGAGGGCTGTGGGTCCCCCTAGGCCAGGGCGATATCTGTAGGCTGGGCACCCCCGTAAGCCCCTGTGTCCCCAGCCACCACCCTCAGTAGTGTGTCAGTACAGCCATCCCTGGGCCGTGTCATCCATGGGTGCAGTTGTCAACTCTAGGCGTGTAGGGCATGTTCCACGGAATGCGTAGCGGACCCCAAGTGCGCAACTTAGTGCAGGGGGCATCTGTGTCTGTCATGTCCGCTAACTGTACCGGTGATCCATGTACTCAAAATCTCTTTATTTCTCTCCCCCCCCCCTTTTTGTTTGTCTTTCTGTGCTTGTGTGCATCAGCATCATCAGGCGGAGGAGAAGTGGCATCGGGGCAGGAGGGAGCTGCATCTCACATGGCCCAGGAGGGCCATGCCACAGAGTCTGACTGGACCAGTGAGACGGAGGGCGAGGGGAGCTCCACAACGGGGACGACTGGACCCTGCAGCGACACGGACACGTCCTCGGAAGGGAGCTCCCTTGCGGGGGTGGCACCATCCGTGCCCCCGCCATTACAGGTACAGCCGCCACCCAGCGCACCATCTTCGCCCTCCCAGCAGCCCCTCAGCGTTCGCCCCGTGCCCGCTCTGCCAGGAAGCCGGGCATCCCCTTCGCCCCAGGCACCTCAGGCCCTGCCCCTGTTACCCCCGCTGCCCTCAGTGAGGAGGTCATTGACCTCCTCCGAACGCTCATTGTTGGGCAGACTACCCTTTTGAATGCCATCCAGGGGGTGGAGAGGGAGGTTCATCGCAGCAATGCGTACCTGGAGGGCATTCATTCGGGTCAGGCTGCCCATCAGCGATCGTTCCAGGCTCTGGCCTCAGCACTGACGGCAGCCATTGTCCCTGTCTCCTGCCTCCCTCTACTAACTCCCTCCTCCCAGTCTCCTGTTCCTCTGCCTGTCCCACCCACACCATCAGACCAGCCTGCACACACCTCAACACCCAAGAGCAGCTCATCCAAACATAAGCACCACAGATCACGCAGACATTCACACAAGCAACATTCCGATGCAGACATGCCAACAGTCACTACCACCTCTGTGACCCCCACCTCCTCGTCTCCCTCCTCCCTCCCTGTGACGTCTACACTCACACCTTCATTCACCTCACCATCAGCCAGTGTTTCCATCACCAGCATACCCTCCACTACAGTCCGCACACGTGCAGTCACCACCCCCACTGCCATTTACACGTCCCCTGTGTCCTCTCCCACTGTGTCTGTCACCCCCTCTTCCACACCACACAAACGCAGCCACCCACCCACCCAACAGCCATCCACCTCACGACAGCCTCCCGCTCCTGCACCTGCACCCAAAGACAGCAAACTTGTCTCGCCTACAACCACATCCTCTCCCTCCACTCCCATACCCACTGTACCTACCACTCTCCATTGTCCCAAGAAAATCTATCTCTCTACTGCTACCTTCTTTCCTGACCCTGAGCCCCCCCCTCCTTCTCGTCGGGGTAAAAAGAGCACCTCAGCCACCACCAGCCCTGCAGCCCCCTTGACAAGGGTGCAGGGGTATTGGAGCCCACCAGCCCGCAGGTCTGGATCTTCGCCCAGCAGCAAGGGGACAGCCAGCCCACCCCCTGGGAAGAGGAGCAGAAGGCGGAAGGGCCGCCGCCGGAGCCCGGATTCGATATCCCCCCAGGACACTAGCCAGCCACCGTCAACAGCCACAGCTCCAAAGGGAGGAAAGGGCCACAGACTCCCGACTAAGGAGGGCAAGGGCAGCAAGGCGGAGAAGTCAGGCAGCAGGCCTGCTGCCCATGGAGGACCCGTCACAGCTGCCCAGGAGGAGCCCGCAACCCCCATAGCCGCTGCCCCGGGAGGAACCGGCACAGCTGCCCCGGGAGAGCCCACCACCCCCATAGCCGCTGCCCAGGGAGGACCCAGCCCAGCTGGCCAGGAGGGCCCCACCACCCACAGCCCAGGTGGGCATTGAAGGAGCACCATCCCCGCTGCCCAGGAGGGCACCACCAGGCAATGAGCAGTTGGCCATAGAATGGCCGCCGTCTCCAGCACCGCTCCGCTGGGGACCGCCGTCTCAAGAACCGCTGAACTGGGCCCTTCAAGGCAAGAACCGCTGAACTGGGCCCTTCAAGGCAAGAACCGCTGAACTGGGCCCTTCAAGGCAAGAACCGCTGAACTGGGCCCCGCCGTCTCCAGCACCGCTCCGCTGGGGACCGCCGTCTCAAGAACCGCTGAACTGGGCCCTTCAAGGCAAGAACCGCTGAACTGGGCCCCGCCGTCTCCAGCACCGCTCCGCTGGGGACCGCCATCTCAAGAACCGCTGAACTGGGCCCTTCAAGGCAAGAACCGCTGAACTGGGCCCCGCCGTCTCCAGCACCGCTCCGCTGGGGACCGCCGTCTCAAGAACCGCTGAACTGGGCCCTTCAAGGCAAGAACCGCTGAACTGGGCCCTTCCAGGCAGGAAGCGCTGGCCCTTTGGCAGACGTGGCAGGGCAGGATCTGTCTCAGGCAGGGCTGCAGTATGTCCTCTGGCCAACATGCCTCCTCCAGTGGCAGTGGAGTCTGTTATGGACTGTTTGGACTGTGGCTTTGCTCTCCCCAGGATGGCCCAGTGGGCAGGCCACCCACTGTATGGACTGTTTGGACTGTGGCTTTGCTCTCCCCAGGATGGCCCAGTGGGCAGGCCACCCACTGTATGGACTGTTTGGACTGTGGCTTTGCTCTCCCCAGGATGGCCCAGTGGTCATGGAGTCCCCTCGTGGATCTGGCGTCGTGTACTCAAGTGGCTGAGGTGCCCCCCTTCCCTTCCCCCTGAGGTGCCTGTCCTTTTTTCTTTCTGATGCCCCTGCAGTGTTCTCTCCGTGGAGTTCTTGTCGTGGGACTGGGCCTTGCCCCTTTGCTCAGGACCCCTGTGGTCCACGGACAGTGGTTGGACTACATTTAGTAGCTGTATATATTTTGTACATAGTTTATTTATTTATTTGGATTACTGCTGTCCATTTTTCAATATATCTGCCCGTTTGAGATCTCCTCTTTTGGTCTTTGCATTATTTCGGAAGGGGGGGGTTTGTGGGTTGTGGCAGTGATCTGTGGGAATGCATTGATGTGTGTGTTGTAGTGGGTGTGGGTGGGTGGGTGTGTGCCGGTAATCTTTTCCCTCCCCTGTGTCGTAGGTGCAGTACTCACCGATGTCTTCCGCGCCGCCGGGCGTGCTCCTGGTACAGGAGCAGGTATAGGAGTGCGGGGATGACCTGCAACTCGGGTTCCATACTGCCGGAATCTCGCGTGGAGTATGTGGAGGTGAGCGTTTTCCCGTTCGTAGTCTGTTTCCGCCGTGTTTTTATCGGCGGTGCTCCCGCCCCGGAAAAGGTGGCGGATTGGTGGGTCGTGATAGGGTGGGCGGTACATTGTCTGCCGCCTGGCTGTTGGCGGGGACCGCCGCGCTGTTTGTTTGTTCCGCCGTGGCGGGCGGAGTGTTAATGCGGCGGGCTGTGTTGGCGGTTCCCGCCAGGGTCAGAATTGCATATTTTGGACCGCCGGCCTGTTGGCGGGTTGGCCGCCGCTTTATCACCGACCGCCAGGGTCAGAATGAGGGCCATAGTGTGGGAAAATTGTGCCATCAGTGGCTAAAATCGTCCTCACTAGATGCGGTTTGAGAACACCTCAGTCCCCTGTCTAGCTCCACTGTCTTACAAGATTTCTTGTCAGGCCCCAGAACACCACATAGGAAGCGTTTCTTATATGCAGTATATAATGAGATTTTGAAACTTTCCCAACAAGATGCTGCTGCCCGGTTAGGGCAAATAGATCAAGAAAATCTAAAAAAGGCATTAGCTGTTGTGGATAATGGGATTAACACCTTGTCCGACTGGATATATACCATAAATAACATTGTCTCTTCTGCTATAGACATTATACAATCAGATCTGTCTTCTTTACACCATGGACAGAGTCAGACCAGGTCCATTACGCAGTTGGGTTGGACGCTTCAAACATTAAAGGGGGTTGCGTTCCATGGCAGCAGGTCAGTGCAAGGGAGATATTTTCTTCCTTTAATCTAACGCGACAACAACAACTAATGGCTAAGAAGGAAGCGACTTATGTCATGCTTAACAACGAGAAATTAGAAAAGTTGCCTTTTACTGTGGCCGAAATATCGTCTGCTGAGTGGTTAATACAAGGGGTTATTAATCTGCCTGTTTCTACACTACAATTCACCTCCTGTTTAAAACACATTCCGGTAGGCAGATATGAAAAACTGGGAGATAGTTACATTCATGAGGTGTGGGGGCTTCCCTTCTCGTATAAATGCTTCAGTGGCATGAAAGAGGTCTTTCTTAGCAGTAGTGAATGCGAGACTTCAGTCAGCCATTCAATGGTTTGCAAACAGCTGTCCTTGCATGGGGCCTGTAACGCCCCTGCTGCAAACTTGGCCTGTTATCTGAAGGGAGTCCCAGTCCCCTTGATTAGACCTACGTTCCAGGTGCTTTCAAACGGCAGCTACATCCTCCTCAATGGTGAAGGCTGTTGTAGCATGTGGGACGGAATCGTTTACGTTGTTTCGTTCTCTAAGGTCGTTACATGCTGTGGGAAGGTACTGTTTCCCCCCACTAAATTTAAGGAGGTAGCTGACATTTGGCCTCACATTGCTACTTTAAACGTGAATTTTGACAAGTTAAGCAGACTCAAGGCTTTATTGTTTCAAAAGCATGTGGCCCTTACATCTGCGCGTGAGACCTATGCACTTCAAGTGGCAAGGTGATCAGCAGAAATACAATCCCTGTTAAATACAAACTTTCCGAGACACTTTGGTGAACTCATGGGACGAATATTTAATGCGTCCAGTACAACTGGAATCGCATATTTTTTCAAAGCTGTTGGTTCTGGTTTTGTTCACACATTCTCGTCCATATTCGGTTTGATACCTTCAGCTATCCACTCAATTTTCGGTAGTATTTTTGGGGGATTTCCGATAACTTTGCCTTTATTAGCTGGTATCTTGCTGTTGCTGTTGTTTATGCGCAATGGCTGTCCCGCCACAACGAGGGGAAATGATGCCACTTCCATCAGCGCAGCTGTGTTGTGAACGTATGATGCAGTATTTTGGAGCAACAATCCTGGAGCAATTGGAGTGTGGCTGGTCTTTGTCATTCAGACCGGTTTTGCATTGTGTGCAGCCCGTGTTTCGGTGCCTCTGGTGCCCTTTCCAACATGCACTGTATGTCTGCCTTTCACAGCAGTGGTTGCCTGCAGTAAATGCTGATCTGTTGATGTTCGCGCTGAGGGTTCATTACCGAACATGCGCTTTGAGGTTGCGTCTGCTGCGTGAAGCTAATTATGAGTTACCCTTCCTGGAGGAAGTTGTTCACAACTCATCAATGGGCACTCCACTGGATGCCGCCTTTGTTGACACTAGGGCTAAGGAACACACCTGCTCCTTGATCCTTTTTGGCGAGGACTTTCTGGTTTTGACATCTACCGAAGTGGAAGATCTCCTGTTCTCCATGACTCGTACTTAATTTGGAACTTTTCTAAACTGACATGTCCTTTTAATTCGGTTATACGTCACATACTAATATTTTAAATTGTCACGTTGAATGCTTGTGTGTCCCTTTAACTTGTCTAAATTGACTTCGCTTTTATGTATTTCTTAGGTTGAGCTTTTTAGCAATACAATTTTAGCTTTGGCTTTGAACCACTTTCAACCGACAAGTCGAGGGTGTTGTGTAACCATTTTAGTTATAGCTCCATGCACATTATTTTAACACACTAGGCCGCTGTGCACTTTAACCTAGATATATTTTATTCGGCTTTGCATTGTTATTTTTACAATAACCAGATTTACGGTCTTGTTTTATTTTCATCTATCTAACTGTTTTTGCCTAGCCCAGCACTGTGCTCTCAAACAAGACATTCTTGATCACTCTGTGCTTCATTCAAGGCTACAGTTTGGTACATAGCAGGTGAACGTGGTAGAAGTTTAGTCTCCAACATTCGTAGAAAATACACATCCTTACGTAGGGACATTTTCTCAGAATATCAGCTGTGTTATTATAAAAACACTTCCTTGTCCCTTACACGTTAGAGGGAGATTCCAGTCAAGGAACCTCAACTGTATGCTGATTGCTGAATGCTTCGCTACAGATGCTAACGCAGACTACAGCCATTTGCTCAGGTATGAGGGTTGATGTCTTCCTGGGGGAACCTGAAAGGCAGAATGAAAGCTTAACATGCTGTGCTCAGATTATGATTTAGATAGGAAATAATCCATCGATCATAGTGACAATATCATAGCGTTGTTTTTATGCTTCACTCTTCTCGTCACCATTTTAATACTGTCATGTTGTATCGTCCTGGTTATTGCAGCTCACGCTTTGCTATCTAAGATGCAGTCGTTTTAGTAAACGCATTATTAAAACATATACTGCCTCTGTTTGTCATTTGTATATGGGGCCAAATAGTAAATGAGAGAACCGGATGCGACCTGAGTGACCACGACTTCCCTGAGAAGCCTAATATGTCATGCGCTCGGCTGCCCAATCATCACTAGCCTCTGGTAGAGATGAGGAACTGCTAGTTAGCCCGAGCAAAACCCGGATTTAGAGCTACAGGTGTCATCCGCATTGGGTTAGACTCAGTCTCCCACACCATGGACGATTCTGCTGCTCGAAATCCAGTAGTCTCATTAGAATAATGAGAGCCTACGCGACAGCGGCAACTGCATGCAAAAAACCTGGTAAGGCTGCTGCAACTGGGTCCAAGGTAGCTGAAAAATATGCTACTGGACGATGAGCACCTCCATGGACCTTAGTCAAGACAGACAATGAACATGCATTGCGCTCATGACAAAACAATATGAAAAGCTTTGTGTTGTCAGGCATACCCAACGCTGGAGCTTTGCACAAACTCTCTCTCAACTCAGTGAATGCTCTCATTACATCCTGATCTAGCACTATGGGATCTGTAACATCCTTATGGGTCAGTTTCGGGATCCATTGACAACAATAGCCCACTATTCCCAAAAACATCCTGACATCTCTCTGTGTGGTCAGGGGACTTAACTGCAGTATCATCGTAATCCTTTCTCTAGATATTTTCCTCGACCCTTTCTCAATCTGGTGACCCAAGTACTTCACTACCTTCTGACAGTACTGCAATTTTAGTGGTGACACCTTATGACCATATTTTCCCAAATAGTTCAACAGGGCAATCGAGTCATACTTACACTCAGCCCTAGTTTTGGACGCAATCAATAAGTCATCAATATACTGCACTAGAGTCGATTGAAAAGGCAATTCTAAAGACTCCAAATTCTTTTTCAAGATCTGATTGAACAAGGAAGATGATTCTGTGTACCATTGAGGAAGCCTGCACCAGCAACAGGCCTTATCTAAAAATGTAAAACAAAAGAGAAATTGGCTATCCTCATGAAGGGGCACAGAAAAGAACACCTGTGACTAATCAATGACTGTAAGCCATTCTGCATCACATGGAATCTGAAACGTTATCACAGCTGGGTTGAGCACTATGGGGCAACACTTGACCACAATCTCATTTATTTTTCTCAAACTCTGAACAGTTCGAACCTTCCCACAGGGCTTCTTCAAACCCATTATCAGTGAATTACATGGGCTGCTCAATACCTCTTTTAGAACTCCATGCTTCACAAAATCTGCATTTATCTGAGCCACTTTCATCAGGACATCGTGTGTCTTGTTGTACTGTGGAAGCTGCAGAAACACTACATTCGGATTTAAGGTAACCTTGATTGGCTCCATTCCTTTGATCAACCCTACTTCTGTTCCTGTCAAATCCCACACGTTCTCTTGTACTGTTACCTGCAAATCCGAATGAAGCTCTTTCACTGTGAACATCGGGAAAAACTCACTCAAGGGGCACTCCTCATTTGTAGTTTCACACTCAGTTTCTGGGCCTGGGTCTTCTTCATCATCACTGTTTGTCTGGATCTCAATTCCATTGTTTGAACAAGTAATCAAACACTTTGTCTAACACAGCAAGTCCCTTCCCAGTACTGGATTACTGGATTGGAATCACAGCCTACAAATGTATGCAGTCCCTGGAAGTTGCCAATCTCAACTTGCACTGGATCTGTACTTGGGTTTGTCAAATACTGATTTGTTGCTCCCACAACCTCAACTGTTCTTCCTGAAAGGGGCAAATTCTGAACTTCTGCACTTCTCACTGTAGAGCGTGTAGCTCCTGTGTCTACCAAGAATGAAACTCTGTGACCCATAAGCCTTTCCCTCACATAGGGTCCTCTCTGATCTACTTCTAAAGAGGTCGCAAGCACACATGGCTCCTCATCTGAACTTTTACTCATCCATTCACCATTTATTTCATTCTCACTGTGTAATGGGAATTGGTGCACTGTGTTATTACTTCTGTCTTGTCTCTGACCTGTGACCTGTTGAGAAAGCATCATCTGTTGCTGTTCCATTGGGTCTTGAGCTATCTACATTTGCTGTCTAGGTACCATGGGAACCTGCTGCTGCATTGGCTGCAACTGTGACACTTGTGCACAGGGCAATTGTACCTGTTGCATGGGCTGAATGTTCTGCACTTGATTCACATTATTCTGAAAATTTGGATTGGGACCCCTTAATCTCGGTCCTCTCATAGTTTGAAATGTATTGATGTCAATCCCTTGCTGAACAACACTTTCCTGCACCATCATCGGACATTCCTGCTTCCAATGTCCTACGGCTCCGCAAATGTGACACGGCAATAGCTTCTTCATTCCCTGCACATCATTCTGAACCACAACAGTATTCAAGTCTGGACAATGGTTCATATTGCCTTCACTACCCCTACCTCCCATCTGAGGCTGAAACATGACATTTCCCTGCTGCTGCAGCATCTGCTGCACAAAATTTCCTTGCACTCCTGTCTGAGCTGCCTTAATCTGCATCACCGTCGCCTTCTCTTTCAACTTCTTCTGCTTCAACTCAATCTCATCACTACAGTATTTTGCATACTGTTAACACCTCATCAATTGGCTTTGCTTGCCAGCAAATCAAATGACTCTTAATCATCTGACCTATTTCAGGTCTCAGTCCTTCCACAAATCTGAACACAAAATGCAGCATGTCTTTCGGCTCAATTGCTTCTTTGCCACTATACTCCTTGAACACCTTCAACAATCTCTCATAGTACACATGTATCGACTCCTTTGCTTCCTGCACTGTCCTGTCAATTCTCTGCCAATCAATATTCTTTGGCGAAATCCTTGTTTTCAGAAAATCAATCACAATATAGTAATATTTCATTACCTCAGGAGACGGTGCACCAGTATACTTATCTCTCTCCTGTTCAGTTGTTGGCCAGTCTACAGTACTCTTACACTCAACCCATAAGTCAGCTGGAACCACTATCTTCATTAATGTATTCAAGTCTTCCCACAAACTTTTTGCAAGTTTCACAAACCTGTCTGTCTGCTGATACCACTCTACTGGCTTTTCCCTCAATTTTGGATAAACATTCGTAAATGACAAAATGTCACTCCTACTCCAAGGAATATGAACAAAATTTCCCCCTGGAATCTCCCTCATTGGTAAAACCTTCATCGGATCCTTGTCCTGTTGTACATTCTCAGTCACTTCTAGAGAATCTCTTTTCCTCTTGCCTCTTTTCTTTACCCATCTGCCTTCCCACTTCTCTAAAGCTCCCCAAACCTGAGCACTCTGCAACAATTCTTTAAGGTGAGCATTCATTCCAGCAGACCTCATGTGTTCAAAATCTTTTGCCTCAAAATCTAATCTGTAACTTCTCTTCAAATGCTTTGTTTTCTCAATTTCTATCCCATGCTTCTCTGCCAAATCTGCTAATCTCTGATGTACCTTGCCCACCTCTCTTGTAATCCTTGGACATAAGCATCTCAACTCTGCTTCTGTGCAGGATTCTAATCTATTCACCCCCATGGTTCCCTCAACTAGTTCACCTGCTTCCATGCTTAGTCTGACACAATTCAATTGTTCCTCACCCTTAAGAGCATTCTATGGGGAATTCAGCTGGTCTAACCACTCAGTCAACTGCTGAGCTGTCAGTTCATGTAACAAAATGTTACTCGCGTGAGCCAGTGGCATCTGCTGTAATACGGTCTAGTCTGCGGTGTAAATAATTTCACCCCCTGACCTACATTTGGTCCAGTCACAGAATCTGGTAGTGCAACAAGTGAACTAAGACCTAACAATGATCTCAATCCATCAAAAGTATGACCCATGGAAGAAACTACCTGAACTTGTTCACTTGGTCCCCTCCTCACTAGACTCTGGGTCATTGCTCCCTGTTCACTCATAATTGGTTTCTTTTGCACAAATAATGGGACCGCTGGACCAACAGTAATCAGCAGCGATATTGCATCTGGGGTTGCTCTGGCACCTGTACTCTGTGGGAGAGTGACTCCCATATTCTGATTAATTAGTTGAGTCAAGTCTGATTGCATCCCTGTCATTGGCGTAAATCTCAGCATCACCTGCGGCTGCACTTGGGGCAACGAGATCAGAGTCGGCTCAGTCTGGACCAACATTGGTCTTGGAATCACTTGCTCCGTAGATATCACTAAGTTCAAAGTTGTCTCTAATATAGGCACATCAGGATAAATTCTCTGTATCTTTGGCAGCTGTATGAACTACAGGCGTAGTCAACACATTAGGATTACCTTGCACTGCACCCTGTGTCAGGTTAGCATTAACCTGTACTGGACTCACTGTCCCCGCTGCCTGTGCCGGGGATGTTGGATCAACACTAGTATTTGGACCACTTTCATGTACGGTATATGGCGGTGGGCGATCTCTCAATATCTGTGTAACAAGATCCTCAGCATCCGATTCCTCCTCTACTATGGAAGACTTTCTTTCTTCCTTACTCAGGCGGAGTTCTATTAGTTTTTCTAGTCCCTTTTTTTCCTTTCGTCTCATCCTCCTGTTAAATAGCTGGAAACAACTTAACTCCGATGCAAAGTCTCTGATCTCCACTTTTTCTGCTCCAACTCCCATTTAGCTTCCGCTAAAGTCTTTTCTACCGTTCTTATTCGTCTCTCGAATTTCATTTGCTGTTGCTGTCTAGCTACCAGCTCCCAAACTGATAATGCTTAAAACTGTGCTGGTCTCGCAAAGGGCTTTGATTCATATAGCACCATCCGCAATTGCTCCAAAATCCTCAAATTAAACGTCCCATTTTCAGGAAACGCTAAACTCCCATTTTTCTCTGACAACTTGCACCATTGCTTTAACCAAAGACATGGCGCAACCCCTCTCTCTTCCATTACAATGTAAGCCGGTGTATTCTCTGGCGGGGTAGGTTCTCCTATACTCGCTCTAATATACTTATTTCCCCTTAGGGCACTTTTCAATGCCTTGAAAAACTTAATCTTTTCTCCTTTTGTTTATTCGGATCAAATCAGGAAATGACTTTTACTCCCAAGATTCCTTTCACCCACGTTCTCAACCAATTGCCTTTCACGGATGGCTTCCAATCCATGACCGACCCTTCTCACTGACCAACCTATCCCAGCGCAGCTCCAATGACGTCACACTCACACGTACTGCGGCTGACAAAGTCTTGCGGCTTGTCCTCCTAAACTCCAATCCACTCAAAACTAATGCAAAATATTGCGAGCACTAATCAAAAACCAGAAACCAAAAACAAATCTGCTGGTTTACTACAAGAAAGGTAACACAATCTCTTCAGAAACCTTACAGATTTTTACTGATGCCCCTTTCGCACACGCAGCTTTTCCTCTTTCTCTGTCTCCCAGATTCGCAAGCAAAATTCGACCTGCAAATTTTACTCTGAACTGATCAATATGTCTGTCCTGGTGCACATAGGGCTCGCATAATCTCAGTCGAAATTTCCTCTCACCCACTTTAACTCACAAACTCACTTGTTGGCCACGCCCGATCAACCTTTTCAATATGCTCCGGAGTCTTAGACCACGCAGGATCCGTACATCAACAACCATGTGGACACTTTTTGAGCACAAAGCACCACACACATGTGAAGTTTGAAGATTTCCCTACTCTCATACTGCGGAGTACGCACACTCCTCCTAAGACTTCATTTGAACTATGCAAACTTCCTAAATTCTCACATACGTCACAATTCACCTGCAATTTGCATGAGCTGTGCAAGCGCATGCTATTTCTCTTACTATATCACTGGAATGCCGAGAACATACCCAACACCGCTAGCAGGATCCAGGATCTGGGAAAGTCCTTTCTAGGCTTAAGGGAACATAATTTTCCCTACAAATTTCATTATTGAAAAACAAATCCAAATCTCAATAATACTGAATTCTCAAAAGGACCAGCTTCAAACCTCTATCATTCCAGGGAACACCTGTCACTGTATACTGGACACCTATGGCAAACTCCTAAAGAGACAAACCCATCGGTCTCTCCACCACTACTGTTAGCACCTGTCACTCCATATCAAACATCTACGATGAGCTCCTAAAGAGACAAAACATCAGTCTGCTACTTCTTGGCTAGCGCGTCTGACCTTAATAAGTAAACTTACAAGGGGACGCGAATTGGTCGATGAACCTTTTGACTTGTTTAAGATGTTCTCGCCATAGCTTTAATACATGAACATTTATCAATAATCAATATGTAATAATCAATAATCATTAGTCAAAATCAATAATCAATGGAGTCAGTAAATATCACGCACCATGACCTTTCAGTCATGAATAACCACACCTTTAGTAAAAGTTTAGTACTTTTATTTCCCTTATATTAATAATGCTAAAGTCATGTAGATTAATCTCAAAATCAAATGAAACATATATAAGAACCATAATGGTTGACCAAAGCGATGGAAGAAACGCAATCTAATCAAAGCTTGAATCACAACACATTCTAAGGCAGTAGTAAAAATCAAAAGCAGAGTCAGCTGCAATAAAGATATGTGATACATAGAATTCAGCAAGATAACTTGTCAAACATTTGTCCTTGTAGTTCGTCAGTCGTCTTGTGAATACCCTCATCTAATCCAGATTAGCATCAGCATGTTGGGCTTCATGTAAAAAAATTTAGAACAGAAATTTAGATAAACATCTAGCTAGGGAAACTATCAAGAGAGCAGTTTGTACCTAGAAAAGAAAAGGCATAAAAATGCAATTCAATCACATTGTCATATCTACCTATCCACGTATTGGTCAGCAAGCAGAATCAGTCTTCGTCCTTAGGTTATCAATCGATCAGCAAGGCATCAGGCTCTCAGTCAGAGAGTATGAGCCCAATGACAGAATCTCGAGTCTCTTCTTTTCTCAATTTTGAGTAAAATCTCCTAAAGTATCTCTGAGTAATTTTCCTCTGTCGCGTTGTTATATCAAAGTCACCCAAACTATCCCCTAATTCCCTATTGGTCAATTAATCGTACGTTCATACACTACCCCATAATATTTCTATACCACATCTATGAATTCTAATATTTTGCTCTTCACAGGAAGTTGATTGGTTTTACGATGTCCTCATCATCCGGCTCGTCAGGTAACAAATTTGTTGCATCTTCCTCTCCAGTCAGTGTCTTCATTGTTCACGCCCTGGGAAAGTACATCTCACACATATTTTGTTACATTACTAGGAACATCGTCTCCTGTCCGTTGGTTCTCACAGAAAGGTTTGATTAACCACTTTTAACAAGACAATGGACATTTCACAGTTTAGTTCACTCTGTCAGCATTTTATTAACCACTAAGAAATACAGCTTCTGTATGAGGCCTGGCAAAACTAGGGCAAGACCCTCGCTAAGTTAAGGCCTATAATTTATCAACTAGATTATACTTCATAAACCTAAATGTGACATATTACTACATTAATCTAATACATTTTCAATATTTCATAAGTATTGATCATTAATTAGTACATTTTGTGAACAGTGGTGGCAATTCTTCAAGGTCACATTTTTCAAACGTGTGCATTATTTTTCTCTACGTTATTCGTTTTCTACATGATTCATTATTCAAAACACATAAACACTCATTAATAATATCTAGTTAAGACACCTGCTCTAACGTCAATGCCAGGGCAATGCCATCAGCAGGTCCAACAAGCTTACGCCCACATCTAACCCCCAACACCAGGGTAACCTACACAGACTGAATGCCCAACAATGAAACCACCAGTGGTGAATCGGCCAAGCGCTCCCCCCCAGCCCATTCCAACAACACCAGGGAAAACTTCATGGACTGAGGAGCCAGGCAGGGAAAACCGCTATCAGCCAATCCAGCTAGCTACCTTTTCACCCCTTTTCACCAATGGCAGGGTTATCTCCACAGACTGAAGTGTCAGGTGGTGAAACGGCCACCAGTGGATCCACCAAATTCTTTCCCCACCCCGGTCCACCAAAGCAAAGGCAAGCTCCACAGACTGAATGGCCTGCCTGTAGAACTGCTGCTAGATAATCTGACAAGCTCCCCCCCACACACACCATTTCACCAATGCCATAGCAAGCTCCACAGACTGAAGGGCCCATTGGTGAAACCGCCACCAGTAGTTGTGGCAAGTCGTACCCCCCAAACCCATTCTTCAGTACCAGGGCAAGCTCCATGAACTGAAGGGCACAGCAGCGAAAATGCCACAGGCGGATCTGATGAGCTCACACCCCACCTGGTCAATCAACAGCAGGACAAGCTTCATGGACTAAATGGCACAGAAGCAAAAGTACCACTGGAAGATATGCAAAGCTACCCTCAGTCCAGTTCACCAAAAAGCTAGGGCAAAGTCTACACTCAAAAAGGCCCAGCGCCAAAACCTCTACTAGTGGACTGCGTCCGATTGAGAAAGAAAATAGGTATGGGCACCAAAATAAAGTTAGTGAATTCAAATTACTGAATGAGATAGCTAAAATTAATGGCCCAGTTTGCATATCAGTGAAGCTTTGAACTTTTAAAGCCATGCTGCATAGGTGTCATGCAAAGCAGGATAGACTGCATGCATTTGTTCCTGCTGCAGGCAATGCCTGTGATAATATCAGAGAAATCAACAGTAAAAGCTGGTCATTGGGCCGTTCTGATCTATTCCTTTGTTATCACATGCTTACTTGCAAATTATTTTATCTCTTGTCATTAGAAAGTGTAAAGTTATTGACATGCTCAGAATTGTTAGTCTCATGTCTGCCTTCTATCTAGGCTGACATACTGATGTTTTTAATACGGCGATGCAGAAAAGTTCAAGACATGTAATAGAGAATACTAATGTATGCTGCATGATCCATCTTAAGAAACTTGTGTATAGGCCTGCTAGTTTCAGCTAAAATCTAGCACACCACTTAGAAGTTTTGAAAGGCTGCTTGGATGCATTCTTGTTGTATGTACTAGACTTGGGTTTTAGAAATAATCATTTTAAAGAACATCTCCTGTTTTTAGTGTGTTATTCATTTACCAAAGATGGATTGGAGTTCCTCTGTCCCCCAGAACTCATCTAGTAGGACTTATCATGAACAGAAAATAATTCCTACACAGTAATGCCCAGTGGGTTGTGTATGTGTCAGTAGCGAGTGGTAATTTTAGCAGGGAGAGTGTGGATGGGACACATACGCACACATACACACTCACTCACACCAATGCATTCACACACACAAACACACACACATCCAGTCACAACACTCACAACCAAATATTCACAAGCAACCATGCACCAAACATAAAAAATAAGCATTTGCAATGCAGTAGGTCTTACAGTTACTTGAGTTGGAGCTATTGACGTTGTAAATTCATAACTGGACTTCTTTTTTCCACATTAATTGGTCGACCCTGCAGCATATTTTGGTACTTTGTGCCCCATAATTCCAGTGGCTCTGCATATAAATAAAGGGTTAGTAAGCCTACAGGGATTTTTTTTTTAAAGAAGGCCGTTAAAATACCAGCTACTCCCAGGTGTAAGGAAAGCCCACAAATGAGTCCCCCTGTGTAAAAAATGAAATTAAATGCAACTTTGTGTAATTTAGCTGGTTTTTATGTAAAGCGCTCCAATACATTTGTGGCATTTCATGAAAAAACCCGTATCTGCCAACAGCACTTTTTAGAGATAAGCAAGAGAGATGCAGAAGAAAGAGTGCTCAACCTAACGAGTTACAGCTATTAGCATTGTAAAGAAAAAAGAACGCAGCGTGATCGCACTATGTAAAATGCAGCGCAATCGCGCTGCATGGAAAGTAAACATATAAAGTAGTCCGGACACCATGCTGAAAACATCGAGCCTCTTATGTTTCTAGTAGTTTACTGGTGCTCTATAGGTGGGCTAAACACCGGAAAAGGCATGACGAATGCATGCCTTTCACAAATTTAAAAATCTGCTTGCTTTTATTTTTATTCATTCAATCAGTCCACAGACATTAACCACTATTGTGGGCAAAGTCCTGTAAAATGTGATAAAATTGCCTTCTGGATTGCTCCCAAAACCAACCAGTCAGAAGCAGGCTATCCTCACACAACACCCCAGGACAAGCATATAATTCTGACTATGTCTCTTCCCCTTGGAATTGTGCCACCTGTAGAACAGTGCAACAACTGGAAACGTATATTTGCATATATCTGTACTACTACACATGGCAACGCCCCCCCCCACTGGCAGTGTTACCAAATGTATCAAAACAAGTACAAAACGAGCACAGGACTGGCCCGTATCTAGGAATGAAATCAATGAGAAATTTTGAAACAGTTTCTGAGTAACATTCATGTAAAAGAGGTAGCCCTGCCTGTATGCCAGGAACTTGCAGTGGTTTTGTTTAAGAACAAGAATGGGAGCTACCAAAAACAATTTCTGAAACGAACATCAGTCGGCTGTGATACTCTGGGATCAAGAGCCATCACACAAAATCTCAAACCAAAAGTGAGATTGAGGGTACTGGTAAGAAAAAGCTATGCCCCAAACTAAAAACGGGAGAAGTGAAACAGAAAAAAAGGACTGGATCTCCATCAAATCAGGAGTTTAACTAGGGTGGTTACACTTTAAGGAACAGTGATGAAATAAGGAAGTCAGATCAGTATTCTGTTCTTCCCATTGTTGTCAGGACTCTATCAGTAAAAATGCACAAAGGAGTGAAGAGATCAAGAACCAAAGAGGAGGCAAGTATGCCAAGGAGATAGGCTAATCAGGATGTGAAGATGAGGATAGTGTAAAGAAGAAAGAGAAACCTTTGGACTTCAAGACTCAGTTTAAAAAGAAAATTGTGTCCGTATTAGGTAAAAATATTCCCTGAAAAATAAGGAGAATTCTGAAGAACAGGACTTGGGCATCAGTGCTTCTGAACAGCGGAGCAGAAGTGATGATAGTGCATCAGAGAGCTACTAGCTTCGGCAGGTGACTTCGACTCAAGAAATGATAGTAGTGGAAACTCCGGATTGACATGTAAAACGTTCAGATGCGTTTATAACTTAAAAAATAGATTGAGGGGGCTATACCACACATAATAAAAGTAATACTCTGGTTGTATTATTCAGACACATATGGCATTATTATTGCAGAGCACATCTGGCCTCCATGCGTCTCCGGCCTTTAAAAGGAATGCTCCCTAAGGGGAAGAAAAAAATAATGTTAGCATTTTCTTCCTTCATACAGCAGGATCTCAGGGAAAATATGCATGTCAGCGGGCTTTAATAAAAGCCCCAGCATTGTATAGAAACCAAGCGAGTGGGATCAAAATTATGTTCCACATGTCATTACTTTACGGTACCAGCTACCAACACAGCCTATTTATCCTCTGAAGCTAGAACTCAAACGAGCCATAAAAGGAACTACTTTACACCAGCTACTATATATCAAGTCATAATAGCACCTTGGAGTTCTACAATGAACTGCCCTCCTTAGCAGTTTTAAAACCTGATGGTTCATGTAGAATAGTATTCGATTATAGAAGTTTAAATTCATACACACTCTTATGCTGTAGAAAGTGCTTTTTCCAATAGAGTTTTCAGTCAAAATATAGTGACTTAAAGGTAGTGTCTAACTGTTTTCTTTTTTAACAGATTTCAATTCTGTTTCAAATGACTGCCAATTGGCTATAAGAACATTTCTCGTTTGTTTGCAGCACATAAACGGAGATCTTCAAGAAAGATCCTGAGCCACTATCTTACCTTGGCGACTGTTACATTATGGATGATGACTTGAAACAACTAGTGACTGGGGCGGACCGGAAAGGGACATTACTAACTAGACATAGTTACAAAATAAACGTAAAAAAATCTAAAATTGATTACTTGAATGCGATTTCTACTGAATTTTAATTATCTAGTGAGGGTGAGTGTCTGGCACTGGACTTCTTGCAGAGATTTGCCACGTTACAGCTTCCAGGTACATCAATTTACAAGCCTTGAATGGATTTGTATCTTCAGAAGGACTTACTTTCTACATTGTGCTGAGTGAGTGAGGCCTTCTTATACTCTAACTTCTGCCACATTTTCTGGAAAACAATGGACAGAAAACACACAGCAATCTTACTCCTACCTATTTTACATGGACTACAAGCAGGCATGTTATGGACAAAATATTTACTGACTGAGGATAAAAAAAACACATCTAGCTGTAGAGAGCCACCCGGACTCTCCCTTTACGTTGTACCCGGTTCTGCATGTCTTAAAAAAAACGCGGAACTGAGGTTATGTAATAAAGCTGGGGCTGCGCCTACGCAGTTCCCCATTAACCCACAACCAGTGCAAACGTGTCTTCATTTTACCCCCAAACATTGCGTGACCTCCTTGCACCACAATGGCGACGAGCGGGTGTACGATCCTCCCGCGTCGCAAGTGACCCGTCTTGAGCAAGGTGAGAGAAACACCGAGGAAGGCCCTGCAAGACAAGTTTCAGCTGCCCGGGGAGTGCCACACCCTGCAAGACAGATTTCAGCTGCCCGGGGAGTGCCGCGCCCTGCTTTGAAAGGTATGCCCGCCTTCCCTATGATCAGGCTCCCCAGCCGGGCCGGTGGCCTCTGGATCCCTGCCGCGGCCGGTGAGCCCAAAAGGGAATAGAAGGCACAGACCTGCCTTTGGCGCCGGTCCTGGCGCAGCGTCTCTGCTGGGAGGGCTGGCAGCAACGATAGGAGGCTGTGCGCGGCCACCACTACACGCGCACGCCTCATGGTGTGCATCCTAACGCTCAGGCTGCGCTCCCCAGGAAGGGGAACACCGCACAAGAGCCAGAGGGGCAGAAGCCCCGTGTAAAACACCAAGAGGACAGAAAGCTCTGTAAGAGAGAGACAAAGAAAAGAGAAGAAAAAAAAAAGTTTAATAAACAATATATAAAATACACACAAAATAACAGAGACACAAGGGGAATAAGAAAGAGGATTTTTTTTCTTCCTCTTTCCTTTTGTTTTTGTTCTTCTCTCCCTATGAACAATAATTAAGTACAAGTGAACGTGGCCTGAAAAAAAAAAGAGACACCATAAGAAGGGAATCTGCGACGTAACAACTAGGAGCTTACAAATAGTGAGATATCATGAGTGCCTCACTGCAAGAAAACCCCCAGCTGCCGGCGCAAGCAGGTGCCAGTGCTCACTCCGCAGTCGCTGCGCTGCCTCCATTTAGCCAACTGATTGACCCGGCCACCGCTTCGCCAAGATGGCGCCAATGGTTAAATCGATTCGAAAATTACTTCTGTGCCACAAGAGAGACAGATGGGGCTGTGCGCAGATCTCTCATGCTGCTCATGGGGGGTGATGAGCTGCAAGAACTGTTCGATGCACTCCCAAATACAGGTGATAGGTCGGATTTCAACGCGGCAGTGGAAGCCCTGAATAAGCATTTTGACCCACAACTGAACTCAGACTTGAACGCTTCAAACTCCGGCAGGCTCAGCAGATGGATGTTGCGTCAATGGACATGTTCTATGCGCGGCTAAGGAAGCTAGCAAGCTTGTGTGTGAGACTTAATCAACAAAAGGAGATTAGAGCACAGATTATTCAGGGGTGCCGATCCGATACACTAAGGAAGCTCATCTTACGTGAGCAAGGCATGCCCCTCGACGACATTTTGGTTTTGGCACGTTCACATGAACTATCAGCGGTGCGGGCTGATGCCATGGCGGCAATAAGAGGACAATCACTGGCCGCTGCATCAACCACACGTCCAGTCCAGGTGAAAGAAGAGCAAATAGATGCTATCCAGACTCGCCAACCGCCGGGGCGAAAAACAAACTTTGTCAGACAAGGCGCGCGTACCTGCAGGAACTGCGGGTATGAACAC
Organism: Pleurodeles waltl; assembly: GCF_031143425.1. Taxonomy (NCBI): domain Eukaryota; kingdom Metazoa; phylum Chordata; class Amphibia; order Caudata; family Salamandridae; genus Pleurodeles; species Pleurodeles waltl. The sequence goes on along the minus strand of NC_090445.1, from coordinate 1,407,100,582 downwards.
AAACCACCAATGGCGTGCCTGGCGAAAGGGAAAACGTGTGATAAGTGCCGGAAAGACAATCATTTTGCAAAGGTGTGCCAATCAGGAAGAGGCTGGCAAGGAAGTCAGAAAGGAAGGGACACCAAGGTCAGAAGCGTGACCAAAGAGACTGATGAATCTGGTGAAACCAAGGCTCAAGGAGTTCAAGTTTTTGAGGAAGATGAGGACGAAGACATCTTTGTGATTTTGTTTACTGGTGGGAGACAGCAGAAGAAGCGACCTCCACCAATGAGCAATATTCAGATTAATGGCAAGTCGGCTACGGTGCTCATAGATACAGGAGCGTCGGTGAATGTGATGGATGAGACTCTATTCAAGCAGTTGACCACAAAGCCATCGCTTGTTCCAACTACCACTAAAATATACAACTACGGGGGCCGTGAGCCGCTTCCTCCAAAAGGCCCAGTGGAAGTGGCAGTGTCCAGTGGGCAGGTGTCAGCACAGGCAAGGTTCTACGTGGTGACTGGAGACCGAGGCACTCTGTTGGGGTGCCACACAGCGGAAGAGCTAGAACTACTGTTTTTCGCACAAGTATATGACTCCCACGCTGAACGCCTGGTTAATGATTTTCCAAAGCTCTTTGAAGGATTGGGGAGACTTAAAGGTAAAAGTGGCAAGCTACACATAGATCACAGCGTCATGCCTGTTGCCCTCCGACACCAACGCGTTCCATTCCATTTGCGACCAGCTGTGGAGAAGGAGCTACAGCTCCTTGAAGACCTAGGGGTGATTGAGAAGGTTGAAGGGCCTACACCGTGGGTGTTGCCGTTGGTGATAGCACCAAAGCCCAAGCAGCCGTGCGCTATCCGTCTCTGTGTCGATATGCGCCTTCCCAATAAGGCCATTAAAAGAGAGAGGCACATAACCCCTACGATGGATGACATCATAGCGGATCTGAATGGAGCACAGTGGTTCTCAAAACTGGACCTTAATGCAGGGTATCATCAGCTGGAGCTGGAACCCGACAGTAGAAACATCACCACCTTTTCAACACATGTGGGGCTTCGGCGATACAAGAGACTGAATTTTGGGGTATCCTCGGCCGCCGAAGTGTTTCAAAACATGATTAGGGAGAAGCTGTCAGGACTATAAGGGGTGATCAATCTGAGTGATGACATCCTCATTTACTCCAAAACCAGAGAAGAACATCATCGACATCTTAGGGTGACACTGCAGAGGTTGTCGGAAGCAGGATTAACACTCCACAAGATAAAATGGGTGTTCTATCAGACGTCGGTGGATTTTTTTGGATATGTCTTTTCAAAAGATGGTCTACAGGGGGACCCTCGTAAAGCTGACGCCATTCGTCAAGCACCCATTCTGAAAAACCCTACAGAAGTGAGAGGCTTCCTGGGTATGGCCACCTATTGTGGGAGGTTCGTTCCGCAGTTTCCAACTATGGCAGAACCTCTCAGACAGCTTACCAAGGTTGGGCAACTCTGGGAGTGGAGCCCAATGGCGGCAGGGCGTTTACTGACATTAAGACAGCGCTGCTGGACAAGTCAACAATGGCTTATTTTAACCCTCACAGACGTACGGAGGTGGTGGTGGATGCAAGTTCAGTAGGTCTTGCCGCTGTTCTTCTTCAGGAGCAGAACCCGCTAGAGTGGATTCCAGTAGCGTATGCCAGCAGAGCCTTGTCTTCGGTTGAAACACGATATGCCCAGATCGAATGAGCAGCTTTAGCAATTCGGTGGGCGTGCAAGCATTTTCACCTGTATCTGTATGGCCAAGAATTCAAGGTGGTGACCGATCACAAGCCTCTACTTGCGCTGTTTACGGGGTGCCCTCGTCTAGCGCCCCCGCGAATAGAGCAGTGGACTGTTCTGCTGCAACCTTATCGTTTTACTGTTGTGTACCGACCAGGAGTGAACAACCCTGCGGATTATTTATCTCGCCACCCATCCCCAACCACGACTGATGACTCTCAAGAGAAAGACGAAGAGAGCACTGAGGTCTTTGTTAACATGGTGGTGCAATCGGCATGTCCCAATGCTCTGGCTGTACGAGACATTATTGACGCCACCAAAGTGGACCCAGTGTTGAACCATGTCAAAGAGGCACTGGGTTACCGGAAGTGGAAGCTTTTCCTGGAAAAGACTAAAGTGGCCAATCATGAGTGCAAATTAGCGATACAAGGGAAGGAGGATTGTGTTACCTCAGAGTTTGTGGGCCAGAGTAGTGGAGCTAGCACATCAAGGCCACCAAGGCACTGCGAAGATGAAGGCCAGATTGAGGGCCAAGGTGTGGTTCCCTGGTATGGACAGTCAGGTGGACGAATTGGTGGGGAGATGCCATTCATGCGTCATCACATCAGGGGAACCACCCTGGTGTCCAATAGTCACTGAGCCGGCTAGCACAAAGCCATGGACAAAAGTTAGTATGGATTTTGGGAGCTTCCTGGTTGGGTGGTTGACCGTCGTTCTCATTGATTCTTGCACAAAGTTCCCTGTCGTGGATGTTGTGTCGTCTCCGTCTTTCGAGAATGTAAGGCCAGTGCTTCAAAAGGTGTTTGCTATGTTTGGGCTTCCTGACGAGATCAGAACCGACAATGGCCCCCCGTTCAATGGTCAGGATTTTCGGTCTTATTTAGACGGATTAGCCATACACCACCGCAAGGTCATGCCCTACTGGCCGCAGGCTAATGGGGATGTTGAAAAGTTCATGCAAACTTTAAATCGAGCCCTCAGATTCGGCGTTGAACAATGAGTGGACAGTGAGCAATGTCTACAACAATTTCTGGGTGCTTATCGCCAGACACCTCACAGTACGACAGGGTGATCCCCGGCTGCCCTAATGTTTAAAGTTCCGCCTCAGGATTGCATCCCGTCTGGTCCTCAGTGGACATCACCCGAGCTGGATGTTGATGCCACTCAGCAGCGCAGAGAACGCACAAATCGGAAAGCCACTGAACAACGGCGAGGTCGATACCGGGGTTTTCAGAAAGGAGATATGGTGGTAGTGAAAAACCGCCGGCCAGGCGGAAAGTTCCAGACTCCATTTGAACCTGAACCATGGCAGGTTATCAGTGTGCAGGGTCCAATGATAACGGCCACACGAGGGAGGCAGAAGGTAACCAGAAATGTATCACACTTCCGGAGAGCAGGGTTGTCCGTCGCATCTGAAGAAGAAGGAGAGATCGATGACTCGATGGTTGTGCCCCCAGAGGAGGAAATACGGGCTGAGGGGACTCAGGCATCGGTATCCAGTGCCATACACCCTTCGGGTGAAAACGTCGGCCAGGGAAACTTGCTTCCCAGAGGAGGACGTTATCATCTATGCCCAGACCCAGTGCCGAGCAGCCAGCTCAGAGACTTTGTCTGTACAATGAGTCCCTAAGAAGCAACGTTGTACCATCACTGCCTGCTCCTCAGAGGGTTGTTATACCCAGGATGTTGTATCCTTTCTTTTGTTTTGTTCGGTTCGGTTGTGAGTGCATTTTTGTTGGTCTTCTGATATATGTCTTTTCCCTTCTGTGTGAAGCAAAACATGGGAGGGATGTAGAGAGCCACCCGGACTCTCCCTTTACGTTGTACCGGTTCTGCGTGTCTTAAACAAAACGCAGAACCGAGGCTATGTAATAAAGCGGGGGCTGCGCCTACGCAGTTCCCCATTAGCACACAACCAGTGCAAACGTGTCTTCATTTTACCCCCAAACATTGCGTGACCTCATTGCACCACACTAGCTATTATAATTGTTCCCAGTTCCTTGGGCTACAAATACATAATTTTAAATGAGGAACAGGCAGTTCCTGTTGCTTACAAATCATAATTTTCTTACACAGCCCACGCATACTTCACTCTCAGACAAAAATTCTTATTTCGGTGCAGGAAGCCATTTTGAAAGATCATTTTTAAGTGCAGTTGATATAAAATGTGAGTACAAACCCACTGTTTGCACATAAGAATTTCTAAAATACACACATTCTGAAAACAATCTCCTAATATGTTACCCATCCAGTGTTGCAACAAAATCTTTTATACAGATGAGTCTGCACAGCCTGTGGTTGGAACTAAGCATAAATATTCCAACTCTTGCGCTGCAGGGCAGGGAATGTTTGCAAATGGTGAGTTTAAACTACTGTATACACACGCAAATTTTGAAGCGATTGCACTGCACCTTTTACAGAAATGCATACCTTGTTGTGTGAACTACAGAAGGCTAATCTATCAGTTCCCAGACTAATAGTGTCAGACATGCAGGGGTTTAATGTTGACCCAGCAGATTGACAGTTGAATGGATTGAGTGATTCATAAAAGAAATCAATAAAAAAATAAACAGGGAAAGGTGTCTGTCTTACAAGACAAGCTTCCTTTGGTCCATGTTCAGCACATCATATCCCACAAACGTGAGGGAATTCACACTAAAGGGAACTTAGCTGTAAAGGCAGCAGTTCATACTTATAATGTACCAATGAAACCAGATTTCAAACCAAGATTAACGGACATTAGCAAGATTAGCAGCAATTTAAGCAACAGCTAACAGTGAGAAGCCACCTGATGAGATGACTTTCCCCACAAATCAATCAAGACAATAATCTGATGGTTTTATCACCTGCAGTGGTAGATAGAGAAACTGATAATGAGCAAGTTAGATTAAACCTCACGGGAGCAGTGCATTAAGGGTTAGCATCTGCATGAGTGCCCCAGAAACCAGGGTCCATCAAAGTTACTGGTGGCCTTATCTACCTAAACAAAGCAAAAAAAATCACAGTGTAACAGCTGCCAACAAATAAAACATTATTCTGTTTCAAGACCAACATAGACTCCCTTTACTATCTCCAGTTGCCAGTTAATGCTAATTTTCCTCATGCATATGGCGCCAATCAAACCAGTAAACCAATATAGGTAAATCGATTCATGCTATAGATTTGGTTTGGCCACAAAGAAATGCTTATGCTTGCAGTGCTTAATAGAAATAGGCATAGTTCACAATTTTCACTCAGACAGTGGTCCTGGGTTTGCTGCAAAGAGATTTAAATATGCTATACCTGCTCTCAGAGTATATCTGCATTACTTGCACTCATGTTGCCCAGGGAACAACAGGTTAATTGAGTGTGCCAATGGTATGCTGAAGCAAGGCTTGACTGTAAGAGTATTGAGTAGAGGTCTGAGTTGGCTATATAATCTGCTTGGAATTCAGAGAGCATTACATAATTTTCCTAGAAGAGCATTGGATGGTTGTGCCACACAAGATGCTCTGTATAGTATTTATGCAGTGGTGTGGATCCTATTGCTCCACACCCAGGACATATTGTTTGGGGTCAAGGACAACAAGATGTATTGTTTATCTTGCTCTTGGGACAAGAAACTGTGAACTTCGTACTTGTATAGCGCACTACTCACCCGTTAGGGTCTCAAGGTGCTGTACGCATACCGCTGTGGAACCCCTCCTGGCTTTTCCCTGTGAGGTGCCCACTCCTGGACAACCTCCAAGGTGAAGCCAGGCATCCCAGCGCTGTTGGGGCCGTTGTGGAGATTAAGCAAGCTATTGCCCAGAGTTACAGAGTGGGACCCATGAATTAGATTAGGCACCGATGCGAGAACTATCAGGTCCGAGGAAATTGAGCCCAAGACCTGCCAAGGCGGGAATTTAACCCTGGTCCCAGGCCAGATTTCTGCATCAGGGTCTGCCGCTCTAACCATTGAGCCACACTTCTCCACAAGTAGGCCCAACCTTCAGGAGCACATACCCTTTTGCTGTCAATTCACTGTAACAGATTGGGGAGCAAGGAAGAGCATTGTCTGCAGTTGATTTATTATTTGTGTCCACATGTTAATACTGTTTGAACTTGTATTTGTGGTTCATTAACGCAAAGCCTTTATTATTAGAGTGAGTGCTTTAAGGAAATGTAAGCTCGGACTGTATTACTGATAGGGGTTCCAGTATAAAAATGTGTACATGTTTCCAAAGTTTAATAATATGAGGCTACATATAATGCTCCGAGAATGCTCTCTTTTTATATGCAAATATTTGCAGATGCTGAAAGCAAGATTCATGATTTGCTTTCAAAATAAAATGTTCCCCAAAAAAGTGCAACTAGGAAAAACGCGTTTTGCTAAATTATTGTGACATTTTAGGCATCATTTCTTTGAGGCGTCATTTAGTAAAATGTGTTTATACATGCTAGCATTTCACAAGTAATATTCATAATGAAAAATGAATGCAACCATTTTCAGTAAGATTATTGGAAATCTTAAAATAAACAACCATTGACAAAATCAATATGTCTAACATTTGTGGCCAGCCTTTTGGTTTTGTCAATGAGTGTCTTGTTTTGACATGATTTTTGTAAAACTTTATTGTCGTGGGAGCTGCCGGGCCCTCACCATTTTAACAAACATCAGTAAAAATATTTTTTGGTCTCAAATATCACACATTGCCATACTAGTACCTGGCACTGGATAAAACTTTGTGTGTTGACATGCTCCTTACGAAAGAGGAGTATGCTGTCCACTGAAGCCACCAGATAGATACAATTTTAATATTTGCGAAAGATGTTTGGTTAACACCAGACCAAATGCACCCATGATATATGTCCCTGAGTTAGTGTAAATTTATGGCTTTCATGAATTCACAAGAAGTTACATTAGTAGGCCGGGAAAACGTAGTCCTAGAAATCATTTGTGAACTCCATTTTAGCACCAGCAAATATACATGTATAGATATGCACATGTGAAAATCTGTTGAGCAAGTTTACAAGTTCACTTTCCTTCCAACCACTTTTTTTCCAACTCTGGAAGACATTTAACTTCTGCCCTTGTCAAGGAGCAAATCTCCCAACTTTTCTAATATGAGAAGAGATCAGAGAAGAACTGGCAAAAGCCCCTAAAACATACAAGTTATTAGGTTTGCACTATACTCAAAAGGGAACTCCAACCCTGGAACTATTGCTTACTGCTACCTCTAGTCCAGTATGCAGATCTGCGGAAAGGTGGCAAAATAAAGGAATTGCTAGTACTAAAACCCAGGTATAGTATGAGCCCTGGCATAATCAGAGAGGCTATTATCAGAGCCCCTACATAATGAGACTGCTGCCATACTTTGTTGCCGCATTACATGACACCAAAGAGACAAGTGGATTTTGTTACAGGACAAGTAGATTTATTAAGCAACCTGTCCCATGGGCAAGTAGATATTTTATTAAATTCCGCACACCTGATCTATGTATGTGCCCGACCTTGAAAGCCCTAAAAAGGCGATGGAAAAAAAATAATTTGATCTGTGCCAACATGTGTTAGATTTGAAAAAGGTCCAAGAAATCAGAGACAAGCTGTGCAGTTTGAAGCATTCCAACTCTGCCAATGGCAAAGATTAGGTTCCTAAAGCTTCTGACAGGTAGCTCCCCAAAGTGGGGGAGCTAGTTCACAAAATAATTCCAGATAAACAAGTGTTTGGGCTGTCTTACAGACCACTTGTTCGAGTCCTTGTGGTAAAAAAGTACATGAACAGTAATCATGCCTTTACTGACTGGTTAAAAAAAAAACAGGTAGGTGTCCATTGATCATAATAAAAAGCATTATGTGACTGATTCTGTTTAGCAGACCACCTTTTGGCACCAAAGTTCATTCAGAGTAGAACCTTACAACCTCTCTCTGGTGGAATGAAATACCCCGAGCAGTTATGCCCAAATTTTGAGCCTAATTTTGGGGACTACTTGGTCTCCAGCTTTGCCCAAAGCACTACCTTCTATGGAAGGGAAACGTCCTCTATGCCGACTCTGTAACAACGAAGTCCTGGTTAACGAAAGCGGAACAACGTTTTCCTTAACCACAACTTCATTGTTTTGTGCCTTAACCACGCATGTCCTGAACAACGAACATGCGTGGTTAAGGCACAAACAAGGGAGTCGGCTGAGGAGGACGGCGCGGACGACGAGGCGACGACTCAGATAAGTGGGGGGGGGCGGGGGGTTTCAGGTTTTTGGGGCAGGGTGGGGGGTCGGGGGGTTTTAGGTTTTGGGGCGGGGTGGGGGGTCGGGGGTTTTAGGTTTTGAGGTGGGGTGGGGGGTCGGGGGTTTTAGGTTTTGAGGTGGGTGGGGGGTCGGGTTTTAGGTTTTTGGGGCGGGGTGGGGGGGTCGGAGGGTTTTAGGTTTTGGGGCAGGGTGGAGGGGCGGGGGATTTTATGTTTTGGGACGTCAGTTTTAGGTTTTGGGGCGGGGTGGGGGGTCGGGGGGTTTTAGGTTTTGAGCCGGGTGGGGGGTCGGGGGTTTTAGGTTTTGGGACGGGGGTGGGGGGGTCGGAGGATTTTAGGTTTTGGGGCGGGGTGGGGGGTCGGGAGGTTTTAGGTTTTGAGGCGGGGTGGGAGCCGGGGGGTTTTAGGTTTTGGGGCGGGGTGGGGGGTTTTAGGTTTTGGGGCGGGGTGGGGGGTCGGGGTGACGCATGCAGGATCAATGGATGCCTATTACTAATGCCACTAATGCCTTTACCAGGAATGCCTTTACAACAAAATATTGTTGAAAAGGCATTCGTGGTAAAGGCATTAGTGGTAACAACGAGGTCGTTGTTCCGACCTCGTTGTTCAGGCACTCGTTGCTCTGGAAGGCGGCGTTCCGACATACAACCTCCATGGAAAAGCCTGATGCTGTGATTTCAATAACCCCAACAATTTCAACTACCACTGTGGTTTACTATGAACCACCAAATGAGTCAACATCAATTGAAATGATGCGCTTGCAAGAAATACCATTTTATGTATATGGTTTTGAGTTTGCATTAGATGACATGCTTAAACACCCCACAGTTACTGAACGTCACCGCTGACTGCTATTGATTTAGTGGCAGACTATTTTTGGATTGCAGTGGATTGCCTTTCCTTTTAATGTGGATCATCATGCTGATCAAAGTGATACTGATAATAAATGGACATTACATTCCTGATAAAACTATGCCTTTTCCTGTGGTTTAAGGACTGTAGCCACATTCTTCTTTTCACAGAGCACTTTGGGATCAATATGATGTGAACATCGTGGTGTATCCTGCGGTAGACAGTATAGTTTGAGAAAAGGTTTCTTATCAAATCATGGGACCTCTGGAACTATTACATTTCTCGTATGTTTTGAAAATTACTCTTCGCAATATAATAATACCTAGCTCCTTTTCAGATCAATAAAGCACAAAACTATTAACAGGATATTTTAAAAGGTTTAGGTTTATACTAGTCTAGATAATGAGGCCCTTTATCTAAATGATGGCAATCACAAACAAGTGTTTTATTTTCACCATTTCATGCACCATTACAGATATAGCACCAACATTCCCTGAGAAATCTATAATTAAAGAAACTAGGAACATTGCGGAGTCCTGCACATAGCCATCTAAATTTTCAAAAGAAATTCTCTTATTTCAATAGTATTGACAGGCCCACCACCTTCCATTACTTCCAGAAAGAAGAAAGACCTCAAAGTAGCCTGATTACTCATCACAAATTAATATATTCTCATAGCTTTGTTGAAAAACTTGCAGCACAAGCCTATGAGTCTTGAAAGGAAAATATTGAAGACAAAATTAATTGAGGAACAAGGATTTGCCAAATTCAGAGTAAATAGCTGTGTTAGAGCATGCATAATTCCCAATGAAATGATCCGTATGAACAAAACAGTCCAGCAGACAACTTGTCTAGGATTTGGATCATTTAGAGACTTAAAGAAACTTTCTGTTCCAAAAGTCAACTCAATACAGTTTCTAAATTAGCAAAGAGCACATTACTGATTCTGCATTTAAAGACTAGGGCCATCATCTCAAAAACAATTTTTGAGTGTCAAAGGTCAAATTGGAGTCTTTGCAACCACAAAATGGCATGTTTAAATGTACAAAACCAATAATGCAATTTGGTAAAACATTACAGAATTGCAATTTGGGCTTGTGGGTATATCCCAAATTGGCATTTGGATGGGCGTGTAAAGGTTGTCTCAGCAGAATACTGATTCCCTAAGTCATATATTAATGTTTTATGACCAAAATCCTGCTTCAAAACAAGTATTTTACCACCAATTCAAAGAAGGCGGTATCGATTTGTAAACGGGATGGGGACCACAAGAGACATTTTCTCCCTTGTGAATGTAACAAAAACAAAACGTTTTATTAGGTGCAGGCAGTTGTCGCTGCGACCACAGCCTACTCCTAAAAATAGGATTGTTAAATCTTTCATTCTTTCAAAACATACTGAATTTTCTTTTTAGGAAATGGGCTGCATTTAAAAAATGTCTTTATTTAAAAGCAATCATAGACATGGTAGCTCACCACAGCAGGTCACCATACCTGTGACTCTAGCCAATTCTTGCATGACAGAATTTATGACCTACCCTCATGCATATGAATGAGCTAGTTGTAAATGAGATTGTAACCCATTATGATTAAATATTTTTTTTAATATACAAGTGGGTTCGCAAAATACTGGTGCTTTCAGTTGAAGTCAGAAGTCACTGTGCAAATTACAATCACTTCTGCCAATTCATTATAATACATTCCAAGTAGAAAATCACAAATGGCAAATTGGCATTTGTTGCAAATTAGAATTTCATTTTTGGAACATTAATAAATGAGTTCCATGATTCAGAATGGTACTTACAAATTTAGTATGTTATACCATGTAAGGCTAGTCCTATGATAGTGATGTTTGGAAACACTGATTTCTTTCCAAGACTCCTGGTCCTTTTGCTAATTACCCACTACCAAGGTATATTAAATATACACCTGTAACTGACACCATATAAAGTGTGGGTAAGCTGTGCCAATAATATTTAGCACTTTCCAGGTTTACGGCTGTGAAGGAGCACCTGGCCACAATTAGTAGAAATATGGATTACAATGAGTACATCTTGAGTTAAAAGCTCCTCATTTGCAGCAGGTTAGACAATTTATAATGAACTGACTTACTAAAGAATATTTAAATATTCTACAACATGGACAGACTCATTTGTGAGCTATTATGCTGCTAAATTGGGATTTGCAAACATTAAAGTCTGACAAAGTGCCTTGGCACCTCATTAATGTTAGACCTGTCCGCTCTTGGCATGGTTTCCCCTGTCTTTTTGCTTCTGACCTCCTGTTTTTGATCCTGTGCTGAATCTCTTTTTTTCTGATTTTAGGACTCTGGGCACTCTACCACTGCTGACCAGTGGTAGAGTGCAAGCCCTATCTGTCTACATTGTATTGGTGATTGGTTTATCCATGATTAGCATATTTGATTAACTAGTAAGTCCCTAGTATAGTGCACTCGGTGTGCCCAGGGCCTGTAAGTCAAATTCTACTTGTGAGGCTTAGGGGTGTGGAATTTCACAAAATATATGTTTGTCCATGGGACAGGTTGCTTCATAAATCTACTTGTCCTGTAACAAAATCCACTTGTCCCTTTGGTGCCATGTAGTGCAGTGACAAATTATGGCAGCAATCTCATTATGTAAGAGATAATAGCCTCTCTGATTATGTCAGGGCTCATACTATTGTATGGTTTGAATATTAGCAATTTCCTTATTTTGCCACCTTTCCGCAGATCTGCATACTGGGACTGGAGGTAGGAGTAAGCAATAGTTCGAGAGTTGGAGTGCCCTTTTGAGTATATTACAAACATAATAATTTGTATGTTTTAGGGGTTTTCACCAGCTCTTCTCTAATCTCTTGTCATATTAGAAATAGTTGGAAATTTCCTTTTTGACAAGGGCCCAAGTTAAATGTTTTACAGGGTTGGAAAAAAAGTAGTTGGAAGGAAAGTAAACTTTGTAAACATGCTCAACAGATTTTCACATGTGCAAATCTATGCATTTATATTTGCTTGTGCTAAATTGGAGTTCACAAATATTTCCGAGGATTACTGTTTCCTGGCCTGCTAACATAAATTCTTGTGAATTCATGAAAACCATAAATCTACACTAACACAAGGACAGATGCCATGGGTGCACGTTTGACACTAAGAATTGGGCTTCTCATTTGGTCTGGCGTTAACCAAGATATTTTCCAATTATTAAAATGTTATCTATCTGCTGGCTTCAGTGGACAGCATATCAACACACAAAGTTTTGTTCAGTGCCAGGAACTACTGTGGCAATGTGGTGATGTTTGAGACCAAAAAATGTTTTTGCTTTTTGATTATGTTTCTTAAAATGGCAAGGGCCTGGTAGCTCCCAACACAATAAAGTTGTACAGAAATCATGGCAAAACAAGATATGCATTGACAAAACCAAAAGGCTGACCACCAATGTTAGGCCTATTGGCTTTGCCAATGTTTGTTTATTATAATATTTCCAATAATCTTGTTGAAACTGATTACAATGATTTTCCATTATGAATATTTTTTGAAATGCTAGCATGTATAAACACACTTTACTCAATGTTGCTTCAAAGAAATTCACAGTAAGTTACCAAAACTTTCTTTCCAAATTGCATTTTTTTGGGAACATTTTATTTTGATCATTCTGGGAGCATTATAGAAAGCCTCATATTTTTAAGCTTTGGAAATGTGTACATATTTTTATACTGGAACCCCTGTCAGTAATGCAGTCCGATCTACTAACATTTCCTTAAAGCACTCACCCTAATAATACAGTCTTTGTGTTAATGAACCACAAATACAAGTTTAAACAGCATTAACATGTGGACACAAATATTAAATTAACTGCAGTAGTGCCCTTTGTTGTTCCACAATATATTACAGTAAACTGGCAGCCAAATGGTATGTGCTGCAGGGGGTGGATCTACTTGTCCCCAGGCCAAAATAAACATTAACCCCATACAATATGTCCTGGGCATTAAGCTATAGGAATTCCACACGCCAGGGGCCTGAAGCACTTACTGTGCCACCCACACGAGTAGCCTTGTAAACATGTCTCAGGCCTGCTATTGCAGTACTTGTGTGAGCGGTTTTACACTGCCATATCGAACTGGCAAGTGCAATCAGTTGCCAGGCCGAAACCTTCCCTTTTACTAAATTTAAATCATCCCTAAAGTAGGCCCAAGGCAGTGTCATGGGCAGGGTGCAGTGTATTTGAAAGATCGGACATGTACTGGTGTCTTTTACATGTCCTGAGAGTCAAATACTGCTAAATTTGTTTTTCACTATTGCAAGGCCTATCTCTCCCATATGGTAACAAGGGGATTGCCTTGAAATATCTTTTAAGTGGAATATTCCATTGGGTGCAGATAAAGATATGGAGTATGGGGTCTCTGAACCAAAAATTAACAAATACATCTTTTGGTGAAGTTGGTTTTTGAATTGTAAGCTTGCAAATGCCTCTTTTTAGAAAATTGCCATTTTCCTGCTTAACCATTCTGTGCCTCTGCCTGTCTGCTGAATACACGTCTGGGTAAGGATGACAGTTGGGTTGTTTATGCATTCACTCTAGACAGTCGCACAAAGGGAGCTGAGGTGTGCCCAACATATTCTGATGGCCCATCACTAAGCTACTAGGTCCTTTTGGAGATATAGTGGGGGGAGGAGCTGACAATTGCACCCGAATAGGACTGTGCCTATCCTTACGCAAAGCAGTCTCCAACCCCCTTGAGTCTGTCTGGGGCCAGGGCTTTGTGCACTACAAAGACTTCTCTTTAAGGTTTGCCTACTTAAAATACAGAAATAGGTATATGTACTGGACCTCTGACACCACAGAATCATTACAATCCTGGTCTGAGGACATTCTGACAGGAAGAAGAGATGGATGCTGTAGGATGGACTGCCTGTTGCTTTGCTGTGCTAGCCTGCTGCTTGCTGCTTTTGTCCTTGGAGTGAAAGGACTGAACTTGCTTTCTGCATCCTGCTTCCAAAGGTTCCTCAAGGGCTTAGACGGAGCTTGCCTCCTGTTAAGAAGTTTCAGTTACATCAAAGTCTTCCCCTGCCAGAGCCTGGGCTCTCTTGCTGAGAGTCCTGACTTGCTAAGAGATGCCAAATCCAGTCCCACTGACTCCGTGCCACCTCCTGCACTGGAACCATGGTCCCCGCGTAGTGCAACAACTGCGACCTGCAACACAGGCCTAATGTTTCCACAGCGCTGCTGAAGTCTCGCCACAGCGTGAGCCCCAAGTGCCATTTCATCAACATCTGTGACACTCTACTCCACCGCAATCCCTGTGACCATGAGGTGTGCCCGTGACACTGTAAAGTCAACGCCTCACATCTTGACCTGCTGGATTCATCGGCCCCACCTTGTAGTGAGGAACCGACCTGCATCACCATCCCTGCAACCGTAAGGAACCAACGCCTCACCTCTCCCATAGCAACAAACTGATGCTGCATCAGCTCCAGTGATGCCTCATCTCCCCGCCTCCATGCAACGTCTTTGTTTCCTCATTGTTTTCCAAGGTACTGTACCGGGGTCTGTGTGACTACATGATTGGCCCACACTATCTCACAAGGGGCATCGGACTGTTGGAAGTCACTGCGTCAACATGCATGATAGCCCCAGTTGAAGCAATTGTGTTTCAAAGAGCTACATTAAGATTGAATCTTTCAAAATTCATATCTTTACTTGTGTATGATGGCTTTTTGTCATTTTGAGCTTATATTACTCAGATGCATAGTTTTTACAAACTGGGGGGAGTCCTATTGTAGTGTTTTCACTGTATTACTGTGTGTGTGTGTGTGTGTACAAATAATGTTCACATTGCCTCTGAGATAAGCCTGACTGCTCATGCCAAATTACCAAGGGAGACAGCAGGGTTTATCTTAGCTGTGTGGCTCCCTTACCCTGACTGGAGTGAGTGTCTCTACTTGGACAGGGTGCAAATCACTGCCAACTAGAAACACAATTTCTAACAATTAACAAAAGTGTCAAATTCAAATCATGCCATCTGACATTTGGAAAGAGAATCATGACTAAACAAAGTGGCCCACCCACACTCTTAAGCATACAAGAAATGAAAGATGCCCCATGTTCTGTAGTGGAAGACGCTACATTGAGTAATTTCACTACCCATGACTACTTTTCACTTTCACTAAAGTCTGAAATAAAAGTCCTCAAGCTGGTGTGAAAAGATGCACAACACTTTCCTCCATCAAGTGTGAGTTTTCCTGTACTAGAAAAGACAATCCTGCATTCCTAAGTACAGTGGGATGTTCTAATCCTCTACGTCACTCACTCTTCTTCCATCACTCTGCATGGAACTTTTAACCCTTTGAAGCCAGGAGAATGACCCAGGAACAACTGTATCTGTTAACCCTATTACAAGTCATAGAATGCTATGGGGTAAACTTGTGTCCTCCTCCCTAGAGATTGCTTGAAAATGTCCTTTGACTCAAAATAGTTATAGATAATACATGCCTTGATAATTTGAGCAAACCTGCTGCAATAATAATGGAGGACGACATCCCCTTAACCTTGGTGGCAGAAAACCTACAGACAGACCATTTTGCATCAGAGATTCAAACATTACAACAAACCCAGTACTACTCTCACTTTGCAGATTTCATACAGCCCATCTTTTATTTGTTGAACACAACTGGCATAGTGCATTTCTTCAGAAACATTGGATCTGGTTTGTTGACTGTTTTTTGACTGTTTGTGGAGTAATTCCATCATTTTATCATTCATTGTTTTCCAGTTTGGTAGATTTCCAACAATTCTTATTATTATCAGTTGTGGCATTCTTACCTTCCTTCTGATTAAAAAATAAAGCCAACCAAACCTTTCATATTAATTTAGAATGGGACTATTCCACAGAGAAGAAGTGCAGAACAAACCTAATGTCCTAACTTGGATATGAATGGCTGACTGTCTTAAGCGAGCGTTGCATGCTTTGCCAGTCTTTTTGTGCATAAACTGTTTGCAAGATACTGTTGTGGAAGTTCCATTGGAACTACCAATGGTGGTCAACTGCTATGACCATTAAAGGTGCACCAACCCTATTCCTGTGCACCGCAATTACCAATTGTTAAATAGGCACGATTTAATGGAAACGCTGCTGTTTGACTGTTCAAGCCAACAACTTTAATACTTGAACCACCAATACTGAACAGTATTTTATTTTATTTCATAAATTGGAAAGAAATTAATAAAATTCAAATCGTTTCTTTATTATAAAATGAAAAAGGCTGTTCCTGTTTTTACCTAAATAATATGACATGGAGTGTGCCAAAGGACCATTTGCACCCTTTTTTTAATTCGTATTTTTTATTTTTGCACTCCGTCACATTAGACCGACAAAATGCATTGTGTGGTTTACTATTTATTCTTATCGATGTGTAAATTTAAATGTGTGCTTTCATTTTATGCATTTTGTTACGCACTTTTTTTATGCAAAATTGTATTCATTAGCTCATATTTAAGCTCTGTGAAAACATTTTGGGGGTCATTCTGACCCCGGCGGTCTAAGACCGCCGGGGCCAGGGTCGGCGGGAGCACCGCCGACAGGCCGGCGGTGCCCCGCAGGGCATTCTGACCGCGGCGGTAAAGCCGCGGTCAGACCAGCAACACTGGCGGTCTCCCGCCAGTGTACCGCCGCCCTTTGGAATCCTCCAAGGCGGCGCAGCTATTCCGACCCCCCCTACCGCCATCCAGTTCCCGGCGGTCCGCCCGCCGGGAACCGGATGGCGGTAGGGGGGGTCGCGGGGCCCCTGGGGGCCCCTGCAGTGCCCAGGCCACTGGCATGGGCACTGCAGGGGCCCCCGTAAGAGGGCCCCTACAAGTATTTCACTGTCTGCTTGGCAGACAGTGAAATACGCGACGGGTGCAACAGCACCCGTCGCACCTTCCCACTCCGCCGGCTCGATTACGAGCCGGCATCCTCGTGGGAAGGGAGTTTTTCCCTGGGCTGGCGGGTGGTCTTTTGGCGACCGCCCGCCAGCCCAGGGAAAAACTTAGAATACCCTCCGCGGTCTTTCGACCGCGGAGCGGTATTTCGGAGGGGGGAACTCTGGCGGGCGGCCTCCGCCGCCCGTCAGGGTCAGAATGACCCCCTTTGTGTTTTAAGATGATTTAAATGTTGTTAAAATACAGAACTCACAATTAATAATCCGGGGATGTTGTGAACAGGGCCCGTTTAGACCTTGTCTAGTTTTTATCGTGTGTTTGCTTGCAGATTCTTTTATCTCTTTGCTTTAAAAAGTGTGAGGTTTAACACATGCACAGAAGTGACAGTATCTTGTCTGCATTCTAAATAGCCTCACACACTCTTGTTGTTTTTATTATGGTCGCTGTCATAAACTTATGGATGCTTAAAGTGAATGTAGACATGTTTCTATTGTTTTACTTATAGAGGCAAATTAGCTACATGTAAATGAGGATGAAGCATTTATACGCGTATTTGTTTTGTGTTGATAAGATTTTAGTGTCAGCAAATGCTTTTATAAACGTGAGATAAAATGTATGATCAGATGCTTTAAAAACCCATGTGTCTGAACATTAATTAAATAAGCATCGTCCTACGTTTATCAACACAGAGGTCACAACTTTTTGCAGCGATAACCAGCTTCAGGCGGAGGCCTGCTCTAGGAGCAGTGCAGAAAGTACTCTTCAGTCTGGCACTGCTAACCATTCCTGCGCAAGATAGAGAATACAGCTATTTTTACCGAAATAATGTGTGTAGTGCAGTGCATCTTAAGAAACGCAATTGCTATTTTCTGCTCCTGCTAAAATCAAGCATATGGCTTAGAATTAGTAATAATGTGTTAGGATGCTAGGAACTTACTAATCATGTTAGGAATGTTCATATTGTTTTCGCTGGTCATGACATGCATTACTGCATTTCTTTCTCATTCTGTGTGGTTATCTTTCATATTTTATGCACTAAACATAGGTTTTAGAACTAAACAATTTAAAGTTCATCCTCTATTAGTGTTATTTTGATTATGCTATTCATTCATGAAAAAGGGTTTGGAGTTCCACTGCGTCCCTGAACTCATTTAGAGGGCCGAATCATGACCAGAAAACACTTCCTTCACAGTACCATTGGGTTGTGTATGGGTCGCAGTCCAACTGGATTTCTCAATTGTATTGGTGCATTGAGCTGAGTCCTTACACAAGAGGGTTAGAAATCCAACCCCTGCAACTTTGAGGAGGGGTCTAGACTGTGACACCACCAGAACATTAAATCGACCCATAAACAGCCACAAAACTGTCCCACACACTGACGTCTCATATCAGCCTTTTAGGACTGTCAGATTGTTTTATAGGCCAGTCCGACATTCACCAGTGGATCCAGTAAGCACGCCATGCCAGTTCCCACGCTCCAAGGAAACCAACACCTACAGATATGCTGAGCTCAGCCCTACCCCTAGAGACCAAAATCAGGGCAAGCTTCATGGACTGAAGGGCCTAGCTGTGAAACCATCAGTGGCAGATCTGCAAAGTCCCCCCGTCTCAATTCATGAACTCTAGGGTCTGCTTTATGGTCTGAAGGTCCTGTGGCAAAACCAAAAACTATTGTACACAGACTTTTGTCTAACAACTCCAAGGCATGCTTCTTGGACTGAATAGCCTGGTAGTACAACTGCCACCAGCAGAGCCGAAAACTCCCCAAAACCACTCAGGTCCACCAGCACAAAGGCAATATCTGTGAGCTGAACGGCCTAGCAGTAAAACAGTCACAGGCGGTTCCTCCAAGCTATCAGCCATCCTGGTCTACCAATGTCAGGGCAATAGCCATCTGCAGAACCCCCGAGATCCCCCACCTCTCTGGTCAACCAATGCAAATGTAACCTCCACAGACTGAAGGGACCATTAATGAGACTGCCACAAATGGATCTGCCAAACCCCCCCCCCCCCCCCACACCGGTGCATCAAAAACAGCTGAAGCTCCATGGACTGAATGGGTCCAGTGGCAAAACCACCACCTGTAAATTCACATAACTGCTTCCCAAATCCGGTCCACCAATGCCATGACAAGCTACGCAGGCTGAATGGCCTGCTGAGAAAACCGCCATCAGGGGATCTCAGAGGCTCTCCTCCACCCTAGTCCAGCAACACCAAGGCAAGCTCCATGGACTGAATGACCCAGCTACAAATATTTTACCAATGTATCCTTTAAGCTCTCCTACCGTGCAACAGTCCCCCAATGCCAGGGCAAGCTCCATGGACTGAAGGGCCCAGTAAAGGACTGCCACCTTTGGCTCTGTGTAGGAAAGTATTCTCTTTTTAGCATGGTTACCCAGACTTTTTGCCTGATGTCAGTGTATTCTGACTATGTTCACTTGGATCCTGCTAACCAGGCCCCCAGTGACTGTGCTTTCTCCCTTTAAATTTGGTTGCTTGGACCACACACCCACATTTGGCATACTCGTGCCCCCATATAAGTCCCTAGTATATGGTGCCCAGGTATCCAGGGCATTGGGGCACAAGGGGACCCCCAAGGGCTGCAGCATGTAATATGCCACCCATGGGGAGCCCATGCAAAGTGTATTTGCAGGCCTGCCATTGCAGCCTGCATGAAAGGGTGCATACAACATTTTCACCACAGTTCACAGCACCAGATCACTGTAAGTCACCCCTATGGTAGGCCCTCCTAGCCCAGAGGGCAGGGTACAGGTACCTGTGGGTGAGGGCACTCCTGAATGAGCAGAGGGGTCCCCAAGAACTCCAGCTCCATTTTCCTGGACTTTGTGAGTGCGGGGAAGCCATCTTATGTGTGTACTGGACATAGGTCACTACCTACATCCAGCTACCTAATGGCAACTCCGAACCTTGGCATGTTTGGTATTAAACATGTTGGAATCATACCCCAATACTGTTGGCAGTATTGGTTGTATGATTCCATGCACTCTGGGAGCTCCTACCAGCTTTCTGGAGTTTTCCTGGCAGCCCACGCTGCTGCCACACCTCAGACAGGTTTCTGCCCTCCTGCTGCTTGACAAGCGCAAGCCCAGGAAGGCAGAACAAAGGATTTCCTTTAGGAGAGGGGGTAACACCCCCTCCCTTTGGAAATAGGTGTTACATGGCTTGGCAGGAGTAGCCTCCCCAAGCCACTGTTATGCTTTGAAGGGCACATTTGGTGCCCTCCTTGCATAAACCAGTCTGCACCTGTTCAGGGACCTCCAGTCCCTGTTCTGGCACAAAACTGGACAATGGAAAGGGGAGTTACCATTCCCCGGTACATCACCACCCCAGGGGTGGTGCTCAGAGCTCCCTTTCAGATGGCCCCTTGATTCTGCCATCCTGAATCCGAGGTAGGCAGAAGCTTCTGGGAGCATCTGAGAGCCAGGTCAGGCAGGTGACATCAAAGCCCTGTCCTGATAGGTGGTCACTTGGCTAGGTGACCAATACATCTTTCAGGGCTATTTGAGGTCTCCCTCTTGGGTGGGTCCTCAGATTCGACTTCCAAGATTCCAGCAGGACTCCTCTGCAATGTCTACATTAACTCCTGGTCACTAAAACTGCAACTGGACTTCACAGGAACCTACAATCTGCAGCTCCAGTGATGACTTCACCCTGCAACATTGTTTCTCCAGCTCCTTCCAGCAACTGCAACATTTCCCCAGCTGTGTATCCTCTGTGGGTGGAAAGTCTACAGTCTGCACAAGAAGCAAGAAGTAATCTCCCTTGGAGTGAAACAGTCACTTCCCTGCATCAGAGGGCACCAACTACAATGGCGACCGGTTGCGTGGATCTTCTCATCCTGTTTTGCATGGATCTTGTATCACAGATGGTGGTCTCAAGTGGCCCACTTTGTCCTCTCCGCTAGCTGTCCAACTTTGGTGAAGGTAAGCCTTTGCCTTCCCACGCAGGACAGTGACCCCATGCACCACGTCTCTTGCAGCTACCAAGGATTGTTGGCATTTCCTCCAAAGGATCTTCAGGCTCTATGTAGCCCCAGCCCCCAGCACTCTTCCCTGCATCGCACAACCCTCTGCATGTTTCTCCTGCGGCGTGGGACCCTTCTACAGTTGTGTTGCATGGGCCTCTCTTTGACTTCTGGGCTACCTGCCTGTGGGTATTCTGTGGGGGCTGCCTTTTCTTCTGTGGACTCTCTGCCCTTCTGAGGGTCCCTTGGGACTCCTCCCGAGGGTTGAGAACTCCTGGACCTAGCTGGTCCCTGGCGGCCCCACTTTTCGTCTCCCATGACTCTCGGATTTGCCAAGGCGTGTTGCTGGCTTTTCCATGCCACAGACAGACTGCAATCTTCCTTCTGATGTGGGACATCATCTGTATCCTCCATGAACTCTTCACTGACTCAGGGCTGCATGCAGACACTTCTATGAGATCTGGACTTGGTCCCCTTCTCTTTCAGGTCTTCCTCTTCAGGAATCCACCACTGGTCTCTTGCAGTCTTGTCTGGGTGTTGTATTATCCTTATTTTCAGTCCTTTTGGTAGTTTGGGGAAAATCAAGTAACTTAGGGCCAGATGTAGGTAAGTATGGTTTTGCGAGTTGCAATTTGCGAGTCATAGAGACTCGCAAATTGCAACTCGCAAAACCACATGCAGAAAGGTGTCTCAGACACCTTCTGCGAGTCGGTATGGGGTCGCAATGACCCACCTCATTAATATTAATGAGGTGGGTCGCAAATTGCGGCCCCATACCGACTATGGGCACTCGCAAACATGGAGGCCTGCTGTCGTCAGCAGACCTCCATGTTTGCGACTGCTTTTCAATAAAGCAGGTTTTTTTTTTCAAAGTGCAACCCGTTTTCCTTAAAGGAAAACGAGCTGCACTTTGAAAAATAAACCAAAACCTTTTGTTTCGGTATTTTTCAGGGCAGGTAGTGGTCCATTGGACCACTGCCTGCTCTGAAAAATTATTTTTGTGATCATTCACAAAGAGGAAGGGGTCCCATGGGGACCCCTTCCCGTTTGCGAATGAGTTACCATCCACTTCAAGTGGATGGTAACTGCGAGTTGATTTGTGACCGCTTTTGCGGTCACAAATCAACTTACATCGCGGTGCGAGTTGCAAATAGGAAGGGAACACCCCTTCCTATTTGCAAGTCGGAAACACATTTTGCGAGTCGGTTCCGACTCGCAAAATGTGTTTCTGCATCGCGCACAGGCATTAGCGCCTCGCAAACGGCGTTTTTCGCCGTTTGCGAGGCGCTAATGCCTTGCTACATCTGGCCCTTACTCCTTTCTTCCTGGTTGCTGGGGAACACTCTGGTACTTACCTTTGGGGTTTCCTAGTTCCTCCAGCTCCTCTCTACCAATTCCACATCCTGGGATGGGGACCAGTCTTTTGTATTCCACTTTCTTAGTATATTGTCCCCCTCCATGCCTTCATTACTGCCTATTGCTTTTCACTGTTTTCTATTACTTTTTATGCCTATTTCCTCATTGTTACTGTGCATGTATTGTGTGTTTACTTACCTCCTATTGGAGTCTTGACTATCTAGTATTTTAGTACTTGTGTCACTAAAATAAAGTACCTTTATTTTTATAACACTGTGTGGCTCTTTCATGTGTGTAAGTGCTTTGTAACTATGGTGGTATTGTATGAGCTTTGCATGTCTCCTAGATAAGCTTTGGCTACTCATCCACAGCTACCTCTAGAGAGCCTGGCTTCTAGACACTGCCTACACTTCACTAATATAGGAATATCTGGACCTGGTATAAGGTGATAATACCATAGGTACTCACCACACACCAGGCCGGCTTCTTACACTCTGCACCTTAGTCCACTAATGGCACAGCAAGCTCAACAGACTACAGAGCCCAATGAAGAATCTGCCAAAAGCTACCCCCTCCACTCTGGTTCATCAATGCCAGGGGAAGCTCGACTGAATGGCCTGGCGGTAATATCGCTACAGCTGAATCTGATAAGCTTGTGCTCCACTCATGTCCACCAATGCCACAATAAGCACCATGAAACCATCCCTGCTGTGTCTGCCAAGTTCTCCCCCAGCCAAGTACTCAAGCTCCAGACAAGCTCCATGGTATGAAAAGCACTGCAGTGCAATCAACACCCCAACAAAGCTCCCCACTGGTTCACCAACAGCATGGCAAGCTCCACATACAGAAGACCTCAGCAGGGATACTTCCTCTGATAAGCTCTGTGGGCTGAATAGCCCAATGGCAGAACTGCCACAGGAAAATATTCCAAGCCCCCACCCCCTGGATTAGCGATGCCAGGGTAACAGTAAGCTGGGGATCCATCACCACCCTAGTCTTCTAATCAAAGTCAACCTCCATGGACTGAGGGACCCATTAACTAAACCACCACCAGTGAATCTGATAAACTCTTCTCCTCCCCACTCCACTAGCACCAATGCAAGCCCTATGGCCTAAAGCGTCCAACAGTGAAACTGACATCTGCAGATCTGAAAATCTCCTCAGTCCACCAACATCAGATCAAGCTCTATTGACTGATAGGACCAGTTGTGAAATTGCCACCAGTGGATCTGCCAAGGTCTTCCCTAGCCCATTTCACCAATGCCAGGGAAATCTCCACAGACTGAAGGGCCTGGCAGTTAAACTGCCACTGGCATAATCGCCAATTGCTCCTCTATACTAGTCTACCTTTGTCAGAGCCAGTCCCAAGGCTGAAGTGCCTAGTGGTAAAACCATCACCAACAGATCCACAAAGCTCCCCTTTCAACCCGATCCACCAATGCCAGACAAAACTCCATGGAGTGATGGAAGCAATACTGCGCCCGGCAGATCCACCATGTCCCCCCTACCACCAGGCCACCAACTCCATGGAGAAAGCTCCACAAATTGAAGGACAGAGTGGCAAAACCATCACCAGTGGATCTGATGAGCTCTCCCCGCCCCTGCCTGCCAACACCACAGCAAGCCTCATTATCTGAATGGTATGGTATCGAAACCACCACTTACAGATCTGACAAGCTCACCCCATCCCAATCCACCAATGCCAGAGCAAACTCCACGGATTTAGGGGCCTTGCATCGAACTGTTATCAGTATACCTATCAAGGTGTCCTCTACTCCAATCCAACACGGGCTGGGCATTCTCTGTGGACTGAAGGGAACTGTGGCAAAACTGCCACGCATGCATCTGACAGGCTCCCCCAACCAGACCCACTAACACCAGGGCAATTGCCACATGTAGGTATGCGAAGTTCCCTCCACCTCAGTCCTCCAATACCCAGCAAGCTACATGGATAGAAGGGCGCTGTGGCAAAACCTACATCGACAGATCTACCAACCTCCCCCATCCCAATCCACCAAAGCAAGAGACAATGTCAAAATCTGACTGGACCCGCAGCAATACCCTTATTCGTGGATCCACCAAGCTCCCCACCAACAACCAGGCAAGCTCTATGAACTGAAGTGCAAGGTGACAAAATTGCAACTTGGGGATTTGCCAAGGTCACATCTCACTGGGGTCTACCAACACAAGGGTAAATTCCATGGACTGAAGGTCAAAGCAGCAAAACCACTGTCGTGTGGTTCCTATTATGATAATAAGACTGCATGTTTAGGGCAGCAGCACCACTGATTGTGGGAGACTGAGTCACCTCCACACAGTTTGGAAGCTGTTGTCCTGACTCCTGGCTAGCCGCAGTGCCTCACCCAAATTTAGAAAGGAGAAGGTTATTTGTAGCAACCTGGCACTCTGATTCCTCAGGGAAGTCATAGAAACAGATCATACCCCTTTCACTCAGTTACTCAGCTACTCACACATGCCAAGGCAGAACATGAGATGCAAACTGGATTTCAATGCATTTATTGTAGCAATCGCTTTAGTATAAAAAGCATGAGATGTGATAATAAGGCAGATGCAACATAGAACGGCAATCATTATTAAAACCAGTGTAAAGAAGATAAACAACCCAATCATGTTGTATAATTCTAGACTAGAAAGTCTAGAGGTTCTTTACTACACTCTTTGTCTAGGTCTGAGAGCATAGTTGTGGTAACCCTTTTGCCTGTCCTGATCTAAGGGAGTGACCCTGACCCAATAACGGAGTAGGATGGCAAGGGTCTTTCTGTTGTCTGGATGCAGTCCTCTCAGGAGGCTGAATGGTCAGCACCAGGATCAGCAGAGCTGTCTGTGGATAATGTGTGTCGCAGGAGGGCCATGCCTGGAATGCCCTCCACCCCCTTTAGGCCTATGTGTTGTTTATAAAATAACCCATACAGAGTTCTAAGAACGGGCCAGATGTACTGATGTGTCTAGAAAATGGGGACTGAAACCTGAGCTCCTAGATTGGTAATACGAGTTAGTATATTATGTACTGTACATGACAGCCTTGAACAGGGACCAAGTGCATTGTGTACAAATAGCTGATAAAATGTGCTTCTTGGAAAGAAGCAGCTAATTGAAATATAAAAAGAACTAGATAAAAGCTGGTTGTGCTAAAAAATATGAAATGAATAGAAATGTGTCTAAGTGTAAAAGGCACAGGCCACGGACCTAATGCTAAAAAAAAAGGTTCCCCAACCTAGGTGCTAAAGGCAGCCTACAGCATCACCACCAAAAGATTTGTCAAGTCCCCCTCCCCCATCCTCCAATGCTAGGGCAAGCTTCATGAATTTAATCGTCTGCAAGTGACACAGCCAGCTGTGGGTCTGGCAAGTGCCCCCCAAGCTGGTCCACCTACAATAGGTCAAGCTCTAATGCCTAAGGGCGCAGCAACAAAACTTTGCCGAGCTTCACCCCTATTCCAGTCTACCACTGCAAGGGAAACTCCATGGATTGAAGGGCCCTGCAGTGAAACTGACACTGGTTGATCTGCCAAGTTCCCCACTGCGTCAGTTCACCAATTCAGAGCTAGCTCTATGAAGTGAATGGTTTGGCAGCAATCCCACCCCTGCTGTATCTAACAAACCCCCTCACACTGATCCACCCACAGGTCAAGTCTTAGAAACTGAGGAACCCAGTGACAACACGCCACTGGTGATTTGCCAAGCTCCACCCCCACACCGGTACACCAACACCACTGCAAGCTGTTTCATGGACTGACTAGAATAAGAGTGATAGTGCCACTGATAAATTAGCCGCCCATCCACCTAAGTCCACCAATGCCAGTACAGGCTGTACAGACTGAAGGAGTCAGTGGTGAAACTACCACTGGTGAATCCAGTAATCTCACCCTGCCAATCAGGTCTACCAATGCAAGGGCAAGCTGAAAGGCCTAATGGTGAAACTAACAGCAATGGGGGCACCTATTACCCCTCACCCCAGTCCATCAACAACAGGGCAAGTTCCATAGAAAGAGGGACCTGTCAGCAAACCTGGTTCCACAAAATATCCATGCCCCCTGTCCTCCTATGCCAGAACAAGGTTCATGGCTGAATTGTCAGGTGTCAATACAGACAGTGGCTCATCCACCAAGTTCCTCCCCCAAGCCACCAAGCAAAGGGCAAACTCTATGGACTGAAGAGTCCAGTGACAAAACTGCATGTGGTGGATTTGCCAAACTCCACCCCTACCCAGGTCCATCATCGACACGACAAGCTGAACAGACTGAACGGCCCAGCTGAGAAACCGTCATCAGCAGGTCAGCCAAGTGCCTCCCCCACTCCAGCCCACTATTGTCAGAGCAAGGTCCATTGACTTCAGGGCCCTGTAGTAAAGCTTCCACTGATTGATTTGTCAAGTTCTCCTCCTTCTCTAGTCTAACAATGCCAAACCAAGAAACATGAAGAAAAGGGTCCAGCAGTGACACTGGCACCCACAGAGTTATGTAACACTGTCAGTCCTATAACTATTTCCACTGAATGGATCTAAGAAATGGCAGGTCCACAACAATGCCACCCAAGCATATCTCCAGTCACCATGCTTATGCATGGAAAACTCGTAGGAGATGGTAAGTGGTGTCAGAACCCCTTTCAGAAGGCCATAGGCATGCTGGGGCTAATGGGCTCAACCATGGTGGATGAGGTCTGTTACTTATGATGTCTCAGTGCCTGACCTACAATGGATCCTGAGCATCTGGGCCATGTACCTCTTCTGCACTTGACTCTCAGTGGTAGCTGTGGACGTGTAGTCAAAGGCTCCCTTGGGTTGATGTAGATACAGCTAAATTAACACAACTCATAACTCATAATGCACACAGTACAAAAAAGACATCAATATCCAGTCATTACTTACTTTTGTAAGAAAAATAATTATTTTATTTCTAACTCTACACATGCAAAAGAATAGTAACATTTATGAGCAATAACACAATCCCCTTTAAGGTAGGGCAATAGTCGTGCAAATCCTTGCCGCACCCTCTTGTAAGGTAGTCTTGGTTATTCCCCCATCACTGGTAGCCACTTTGAGGGAATACTTAATAGTAGGCCATGCTCAAGAGTACCCCTTAAACTACTTTAATAATTATTCAAAAGTGTCTGTGGTGTTGCTGCACCATCAGCAGCGAGTCCCCCAGGGCCCCAAAGGGTCAGTTCCAGTCTTACCTTCTCTGGCAGTATGGAAGCACTTAGGAATACAGTGAGAGTCCTAAAAGTGGGCACCCCTAAGTCCTGATCCTGTTTGACAAAGTCAAGATGCATGCAGTACACAAGACAGCACCCAGGAGGCACAGAATCCGTCTTTGGGCAGCGGTGCTGGTACCCTCCAGCTATCGGAGCTGCTCCTGCATGGCGAACTTCAGGTAAATCACTTTCCCCTTCACTAGGGCTGGAGCCTGGAGGAGACGGAATTTGATCCACCAGATCCGGTCTGCAGCCCAGAGAAAGTGCATGTTTTTCAGTGTCTGCCTTGTGATCCTTAGGGTATTAGTCAGGTGCAGGTCTCAGTGTGTGGGCTACACTCACTGGTCACAGCCACAGTGCTTCTGTCTGGTCAATGACCCAAACGCTTTGGCCTCAGAGGTAACACCGATCCCTTCTGGAATAGAGGGTTGCTATGGCGTTCGCAGTCTTGCACAGAG
Source organism: Pleurodeles waltl (assembly GCF_031143425.1). Classification (NCBI taxonomy): domain Eukaryota; kingdom Metazoa; phylum Chordata; class Amphibia; order Caudata; family Salamandridae; genus Pleurodeles; species Pleurodeles waltl. The sequence goes on along the minus strand of NC_090445.1, from coordinate 1,407,072,852 downwards.
TCTTCCAGTGTGATCATCTTCACTATGGTGGCCCTTCCTGGTATAAGGATTGCCAATGTGGACAGATACACGTCTCAATGCTCCTAGCCCAGTAAGTTGACAAGTGCCACCTCCAGCATATGGGGTCAAGGCAACAGGAGGGTGCAATTCTAGCACTCCCTAGCCCTCTCATGACATACAGTGGGGAGGTCACTGGACTGTTCCTGCACATAGGTAACAACCCAATCAGTGTGCAGCCATTCTCCTCACACCTTGCTCATAGCGTTCTCTTGATAGGTTGCTCCAGGCTCCAGAGGAGGTGTATTTGGTTTCCCAGGTGTTAGAAATGGGGTCTTTGGTTGGCAGTCAGGTTACGCCCTGTCCAAGCAAGGACCCTCACTCTAGTCAATGTAAAGGAGAAATTAACTCATTTAACCCTGCTCACCCCCTTGGTAGTGGCACGAGCAGACAGGTTTAAGTTCAGAAGCAATGAGTAAAGTATTTGTACCACACACACAGTAATACAGTGAAAGCACTACAAAATGGACACCACAACAGTTTAGAAAAATCAGTAATATTTATCTAAGTCAAACAAGACCAAAACTACAAAAATCCAGCATACACAAGTCAAGATATACATTTTCAAAAGAATGAGGCCCTCATTATGACATTGGAGGTAAATCCTGCTTACTGCCACGGTGACGGCAGCCAACATACCACAGCAGTGGTGAGTATCAGTTTGCCATATTATGACACACACACCAATCTGTCAGAATACTGCCACACACACAAATCCACCAGCCCAAAGGTCAGTGCTAAAGTGACGGAACCAACACCCATACCGTTACGCCAACAAAACAACGCCCACCACATTCTGACCTAAGATTCACCACGGTGGACATTCAACGGCAGTAAACCATTGGAGGTATATGGACACCCACAAACAAAACAACACTTCATTGACCAATACTAAAAACACACACCTAACATTCATACACACACCACACCCACCCACCTACAGCACTATAAAACACACACCCGCATTACCCACTACCCTTTATGAACAACAATTATTGCCAGGAGATAAACACGAATGGCACAGAGACAACTAGACACACACCACATACACCCATACATCCCTCACGCACCCCACATCACACACCCCACCACATTACTCAACACACTCACACCAACACACACCACACAACACCCATGTCCCGACAAAAGGACCCCCCGTTTCACTGATGAGGAGTTAAGGGTCATGGTGGAGGAAATAGTCAGGATAGAGCCACAGCTGTTTGGAACACAGGTACAGCAGATATCAATTGCAAGGAAGATGGAGCTATGGTGGAGAATTGTGGACAGGGTGAACGCCGTGGGACAGCACCCAAGAACAATGGACGACATCAGGAAGAGATAGAACGACCTACGAGGGAAGGTACGTCCCGTGGCAGCAATGCACCAGCTCGCCATACAGAGGACTGGCAGTGGACCCACACCTCCTCCCCCACAGCTCACAGCATGGGAGGAGCAAGTCTTGGCACTACTGCATCCTGAGGGACTCACTGGAGTAGCCAACCTGGCCCATCAGGGACCACTGGACAGTCGGTCACCCAAACCCACTCCCAGCCAACTACAGAGCCTCCCCATCAGTATCCAACATCTCAGCACCCATCCAGCATCACCACACCTCTGTCCCTAGGACACGTCAGTCTGCAGTGTGCCCACCTGTACAGGGACCCCAGGCCACACCTCATACCCAAGATTATCAGGGACCTGGGGTCAGTGGCAGTGGGCCCACCGTTCAGAGGACAGAGGCACAGGCCAACAGGGACAATGGGAGAACCGTTGTGCGCCAGGGGGAGCACAGGCCCAGGGAATCGACTCTCAAGGAGGCACTCACAGATCCTGGGAGCCTACCAACATGCCCAAGAGATGATGGGCCAGATCTTTGACAAAGTGCAGGAGAACAGGCGGCTCCAGGAGGGACAGTATCAGGGGATCAGGGAGGACTTGCAGGCCATTAACACCACCTTGATCTCCATAGCAGGGGTGCTGGCAGACATGGCCAACATCATGAGGGAGGCAACAGCACAGCAGCGGGCCCCTACCACTAGCCAGTCCCTTGACCAGCCCTCCACCTCCGCTGCAGCTAGTGGGCAGGAGGCCCCACCATAGGAACCACAGACCACCAGTACCACTCCCCCTGCAGAAGGTGAAACACCCCTCAAATGTTCCCTGCGACCCCGATAGAAGCCTGAGACACCTGCAAAGACCACCACCAGGAAATGAGACTCTCCTGATTGTCCCCCTTGTTACCCACACAGTCATCTTGTCCACTTTGATCTGCCTTTGCTCCCCTTCCTATGGCCACATGGACTCTGGACCTGTGCTACAAACAGACTCGAACAATACCCTGGACCTTCTTCCATCATCACCCCATTCCATTTCACTTTTCCCTCAAATTGGTAGCACTACAATTAACACCCTTGAACACGACTTGACTACTAGTATTTTATGTTTTGAAAATGTGCATTTATTGAAACAGTCACATCTAGTGCACATGATCTAAACACTGTAAGAGCATATGAATAAGGACCTGTAGCTGTCTGTAGTCAGCACATCAGTACACAGTTGTTATATCACCAACATCTGTAAAATGACTAGCCATAGGTGACAATAAGTTGAGATGCAAAGGAAGTTAATGTCATCATGCTACAGCCACATAGAATAAATCAATAGTCAGAGGAATGGTCAGTTGCACAGTCTCACCTGTGGGGCATTGGAAGTATTGACGGATAACTGATGTGCTGTTGTCCTGATTCTCAGCCTCTTCTGCCTCACTGTCCTCAGGGTCTACTGCTGCCACAGGGGCATCTCCAGTCTCTTCCTCCTGCAGAAAGGGTACATGCCGTCTGAGGGCCAGGTTGTGCAACATGCAGCATACAACTACTATCTGGCAGACCTTCCTGGGTGAGTAGCACAGGGATCCACCTGTCAGATGGAGGCACCTGAATCTAGCCTTCAGGAGACCGGAGGTCCTCTCGATGATCCTTCTGGTTTGCCTATGTGCCTCATTATAAAGTTCCTCAGCCCCTGTCTTGGCATTCCTCACAGGGGTCCGCAGCAACAGTAGGTTTGGGTAGCCAGAGTCACCTGCATGTATTGAGGGACAACATTTAACCTCACACAATGCTATAGGGATGACACCTGAAGGCATACACTAACATAAAGTGTGTGGGGACCATGGCTCACCTATTAGCCACACCCTGCGCCTCTGTAGTTGGGCCATCACATTTGGGATGTTGCTATTCCTCAGAACAAAGGCATCATTCTCCGAGCCAGGATACTTAGCATTGACGTGGGAGATGTACTGGTCCGCCAGTCACCCCATTTGCACATTCAGTGAGTGGAAACTCTTCCGATTCCTGAACACCTGTTCATTCTAGCGGGGGGGGGCAAACACAATATGTTTTCCGTCAATCGCCCCAATAATATTGGGTATATACGTCCCATTGCATAGAATCAGGCCTTCACTGTTGCCAAATCTTCCACCTGGGGGAAAGCCGTGTAGCTGCACATGTGTTTCACCAAGGCAGACAAAACTCTTGCCAGCACGATTGAGAACATTGGCTGTGACATTCCTGCTGCCAAGCCCACTGTCACTTGGAAAGAACCAGTTGCCAGGAAATGGAGCACTGATAGCATTTGCACAAGAGTGGGTATCCCAGTGGCATGACAGCAGATATCAGGTCTGGCTCCAATTGGGCACACAGCTTGGTGATTGTGGCCCTGTCCAGTCTATAGATGAGTATGATGTGCCTGTCCTCCACTGTAGCCAAGTCCACAAGGGGTCTGTACACGAGGGCATGTCTCCTCTTCCTATTTATCCGCAGCAGTAAGTATCTAAGGGACACAAGAGTGAGTAGGCTGTCACAATTTGAACAATGGAACCAAAAGTTCAGTGTACATAGTGCATTTATGTGATGGGACAGTGGGAATGGTGAGCTATGTGCAAATCTAGGCTGTGACGCAGTTAGGGTTGATATGACCATTGTCCGCCAGCATGAAATGGCGACCGCCTGTCCTGTATGTAGGGACAGGTGGAAGTGAGGTAACTCTGCCGACATTGAGCATAGTGGCGGAAGGCAGTCTTGCACCACCGTGCAATTCCTCACTGGATAATATGAGGCTCCATGGAGTACAGTGGCCAATGGGGATCTGTGCCAGTGGTGATGGTGTACACCGCTGTGGACGTTACTGCCATTTTCTCTGATTCCTCACTTGTTTCGTGACCTTCAACAGGAGAACACCTACAATGCGTGTGCTGCTGTGACTTGTGTCTGGAACCTACCATGGCCCGTGTGACCGGGGAAAGGGCCCCTGCCTCCACTTCAGAGGAGTTGGAACGATTGGTGGTTGGGGTCCTACCCAGTACGGACTGCTGTATGGGCCTCCAGACAAACAGGTGAGTACACCTTGGGCACAATGCATGTGTTAAGGATGCATGGACATGTGTGTGCAAGCATTGTGTCATCGGGGGGGGAATGCCTTGTGGTGGTGTACATTGTGTTCGCCAATGGTGACGGAAATGGGATTGGTGGGCCATATGTGTGACAGGCTGGATTGTATGGTTAATGGTGTTCTCCTATCTGTATTACCTCAGCAGGTCAGCGCCCATCAAAAGAAGGGATAGTGGCGTGCCATCGCCAAGGACGTGCAGACCCGGGGGGTCTATGGCAGCCTGAGCACCCACTCTCGGAAACGGTGGGAGGACCCGAGATGCTAGGCAGGAAGACCGCAGAGGCCCAGCTGGGAATGGCCTCCCAACGAGGATGGGGTGCCCGTCGGAACCTGACCCCTTGATGGCCCGCTTACTGCGGTGGCCAACCTTGAGCTGGATGGGTGCTTGAGGGAATCACAGCAGCCACAAGGGTGTGAGTACAGTGGGCATTACTAAAATAATTGGCAGATGGCATGGGATCCATGTGGTGGATGTGAGTCAATAGCTGCCCCTAGGGCCAGGCCAGACATTGCAGCGTGATTCAACTTTAGGGTAATGTGTGTACGGCAAAAGCAGGTAACCTAGCTTGTTAGCATTCCATGTCAGTCAGGGCTTTGTTGGTCCCAGGAGGGGTGCAGTTGGTGGTCTGTGGCCCTCATCTTGCCATGGCATCTAGCCAAATCACTGGCAGTGCAATGCATAGTGCTCAAGCCTGATCCCTGGGTGTGACGGTGCTGTGTATGCTAACTGTGGTGTTGGTGGAGTAATTGACCCAGTGTTTCCTTTTTCTCTCTCCCTCCCTTTTTTCTTCTGTCATCCTGTCCATGTGTGCATTAGTATCATCTGGTGGAGGAGCAGGGGCACTGGCGACAGAGGGAGCTGCATCTCACAGGACCCTGGAGACAGAGCTCACTGATGACGAGGAAACCAGTGGGACGGAGGGTGAGGGGAGCATGAGAAAGGAGGTGACAACACTGACTCAGATACCTCCTCCGATCGAAGCTCCCTGGTGGTGATGGACACCTCTGTGACCACCCCAGCTGCAGGTACAGCCGCAACCCCTGAACCAGCACTGCCCTCCCAGTAGCCTCTCAGTGAATTACCCGTGCCCGCTCACCCAGGAGGGTTGGCATCTCTTTCGCCCCAGGCACCTCACGCCCTGCCCCAGTGAGCCCTGCTACCCTGAGTGAGGAGGCTATTGACCTCCTGAGATTAATCTCTGTAGGGCAGTCAACCATTGTGAATGCCATCCAGTGGGTGACATCCCAGATGCAGCAATGCAATGCATTCCTAGAGGGCATCCACGGTGGATTGGCGGCTCAACAGAGATCGATTTAGGCTTCGGCATCCTCTCTGATGGCAGCCATTGTCCCTGTTCCTTCTGTCCCCCCTCCAACTACCACTTCCCAGTCTCCTCAACCCCAACCCATCCCATGCACACATACAGATAAGACTGCACACAAGAAAACACCCAAGAGTGGCACAGTCAAACATAGGCACCACACTTCATCCCACAAGCACCTACGCAAACACCAGACAGTTGCAGACACAACCACATCCACTGCCTCCACTGTCTCCCCCTCCTCCTCCTCCACCTCCCTCACAATCCCGTCCACACTCACTCCTGTATGCACTGCATCAATATCCACCACCAGCATCACCACACCAAGCAGCACAAACACCTCACTAGCAGACACCTCCACAACATCCCTGCATGTTTCCCCTGTATCCTCTCCCACCCTGTCTGCCCCCCCAAAGGACACAAACGCAAGCACTCGTACACCCAACACTCATCCACCTCACATCAGCACACTGCCCATGCACCTGCAGCCAAATCCAGCTCTTCCCTCCTCCTGCCCCATAAGAAGCTTTACCTTGCCCAACTTGACCTCTTCCCTCCCCCTACCCCCTGTCCTGCCCGTAAGAGCAGGGTCACAATGACCCAGGCCAGCACCTCAGCCAGACAGTCCACGCTGACCCCCACCACCAGCTGAGGAAGTGCATCCCTCACCACCAGCAGAGGCTGCCCAGGAGGCATTTCCACCTGACATCACAGTTCAGCCCTCACCACCAGCAGAGGCTGCCCAGGAGGCCCCTCCACCTGCCACCACAGTTTAGCCCTCACCACCAGCAGAGTCTGCCTAGGAGGCACCTCCACTTGCCACCATAGTTCAGCCCTCACCACCAGCATACTCTGCCCAGGAGGCACCTCCACCTGCTGACACTGTGCTGCCCTCACCTTCAGATGACACTGTGCAGCCATCACCACCAGCGGAAGCCATTTAGGCCACCCTCCAGGCACTGGTGTACACGGGCCCCTCCAAGAGCAGTGGGCATGTTCCCCACCTGAGAGATTGTGGCCTTGCACTCCCCAGCACAAAGTATTGGTCATGGAGCCCCCTCTAGAACCAGTGGGAAAGACACCCACCTGAGAGACTGTGGCCTTGCACTCCCCAGCACAAAGTATTGGTCATGGAGCCCCCTCTAGAACTAGTGGGAAAGACACCCACCTGAGAGACTGTGGCCTTGCACTCCCCAGCACATTGTAATGGGCATAGAGCCCCCTCCACAACCAGTGGGAAAGACACCCACTCCAGAGACTTTGGCCTCGCACTCCCCAGGACAGAGTAATAGACATGGTGCCCCCTCCAGAACCAGTGGGCTTGTTCCCGACTTTGTCTGAGGTGACCCCCTACAGCCCCCTGACGTGCCTGACCACTTGCAAACCGATGCCCCTGCAGAGTTCTATCCGGATGAAGTCAGGATTCCAGTTGGGCCTTGGACTGTGCCTGTGGCCATGTAGGTCCTTGGCACAATGGACTTGGCAGTGGCCCCTTGTGTACATTTGACCATAGCTGTTTCTCGTACAATTGGTTTATTTAGTAGCTATTCATATCAATGCATTCTTATTACTGCATTCTTGTTGTCCTTGCGTTATTGTGCCGTGTATTGTGTCCCATTGTTTTCCGTGCAGATGGTTGTGTGTATGGTTTGTGTGTGTTGGGTGTGTGTCGTACGTGCATGTGTCACTTTCGTTTTCCTCCCTCCCTCCGTTGTGTGCTAGGCGGCTCTACTCACCGTCGTCGTCTTTGTCGGCGATGGTGTTCCAGGTGGAGCATGACGTAGATGATCATCAGGAAGACTTGCAGTTCTGGTTCAATGGCGGCCTTGTTCATCCCTGTGTCTCCGATGGAGAGTCTTTGCTCTCCTGTGATGCGTTTCTGCCAGGCTTTTGATGGCGTTGGTACCACCCTGGGAAACGTGGAGGATTGAAGGGTCAAAATATGGTGGGCGGCACTTCGTCTTCCGCCTGGCTGTTGATGGCTACCGTTGTGGTGAGTGTTGTTTCCGCCCTGGCGGTAGGTGTTGTACATTGGCTGTCTGTGGGAATTATCACCGCCATGGTCATAAGCAGGTGGTAATTACTGCCAGCCTATTGGCGGTATAACCACCTCTTTATCACCCCCGCTAGGGCCATAATGAGGGTCTAAGAGTCTCATTACAACCCTGGCGGTCGGTGTTAATGTGGCGGTAACACTGCCAACAGGCCGGCAGTAAAAAAAATGGGATCACGACCACGGCGGAAACTGGCAACACAGACAACCACTTTAACACTCTGACTGCCACGGCGGTAGCAACAAACACCACGGTGGTCAATGCCAACAGACAGGCGGAAGACAATGTACCACCGACCACATCACAACCCGCCAATCCACCAGCTTTTCCGGGGCGGTACCAACGCCATCAAAAGCATGGCAAAATCATGAATTGGAAGGGAAACCACTCACCTCTCAACACTCAACGAAGAACCAGGACGCCATGGAGCCCGAGTTACAGGTCCTGCCGATGCTGGTCTACCTCCTCATCTACCAGGAACATCAAAGACGGCGGCGACGACAACGCTGAGTACTGCACCCAGTATACAGGGGAGGGGGGGAGGAAAAAGAGAGTGACACACACACGCAACACTCAACTCCCCCATCCCCACCCACAACACCATACACACAAACACGTGCAACAACATTACATATACACCCCGTAACCTCCTGGAAGAATGCAAGGACAAAAGGAATTGAGTCAAATTAGTGATATATTTGAAATAGGCAGATATACTATAGAGTTTAGAAAACAGTATTAACACAAATATACAATAAGTACAGAAGGCCGTACATTGTCCATTCACAAATGTCTGTGGGCCACTGGGCAAAAAATCATGGGCCAAGCCCACACTTGACTCCTGCCTCAATACGGAGAGAACACTTCAGGGGCATCAGTTCATAAACACACAGGCACCTCAGGGGGATGGGGACGGGGGCACCTCAGCCGGAAGATGGGACAACGCCACTGCTCCTGGAGGGGGCTACATGCCCACAGCGATGTCCTCGGGCACGCAAAGCCAAAGTCTCTCAAGTCTCTCAAGTGGGTGGTTTGCCCACTGCTTGCTCTTGGGGAGTGCAAAGCCACAGTCTCTCAAGTGGGTGGTTTGCCCACTGCTTGGTCCTGGGGAGTGCAAAGCCACAGTCTCTCAAGTGGGTGGGTTACCCACTGCTTGGTCCTGGGGAGTGCAAGGCCACAGTCTCTCAAGTAGGTGGCTTCTCCACTGGTTCTGGAGGGGGCTTGGTGCCCAGTCTGCCTCATCCTGTCAATGATTGGGTGAGTGGATGCCTTTCTCCACTGGTTCTGGAGGAGGCTTTTTGTCCAGTCTGCTTCATCCTGCCAAGGATTTGGTGAGTGGATGCCTTTCTCCACTGGTTCTGGAGGGGGCTTTGTGCCCAGTCTGCTTCATCTTGCCAAGGATTGGGTGAGTGGATGCCTTTCTCCACTGGTTCTGGAGGGGCCTTTGTGCCCAGTCTGCTTCATCTTGCCAAGGATTGGGTGAGTGGATGCCTTTCTCCACTGGTTCTGGTGGGGGCTTTGTGCCCAGAGTGCTTTATCCTGCCAAGGATTTGGTGAGTGGATGGCTTCTTCCACTGGTCCTTGAGGGGGCATTGTGCGCTGTGATGCAGATCTTGGTGAGTGCGAGGTCACAGTCTCTCACCTGGGTCACACCCACATGCTTTGCAGGGGCCAGGACGCACAACAGCCCATGGAGGCAGGACTACACACTGTCCGCCGGTGGTGACAGCTGCTCAGTGGTGGCAGTGGTGGTGCGGGTGCTGGCAGTGGTGGGAGGAGTCTCCAGCCCATCCCCTGCAGCCTCGGTTGGCCGCCCACTGGAGCTGCTGCTGCTGGTAATGGTGCTACTGTCAGCAGTGCAGGTGGCGGTGCTTGCGGCGGGGCTGCTGGTGGTGCTGGCCGTGGTGCTGGTGCTGCCAGTGGTGGAGGGAGGCTCCAGCCCTTCTCCTTCAGCCTCGGACGGCTGCCCACTGGGGATGCTGCTGCTGACACTAGTGGTGGCAGTGCAGGTGGCGGTGCTTGTGGCAGGGCTGCTGGCGGTGCTCCACGCGGTGCAGGTGGCGGGGGGTGGCGGTTCTGCTGGTGGGCACAAGGTCTTCACCAGCATCCTCTATCGGCTGAAGTGCCTTGCCTTCGGTTTTCTGCCCCTTCCTCACCTTGGCTGATGTTGTTTTGCCCATGACTCTGTCAGCTGGAGGTTTGGAGGAGGCCTTGCTGGGTGGGTCGTGCTGCATGCTGACTCCTTCCTCACCTTGGCAGGTGGCGGTATGGTTTGGTCCTTTGCAGGGGTTGGTGGCACAATGGCTTTCCTGACGGGTCCCTGGGAGCTGCAGGGTCCACATTGGACGGCGACTTGGTGGCTGAGGTGCTGGGCTGGGTTCTGGACACCCTGGCCCAGGGGAATGACAGGGGGAGAGGGGTAGGGAATAGGCTAATGTTAACTAGGAAAAGCTTTTTAGACACACTGGGGGAGGACGAGGGAGAGGGTTTGGGAGTGGAGGAAGAGGAAGTGGTTGTAGGAGGTGTCTGTCTGCTGAGTCTGGGTGAAGGTGCATGTGCTGGATACTGTTGTGAGGTGGATGGCTGTTGGGTGGGTGTGTGCTTGCATTTGTGTACTTTGAGAGGAGGGGTTACAGACTCAGTGGGAGAAGACACAGGGGACGTGTGTATGGTTGTGGGGGTGGTGACTGCTCATGAGGGGTGTGTTGTGATGGGCGTGCTGGTGATGGCGGTAGTGGATGAGCATGTAGTGCATGCAGTTGTGAGTGGAGATGATACTGGGAGGGAGGTGGACGAGGAGGAGGAGGGGGACACAGTGGAGGCGTTGGATGTTGGTGTGTCTTCATGGGGATGCTGCTTGTGTAAGTGCCTGTGGGATGATGTGTGGTGCTTGTGTTTGCCTGAACCACTCCTGTGTGTTGTCTTGTGTGCATGCTGGTCTGAAGATGTACTTGCAATAGAATGGGGTTGAGGGGATTGGGACTGGTAGAGGAAGTTGGAGGGAGGAGGCTGGACACTGGGACAATAGCTTCCATCAGTCCTGAGGCAAGAGTCTGAAATGCTCTCTGTTAGCCTGGCATGCCAGAGTGAATGCCCTCCAGGTATGCATTTGTTTGTTGCAAATGCCTCTCGACACCCTGGATGGCATTCAGAATGGTTGACTGCCCAACAGTGAGGGATCTCAGGAGGTCAATAGCCTCCTCAGTGAGGGCAGCAGGGCTGACTGGGGTAGGCCTTAGGTGCCTGGGGCGAAGTAGATGCACACCCTCCTGGGTGAGTGGGCACGGGAAATACACTGAGGGGCTGCTGGGAGGGCGGTGCTGGTGGGGGGGATGGCGGCTGAACCTGTTGTTGGGGTGGGCACAGAGGTGTCCGCCACCGCCAGGGAGCTTCCATTGGAGGAGGAGTCGCTGTCTGTGGTGTCCCCTCCTGTCCCCGTCGTGGTGCTCCCCTCGCCCTCCGTCCCACTGGTGCCCTGACCCTCGGTGGATTCGGCCTACAGGCCCATGTGGGATGCAGCTCCCTCCATCGCTGATGCCTCTGCTCTGCCGCCAGATGATGCTAATGCACATAAGGACAGGGTGACAAAACAAAAAGGGGGGGAGAGACAGAGGATACACTTGGTCAGTGCCAGCAACACCACTACCATTGGCGGACACAACACACAGGGAGCAGCCCTATGCACTAGGCCATGCCCAACCAGTTCCTAAGATAGCCACGAGCCCATGGGGTACAATGCCTAATGCCATCAGCTGCACCCCAGAAACCCAAAGGACCCTGCCCAGTAGTAGATGCCCACTAACACTATTGGTGAAGGTGTGCCTCAGAGCCTGCCCAACAAGGGACCTACCCTTCCATCTTTGCTCTGGTCTAGGGGCATCCATAGCCCCCACCCCTCACCAAGGTAAATCTTAAAGCGCACACAGCAGGAGTCAGATTCAGTACTTAACCCCTTGAGGCTGCTGTGATGCCTTCAAGCGCCCATCCAACTCCGGATAGGCCACCTCCAGGATGCGGAACATCAGGGGGGTCATGGTGCGACGGGCCCCCCTTCCTCTTTGGGAGGCCAGCCCAAGCTGGGCCTCCGCCGTCTTCTTTGCCTAGCGGCGCAGGTCCTCCCACCTCTTGCGGCAGTGGGTGCTCCGTCTGTCAAAGATCCCCAGGGTCCGCACCTCCTTGGTGATGGCACGCCAAATACGCTTTTTTCTGGTGGGCGCCGACCTGCAGGGAAAAGACAGCAGAAAAGGGAATTAGTCACCCGTCCGGAAAGTCACACTCATTGCCCACAAGATCGCACCCATCCCCTGACACACATACATTGACCACCTTACATGATGCACTCTGGCAAGGACCCCTCAGCCCCCCAGCATGTGGCTTACACACACAGCACTCCAGATATTCATGGCCCACGCATCATGCTCACAGTGCACTCACCTGTTTGTCTGGAGGACCGAGAGTAATGTGTACTGGGGTAGGACCCCATCCACCAGTTTCTCCAAGTCCTCCGCAGTGAAGGCAGGGGCCCTTTCCCCAGACACTCGAGCCATTGTCGCTTCCAGGCACAGGTCACAGCAGCACTTGCAGTGTAGGTCCTCTCCTGTTGATGGCCAGGTAGCAAGTGAGTGGATAGATAGAAAATGGCGGTGACGTCCGCGGCGGTGCATACCGCCGGCGTACATCGCCATTGGCTCCTGGAACCCATAGGGCCCAATGATAACCAATGCGAAGTTGTGCAGCGGTCATCGACCGCCTACCGCGACGGCGCACAACGCCAGCGCAATTACTTTATTCACGATTGTCCCTCCTCACAGGTCAGGAATCTGCCATTTCAGGGGGCCACAGGGCATGGCACTTAACTGCGTCACAGCAGACATTGGCACGGCAAATGATTTTAGGATTCACATTTTGTTTCTGTAAAGTTAAAAAAATACCAATAGTGCAATAGATGTGGGAATGTGACCCTCTACTCACCATTATTTTCCATAGGCTCAAACCGCTGAGGCTGCATATGAGATGGCAGCATCCTCCGGTGTACAGACCCCTGGTGGACCTTGCGACAATGGAGGACAGAGACATTATCATTACCTACAGACTTGATCGTGCCACAATCCAGGTCCTGTGTGCCCAATTGGGGCCAGACCTGATGTCAGCTATCCGGCAGCCCACTGGTATCCCCCCTCTAGTGCAAGTCCTGTCAGTGCCCCATTTCCTGGCAAGTGGTTCCTTCCAAACAACAGTGGCCATGGCATCAGGGATGTCTCAGCCAATGTCCTCTAACGTGTTGACCAGAGTGTTTTCAGCCCTGCTGAAACACATGCGCAACTACATCGTGTTCCCCCAGGTGGAGGATTTGGCCACAGTGAAAGCTGACTTTCTATGCCCTGGGACATAGCCCCAACATCATAGGTACCATTGATGGTACACATGTGGCATTTGTCCCCCCGAGAAATTAGCACGTTTTCAGGAATAGAAAAAGCTATCACTCTATGAATGTGCAGATGGTGTGTTTGGCGGACCAGTACATCTCCCATGCGAATGCCAAATATCCTGGCTCTTTGACGCCTTAATCTTGAGGAATAACAGCATCCCATATGTGATGGGCCAACTCTAGAGGCACTGGGTGTAGCTAATGGGTGAGCCCAAGGTCCCCACACAGTATGAATGGGTGTCTGGGTATGGGGTTGTCCCTAAGGGTTAGTGTGTGTCTAACAGGTATCCCTCGATATTTGCAGGTGACTCTGGTTACTGACCTCAGTGAGGAATGCCAGGACAAGGGCAGAGGAACGTTACAATGAGGCACATGGGCGTACAAGGAGGATTATAGAATGCACCTTCGGCCTCCTGAAGGCCAGATTCCAGTGCCCCCATCTGACTGGTGGATCCCTGTACTACTCATCCAAGAAGGTGTGCCAGATCATTGTTGCCTGTTGCATGTTGCACAACATGGCCTTGAGACGCCAGGTGCCTTTTCTGCAAGAGGATGAGCCTGGAGATGGTGTTGTGGCAGCGGTGGAGCCTGTGGACAGTGAGGAGGAGGAAGAAGATGTTGACAACAGGAGCAACATTATTCTGCAATACTTCCAGTGACACACAGGTAAGACATTGTACGTTCATATTACATTTCAGTTAACTATTGGACATTCTACAAGACAGTATCTTACCCTATGTCTCTGGCCACTGACTTTACCCTTTGCCATCTCTATTTTCAGATCCCTGTGCCCCACTCTGGTTCCTGCTATGTGTACTGCTGCCCACTACAGGTCATACCAATGTATATGTAACTGGACTTATGGATTGAAATGTTTACAGCTTGTTCACCTAATACATTTTGCAATCAATTGACAGACTCCGTACTTGTATTTGATCCAAGGGTGTTTATTTGAATGCTCTTAAGTAGAGGGGGATGTGCAATGGACAGGGGTGATGGTGGAGGAGGGTCCAGTTAGAGTACAGTCTCTTGGTATCACAGGTACATTGTCCAAGGGGGCATAGGAAGGGGAGTAATGGCAGTCAAGGTGGACAGGGTGACATAGTGAGACAGGTGGGTGACAATCAGGAGAGTCTTATTTCCTGGCAGGGTTCCTGGCAATGTTCTCTGTCTTCTGCCTGGATCGCAGGGACCGTTTGCGGGGTGGTTCTCCTTCTGCAGGGGGTGAAGTGCTGGTGGCCTATTGGTCCTGTGGTGCTGCCTCCTGTCCACAAGCGCCGGCGGAGGTGGAGGGATGTTCATCTGTGTGGCCAGTGTCAGGGGCCCGTTGTTGTGCCACTGCCTCCCTCATGGTCTTGGCCATGTCACCCAGCACCCCTGAAATGATGACCAGGATGGTGTAGATGTTTGTTAGGTCATCCCTGAACCCTAGGTACTGTCCCTCCTGCAGCCGCTGGTTCTCCTGCAGCTTGGCCAGTATCTGGCCCATGGTCTCCTGGGAATGGTGGAATGCTCCCAGGATGTTGTAGAGAGCCTCGTGAAGAGTGGGTTCCCTTGGCCTGTCCTCCCCCTGTCGCACAGCAGTCCTCCCAGCTTCCCTATTGTCCTGTGCCTCTGTCCCCTGAACCGTGTGCCCACTGCCACTGACCCCAGGTCCCTGATCGTCCTGTGTTTGTGGGATTGCCTGGGGTCCCTCTATTGGTGGACACACTGCTGATTGACGTGTCCTGGGGACAGTGGCATGGGCCCGCTGGGAGGAGTTGGAGCGATTGGTGGTTGGGGTCCTACCCAGTACGGACTGCTGTATGAGCCTCCAGACAAACAGGTGAGTACACCTTGGGCACAATGCATGGACATGTGTGTGCATGCATTGTGTCATCTGGGGGGAATGCCTTGTGGTGGTGTACATTGTGTTTGCCAATGGTGACGGAAATGGGATTGGTGGGCCATATGTGTGACAGGCTGGATTGTATGGTTAATGGTGTTCTCCTATCTGTATTACCTCAGCGCCCATCAAAAGAAGGGATAGTGGCGTGCCATCGCCAAGGACTTTCAGACCCTGGGGGTCTATGGCAGCCGTAGCACCCACTGTCGGAAACGGTGGGAGGACCTGAGATGCTAGGCAGGAAGACAACTGAGGCCCAGCTGGGAATGGCCTCCCAACGAGGATGGGGTGCCCGTCGGAACCTGACCCCTTGATGGCCCGCATACTGGTGGCCAACCTAGAGCTGGATGGGTGCTTGAGGGAATCACAGCAGCCACAAGGGTGTGAGTACAGTGGGCATTACTAAAATAATTGGCAGATGGCATGGGATCCATGTGGCGGATGTGAGTCAATAGCTGCCCCTAAGGCCAGGCCAGACATTGCAGAGTGATTCACCTCTAGGGTAATGTGTGTACGGCAAAAGCAGGTAACCTAGCTTGTTAGCATTCCATTTCAGTCAGGGCTTTGTGGGTCCCAGGAGGGGTGCAATTGGCGGTGTGTGGCCCTCATCTTGCCATGGCATCTAGCCAAATCACTGGCAGTGCAATGCATAGTGCTCAAGCCTGATCCCTAGGTGTGACGGTGCTGTGTATGCCAACTGTGGTGTTGGTGGAGTAATTGACCCAGTGTTTCCTTTTTCTCTCTCCCTCCCTTTTTTCTTCTGTCATCCTGTCCATGTGTGCATTATTATCATCTGGTGGAGGAGCAAGGGCACTGGCGACAGAGGGAGCTGCATCTCACAGGACCCTGGAGACAGAGCTCACTGATGCAGAGGAAACCAGTGGGACGGAGGGCGAGAGGAGCACCACAGCGGAGAAAGGAGGTGACAACACTGACTCAGATACCTCCTCCGATCGAAGCTCCCTGGTGGTGACGGACACCTCTGTGACCACCCCAGCTGCAGGTACAGCCGCAACCCCTGTACCAGCACCGCCCTCCCAGTAGCCTCTCAGTGAGTTACCCGTGCCTGCTCACCAAGGGGGGTTGTCATCTCCTTCGCCCCAGGCACCTCAGGCCCTGCCCCAGTGAGCCCTGCTACCCTGAGTGAGGAGGCTATTGACCTCCTGAGATTAATCTCTGTAGGGCAGTCAACCATTGTGAATGCAATGCATTCCTGGAGGGCATCCACAGTGGATTGGTGGCTCAACAGAGATCGATTCAGGCTTTGGCATCCTCTCTGATGGCAGCCATTGTCCCTGTTCCTTCTGTCCCCCCTCCAACTACCACTTCCCAGTCCCAGTCTCCTCAACCCCAGCCCATCCCATGCACACATACAGATGAGACTGCACACAAGAAAACACCCAAGAGTGGCACAGTCAAACATAGGCACCACAATTCATCCCACAAGCACCTACGCAAACACCAGACAGTTGCAGACACAACCACATCCACTGCCTCCACTGTCTCCCCCTCCTCCTCCTCCACCTCCCTCACAATCCCGTCCACACTCACTCCTGCATGCACTGCATCAACATCCACCACCAGCATCACCACACCAAGCAGCACACACACCTCACTAGCAGACACCTCCACAACATCCCTGCACGCTTCCCCTGTATCCTCTCCCACCCTGTCTGCCCCCCCAAAGGACACAAACGCAAGCACTCGCACACCCAACACTCATCCACCTCACATCAGCACACTGCCCATGCACCTGCAGCCAAATCCAGCTGACATACACCACCTAGAAACTCTCCCTCAACCTCCACTCCCATCCCTCTTCCCTCCTCCTGCCCCATCGTCCCTAAGAAGCTTTTCCTTGCCCAACTTGACCTCTTCTCTCCCCCTACCCCCTGTCCTGCCCGTAAGAGCAGGGTCACAATGACCCAGTCCAGAACCTCAGCCAGACAGTCCACGCTGACCCCCACCACCAGCTGAGGAAGTGCATCCCTCACTACCAGCAGAGGCTGCCCAGGAGGCACCTCCACCTGCCACCACAGTTTAGCCCTCACCACCAGCAGAGGCTGCCCAGGAGGCCCCTCCACCTGCCACCACAGTTTAGCCCTCACCACCAGCAGAGTCTGCCTAGGAGGCACCTCCACTTGCCACCACAGTTCAGCCCTCACCACCAGCATACGCTGCCCAGGAGGCACCTCCACCTGCTGACACTGTGCTGCCCTCACCTTCAGATGGCACTGTGCAGCCATCACCACCAGCGGAAGCCATTTAGGCCACCCTCCAGGGACTGCTGTACAAGGGGCCCCTCCAAGAGCAGTGGGCATGTTCCCCACCTGAGAGATTGTGGCCTTGCACTCCCCAGCACAGAGTAATGGGCATGGATCACCCTCTTGACCCAGTGGGAAAGACACCCACTCCAGAGACTGTGGCCTTGCACTACCCAGCACAAGGTAATGGGCATGGAGCCCCCTCTAGAACCAGTGGGAAAGACACCCACCTGAGAGACTGTGGCATTGCACTCCCCCAGCACAAAGTATTGGTCATGGAGCCCCCTCTAGAACTAATGGGAAAGACACCCACCTGAGAGACTGTGGCCTTGCACTCCCCAGCACAGTGTAATGGGCATGGAGCCCCCTCCACAACCAGTGGGAAAGACACCCACTCCAGAGACTTTGGCCTCGCACTCCCCAGAACAGAGTAATAGGCATGGTGCCCCCTCCAGAACCAGTGGGCTTGTTGCCGACTTTGGCTGAGGTGACCACCCACAGCCCCCTGACGTGCCTGACCACTTGCAAACCGATGCCCCTGCAGAGTTCTATCCGGATGAAGTCAGGATTTGAGTTGGCCCTTGGACTGTGCCTGTGGCCATGTAGGCCCTTTGCACAATGGACTGGGCAGTCGCCCTTTGTGTACATTTGACCATAGCTGTTTCTCATACAATTGGTTTATTTAGAAGCTATTTAAATCAATGCATTCTCATTACTGCATTCTTGTTGTCCTTGCGTTATTGTACCGTGTATTGTGTCCCATTGTTTTTCGTGCAGCTGGTTGTGTGTATGGTTTGTGTGTGTTGGGTGTGTGTCGTACGTGCGTGTGTCATTTTCGTTTTCCTCCCTCCCTCCCTCCCTTGTGTGCTAGGCGGCTCTACTCACCGTCGTCGTCTTTGTCGGCGATGGTGTTCCAGGTGGAGCATGACGTAGAGGAGCATCAGGAAGACTTGCAGTTCTGGTTCAATGGCGGCCTTGTTCATCCCTGTGTCTCCGATGGAGAGTCTTTGCTCTTCTGTGATGCGTTTCTGGCAGGCTTTTGATGGCGTTGGTACCATCTCGGAAAACGTGGCGGATTGAAGGGTCAAAATATGGTGGGCGGTACTTTGTCTTCCGCCTGGCTGTTGATGTCTACCGTTGTGGTGAGTGTTGTTTCCGCCCTGGCAGTAGGTACTGTACATTGGCTGTCTGTGGGAATTATCACCGCCATGGTCATAAGCAGGTGGTAATTACTGGCAGCCTGTTGGCGGTATTACCGCCACTTTATCACCGCCGCCAGGGCCATAATGAGGGTCTAAGAGTCTCATTACAACCCTGGCGGTTGGTGTTAATGTGGCGGTAACACTGCCAACAGGCCGGCAGTAAAAAAAAATGGGATCACGACCACGGCGGAAACCGGCAACACAGACAGCCACTTTAACACTCTGACTGCCACGGTGGTAGCAACAAACACCGCAGCAGTCAATGCCAACAGACAGGCGGAAGACAATGTACCACCGACCACATCACAACCCGCCAATCCACCAGCTTTTCCGGGGGGGTACCAACGGCATCAAAAGCACGGCAGAATCATGAATTGGAAGGGAAACCACTCACCTCTCAACACTCAACGAAGAACCAGGACGCCATGGAGCCCGAGTTACAGGTCCTGCCGATGCTGGTCTACCTCCTCATCTACCAGGAACATCAAAGACGGCGGCGACGACAACGCTGAGTACTGCACCTAGTACACAGGGGAGGGGGAAGGAAAAAGAGAGTGACACACACACGCAACACGCAACACCCCCATCCCCACCCACAACACCATACACACAGACATGTGCAACAACATTACATATACACCCCGTAACCTCCTGGAAGAATGCAAGGACAAAAGGAATTGAGTCAAATTAGTGATATATTTGAAATAGGCAGATATACTATAGAGTTTTGAAAACAGTATTAACACAAATATACAATAAGTACAGAAGGCCGTACATTGTCCATTCACAAATGTCTGTGGGCCACTGGGCAAAAAATCATGGGCCAAGCCCACACTTGACTCCTGCCTCAATACGGAGAGAAAACTGCAGGGGCATCAATTCATAAACACACAGGCACCTCAGGGGGATGGGGATGGGGGGCACCTCAGCCGGAAGATGGGACAACGCCACTGCTCCTGGAGGGGGCTACATGCCCACAGCGATGTCCTGGGGTGCGCAAAGCCAAAGTCTCTCAAGTCTCTCAAGTGGGTGGTTTGCCCAATGCTTGCTCTTTGGGAGTGCAAGGCCACAGTTTCTCAAGTGGGTGGTTTGCCCACTGCTTGGTCCTGGGGAGTGCAAAGCCACAGTCTCTCACGTGGGTGGGTTACCCACTGCTTGGTCCTGGGGAGTGCATGGCCACTGTCTGTCAAGTAGGTGGCTTCTCCACTGGTTCTGGAGGGGGCTTGGTGCCCAGAGTGCTTCATCCTGCCAAGGATTGGGTGAGCTGAAGGGCCTCTTCCACTGGTTCTGGAGGGGGCTTTGTGCCCAGTCTGACTCATCCTGCCAATGATTGGGTGAGTGGATGCCTTTCTCCACTGGTTCTGGAGGGGGATTTTTGCCCAGTCTGCTTCATCCTGCCAAGGATTGGGTGAGTGGATGCCTTTCTCCACTGGTTCTGGAGGGGGCTTCGTGCCCAGTCTGCTTTATCTTGCCAAGGATTGGGTGAGTGGATGCCTTTCTCCACTGGTTCTGGTGGGGGCTTTGTGCCCAGAGTGCTTCATCCTGCCAAGGATTGGGTGAGTGGATGGCTTCTTCTACTGGTCCTTGAGGGGGCTTGCGGCGGGGCTGCTGGCGTTGCTGGCCGTGGTGCAGGTGCTGGTGCTGCAGTGGTGGAGGGAGGCTCCAGCCCTTCTCCTTCAGCCTTGGACGGCTGCCCACTGGGGATGCTGCTGCTGACACTAGTGGTGGTAGCGGCGGTGCAGGTGGCGGTGCTTGTGGCAGGGCTGCTGGCGGTGTTGCACGTGGTACAGGTGGCGGGGCTGGCGGTTCTGCTGGTGGGCACCAGGGCTTCACCTGCATCCTCTGTCGACTGAAGTGCCTTGCCTTCGGTTTTCTGCCCCTTCCTCACCTTGGCTGATGTTGTTTTGCCCATGGCTCTGTCAGCTGGAGGTTTGGAGGAGGCCTTGCTGGGTGGGTCGTGCTGCATGCTGACTCCTTCCTCACCTTGGCAGGTGGCGGTATGGTTTGGTCCTTTGCAGGGGTTGGTGGTACAATGGCTTTCCTGATGGGTGCCGCCTTTGAGCCCCTGGGAGCTGCAGGGTCCACATTGGACGGCGACTTGGTGGCAGAGGTGCTGGGCTGGGTTCTGGACACCCTGGCCCGAGGGGAATGACGGGGGGAGAGGGGTAGGGAATAGGTTAATGTTAACTAGGAAAAGGTTTTTAGACACACTGGGGCAGGACGAGGGAGAGGGTTTGGGAGTGGAGGAAGAGGAAGTGGTTGTAGGAGGTGTCTGTCTGCTGAGTCTGGGTGAAGGTGCATGTGCTGGATGCTGTTGTGAGGTGGATGGCTGTTGGGTGGGTGTGTGCTTGCATTTGTGGACTTTGGGAGGAGGGGTTACAGACTCAGTGGGAGAGGACACAGGGGACGTGTGTATGGTTGTGGGGGTGGTGACTGCTTATGAGGGGTGTGTTGTGATGGGCGTGCTGGTAATGGCGGTAGTGGATGAGCATGTAGTGCATGCAGTTGTGAGTGGAGATGATACTGGGAGGGAGGTGGACGAGGAGGAGGAGGGGGACACAGTGGAAGCGTTGGATGTTGATGTGTCTGCATGAGGATGCTGCTTGTGTAAGTGCCTGTGGGATGATGTGTGGTGCCTGTGTTTGCCTGAACCACTCCTGTGTGTTGTCTTGTGTGCATGCTGGTCTGAAGATGTGCTTGGGATAGGCTGGGGTTGAGGGGATTGGGACTGGTAGGGGAAGTTGGAGGGGGGAGGCTGGACACTGGGACAATGGCTGCCATCAGTGCTGAGGCGAGAGCCTGAAATGCTCTCTGTTAGCCTGGCATGCCAGAGTGAATGCCCCCCAGGTATGCATTTGTTTTTTGCAAATGCCTCTCGACACCCTGGATGGCATTCAGAATGGTTGACTGCCCAACAGTGAGGGATCTCAGGAGGTCAATAGCCTCCTCACGGAGGGCAGCAGGGCTGACTGGGGCAGGGCCTGAGGTGCCTGGGGCGAAGGAGATGCCCACCCTCCTGGGTGAGCGGGCACAGGAAACACGCTGGGGGCTGCTGGGAGGGCGGTGCTGGTGGGGGGATGGAGGCTGGGGTGGGCACAGAGGTGTCCGCCACCGCCAGGGAGCTTTCATTGGAGGAGGAGTCGCTATCTGTGGTGTCCCCTCCTGTCCCCGTCGTGGTGCTCCCCTTGCCCTCCGTCCCACTGGTGCCCTCACCCTCGGTGGATTCGGCCTACAGGCCCATGTGGGATGCAGCTCCCTCCGTCGCTGGTGCCTCTGCTCCGCTGCCAGATGATGCTAATGCACATAAGGAAAGGATGACAAAACAAAAAGGGGGGGGGGAGACAGAGGATACACTTAGTCAGTGCCAGCAACACCACTACCGTTGGCGGACACAACACACAGGGAGCAGCCCTATGCACTAGGCCATGCCCATCCAGTTCCCAAGATAGCCACGAGCCCATGGGGTACAATGCCTAATGCCATCAGCTGCACCCCAGAAACCCAAAGGACCCTGCCCAGTAGTAGATGCCCACTAACACTATTGGTGTAGGTGTGCCTCAGAGCCTGCCCACCAAGGGACCTACCCTGCCATCTTTGCCCTGGCCTAGGGGCACCCATAGCCCCCACCCCTCACCGAGGTAAATCTTAACGCGCACACAGCAGGAGTCAGATTCAGTACTCAACCCCTTGAGGCTGCTGTGATGCCTTCAAGCGTCCATCCAACTCCGGATAGGCCACCGCCAGGATGCAGAACATCAGGGGAGTCATGGTGCAACGGGCCCCCCTTCCTCGTTGGGAGGCCAGCCCAAGCTGGGCCTCCTCCGTCTTCTTTGCCCAGCGGCGCAGGTCCTCCCACCTTTTGCGGCAGTGGGTAACCGTCTGTCAAAGATCCCCAGGGTCCAAACCTCCTTGGCGGTGGCACGCCCAATACGCTTTTTTCTGGTGGGCGCCAACCTGCAGCCAAAAGACAGCAGAAAAGGGAATTAATCACCTGTCCGGAACGTCACACTAATTGCCCACAAGATCGCACCCATCCCCTCACACACATACATTGACCACCTTACATGATGCACTCTGGCTAGGACCCCTCAGCCCCCCAGCATGTGGCTTACACACACAGCACTCCACATATTCATGGCCCACGCATCATGCTCACAGTGTACTCACCTGTTTGTCTGGAGGACCGTAGAGTAACGTGCACTGGGGTAGGACCCCATCCACCAGTTTCTCCAACTCCTCCGCAGTGAAGGCAGGGGCCCTTTCCCCAGACACTCGAGCCATTGTCGCTTCCAGGCACAGGTCACAGCAGCACTTGCAGTGTAGGTCCTCTCCTGTTGATGGCCAGGTAGCAAGTGAGTGGATAGATAGAAAATGGCGGTGACGTCCGCGGCGGTGCATACCGCCGGCGTACATCGCCATTGGCTCCTGGAACCCATAGGGCCCAATGATAACCAATGCGAAGTTGTGCAGCGGTCATCGACCGCCTACCGCGACGGCGCACAACGCCAGCGCAATTACCTCATTTACGTTTGTCCCTCCTCACAGGTCAGGCATCCGCCATTTCAAGGGGGCCACAGGGCATGGCACTTAACTGCGTCACAGCAGACATTGGCACGGCAAATGATTTTAGGATTCACATTTTGTTTCTGTAAAGTTAAAAAAATACCATTAGTGCGATAGATGTGTGAATGTGACCCTCTACTCACCATTCTCTTCCATAGGCTCAAACCGCTGAGGCTGCATATGAGATGGCGGCATCCTCCGGTGTACAGACCCCTGGTGGACCTTGCTACAATAGAGGACAGACACATTATCATTACCTACAGACTTGATCGTGCCACAATCCAGGACCTGTGTGCCCAACTGGGGCCAGACCTGATGTCAGCTATCCGGCAGCCCACTGGTATCCCCCCTCTAGTGCAAGTCCTGTCAGTGCTCCATTTCCTGGCAAGTGGTTCCTTCCAAACAACAGTGGCCATGGCATCAGGGATGTCTCAGCCAATGTCCTCTAACGTGTTGACCAGAGTGTTGTCAGCCCTGCTGAAACACATGCGCAACTACATCGTGTTCCCCCCAGGTGGAGGATTTGGCCACAGTGAAAGCTGACTTTCTATGCCCTGGGACATAGCCCCAACATCATAGGTACCAATGATGGTACATATGTGCCATTTGTCCCCCCCCCCGAGAAATGAGCACGTTTTCAGGAATAGAAAAAGCTGTCACTCTATGAATGTGCAGATGGTGTGTTTGGCGGACCAGTACATCTCCCATGCGAATGACAAATATCCTGGCTCTTTGATGCCTTAATCTTGAGGAATAGCAGCATCCCATATGTGATGGGCCAACTCCAGAGGCACTGGGTGTAGCTAATGGGTGAGCCCAAGGTCCCCACACAGTATGAATAGGTGTCTGGGTATGGGGTTGTCCCTAAGGGTTAGTGTGTGTCTAACAGGTATCCCTCGATATTTGCATGTGACTCTGGTTACTGACCTCAGTGAGGAATGCCAGGACAAGGGCAGAGGAACGTTACAATGAGGCACATGGGCGTACAAGGAGGATTATAGAATGCACCTTCGGCCTCCTGAAGGCCAGATTCCAGTGCCCCCATCTGACTGGTGGATCCCTGTACTACTCACCCAAGAAGGTGTGCCAGATCATCGTTGCCTGTTGCATGTTGCACAACCTGGCCTTGAGACGCCAGGTGCCTTTTCTGCAAGAGGATGAGCCTGGAGATGGTGTTGTGGCAGCGGTGGAGCCTGTGGACAGTGAGGAAGAGGAGGCAGAGGAAGAAGATGTTGAAAACAGGAGCAACATTATTCTGCAATACTTCCAGTGACACACAGGTAAGACATTGTACGTTCATATTACATTTCAGTTAACTGTTGGACATTCTACAAGACAGCCTCTTAACCTATGTCTCTGGCCACTGACTTTACCCTTTGCCATCTCTATTTTCAGATCCCTGTGCCCCACTCTGGTTCCTGCTATGTGTACTGCTGCCCACTACAGGTCATACCAATGTATATGTAACTGGACATATGGATTGAAATGTTTACAGCTTGTTCACCTAATACATTTTGCAATCAATTGACAGAATCCGTACTTGTATTTGATCCAAGGGTGTTTATTTCAGTTCTCTTAAGTTGAGGGGGATGTGCAATGGGCAGGGGTGATGGTGATGATGGAGGAAGGTCCAGTTAGAGTCCAGTCTCTTGGTATCACAGGTGCATTGTCCAAGTGGGCATACGAAGGGGAGTAATGGCAGTCAAGGTGGACAGGGTGACATAGTGAGACAGGTGGGTGACAATCAGGAGAGTCTTCTGTCCTGGCTGGGGTCTTGGCAATGTTCTCTGTCTTCTGCCTGGATCGCAGGGACCGTTTGCGGGGTGGTTCTCCTTCTGCAGGGGGTGAAGTGCTGGTGGCCTGTTGGTCCTCTAGTGGTGCCTCCTGTCCACTATCGCCGGTGGAGGTGAAGGGAAGTTCATCTGTATGGCCAGTGTCAGGGGCCCGTTGTTGTGCCACTGCCTCCCTCATGGTCTTGGCCATGTCACCCAGCACCCCTGCAATGGTGACCAGGATGGTGTAGATGTTTGATAGGTCATCACTGAACCCTAGGTACTGTCCCTCCTGCAGCCGCTGGTTCTCCTGCAGCTTGGCCAGTATCTGGCCCATGGTCACCTGGGAATGGTGGAATGCTCCCAGGATATTGGAGAGAGCTTCATGGAGAGTGGGTTCCCTTGGCCTGTCCTCCCCCTGTCGCACAGCAGTCCTCCCAGCTTCCCTGTTGTCCTGTGCCTCTGTCCCCTGAACCGTGTGCCCACTGCCACTGACCCCAGGTCCCTGATCGTCCTGTGTTTGTGGGATTGCCTGGGGTCCCTGTATTGGTGGACACACTGCTGATTGACGTGTCCTGGGGACAGTGGCATGGGCCCCGCTGGGAGGGTGCTGTGCTGGTGTTTCCTGAGAGGGGAGGCTCTTTGGTGGGTTGGGACTGTGGCAGGGGAACCAACTGTTCAGAGGTCCCTGATGGGCCAGGTTGGTCATCCTGATCCAGGTGTGTAGAGCTGCTGTCATCGCTGTGGGCCTCTTCAGCGGGTGGACTGGTTGTAGCTGGCACCTCCTCTCCGATGACGTTAAGTAGAGGTCCTGTCGGGATGCAAATACAGTCTTAATGTATCTGCGTGTGCCATATTGTGCATGGATGTGTTTCCTTGTATGACTGTGATTTCCCTGTCAGCTTGGCATTGCGTTCGTGGTGGTTTGCTGGGCTGGGTGAACCTCTGTGATGGACATGCCGTGGTGATGGGTGTCCATGCAGGTCTGTGATGGGAGTCCATGCATTGGTGTTGCATGCAGGGCTTGGTATTGGGATGGGTGGGTTGTGATGGTGGGGTATATGTGAGGTGGTAGAGTGATGGGGGTGAGGGTAGGGGTAGGAGTTTGTGATGGCATGCAGGTAGGATGGGGGATTTAGTAGTAAAGTTTTGACATACCAGAGTCCAGTCGTCCTGCTACTTCTGCGAGGCCCTCAGGATGCATCATTGCCAAGACTTGCTCCTCCCATGTTGTTAGTTGTGGGGGAGTAGGTGGGGGTCCACCTCCAGTCCTCTGTACTGCTACCTGGTGTCTTGCAACGATGTAACGCACCTTCCCCT
Source organism: Pleurodeles waltl (assembly GCF_031143425.1). NCBI lineage: Eukaryota > Metazoa > Chordata > Amphibia > Caudata > Salamandridae > Pleurodeles > Pleurodeles waltl. The sequence continues at coordinate 1,407,046,539 of NC_090445.1, read as the reverse complement.
GTAGGTCGTTCCACCTCTTCCCGATGTCATCCCTTGTTCTTGGGTGCTGTCCCACAGCGTTGACCCTGTCCACGATTCTCCGCCATAGCTCCATCTTCTTGGTAATGGACGTCTGCTGCACCTGTGATCCGAATGGCTGTGGCTCTACCCGGATGATTTCCTCCACCATGACCCTTAGCTCCTCCTCAGAAAACCTGGGGTGTCTTTTGGGTGCCATGGATGTGGTGTGAGTGGCAGGTGTGAGGATGTGTGGGGTGATGTGGTGTGTGGTGTGAGGTGCGTGTATGGTGTATGGGTGATCGAGTTCTGTGCCTCTGATTGAGTGGGTGCTCCTGCCTTGTCTCGCTCTCAGTTGTCAAATCCTTTGGGTCGCAAGGGGTTGTGGGTAATGTGGGTGTGTGTTTTATATTGGTGTGGGTGTGTGGGTGTGATGTGTGTATATGTGTCAGGTGTATGTAGTTTGAATTGTCCAATGTGGTGATGTTTTGTAAGTGTGTGTGTATTTTGAGTGCGGCGGTGTGTATCGCCAATGATTTACCACGGTTGAAAGACCGCCACGGTGATTCGTGGGTCGTGATACTGTGGGTGTGTTCCTGTTGGTGTAACGGTGTGGGTTTTGGTACCGCCAGTTTATCACTGACCTTTGGTGTGGCGGACTTGTGTGGGTATCTGTATAGTGGCGGATTACTCTGTGTGGATCATAATACCCGTAGCAGATTACCGCCGCAGTCACGGTATGTTGGCAGCCGTCAGCACGGCGGTAGGCGGCATTTACCACCAAGTTTGTAATGAGGGCCTTAATCCTTAGAAAACAGTGACACAAGTACCTGGTTAGCGTCAAAAATAAAGCTGCACAGTCGATTCCTTACTCGCAAGGGAAACTGTGCGTCGGTTCCTTCTCCAGTAAGGTCGGCGATGCGTAATTTTTCTCCCTTCCAAGAGAGCGATGTGTCGATTTCTGGATGGGGCACCTTGGATCCGCGCGGAGTTGGGTTGACCTGGATGCCCGGGGACGATGCGTTGAAAATCTGGTTGCACAGTGTTAGAAAACCGCACTGCCTGGGGTTTGCGTCGTTATCAGCCTCTGTAAGTGGGTGTTGCATGTCGTTTCTCCAGCCACGATGCGTTGACCTCCCACCCGCGATGCAGGTGGAGTGTTGATTTGAGCCACGAAGCCAGCAGTGCTTCCTTTATCAGCCGCATTGCGGAAGGAGCGTCATAAATTTCCCCGCACGGCGTCATGTTTGTGGTTTTCAGCTCTTGTCTGCCAGCTTCACCTTACTAGGGCCCAGGGACTAGATAGGGCACCACTTGGCAGGGCAGGAGTCTCAGCAGAGAGTTCAGGTGCTGGCAGGGGGAAGTCTTTGATGGCTCTAAGACTTCAACAACAGGAGGCAAGCTCAGTTCAGGTCCTTGGTGATCCTTCTCAAGCAGGAATGCACAACAAAGTCCAGTCTTTCTCCCCTTGCACAGGCAGAAGCAGCAACTGCAGGATAGCCCAACAAAGCACAGTCACAGGCAGGGGTGGCACTTCTCCTCAGCTCTTCAGCTCTTCTCCCTGGCAGAGGTTCCTCTTGAGTGCAGAAGTGATGTAATTTCCAGGGGTTTGGGGTCTGCTACTGATACCCCTTTCTGCCTTTGAAGTAGGCAAACTTCAAAGGAAAGTCTCTCTTGTTTGTAAGATACTGCCTTGCCCAGGCCAGGCCCCAGACACACACCAGGGGGTTGGAGTCTGCATTGTGTGAAGGCAGGCACAGCTCTTTCAGGTGTGAGTGACCACTCTTCCCCTCCCTCCCAGCACAGATGGCTCATCGGGATATGCAGGCTACACCCCAGCTCTCTTTGAGTCACTGTCTAGAGGAGAGGTGCAAACAGCCCAACTGTCAAACTGACCCAGACAGGGAATCCACAAACAGGCAGAGACACAGAATGGTTTAAGCAAGAAAATGCCTACTTTCTAAAAGTGGCATTTTCAAACACATAGGCCCTCATTTCAACCCTGGCAGTCGGTGACCGCCAGGGGAAATGTGACGGTAGTCCCGCCAACAGGCTGTCGGTACCACACAGCATATTTTGACCGGGGCGAAAGCACCACGGTCACACTGCCGAGACCGGCGGAATACCGCCATGGTGGTCCCGGCGGTCGTAATCGGCCAGGGCAGCGCTGCCCTGGGGATTTCGACTCCCCTTACCACCAGCCTTTCCATGGCGGTGAACACCGCCATGGGAAGGCTGGCGGTAAGGGGACTCGGGTGCCCCTGGGGGGCCCTGCACTGCCCATGCACTTGGCATGGGCATTGCAGGGGCCCCTAGGCACAGCCCCATAGCAATTTCCACTCTCTGCTTGGCAGACAGTGGAAAGCGCGACGGGTGCTGCTGCACCCGCCGCACTGCCACATTGCCGCCAGCTCCATTAGGAGCCGGCTGCAATATTACGGCCCTGCTCCCCGCTGGGCCAGCGGGTGAAAACTCTGTTTCCGCTCTCCAGCCCAGTGGGAGTGTCCCAATGCGGCCAGTGGGTTCCTGGCTGCATAGGCGGCCAACTGTTGGTCCAATATTGGCAGTCGGCCTCGGACGACCGCCAATGTTGAAATGAGGGCCATAGTCTAAAAACAACATTTGGTAAAAGATGTATTTTTATATTGTGAGTTCAGAGACCCTAAACTCCACATTTCTATCTGCTCCCAAAGGGAATCTACCCTCTAATAATATTTAAAGGCAGCATCCTGTGTTAACCTATGAGAGAGATGGGTCTTGCACAGTGAAAACCAAATTTGGCAGTATTTCACTGCCAGGACATATACAACACATTAGTATGTGTCCTACCTTAAACATACACTGCACCCTGTCCAATGGGCTACCTACGGCCTACCTTAGGGGTGCCTTACATGTAAGAAAAGGGAAAGTTTAGGCCTGGCAAGTGGGTACACTTGCCAAGTCGAATTGGCAGTTTAAAACTGCACACACAGACACTTAAGTGGCAGGTCTGAGAAATGTTTACAGGGCTACTCATGTGGGTGGCACAACCAGTGCTGCAGGCCCACTAGTAGCATTTCATTTACAGACCCAGAGCACTTTTAGTGCACTGTACTAGGGACTTACTAGTAAATCAAATATGCCAATCATGGAAAGCCAATTACACATACATTTTCCATAGGAGCACTTGCACTTTAGCACTCGATAGCTGTGGTAATGTGCCCAGAGTATCGAAAACAGCAAAACAGAGTCCAGCACACATCAACAACCTGAGAAACAGAGTCAAAAAGTTAGGGGAGACCACACCAAGGATGCCAAGTCTAACAGCAGAGTTATGTCCTTTACCCAGCAGGGAGACTAACAGGCAATGACCACAGTCACAGGCAGAAATCTTTTACAGCGTCCCCTTCTCACACAACCCACCTTGCTATCCTTTTCCAGGCACCAAATGTGATTTAGAGTATGAGTCTTTAAACTTTTATGATGGGGTTCTGCTTCTTTTGAAGTGTCTATCACAGCGGGCAACACTCCAAAGAATATTGTCCCACAACAACCTCCCAGACCTACTGTTTATGATTTCCTTTCAGCCCCATATCCTTTCCTGAGATGTGTCCAGGCCCCTACCTTGAGATCTATCACTGAAACAAAGAGCAACCTTTTGAAGTGTGAATGGAGAGTCCCTTTCTCCATTCTTCCAGTGTGTGTCCTACTTAGCTCACAGGAATGCGGCAATACACAAATCTGTCTTAGGGGGTTCCTCTAATCCTCATGTTTTTACCAGGCTGTCCTGGACTTCCCAAACTAGAACCCAGGAAACTCCATGTAATGTACCATTGTAGCAACACTCCCAGCCAGCTCATGTACTCTCGAAACTGCTATCTCCATGCATTGTTCTACTACAGACATACCTGCATTCAGCACACACATTCACACGTACACCATTTAATACAGTAGCTTTTCTGTACTATACCAGGTTGTGCTATTTGCAAACACACATTCTGCCAGCACATACACTAACCATGTGCATGCTGTACAACAATTCATCCTTCATTTACTGTTCTTCACATAAGCACTCATATACCCAGCACAGGCATCATTTGTGCCTGCACTGCACAGCACTACATTTCTCATGTAATGTATTCCTTGCAGGCTAACATACACCCAGTGCATGCACTAACTACACAGGTACCGCACAGTACTGCTCTAACCCTGTTCTTTACCCTTCCCAGGTACACATACATCTAGTGCAGTCACTATTTCTGCACTGCACAGCACAGCACTAAATATCTACCTTAAGCTGGTAGGCACCTTTTCAGATACACAGGGCTAAAGGGACCTGTGCACTACTATTGATCACTACACGGTTGGCTGCCACACCACCGCGCTCATGCTGCTGGTGAAGGCAGTAGCCTTCCACCACTATGAGGGTAGTGCTTTGGGCGCCCCTCACTTTTCAATAAGAGCAAAGTCCATTAGGCAGGCCTATGTCATGGTTCACACATATCCTAGGTATTTACCTGTGGCAAAATAAATCACCATTATGGATCCAGGAAACAGTACAGATGGGTACTCAGGGCAGGGGTACACGTCTCCAACCAGGCAGAGGACTTTTCTGTTCCAATAAGCAGTATTGTGGGCACACAGTTTAAGCTCAGTAGCCAGAGAGACAATCTGTGCATTTGGAGAAGAGTATAATCCAGTCAGTCAGGTAAGCCCTGCCTCCATTCTGTTTGGCCCCAACACAATAACAGACTGTTGCTGTCACATTATCCAGGCCTCCATTGAGTTGAGTTGATCATAGGATACACCTGATGTATATAATTTACCAAGAACAATAATATAGAGTGTGGTGGTCACATTTTCCAGGCCTCTTTGGAGGATTATTGGTTTGACCCAATTTTTACAATTTACTTTGAACTCACTATATGAGCTACAAAACAAAACTTTGACATAGCTTTAATGTTTCCCATTGAGGTTACAGACATCAAGAAACGCCCTCAAATGGGTTATAGCACGCAGGTAGAACCAGCAGCATGTAACGTAGAAGGTATGTAACATTGACGAAATTATATTTCGATTTTATATCCACAAAATGTAGTTGAGCAAAGTAGGTGTACGGGGTAGTATTCCTTTAGAATTGAGATGTATCTAATACAAGGGTTGCTCCCCTTTATTGGGGAAATGCTTTGGCAATTTTCTGCCCCCTGCTCTGCGGGCAGATTGGTCATATATTTAGGCCCAACTGCTCCTGGGGGGGGTGAGGGGTGGCAGAAAGCCACTAGACACCAGGGATTTTATTTATTTATATGCCAGAGAGCGTCCCCTTTGGCAAGTGTTGCTCCCCAAGTTTGGGGCTTGTATTTTGACTTTTTCTGCCCCCTCTTGTGGCAGTTTGGCTATTTTTTAGGAGGGACACAAAACCACTGGACCAGGGAAAGTTTCTGTGGGTGTTAGAAAAGGAGTTGGGCTGATGGATGAAAACCACTAGACCAGGTAAAGTTTCTGTGCGTGTGTTAAAATAGGAGTTTGGCTGATGAATGCGTGTGTGGCTAGTGCTTGGCTGGCGGTGTGCATGAACTGATGTTGAGCGTGAAGTGGTATTTGGCCTGACGATGTGTGTGGCTGGTATTTGAATGGTCTCGGGCAGACATCATATTGTTTTATATTGTTAACTGTTTTATTTCTTATCTTTTGTGATCGTGATGTTTTATTTCTCCTTTTTTCTAGTGCAAAGCTTTTATTTTCCTTTGCTGTGACTCCTGCTTGCAGTTTCGGAACTGGTTGATCTAAAATTGCATGTATTTGGTAAGAAAAAGTTAGCATATTTAGCTTCTGTTTGATTGTGTGTGAGATTATCTTTGGATCTGTGCTTAATGTGTGTTGTGTTTTCCTCAGTGCAATTTCCTTTTGTTTTTCCTTTCTAGTGGGATATCATTGATGATTGCTGTGTCTGAGCAGAGCAGGTGCTTGTGAGTCTAGCTGTCTTTGGCAAGTGAGGGGTACCATTTTTGAGCATATAGGTGTTTGTGATAAAGCCACAATTTTGTTATTACTTATTTTACACAGTGTTGATTGCTGTTGATGTATTTGTCAAGGTACTTTTATTAGTAAGGATTATGGCTAGTCGCAAGATAACCACTTAGCAGGTTGTTTGTATGCTTTTTTAATCTTCTTCTAACCAAGAATATGTTATTGACTCTGCATCTGAGGCAGAGGAGAAAATGCAAGATTCTGGCAGTGAATATTCTGTCTGAGAGTAATCATCTGATGAGGAAGCCACTCTCAGTGCAGAGTAAGTGTATTTCTTAGAGGAGGACACTGATGTGCTGATAGTGGAGGCAGAGGCATCTGTACTGCAGCCTGGGGATGAAAAGCTTACCATTGGAAGATCTGAAGCCTGGCTTGCCCCAAACATGGTGCAGCTGGCATTGCCTGCCTTTCTGGTGTAGAGTGAATACTGAAACCTTTTTGCCTATACATTTCTTTCAGTTGTTTATGGGCAATGTATTTTTGGATGAGATTGTTGAGCAGACGATTTGTATGCTAAACAGTATTTGAGGGACAATAGTGACAGAGTTAAGCCCCACTCTAGAGCTACCCAGCGGACTTCCACAAATCTTGATGAGTTAAATAAGTTCTTGAGTTTAACTTTTTTGATGGGCTTGGTAAGGAAGCTGTTGCTGTTTTCATATTGGTCTACTAGTCCCTTGATGGCAACGGCTATACTTCTTGCAACCATGAGTCATGATTGGGATTTGCTTCTCCCTCCGATGCAACATTTTGCTGATAATGCTTTAGCTTTGCCACAAAATCACCCTGATTGTGACCATCTTTTTAAGATTCAGCCTGTCCTTGATCCCTTTGTAGATCGTTTTTCAGAGATCTAAGTTCCAGGGAACAAAACAGCTGTTGACGAGTCTTCGGTCTTATTCAAGGGCCGTTTGGATTTTAGGCAGGACATTTCTAAGCAAGAGGGCACGTTATGGAATTAAGATGTAGATGCTAAGAGTAGGACTAGATAGGTCTATAATTTCCAGGTGTACACTGGTAGGGATTCCAGTATTGACCCCCCTGGTTATCCGTCCACTTTTGGAGTTAGTGAGAAGATTGTGTGGCAACTTGGTAGAGGACTTTTTAAGAAAGGTCAACATTTATATGTAGATAACTTCCTTACTGGTGTGCAGTTGTTCAGAGAATTGTTCAAAGTGGACACTGTTGCTTTTTGCACAATCCACTCTAATCGGAAAGATTACCCAAGAAAGCTTGTTTGTGAAAAACTTAATAGGGGACAGTGCAGTGCTTTGCATAGTGATGAACTTCTAGCTGTGAAATTTGCAGACAGGAGAGATGTCTGCATGCTGGCTACCATCCATGATGAAAGTACTTTGCACCTGTGACGGTTTGGGATCCGGTTGCTGAAGTGCGCAAGCCTGTGTGCATTTTAGACAATAATTAGCACATGAGTGGTGTAGGTAGAGTAGATGATAGGTTGGATCCTTACACTGCTGTTCGTAAGGCTCATATTTGATATAAGAAGTTGGCTACCCATTTATTCATCAAACAACAGCAAAAGAGGGGCATATGTGGGAGATTCGGAGAAAAAGACTCCTGATCCCGTGTGTATGTCTCCCAGTAATCAATAAATCAAAATAATATACACACACTTCCAAAAAGCAGGAGGGTTTCTTTAAAACAAGGGTTTTGAAATGAATGAAAAACAATATGTTTGAAGCAAGAGCCCTCACTCACCCTCCGGTGACATGCTTCATCATAGTGCTATGCTCCTCGTCAGGCTAGGGGCTGCAATACCTGACGGGCCCCACAAGTGGGCTTCCTGCCGGAGATCTTTTGAAAATGATGTGCAACCGGTCAAAACGTGAATAAGGATTGGTATAAGAATAGTTAAAAATGTCTAGAGGTAAAAAAATAGCTATTTATTCTGATATTAATACCCCTGACATGATTAAAAACAATGCATAGGGATATGGTAAAATAATGTCTACGCTCCCCAAACAAAGAGACAATATATACAGTTTACTAAGTCTCGAAGTAAAGAAAAGTACAAAAAGAGAGAACACAGAATCCCTGTGTTACTCAATCTTAGTAGGTCAACATGCTTCTCGCTATTTTTTAGTCAATAATGATCTTATGCGATTCGTCAGGACCTTAGCACGTACCTAATCCTTTGGAAAAATTTGGGAATCCCCTACTAGGGAAATCAGAAACCTAAAAAAGTAGAAAAGAAACCATCATCAGAGAATTACATTGTCATCAACAGTGGTGTGTATACACTATCCTAAACAGTTATCCCATACACTCGTGGAGAATCCCAAGGGTGCCATTTGACAAAGATACAAAGGTGATAAATTAAAATTCCACTGTTGCTCCTTCTCAAAAAGTCTAGTTGTGCAATCTTTCTTGTCTCTAATAGTTTCTAGAATGACCCATCTGATGTCATCTGGAGTATGTTGTTTTTCAATATAATGGTTAGTTAGTTTAGTGGCAGACCTCTTACACCTGATGGTGCTCCGGTGCCCATTAATACGTATTTTCACCATTCTGGTTGTCATACCTATGTACTTCAAATCGCACGGACAAGTAATCATGTAAATACAGTCCTTTGTACGACAGTTGGTATGTGATCTTAATTGCCATTTCTTGGGTTCACCGAGGTCCACTTCATGAGTACTGCTAGTCATCGGGCAAACGTTACAACCACCACACGGGTGGTGTCCTTTGACTTTCAACCATTGACTCCGACTGGTGTTGTCAGAAGGTTGGTGTGGTATAGGTCTTGTGTGGACTACCAGATCTTTAATGTTGTGGGTTCTTTTAAAGGCGAATAAGGGGCATTCTAATGTTTCGCCTGCGCTATTGAGAATAGGCCAAAGCCTCCGAACAATACCCTTAATCCGGTTGCTCAGGGGGTGAACGTAGTCACACATGTAAGTCTGGATTGTTGTGTGCGAGTGTTGCTGGTCAATAGTGTTTCCCTAGGGATATTGCTGGCTCTCTTCTTTGCTTGTCTCACGTTCCTTGCTGGATAGTTGCGTTCGCCAAGTTTCTGACACAGAGTGCTGGCTTGGAAATGAAAGTCGCTTGTATCCGAGCAGTTTCGTTGCATCCTGAGGAACTGCCCAAAAGGAAGGTTATTTCGCTATGCCTTAGGATGGTGGCTTTTGTAGAGTAAAAGACTATTCCTATCTGTGGGTTTTTGAAACACAGAGGAATGGAGGTACCCGTCTCTAAGTGTGATTCGTAGATCGAAGAAGGACACCTTTTTGTCAGAAATGTTGGAACTGAAGCGAAGATGGGTGTCCAGAGTATTGACCCACTGGGTGAAAGCTACTGCTAGTTCGATACTCCCCTTCCAAATCACTAGAATGTCATCTATATATCGACGCCATAGATCCCACCGTGGCAATCTATGCCCATGCCTTTTTTTCAGCCTCAGCCACAATACAACTTCAATCCTTTTTTAGGAAGAGGCCGGGGCAGAGGCAGAGGCAGAAACAGAAGGAGAGGAAAAAACGTTCACTGGGCACAGGAAGAACCACAGATGGTGACCAGAAGCCGCAGTGTGACAACACAAAAGAAACCCTAGTTGTCAATCTTTCCAGTTCAACGCTCACCCCTCCGGAGATGGCGGTCTTAGTGAAAGGCCTGGGGTTTGTGCCTACTCCTAAGGAGGATCAGTTCAGAATGAATTGCGAGATGGCAGCTTTGTTTCGCAAGATTAGATTACATTTCTTCTTTAAAGACTGGCCACCGCAGGATTCAAGGGGTGATACTAACTTAAGAAATCCCTCTACCTTCACTCCCCCCTTGACCTCGGTCCCGATAGAGGTACTTACCTTTGAGAAGGCGGTCCGCCATTAAATTCAACATCTAGAACCTCCTTGAGCTTTTCAAAATGTGTCCAAATTGGAACGTGCAGCCATACATTCCTTATCACACAATTCTGATATTACGTTAAAACCTGCAGACAAAGGAGGGGCGATTGTGGTTATGGACACAACCTACTATAGACAGGAATTCCTTAGACTACTTAGTGATGAATCTTATTACCAACATATTTTGACCGACCCGACCCCTCGTCTACAGCGTATGATTCGCGGGATGATAATCGAAGCAAAGTCAGCAGGGTGGATCACCCAACAAGAAGCCGAGTTCCTGGACACCAAAAACCCCAGGACTCCATACTTTTATTGGCTCCCTAAAATTCATAAAGGTATCCCACCTCCGGGCTGCACGATAGTGTCCGAGATTGGCTCTCTTTTGGAACCCCTTTCCAAATTCTGACTTCTTTCTACAACCTATTGTCCAGAAAACATCCACTTTTCTAAAAGACACTAAAGACACTCTGTTTTTTTTACTTAACAATGTCAACGATGCGGATACCACGGACATATTGATATGTTTAGACGTGGAAGCCCTGTACACGAATATCCCACAAGAAGCAACCCTTGCTGCAGGAGAGGATATACTTCTGCCCGAAACTTGGACCTACAACACTCCAGTGAGTTTTATTATGCAATGTGCAAGTGTGGCCCTTAAAGAAAACTTCTTTCAGTTTGAAACACATCTCTTCCGCTAGATACACGGCACTTCCATGGGGAGCACCTTCGCGCCCAGCCTGGCCTGTTTATATATGTTTGCCTTCGAACAGCGCAACATACTGACCCCTGGACAACCGTTTTTCTCCAACATTAGACGATGGCGTCGATATATAGATGACATTCTAGTGATTTGGAAGGGGAGTATCGAACTAGCTGTAGCTTTCACTCAGTGGGTCAATACTCTGGACACCCATCTTCGCTTCAGTTCCAACATTTCTGACAAAAAGGAGTCCTTCCTCGATCTACGAATTACACTTAGAGACGGGTACCTCCATTCCTCTGTGTTTCAAAAACCCACAGATAGGAATAGTCTTTTACTCTACAACAGCCATCATCCTAAGGCATTGCGAGATAACCTTCCTTTTGGGCAGTTCCTCAGGATACAACGAAACTGCTCAGATACAAGCGACTTTCATTTCCAAGCCAGCACTCTGTGTCAGAAACTTGGCGAACGCAACTATCCAGCAAGGAATGTGAAACAAGCAAAGAAGAGAGCCAGCAATATCCCTAGGGAAACACTATTGACCAGCAACACTCGCACACAACAATCCAGACTTACATGTGTGACTACGTTCACCCCCTGAGCAACCGGATTAAGGGTATTGTTCGGAGGCTTTGGCCTATTCTCAATAGCGCAGGCGAAACATTAGAATGCCCCTTATTCGCCTTTAATAGAACCCACAACATTAAAGATCTGGTAGTCCACACAAGACCTATACCACACCAACCTTCTGACAACACCAGTCGGAGTCAATGGTTGAAAGTCAAAGGACACCACCCGTGTGGTGGTTGTAACGTTTGCCCGATGACTAGCAGTACTCATGAAGTGGACCTCGGTGAACCCAAGAAATGGCAATTAAGATCACATACCAACTGTCGCACAAAGGACTGTATTTACATGATTACTTGTCCGTGCGATTTGAAGTACATAGGTATGACAACCAGAATGGTGAAAATACGTATTAATGGGCACCGGAGCACCATCAGGTGTAAGAGGTCTGCCACTAAACTAACTAACCATTATATTGAAAAACAACATACTCCAGATGACATCAGATGGGTCATTCTAGAAACTATTAGAGACAACAAAGATTGCACAACTAGACTTTTTGAGAAGGAGCAACAGTGGGTTTTTAGGTTAAAGACCCATTTATCTGGACTGAATGATGAGATCCCGTGGACTAACTTTATCCACGGATAATTAAGTCTCATTATCCCCTATGTCCGGCCCTTGTAATCCTCTTTACGGTCTTTCCCACAGTATATGCAATCAACTTTTTCTTGACATGTAGTTGTCCTAGTGCAGACCCGTTTCTATAAATATTGGGCACTTCTTTCCTTAGACTAACATATGTCAACCCTGGTGGCTTGTCAGAAACCTCTTTATAAATGGCCGACATAGTTTTATTGTCCTTTCTCTATTTTCTGTATACTCACAATTTTGTGAGTCCTTCTTCTCTTTCTAATCCCCTTAAATGTCCCCTCACTTGATCGTTCCCCTGAGTTCCGGGGACTGACAGCGCTTTTAGGTGGACCTGAATTGACAGCTCCTCTTCAAGTAAGTGCCCTCTTGGGGACCTCTAACCCCGCACCGGCGATGCCTTAAACTGCTGTTGGCTCCTGTGCTTATTTTCAGCTTAAACTTTTAAACAAGCCGTTTTCTCCTATACGGCTCGTACTTGGTACTTGCTTGCCCACGTCTACTCGCGTGGCCGGCCCAGTGACACGACGATGTACTATTAGTGGAGTGGTGAGGTGAGACGCGCTGGGGATTCCGCGCGCTCACTCCCACTTTGCTTGCCCCTTCTGTTTTTGTTCTGATAAAGTATATTCACCCGGCTCGCATTTCTTACGTGCCTTTCCATCTTTACGTGCGGAGATAGCGCAGGGACTCTGTGAAGAGCCTGCCGTAAGCAGAACACATGTGTGAGACGCGCTGGGAATTCCGCGCGCTCACTCTCTGTGTCTGCCCTTGTTGGTGTTCTTTCGGCTTTCTCAGACTGCCGATTTCACACAAACCCACGAGTGTGCATTTTTTCATGGAGGCGTTCTGTTCCGACATATTTTATTTCTTTTGCCTATCTCAAAAGATTTAGGCCCTCATTCGGACCTTGGCGGGCGGCGGAGGCCGCCCGCCAAAGTCCCGCCGTCAAAATACCGTACCGCGGTCGCAAGACCGCGGCGGGTATTTTGACTTTTCCCCTGGGCTGGCGGGCGCCCGCCGAAAGACCGCCCGCCAGCCCAGGGGAAAACGACCTTCCCACCATGAAGCCGGCTCGTAATCGAGCCGGCGGAGTGGGAAGGTGCGACGGGTGCTACTGCACCCGTCGCGTATTTCACTGTCTGCTATGCAGACAGTGAAATACTAGCGGGGCCCTCTTAAGGGGGCCCCTGCAGTGCCCATGCCATTGGCATGGGCACTGCAGGGGCCCCCAGGGGCCCCGCGACACCCCCTACCGCCATCCTGTTCCTGGCGGGTGAACCGCCAGGAACAGGATGGCGGTAGGGGGATTCAAATGGGCAACGGAAAACCGGCGGGAGACCGCCGGTTTTCCATTTCTGACCGCGGCCAAAGCGCCGCGGTCAGAATGCCCAAGGGAGCACCGCCGGCCTGTCGGCGGTGCTCCCGCCCCCGTTGGCCCTGGCGGTGCAACACCGCCAGGGTCATAATGAGGGCCTTAGTGTCCGTGACTGCGCCTTTGAAACATAATTTGTTTTACACAAGTATGATACTGTTTTACTGCATTTCTGTTTGCCTTTTTCCGACTTGAGTGTTCTGTCACCAAGTACCCGACAGCTCCTTTTATCCTTCTCTCACAGCCTCCTCTTTTTTCAGCATTATAGAAGTACTACTCGTTACTAATTTTTAAAGGAGTCTAGATGTATTTACCACATCATGTCTGTCATGGCTTCTAGACAGTTATATAACCACTGTAATCTCCATGTCATTTAAAATATCCTCTTTCTATGTATATATCTAGACCATAGTCGATTTTCCAAGCCTGATGTTTTCCCCGATGGGGGCCTGCCATTAAAACTTGGAGGGTAAGCATTGAAGAACCTTCACCAAGTTGGTCCTTTTTAATTTATCACCTTTGTATCTTTGTCAAATGGCACCCTTGGGATTCTCCACGAGTGTATGGGATAACTGTTTAGGATAGTGTATACACACCACTGTTGATGACAATGTAATTCTCTGATGATGGTTTCTTTTCTACTTTTTTAGGTTTCTGATTTCCCTAGTAGGGGATTCCCAAATTTTTCCAAAGGATTAGGTACGTTCTAAGGTCCTGACGAATCGCATTAGATCATTATTGACTAAAAAATAGCGAGAAGCATGTTGACCTACTAAGATTGAGTAACACAGGGATTCTGTGTTCTCTCTTTTTGTACTTTTCTTTACTTCGAGACTTAGTAAAATGTATATATTGTCTCTTTGTTTGGGGAGCGTAGACATTATTTTACCATATCCCTATGCATTGTTTTTAATCATGTCAGGGGTATTAATATCAGAATAAATAGCAATTTTTTACCTATAGACATTTTTAACTATTCTTATACCAATCCTTATTCACGTTTTGACCGGTTGCACATCATTTTCAAAAGATCTCTGGCAAAGACCCCCCTTGTGGGGCCCGTCAGGCATTGCAGCGCCGGCCTGACGAGGAGCAGAGCCCTATGATGAAGCATGTCACCGGAGGGTGAGTGAGGGCTCTTGCTTCAAACATATTGTTTTTCATTCATTTCAAAACCCTTGTTTTAAAGAAACCCTCCTACCCATTTATTCCACTTAGCAACCTTTAATGCGTTTGTTGTTTTTAAGGATTGTTCTCCAGAGTCCAAGATGACATTTGTTCAGATTCAGGAGTCTGTGATAGGCAGCCTTGTTGTAATGTAACAGGCAAGTGTTCCTGGAGTTTGAATGGTTGAGGATGTAGCTAGGTTAAAAGATTACCACTTTCCTGAGCACATTCCTCCCACGCCCAAAAAAGACTTTCTCAGTAGGAGATGATGTAGACTCTGTGTGTGAAGAGGTGCGTGGAAGGAGAGTCAAATGTAATGCATTGACTGTCCTTCTAAACCTGGGCTGTGTGTGCCCACTTGTTTCAGAATGTGTCACACCCAAAATAATTTTTGGAAGCTACTGTTAACGTAAAAGTGAACTGCCTGTTCTATATTGTTTTATATTTTTAGTTCTGTTTCACGGTTGGCATTAGTGTCAGGTACTTAGTTAGAGCTCTTGTGTTTGTAGTTGTGTATTTTTTTACAATTAGTTTGCGTTTTCTTTTTTGTCAATAAAATTGTGATGACAGTGTGCATGGATTGGTGCTTGGCTGGTGGTATGTGTGGATTGGTGCCTGGCTGCCTGTTAGCGTGGAGTGGCACTTGGCTTGCAGTGTGTGTCGAGTGGTGCTTCAATGTCAGTGTGCGTGGACTGGTGCTTGGCTGTCGGTGCATGTGAGCTGTTGTTTGGCTGTCAGTGTGTGAGTAGTGATCTGCTGGTGGTCACTACACACTGCTAGCCAAACCCTAGTCCACACACTCCGTCAGTTGGTGTGATCGTTGTGTCAGGCATGTGGGCATATGAAAGTGATGGGTCCTTGGATCAAACCTGTTGATTTGAGTGCTGTAATGTGCTGAGCCTGCAAATGGCAGCGTGAACGGTCTTGTGTGTGTCACATATGAAAGGTGTGTGAATGGACTGTAAAGCGGTTGGTGCCTTGATGCGGCTTTACAGCTCATAATCAATGAGTCATTGGATCAACTTTTTGACCTTTCAATTGTTAACTGTGCATTTCATTTGTATGAAATCTTTTGTTAATAAAATTGTATATATTGAACCATCACTCACCCTCGTGTTAAGTTCAACCACTGTGTGTTTGTACTTGATGAATATATGGTTATGCTGTAATAATTGTCTTTTCTGTCTTTCTCTGCCAGAGGAAACACTGTCTTTAGTTGTGAATGCTGTAATGTGCTGGGCCCATGGGTGGCGCTGTGAATGGTCTTGTGTGTGTCACTTATGAAAGGAGTGTGAGTGGCCTGTAAAGCGGCTGGTGCCTTGTCGCGGCTTTATAGCTCACAGGCTGTAAATCATTGGTTCAGTTTTTTGACTTTTCAATTATTAACAGTTCATTTTATTTTTGAGAAATCTCTTGTTAATTACATGTTATATATTGAACTATTAGTCACCTTTGTGCCACACTCAACCAGTATGTGTGTTTTAAAATAATCGAGGCAGACACAAAATGTTTTTATTACACTTCCCCTCTCAGTTGGGAATTCCACTCATGAAAAAAACTGCTCCGCTGTAATCAGGCGTCAAAGCACACCCCTTGCAGGCTAGGTGTCTCGGGTGGGACTCCAGTGATGAAGCATGCCACCAACTAGGTGGGTGTGTGAGGAGTCTTTTTTTCACAAAACCTAAGGGTGTTCTTTTCCAATTTGAGCTTTTGGGACATCACAGAAGTAAGAGATTTGGTTGCGTGCTTGCTTGTTGTCTAGGAAAAATCTACCAAATCTAGATATGTTTGAAAACTAGACACCCAGGGGAGTACAGGGTGGTGTGCCTTTTGTGGACCCCAACAAGTTTCCTTACCTACAAAGCCCTGCAAACTTCACAATGTAACTAAATTCACACATTTTCCTTGCATTTCTGTGCCATATTCTTCCAGAAACAGAAATAAACCACAAATTTCCTACTGCCCAGCATACCCCTCAATCTCCCTATACAAATGGTACTTTCATTGTGTGGGTCCCCAAAACAGTCAGCCTAAAAACGTATTTAAAAAACTGAGCTTATATGAGCACACTTTGATGCCCCTCAATCTCTCAGGACACTAGGCCCACCCCCACAAGTGAGGTCTCATTTTTATTGGGACCCCGGGGTGAACACTGAATAGTAGGAAATGTGTGGCTCCCCTCAGATTCCAGAATTTTCCATCACAGAAATATGGGGAAAATGTGTTTTTCAGACTAATGTTGAGGTCTGCAAGGGATTCTGGGTAGAAAAATGTAGGAAGAGCCACACAAGTCACTCCATTCTGGATTTCCCTAGGTGTCTAGTTTTTAAAAAATGTACAGGTTTGCTAGGTTTTCCTTAGACAATGATTGAGCTAGGGTCCAAAATCCACAGCTAGGCACATTGAAAAAAACAAGTCAGTTTTCAGTGGAAAAAAGTGATGTGTCTATGTTGCGTTTTGGGGCATTGCCCTTTGCAGGCATTAGGCCTACCCACACAAGTGCGGTACCATTTTAGTTGGAAAACTTGGGGAACACAGAATAATAGAACAAGTGTTACTATCAATTGTCTTTCTCTGTACTTCCACCTTCCAAATGTCAGACAGTGTGTAAGAAGTCAGTTTGAGAAATGCCCTCTAATTCACATGCTAGTATGGATAACCATATATTCAGAGACGTACAAATAACCACTGCTTCTAAATTCCATATCTTGTGCCCATTTCAGGAAAACATAGGGTTCTTTGATAGTTATCATACACTCTTTGTATTTTACCAAATGAATTGCTGCATGCCCGGTACACAATAAAAACCCATCGCAAGGTGCAGCTAATTCATTACCTCTAGGTACCTCAGGTTCTTGGTGAGTTTATAAGCCCTATTTATCTCTGAAACCACAAAAAAGGCTCCAGTGTACATAATTTTATATTGCTTTCAAAATCTGCCATAAGTGTAAAAGTTCACAGATTTAAAAGTAGGCAGAAATGGCAGTTTTTTTAAACTCAATTCTAATATTCTTTTGTTTCAACTGTTACTTTCTATAAGAAAACCTTCAAAAATCTGTACAAATGACCCCTTGCTGAATTCAGAATTGTGTCTACTGTTTAGAAGTGCATAGCTTTTCGGGGTCCACATTGGTTCCATAACCATTTCTGTCACTAACTGGAAGGAGGTTGAAAGCAGAAAAAAATAGGAAGAATGGAGTATGTCCAGGTAAAATGCCAAACCTGTGTTGAAAAATGTGTTTTTCTGATTCCAATCTGCCTGTTTCTAAAAGCTGGGAATGTGAGGATTTTAGCACTGCAAACCCTTTGTTGATTTCATTTTCAGGGGAAAAAAACAGATAATTTCTTCTACAGCACTATTTGTCCCATTTTTCCCCCAAAAACACACTTAAGCTGTATTGTGGCTAATTTCTCAGTCCTCTCTCGGGGAGTCCAGAAACCCTGGATGTTGGTAAATAAGGACACAAATTTGGGGAGGATGGTTTATGTGGATGAAAGGTTATGGGGGCCTAAGAGCTAACTGCCCCAAATAGCCAAAAAAGGCTTAGCACAGGTTTGGGGCTAGCACCGAAAGGGTTAAAGCTGCAAAGATGTCTGTTTGGAGATTTTTGTGTATTTTATTTCCTTTGCAACATTTATATAAGTTAAAAAACACATTGCGTTTTTAACGGAAAAGTGTTGAATAAGTGTGTGAATACCTTCTGGCATTTGAACATCAACACTGCTTTCAACACAAAACCCCCTGATGAAGAACCAAGTATGTTCCAAAATGCATTGGGAGCATGGTGCAGTGATGTATGTATTAATGTGAACATTAAAATGAAATAAAATAAAAATCACAAGCACCACCAAGTCTTGAAACAAAATGATTAATTGTTCAGTCTCCGTTCAACACAACCACAGCAAAGCTTCAGCAAAAGTGGATCAAAAAGGAAACCCTGAATGGTACCACAAGAGTAGTGCTAACATGGAGACACGGTCCCAGGTGGGACATGTGCATAGACCAGCTGTGATACAATGTTCCACCCCACCTCCATTCACCACCACCAAGGCAAACTCTGCAGACTGAAAGCTCTGGCAATGATACCGCCACCAATGGATCTGCCCAACCATCCTGCTTCACCAATGTCAGTGAAGGTCCAAAAAATGAAGGACCCAGCTGTGAATTTGCCACGGGGAATCACCAAGTTCAACACCACCAAGGTCCAGCAACGCCAGAGCCTGCTCCATACATTGAAGGGTCAAAAGATCCACCTAGCCACCTCAAGCGAGTCCACCAACAGCAGGACAAACTATAGGGACTTAAGGGCCCCTTTGTGAAATTGTGAGTGGCGGATCCGGCTAGCTCCCCCACAGTCAGTCTACCAATGACAGTGTAAGTTCCAAGGCCTGAAGTGTCCTTCAATGAAACCATCATTGCAGATCTGCCAAGCTTCCCCACCTCTTCCCACTAACATGAGAGCAATGTCCATGGACTGAATAGCCTGGCTTTGAAACTGCCACTGGTGGATCCACCAAAAACCCCATCAATCAGGTCCATCAATGCCACGGCAACTGCCAAGGCAGAATTACTAAGTTCCCCCACCACTTCTGTCCATCAACACAAGAGCAAGCTTCATGGACTGCATGGCCTGCCTTCGAAACAGCCACCATTAGACATACCCAGAGTTCCCATCTACACCAGTACAGCACCAGCAGGGGACGTTCCACAGACAGAAAGGCCTTGTGGGGGTACCTCCGCCACAGATCCACCAAGATCTCTGAACCCTGGTGCATCAATATTAGGAGAAGCTCTATGAGGTGAAACTGCCATTGGTAGATCAGACAAGCTCCACCCACAAACTCCATTGACTGAAGGGTGCAGTGACAAAACTGAACTGCAGATAAACCAAGCTCACCTCTTCCCCTAACCCTGATCCACCAACACAAGGACAAGCTTCACAGATTGAAGGGGCCGGTGGTAAAAGCAGCACCTGCGGATCCACCAAGCCCCTCCCCGGCTCCACCAACAGCAGGGCAAGCTCCACAGAAAGACAGGTCAGGCAGCAATTCTGCCACTAGCAGATCTGCCACATTCACCCCCACCCCGGTCACCAAAGCCAGAGCTAGCTCAATGGACTCAAAAGTCCAGCATTGATACAGCTACCAGCTGATACACCAAGTTCCTGCCACCTGGGCCCATCAATGACAGGGCATGCTTGATGAATTGAAGGGCCGAGTGACAAAACCAACACCAGCAGATCTGTCAAGCTGTACTGCCCACCCCAGTCGTTCAATGTCAGGATAAGCTGCAGGAACTGAAGAGCCAAGCAGCAAAAGAGTCATTGGCAAATCTACCAAACACCTTTCACAAGCCAGGGCAACCTCCACATACTAAAAGTACTTGCAGTAAAACTACCACTGGTGAATCAGACAAGTTATCCCCACCCCAGTCCAACAACTCCAGGGCAGGGTCCATAGAGTGAATGATCCAGCAGTGATACTGCCATTGCAGGATCTGATAAGCTCCCCCTCCTTCCTTGGTCCATCAATTCAGCACAGACAAATGTGAAATGTGTTCATTAGGAACTCCTCAACAGACACCAGCTGACACTTCACAGCAGTCATGCTGGCTCCAGTGTCCTCCCGGTTGGCAAGGGGCTTGGGAAATCAGTCCCTAAAGTTCCCAAGGTGGAGGTTGATGGGGCCTGTGAGGGGGAGGCCCCTGAGCCAACTGGGGAGGACATGGCCTCTCTGGGTGAGCTGCCTCAGATTGCTGTCTGGCAAGCTGGGGGTAGGCCCACTAGGGAGGAATCCTGCAAAGCGCAGAGTGTCCCACTCTTGAGGACTTGAGGAGGCAAGCATCAGCCTATGCAGCAGGTGAAGCCTCTGGGGATCACCTAATCTACTGAGACTAAAACTCCTGGTACTGGGACAGCCTGTGTACTGGTGGGCCCTCAATATTACAGGGCCTTCCTACTGGATTTGGCTCACTATCTTCCACTCACAGGACATTTAGGGCAAGGCAAGAGCTTTGCCAGACTGGTCTCCCACTTTTATTGGTCCTGAATGAAGACAGCCTCAGATGCATTCTTCAGGTCTTGTCCTACCTGCCAGGCCAGTGGGAAATCGAGGAAAAAGCCAAAAAGCCAAAAGCTCCCCTGATCCTCTTACAAATCACTGGCACCCCATTTGAAAGGGTAGGCATCAACACCATTGGACCCTTCAACCTCAAGACAGCCTTAGGCAACAGATGTGCCATGGCCTGGTGGACCATGCCACCTGCTACCCAGATGCCTTCCCTCTGAGGTCAGTGATTGCACCAGTGGTAGCTAGAGCTCTAATGGGACTCTTTACCCCTACTAGGTTCCCCAATGTCATGCACTCACCTGGTTCCAACCTCGGAGATGATATTGGACCTCCCTGTACCTTGTTATCCTCAATGCAGGTGTGATACACTAAAAACAGCAAGAGGCAATGTTAGCCATAGGTTCCCAATTCAAGATGATCTAGCAATTGTTTACAATATTTGTACACTTACAGACTTCATTATAAGTATTGCATGAGAGAGCAGAAACCATTTCAAGAATAAACTGGTGTTTTTCTGATAGTCCAGAACATACAGGATTCTGATTCAAACCGAATTCGACTTCAAGCTCCAGACATTTCTTCCAAAGTACTGGTTACAACTTGTCAAGAAACACATTGGCAAACTTTCAGTTTGGGTACAAAAGCGATCAGAATACTACGATGAAAGAGTTCAGAGCGCCTGGCCGCATGGTGGTTAATACTCAAACAATGCCCAATATCTGAAGACGTGCTAATACCTTCATAGGAATCAGTCTTTGGATTATTTGCTAACCTATGGATTAGTGTGCACTAACCTAAGGAGAAAGTACTTAGCCACGAGAGTACTTGAACTGAAATCCGATGACGACAGGAGACTTGGTACAAAAAACTCAAGAGGATGCTGAATCGTGGCTCATGAAGGAAGACAGAGGAAGAGTCGCAGATGCCTGGATCATGGAATCAACAGAAAGGCTTGGAAGGCTAGAGCGCCAGAAGTTTCGGAAGACTCAGAAGGTCAAGCTCCAAAGCTGATTCAAAGGGGCGTATTATGCTCGAAGGAAAGAGTGTTCCAGAAGGCACGTCTCCCACGTGGAAGCGTGGAAAAATCCAGTGAACCTGGGGAAGATCACGTGTTAGATACAACGGATATGAGGTCTTGCAGATGTCAGGAGCAAACAGTAACTGGCAACAATTAACAAGTATAACGGAAACCTAGTGCATGATGGTACAGTTCAATGGGTTACAGTGTATAATGTAACTTGTCCTAAAATACATGTGATACTCTGCAGGAGCAAAACAGACTAAACTTGCACAACAACAGAACAGGAGGGTCAATGGTTCAAGCTTCCTGGGAGGGGGGGCATGAAGTGCTTGAGACAGGAAGGCGCCACAGGTGAAGGATGATTTGGAGTGCTCGGTACAGGAAGGCGGCACAAGGGAAGGGTGACATGAGCCTGCAAATAAAACCCACAGCACATAGGGCACAAGATAGAGTCATGACAGCCAAAGAGGTAGTGTCTGACAGAGGCACTAGCTTCATGTCCACTTACATTAGAGCATTGAGGGATTAGTATGGTGTAATTTACAAGTTCACCACATCCTATCACCCCTGAACCAAGGGTCTTGTAGAACGGTTCAACAAGACCCTGAAGGGCTTGACTATGGGCATACTTGAATCCGCGAGGCTTAATAGGGACATCCTCTTGCTATGTCTTCTCTTTACCTATAGGGAATTGTCACAGAAAGAAATAGGGTTCAGCCCTTTGAACTCCTCTATCCCAACCTGTTAGGGGACCTCTGAGCCTTGTCAAGGATGGGTGGGAGCAAGCTCCCAGGAAACCTCCCCAGGATGTGGTCAGCACATGCTGGCCCTCTGCAACCAAATGCACCGCTTCTGGAAATAGACAAAATACAATATCAGGACCAGTCAAGAAGTCATGAAACTATTGTATGGCCAGAAGGCCAATCTGGTGAGTTTCAAACTTGCCAGAAGGTATGGGTCATGGGGCCAGTAGAACCCAGAGCTCTTCAGGCTAGCTCAACTGGCCCACATGAAGTAAAAGAACAGTAGGCAAAGTCCACCCACTTTGTAGCTCTCCAGACCCCTAGGAACCCCAGAAAGGTCTTCCATCTCAATGAACCGAAGCCTCACTTTGAGAGGTCCGAAGTGGGCATGCTCCTCATCACAGATGAGGGTGTGGAGGAGGAGCAAGAGCCTGTCTCTGACCTCCTATCTGCACAGGGACATGACAGGTCAGTGAAAGGTGTCAATCTCCCTACTTAACTGACCCCAGAGCAGCAGAGTGACTGATACGAGATACTGGGACAGTTTGCCTCCCTGTTCTCCCTCACCCCTGGACTCAAAAACGTATTCTTCCATGAAATTGACACGAGAGACAGTCCCTCTGTAAAGACCAAAGTTTACAGGTTGCCAGAGAAGGTGAGGGCCAGTATCAAGGATGAGATCTCCCAGATGCTGGAGTTAGGGGTGATTGAGCCCTCTAAAGGTCCCTGGCCAACCGTGTGATGCTGGTGCCAAAGGCTGCCCCACTGGACGTCACTTCAGAACTTGGGTTCTGTGTGGACTACTGGGGACTCAATTCCATCACCAAGGTGGACGCATACGCCTTCCCCGAGTGGATGAGCTCATCGACAAGCTGGGCACTTTCAAATTCCTCAGTACCTTTGATTTGACATCAGGTTATTGACAGATTGCTGTGACTGAAGGGGCTAAAGAGAGGTCAGCATTCTGAAATCCAGAGAGCCAGTTCCAATTTTGGGTGATGTCCTTTGGCTTAGCCCCTGCCACCTTCCAGTGGTTAGTGAACAGGGTCTTGGACGGAAAGGAGGCCTTCTATGCTGCCTACTGAAGACACTGCTGCCTACAGCTCTAACTGAGCAGAACACCTGCAACACCTCCGTGAGGTGCTTCGGGCCCTGCAACACACAGGCCTGACCATCAAGTGAGAAATTGCACAATGCATAACTTAGGATCTTCAGGAAATCTAGGATAGGTAACTTGTCTGGAAAATATTTTAGCTCTCTTAGAGATGGAGAAGGTAACACCGTCAGGAGAATAGACCCTGCCCGAAATATCTAGGGTGCGAACATCGGAAACTGCAACATGCCAGACATAGCGTAATGGTCAATTGTGCTGACAATTGCTACCTGGACAAATCTTAGTTGCAGGGCCACCGTTGAGGGAAGTTTAGGATGATGTTAGCATCCCATAAATAAGAATATTTAGGTTGAGAAGGGTTGGCTAGTCAAATACCTCTCATAACCCTACTTACCAAAGGGTGTTCCCCAACTGGTTTCCCATTTATGGACATGTGGCCCACTGAGATAGCTAATCTATAATTATTGACAGAAAAAACCCTTCAACCTTCTGAGGCCATCTCCGCCAGGAAGTTGATTACAGAGATAATGGAGCCCCAAAGGGATACAGGTCTCATGTGTTACACCAACTGACCCATTCATGCCAGGCAGAGGAGTAGCACTTATGAGTGGAATCTGACCAATAAGCGGATATCAAGGAGATAAATTGCGCAGAAACTGTGGCACAAACCAACGTTGTCTGAAATGCACCAGACCATGAGCTGCAGCTCATTGTGAATGAGTAGAGGGTGGGGATTACCTGTTGGATCTAAAAAGAGATCGGGAATTCAGGGAATTTGAGCTAGAGGGTCCAAGGACATTTCTAGGAGAACTGGGAACCAGGTCTGAGCTCTCCATATCAGAGTGACCAGGATCAGTTCTGCTTTAAGTTGCAAGGCGTGTGATGCTACTCTCAGAATCATTACGAACAGGGGTAAGGCATAAAGAATAGGCCCTGTCCATTGTTGTAGAAATGCATCTGTGGCTATGGCCATTAGATCCGGTCTCCAAGTGAAAAAATGGTCTAGTTGGTTAAGAGACGGGAAGCAAATAGATCTATGTGACATTGACCCCCATCTCGTTGAAGGGCCTGGAAAACTGACGGATGGAGTTCCCATTCGCTGGGATCCCTGAGATCTGGAATTCCAATCTGCTACAACATCGAGCTGGCCTGGTAGATATTCTGCTGTCATTGAAATCAGATTCTGGAGACAGTATTGAGAAGGTGTTTGCTATCTCCACTAGAATTTCTGACTTTGTCCCCCCCACTTTGTTGACGTAAAGGAGTGCAGGAAAATTGTTCATTCGTAGAAGTACGCAAGAATTGGTGCGCAGGGCTATGGTCTTTATTGCGAAGGAGCCTGCTAACAACTCTAAACAGTTTATGTGGAGCTGGATTCTTAGCGAGATCATCAGCTGCCTGTGGAAATGGTACTGCATCTGGTGCCCCAGCCCCACCTGCTGGCATCTGATTCTAGGATGACATCCAGTCGAGAGCCGAAGATGGCTCTGCCGTTCCAGGCCAACATGTGATCTAGCAACTACTGCAATTCGCCATGGGTCTCTGGAGTGAGGTCTATGAGCTCTGCATTTGTTAAGCCCTTCTGAAGGTGATGGATCTATAGGCGTTGGAGAGCCCTGTAGTGTGAGGGGGCTGGAAATGTGGCTTGTATCGTGATGCTAGTAAGCCTACTATCCTGGCTAATATCCTGAGGGACATCTTGTCCTTGCAGAGAGTGGAGCGTATCTCCTTTTGAATTGAGTGTAACTTCTGGGCTGGAAGATATAGGAGAGAAGTAGAAGAGTCGATCTAGAAATTCCATCTGACGGGAAGGGATCAGATTGGATTTCTTTGCATTGATCAGGAAACCTAGGTCCTGAAGCAATTGAATGGTTCATTCTTGGTGTTGTGTGAGGGACTGGACATCTTGGTCCAAGAGAAGAATGTCGTATAGGTAGACAATCATTCGAACTCCACTGGAGCGGAGTTTTTCTGCCACTTGGTGTTAAACCTTGGTGAAGCAACAAGGGGCAGAAAAGACTCCGAAAGGAAGGTCCTTGAAGTGGAACCATTGTTTGTTCCACCTGAACTGCAGGTACTTCCTATGAGGGGGAAAAATTGTGATTGAGCGATGGGTGTCCTTGAGGTCCAAGCGGACCATCCAGTTTCCCTCCCTGAGAATATCTCTGTGGCCGTGAATCCCCTCCATATTGAAGTGACAATAAGGATCCAGCTGTTGAAATCCTTCAAGTTGATTATTAAAAGGGAACACCCTCCTTTCTTTTTCACCAGAAATGTGTTTCTGGAAAAGGGATTGGCCTGGCAAGGTCGATCACATCTTTGCTCAAAAGTTGCCTATTTCCTGTTGAATATAGGAGCGAGCAAGTAGGGAAAAATGGATTAGTTGTGGTATACAAGTTTGATAAGGTGTCCCAAAAAACTCTAGATGAAAACCTGTTACTTTCTCTAGTACCCATTAGTCGGAGGGTAACAAAGACCAATTGTGTTGGATGTGTCTAGTTCTGCTTCCCAGTGTTACTGACGAGGGCGGTATCAAGCTTACCTTGAGAGATGGGACCAGAGCTGAAGTAGCCATGGGAGCGGAAACTGAGGTTGAAGAGGGCACGTCCTGTTCCCACTCTGGCAGGGGAAAAGTGTCTTTGGCCGTAGACATGTCTCCCCTGCCTGGGATGTTGTAACCTGTATGAGGGATGCCGGTGATAGGGTGGCCGAACAGATGCCCTCGATTTCTGCAGGCCCTGGCAAAAATGAGCTGTTGGAATACCTTAGTCAATGAGGTTTGGACCTTGTCTAGGGCCATGAATGTATAGACAAACTTGCCCAAATCCTTTACAAATTTGTCCCAAAAATGTAGGACGTTGGATAGGGGTCCTGGTTCCGCATTGGCTAGGTCTACTAGCTTAGGGTCAGTAAGGAATTAGATTGATCATCTTCTCTCCATGGAGATTGCTCAATTCGCATTGTTCAATATGCACAATGCGTGTTGTGCCCATCCTGCCAGGGTTTCTGAGTCAATAGAGGAGCCAGACTCTTTTGCGGCTACTGCCAGGTCTAAAATCTTGTATAGGGGGCCTGCAAGGTCAAAACATTTGTCCTGGCAGGCTTTCCAGGACCTATCTATTCTCTTCTCAGGGTCTTTGGAAGATCTTTTAATGAAAGTCACCAGGTTGAGGTCTAACTCTGGCATGAGGACTACTTTACTGGGAATCTCAGGGCAAGGACACTCGGAACAGAGACAGTTCCTAACGTCCTTGTCTAAGCCTTTTCTGAGACATGTTTTGGTGTATTCTGTGACTGCGAGCCAGGGGGTCCAGTCTGAAGACCTGGGGTGGACGATTGCATCAGGATGAAAGGTGGATGTTGGGTCTAGGATCTCGCTTGCTGTGGTTGTCGGCTGGAGTCCGTGAGGAGAATGGCACCTTCATTTTTGGAGGTGAGAGGCGTCGTTGTCTGAGCATGTTCGGGGGAGCGTGAGTCATCGGATGCATTGTCTGAGGGGGGAGGAGAGATCCTTGGTGCTGCTGGAAGGCCGCCAACTATTCATGGTCCGTGGCTATAAGTCAAGCCATGCGAGTTTCGTGGGACCACTCTAGTGAAGGGGGGGCTCGGTCGTCCATCCGGGAAGTCAGAGTCATGAGACTGGACTGTCCATAGGGAGGGACTGTCAGGGTATACCTCTTTAACTGCCTGGCAATTGGCTGAAGCAGTACCGCTAGGGCCCTGTTAACAGACTGGGCAACTGAGGCGTCTAGGGCATGCACAATATCTTCTGTCAAGAACAGATCTTATTGCTCCTGATAAAGTGTGGCATCGTCAGGGGTCGGCCTCCTTGCCATAGTAAGGAAGCAATGGAAATAATGAGATAATTGAATAATGAAATAATAGGCCTGTGTAACAAACTTAGGAAAGTAGGCCTTCTGGAATGTTTGCAATAGGGAGAGGGAAATTGTTAGGCCACTTTGGGAGGCACAGACAACTTCCTCTATTATAGCTGGCGGAAGCTTCTTTCTTTTAATTTTAACTTCCCCTAAGGAATAACCTTTGGTAGCCAAATTACAGCACATGCACACAGGGGTTTGAGGGACGCTGTGCTTTACTGTGTAATTGAGAAAAAGGGAGCCAACTCCATACTTGCCAAGTCTTGGCATGAGCTTGCACTCCAATTCAAGCTGGAAACTGACCTGCGGCGCTAAGCGCACATGCGGGCAGCGAGCCAGAAAGAGAACTACGGTCGTTGCGCTGATGTGCTCTGTCCCTCGGCCTCCCAGCACTCCCGCCGGTGCAACAAACAATTATGGCCTATGGCATGAGTAAAGGCAGAGATGACACAGAGCCGTGTAATCTGACACTCGAGTCACTCAGTGTGGCGTTACTGGTAAAATGGGAATCTAGGGCCAGATGTAGCAAACTTTTGCGAGTCGCAAATGGCCCAAATCGCTATTTGCGACTCCGCAAAATCAGAAACGGGATGCAAAAATCCCATTTTCGACTCGCAAAATGCGATGCGAGCCGGTACCGACTCGCAAAATTTGCGACCCCATATTGCGACCCGCTAATAGGAAGTCGCAATTTGCGAGTCGCAAACCATATGCAATAGCAACTCGCAAATTGCGACTAGTCGCAAAAAGCCCAGTTTGCATGTCCAATTTACCACTAACTCAGAGCAGGTGGTAATCATTACCAAAGTATAAAAGGGGACCCAGAAGGCATCTGGGTTACTCAAGATGGCGGAGATATACCTGATAGCAGTGAGGAGGAGAGTCCACGCAGCCCAGCAGAGGAGGAGGAGGAGCCAGAGACAGGAGAAGATTTACAGAACAAGGCAGACTCTTTTCCAGCAAACTGAGGAGGAAATATATGACAAATACAGACTTAGCAGCGCAGCTATACTAGATTTAATAGATTTACTCAAACCACAGCTAGAACGCCAGACTGTGCGCGGCTGCGCCATCCCTACGCATGTGCAAGTGCTATGCTCACTGCACCTCTTGGCCTCTGGGAGCTATCAGGGGTTCATTGCTGTGGCAGGTGGGGTATCCCAAAGTGCACTATCAAGGTTCCTCAGGGCATTCCTAGATGCCTTACTCACACACATGTCCCGATACATATACCTACCCAGGAATGAGGCAGAAATTAACAGCACCAAGTTGGACTTTTACCGGATTGCCAACTTTCCCCATGTCATAGGGTGTGTAGATGGGACACATATTCAAATATGCCCTCCTGCAAACCTGGAATATCTGTTCCGCAATAGAAAGTGTACTCACTCACTCAATATTCAGGTGGTATGTGACGCCCATTATGTCATCACTGACATGGTTGCTAAATTTCCAGGCAGTACTCATGACTCCTACATTTTTAGGCACAGTGGGATACACCAACGCCTGGAACGTGGGGAGTTTGGAGACGGATACCTCCTAGGTAGAGCTGCAGACATGCGCACAGATCAATGTGCAAACCAACCACGACTTGCTAACAGTGTACGTTTTGTGCCCAACAGGTGACAGTGCATATGCACTACGGCCATGGATACTGACTCCGTACTTAACATCTAGCAATGAATGTGAGAGGCTATACAACAGTGCACATAAGAGGACCAGGAACTTGATAGAAAGAACCTTCGGACTGCTGAAAGCACGGTTCAGATGCCTCCACCGAAGTGGAGGTGCCCTCCAGTATACCCCCATAACGGCTTTCAAAATAGTTGTCGCATGCGCTATCCTGCACAACATTGCCACCCGTCGTGGCCTACCTCTCACCCCTGCAGACCCAGATTCGAAGGATGAAGAGCAAGAGCAACCACATCGCCATCATGGGGATAGGAGCATCGCAAATCAAGGCAGACTGAGACGGGAACACATTGCAACCCAATACTTTGGAGGGTACGTGCCAACGTCTACCATACTCACCAATAGAACAAACACTCTATGTGTTAAGTGTAACGAACAAATGATTTAATATGTGCAAAAACCAAACTATATACAAGGAAAAACTGTTCAGGGACTTCAAATGACCACCTGGCATGGGACACATTGCCATCATGTGCCCCAACATCAGGGACAGTGTTTAGCTCACAGCCTACAGCGGGCTCGGCCAGCCTGGCTGGTACCAGGTTGCTCAGCAGTGCTCTGCCTTGTACTCCCACTCCGTAGCACCCTGGTGTCACCAGCAGAGACACTGCTGACAGTGGAGCCCTCCTCACTGTCTTGTGGGGTGTCACCTGTACCCCTGGACACCTGCTGTGCCTCCATGAGGTCTATTGCATGGGTGATCCGGCCCAGTCCCCGTGCCACATCACCCGCAAAGTGGCCCATGTCAACCTGGAGGCTGACTGTTCTACTTGACTGCCCAGTTGTGTTCACTGCCAGTCTGACGATAGAGGAGGCCATCCTGTCCAGCCTTTGGAGCAGCTGGCGGTCCCTGCGCTGTGCACCCTCACTCTGCGTTAGCAGTCCAGCCACCAGTTCGCGCATTGACAGGGCTAGGTCACCTATGTTGTTCCCAATGACCTCCAGTTGTGCATGCACCTGCTGCATGCTGTTGGCATGGTTCCTCTCGAAGCGCTGCAGAACCCTACTAATCCGCCCTAACTGTTGATTTTGCAGGCGCTGACCCCGTAGCAGTTGGGCCTCCGTTGGTGTTGTGGATGGAAGCCCTGACTCTGCCTGCTGCCCTGCTCTCCTCATCCTGCCTCGCCTGCGCAGCGGTGGAGGCCCTGTGATGTCTGATGTGGCACTCCGGCTTGTACCTGGTGCAGGCTCCAAGACCACTGTTGCAACAGGTGTTGCCAGAGAGGGGATGATGTTGGTGGTGCAGGTGGGAGTGGTGGCTGGTCCTGTTGTCTCCTCTTGGGGCTGGCTGACCATTGGCACCTGGCTGCTTTGGCTGCTGGGGGTGTCTTGTGGGAGACCTGTGGGACATGGGGAAAACACTGTCAGTGTCTACTATCTGTTAAACACTTCCTAATAAACATTTGCCTATGAACTGCCTACTTGACTACATTGCCCATAATGCATCATGCTGGTGTTTGCTACTCTGAAATGGAGCTATCTTGGTTGTGCATGCCCCTGTGTACATGGTGGGGGGTGGGGGGGGTATGGCATTGATGGGGGTACAGGCTTATCACATGGTACTCACCGGTTGATGGTCCGGGCTCAGAGGTGTCCAGTTCTCCAAATCCAGTAACAGCCTCCGGCTCCAGGGTCTCCTCAACCCTTTCCTCCAGGGGTGTGGGTGGTGGTACGGAAGATGGTCCCCCTCCTGTGCCTCTCATCTCCCGGAGCCTTTCTGCCACCCTCTCCTTGGTCCGGGAGCGGAGGTCGTACCACCTCTTCTTTAGTTCGTCCACACTCCTGTGGCTGACCCCCAGGGAGTTTACCTTCTCCTGGATATCCTGCCAAATTCGTTTTTTGTCAGAGTCTGGCACATTGAGGGCTGCTTTCCCAAACAGCTCATCATGGTGCTGACAGCACTCATCCGTGAGCACCTCCAGCTCCTTCTCTGCAAACTTGAGCTTTCTCTTCCTGGGAGTGTCAGCCATGGTTGCTGGTGCTCTGTTAGCTGTGCTGCAGTTACAAAGGGTGTGGTCCTCCCTCCTCCCAGGTGTATTTGTAAACTTCCTGGCTGTGATGTCATCATCATGTGCCAGGAAGTGTTTTCCTGAGTGTTCTGGAGTGGTTTCTGGAGTGTTCTGCAGCACCTGCTTTCAATTTTCAGCACAGTCGCAATTTGCGACACCCACTCGGACTCGCTATCTGCGGTGCGACTCCGGGTGCGAGTCGCAATTTGTCCGCGCACTTTCTACCTGCATTCCAGTTAGCGACACGCAAATTGCGAGTCGCACATGCTCGCAAATTGCGAGTCGCTATTTTTTTCCTACCTACATCTGGCCCCTAGTGCGCTGGAGCGGTAGCGTGCAAAGAGAAAAACACAGAATATAATCTTGAAACTGTTGAAAGTAGAATTTAATAAAAGGTTAGAGACAAATAATCATCTTTCAGCGAAGCAGCAAAGAAAGAGGATGATTTATGGTTCCTCATTGTTACATATAGAATGGTGTGCCGTGATTGATCATGATGTTATGATGTCACATTTGAAAGTTATGGGTAATGTAATTTATAAAAAAGTTATGTTTTTATTGGCTGCTGTGCTTTGAAGATTAATAAACAGCAAAGAAGGAGAAACGTAATCTAAAACCTCCTGTCCTGACACAGAATTCTAATTGCAGGCCCAAAGTAGCCAGGGATCTTTATGAAATGCTCTCTCAACAGTTTCTCATTTTACCTTGACGTCCTTGCACGTAAAATAAGCCATCATGGGAAATAAAGTCACATGTGAATGTTTGACTGGAATGTGTGTTTTGCCACACTCACTGCACTTAACTCGTGGAAATGTAAGTCTCCTGGACAGCATAGTGTCATTAAAAATTGTTTCTATTATTAATGCCGGTTTATGTTACCCAAATACCTATGGGGCCATTTACCTTTATCCAGACAGGCACTTTTTAACCTGATAATCCATATACAACAACATGAGTTAACGCAACTAAACATTTTTCAAATGTTGTTGATCTCAGGCAACTGATAAAGGTTTGACGTGATAGGATGTATCTTTAGACAAAATGGAGTTACTTCAAGTCACTTACAGAACATATTTTATTTAGAGAAGATGTTTGTGTTATTTATTCTGAAATATATTCTTTAACCTAATTCCACTGGGGGTATCTGCTTTTATCTAGAGGGTCACTTTTAGAGGTTATAATCTCCAAATAGCAACATGGGTTGATGCAGTTAAAAGATCATCAAATGTTATTGAGCTCAGATAATTCTTTCAGGCCGCTCTCAGCCGTGGGAAAATTCAAAAAGATTATTGCTTCAGGGATCAGCATTTCCATCTCAGCATCACTGCTTCTAGTGATTATATGTTTAAGAACACTCCCCTACATATCATTCTCAGTATGATGTTGATCAATATATTGCTTTACTACTGAAGCATTCTTCACACTTTCTTGAAAATCCTAGATTTATGTTGAGTAATAGTTGTTTTTATATCCTGCGTTGTCACCCCAATCTATGCCTTATTACTTGGATATTTAACAATGTAGAACACATTTTTTGTGTCACAATTCGTAAGTTACGGATGTGAGATTTTATGTTCATTATAGTTTATTACATACCATTTCTGTTCCTTCCCAAGTTAATGAAGTGCCTCACTTATGGTGCCTGTAAAGAAATGGCTCCCTGTTGCAGTTACCCCCCACTTTTTGCCTGATACTGATGCTGACTTGACTGAGAAGTGTGCTGGGACCCTGCTAACCAGGCCCCAGCACCAGTGTTCTTTCACCTAAAATGTACCTTTGTTTCCACAATTGGCACAACTCTGGCACCTAGGTAAGTCCCTTGTAACTGGTACCCCTGGTACCAAGGGCCCTGATGCCAGGGAAGGTCTCTAAGGGCTGCAGCATGTTTTATGCCACCCTAGGGACCCCTCACTCAGCACAGACACACTGCTTACCAGCTTGTGTGTGCTGGTGGGGAGACAATGGCTAAGTCGACATGGCACTCCCCTCAGGGTGCCATGCCAACCTCACACTGCCTATGGCATAGGTAAGTCACCCCTCTAGTAGGCCTTACAGCCCTAAGGCAGGGTGCACTATACCACGGGTGAGGGGATAGGTGCATGAGCACTATGCCCCTACAGTGTCTAAGCAAAACCTTAGACATTGTAAGTGCAGGGTAGCCATAAGAGAATATGGTCTGGGAGTCTGTCAAAAACGAACTCCACAGCTCCATAATGGTTACACTGAATACTGGGAAGTTTAGTATCAAACTTCTCAGAATAATAAACCCACACTGATGCCAGTGTTGGATTTATAAAAAAATGCACACAGAGGGCATCTTAGAGATACCCCCTGTATTTTACCCAATTGTTCAGTGCAGGACTGACTGGTCTGTGCCAGCCTGCTGCTGAGAGACGAGTTTTTGACCCCATGCGGTGAGAGCCTTTGTGCTCTCTGAGGACAGAAACAAAGCCTGCTCTGGGTGGAGGTGCTTCACACCTCCCCCCTGCAGGAACTGTAACACCTAGCAGTGAGCTTCAAAGGCTCAAGCTTCGTGTTACAATGCCCCAGGGCACTCCAGCTAGTGGAGATGCCCGCCCCCTGGACCCAGCCCCCACTTTTGGCGGCATGTCCAGGAGAGATAACGAGAAAAACAAGGAGGAGTCACTGGCCAGTCAGGACAGCCCCTAAGGTGTCCTGAGCTGAGGTGACTCTGACTTTTAGAAATCCTCCATCTTGCAGATGGAGGATTCCCCCAATAGGAATAGGGATGTGCCCCTCTCCCCTTGGGAGGAGGCACAAAGAGGGTGTACCCACCCTCAGGGCTAGTAGCCATTGGCTACTAACCCCCCAGACCTAAACACGCCCTTAAATTTAGTATTTAAGGGCTCCCCTGAACCTAAGAATTTAGATTCCTGCAACTTACAAGAAGAAGAGGACTGCTGAGCTGAAAGACCCCTGCAGAGGAAGAGAAGAAGACACCAACTGCTTTGGCCTCAGACTTACCGGCCTGTCTCCTGCCTTCCAAAGAAACCTGCTCCAGCGACGCTTTCCCAAGGACCAGCGACCTCTGAATCCTCAGAGGACTGCCCTGCTTCGAGAAAGACTAGAAACTCCCGAGGACAGCGGCACTGCTCCAAAAGACTGCAACTTTGTTTCAAAGGAGCAGATTTAAAGACCCCTGCAACTCCCCGCAAGAAGCGTGAGACTTGCAACACTGCACCCGGCGACCCCGACTCGACTTGTGGAGAACCAACACCTCAGGGAGGACCCTCCGGCGACTCCGAGACCGTGAGTAACCAAAGTTGTCCCCCCTGAGCCCCTACAGCGACGCCTGCAGAGGGAATCCCGAGGCTCCTCCTGACCGCGACTGCCTGAACCTAAAGTCCCGACGGCGGGAAAAGACCCTGCACCCGCAGCCCCCAGCACCTGAAGGAACGGAACTTCTGTGCAGGAGTGACCCCCAGGAGGCCCTCTCCCTTGCCCAGGTGGTGGCTACCCCGAGGAGCCCCCCCCCTTTCCTGCCTGCACCGCTGAAGAAACCCCTTGGTCTCTTATTGAAACCTACAGAGAACCCGACGCTTGTTTGCACACTGCACCCGGCCGCCCCCGCACTGCTGAGGGTGTACTTTCTGTGTGGACTTGTGTCCCCCCCGGTGCCCTACAAAACCCCCCTGGTCTGCCCTCCGAAGACACGGGTCCTTACCTGCTGGCAGACCGGAACCGGGGCACCCCCTTCTCTCCATTGAAGTCTATGCGTTTTGGGCACCTCTTTGACCTCTGCACCTGACCGGCCCTGAGCTGCTGGTGTGGTAACTTTGGGGTTGCTCTAAACCCCCAACGGTGGGCTACCTTGGACCCAAACCTGAGACTTGTAAGTGATTTACGTACCTGTTAAAACTAACAATAACTTACCTCCCCCAGGAACTGTGAAAATTGCACTGTGTCCACTTTTAAAACAGCTTATTGTGTTTTATGTAAAAAGTATATATGCTACTGTGATTATTCAAAGTTCCTAAAGTACTTACCTGCAATACCTTTCAAATGAGATATTACATGTAGAATTTGAACCTGTGGTTCCTAAAATAAACTAAGAAAAGATATTTTTCTATAACAAAACCTATTGGCTGGATTTGTCTCTGAGTGTGTGTTCCTCATTTATTGCCTGTGTGTATGTACAACAAATGCTTAACACTACTCCTTTGATAAGCCTACTGCTCGACCACACTACCACAAAATAGAGCATTAGTATTATCTCTTTTTGCCACTATCTTACCTCTAAGGGGAAACCTTGGACTCTGTGCATGCTATTCCTTACTTTGAAATAGCACATACAGAGCCAACTTCCTACATTGGTGGCAGCGGTGGGATACTAGACTTTGCATTTGCTGGACTACTCAGCCAATACCTGATCACACGACAAATTCCCAAAAAATTGTCATTAGAAATTGTTTTTGCAATTTGAACTATTTTTTCTAAATTCTTAAAAGACCTGCTAGGGCCTTGTGTTAGATCCTGTTTAGCATTTCTTTTAGAGTTTAAAAGTTTGGTAAAAGTTTGAATTAGATTCTAGAACTAGTTTTAGATTCTTAAAAAGTATTCCAACTTTTAGAAGCATAATGTCTAGTGCAGAGATGAATGTGGTGGAACGCGACACCACACCTTACCTCCATCTTAAGATGAGGGAGCTAAGGTCACTCTGTAAAATAAAGAAAATAGTAAAGAGCCCCAGACCTTCCAAACTACAGCTCCAGGAGCTGTTGGCAGAGTTTGAAAAGGCCAACCCCTCTGAGGATGGCAACACAGAGGATGATGATAGTGACTTGGAGGGTGATTCCCCCCTACCAGTCCTATCTAGGGAAGACAGGGCCTCTCAAGCCCTGACTCCAAACATAATAGTCAGAGATGCTGGCTCCCTCACAGGAGGGGCCAACCTCTCTGAAATCACTGAGGATAACTCCAGTGAAGAGGACATCCAGTTAGCCAGGATGGCCAAAAGATTGGCTTTGGAAAGACAGATCCTAGCCATAGAAAGGGAAAGACAAGAGATGGGCCTAGGACCCATCAATGGTGGCAGCAACATAAATAGGGTCAGAGATTCTCCTGACATGTTGAAAATCCCTAAAGGGATTGTAACTAAATATGAAGATGGTGATGACATCACCAAATGGTTCACAGCTTTTGAGAGGGCTTGTGTAACCAGAAAAGTAAGCAAATCTCACTGGGGTGCTCTCCTTTGGGAAATGTTCACTGGAAAGTGTAGGGATAGACTCCTCACACTCTCTGGAAAAGATGCAGAATCTTATGACCTCATGAAGGGTACCCTGATTGAGGGCTTTGGATTCTCCACTGAGGAGTATAGAATTAGATTCAGGGGGGCTCAAAAATCCTCGAGCCAGACCTGGGTTGATTTTGTAGACTACTCAGTGAAAACACTGGATGGTTGGGTAACTGGAAATGAAGTGCATGACTATGTTGGGCTTTATAATTTGTTTATGAAAGAACACATTTTAAGTAACTGCTTCAATGAAAAGTTGCATCAGTATCTGGTAGACCTAGGACCAATTTGTCCCCAAGAATTGGGAAAGAAGGCGGACCATTGGGTCAAGACTAGGGTAACCAAAACTTCCACTGGGGGTGACCAAAAGAAAGGGGTTACAAAGACTCCCCAGGAGAAAGTGGGTGACACTAGAAACAAAGAAAAAGAGTCCTCTGTAGGCCCCCAAAAACCAGAACAGGTGGGTGGGCCCCGAGACACAACCCAAAACGAAGGTGGGTACCAGGGTAAGAACTGGGATGCCACTAAGGCATGGTGCCATAACTGTAGACAGACAGGGCACCACACCAAGGACACTTCTTGTCCCAAAAACAAACCCCCTAGCAAAATCCCAGGGGTGACCAGTGTAGCCATTGGGGATGACTCCTCAGATGAGGAGGTCTTCATAGCCTTCAACTGGAAAAAGGGCCCAACAGGTGAGTTGGAGATTCCAGAGGGAAGTAGACACTTCCACCACCTACTGGTGAATGGAATCCCAGCCACTGCCCTGAGAGACACTTGTGCCAGTCACACTATTGTGCATGACAGGCTGGTGTTCTCAAACCAGTACATCCCAGGTGAGATGGCCAGAGTAAGAGTTAGCCCAGACAGGGTCACTGATAGGCCTGTGGCTTTTGTGCCCATAGAAGTGGGTGGGACTTTTAGCTGGAGAAGGGTGGTAGTCAGTACAGACCTCCCCCTTGACTGTCTCCTTGGAAATGACTACCCAGAGCTCAGTCAGAGCCCAAGAGAGGAATTGGTCCAGTGCCAGTCCTCTCCCAAGGACCCTGGAGGTGCTACCTCTGCAGTAACTGCAAGTAGGCCCCAGAAGAAAAAGAAAAGAAAACAGTGTAGGAAGGGTGGACAACCTTTAGCCAAGGTTCCAGCAAGCCAAAGAGATTCTGCTCCAGTAGGGGAGAACTCCACAAGTGGCACTGGTAAAGTCCAACCTGACCCACAAGAAGTCCTGGCTAGTCAGGCAAATGTTAAACCTGAGTGGGTGGCTCCTCAGCTAACAGAAGAAAGAGTGGAAGAAGGGTGTTTACTACAAGATGTGGTAACCCCCCACTCTAATACAGCAGACAGGCACCCTGAACCCAAAGAAGCCTGTAACTTAGCCCCTTCCCTTGTAAGTGAAGAGCTAAAGGTGTGGTTCTGGGCACTGACAGCTGTCAGTGGCCTCTGCTGGGTGTTAGCCTTTATGGCTGCACTATCCTTGGCATGGTGGTCTGACCCCATGCCAAATAGCAAGTTAGGCCCCCTGACCCTGTTGGTCATGGTGGGGTTACTCCAGCTCTGGGTAACCTCTTTGGGTAAGCTAGGGGTGACCCTGGCTAAAATAAGACTAGCAGAGGTGGATACCTCTAACCCCAAAATATTGTAGAGAGAATGGGTGGAGACATTAAAGACACAGACAAGAGGCAATTCAGACTAGGTCCTATCACTGTGGAAGTGGGTCAGTTCCCCAGAGGGAATTACCTGAACAGGAGGATGTAAGGCAGAGTAGGCCCTGCAACAAACCAGCCTATTTCCTCTACTCTTCCTCGCCTGACAGACTAGGAAGACTCTCCCAGCTTTGGCTGAGTCTCCTGGCCTTTGGGCTGGGGGGGGCTTGTGTAAAGAAATGGCTCCCTGTTGCAGTTACCCCCCACTTTTTGCCTGATACTGATGCTGACTTGACTGAGAAGTGTGCTGGGACCCTGCTAACCAGGCCCCAGCACCAGTGTTCTTTCACCTAAAATGTACCTTTGTTTCCACAATTGGCACAACCCTGGCACCTAGGTAAGTCCCTTGTAACTGGTACCACTGGTACCAAGGGCCCTGATGCCAGGGAAGGTCTCTAAGGGCTACAGCATGTCTTATGCCACCCTAGGGACCCCTCACTCAGCACAGACACACTGCTTACCAGCTTGTGTGTGCTGGTGGGGAGAAAATGACTAAGTCGACATGGTACTCCCCTCAGGGTGCCATGCCAACCTCACACTGCCTATGGCATAGGTAAGTCACCCCTCTAGTAGGCCTTACAGCCCTAAGGCAGGGTGCACTATACCACAGGTGAGGGCATAGGTGCATGAGCACTATGCCCCTACAGTGTCTAAGCAAAACCTTAGACATTGTAAGTGAAGGGTAGCCATAAGAGAATATGGTCTGGGAGTCTGTCAAAAACGAACTCCACAGCTCCATAATAGCTACACTGAATACTGGGAAGTTTAGTATCAAACTTCTCAGAATAATAAACCCACACTGATGCCAGTGTTGGATTTATTAAAAAATGCACACAGAGGGCATCTTAGAGATACCCCCTGTAGTTTACCCAATTGTTCAGTGCAGGACTGACTGGTCTGTGCAAGCCTGCTGCTGAGAGACGAGTTTCTGACCCCATGCGGTGAGAGCCTTTGTGCTCTCTGAGGACAGAAACAAAGCCTGCTCTGGGTGGAGGTGCTTCACACCTCCCCCCTGCAGGAACTGTAACACCTAGCAGTGAGCTTCAAAGGCTCAAGCTTCGTGTTACAATGCCCCAGGGCACTCCAGCTAGTGGAGATGCCCGCCCCCTGGACCCAGCCCCCACTTTTGGCGGCAAGTCCAGGAGAGATAATGAGAAAAACAAGGAGAAGTCACTGGCCAGTCAGGACGGCCCCTAAGGCGTCCTGAGCTGAGGTGACTCTGACTTTTAGAAATCCTCCATCTTGCAGATGGAGGATTCCCCCAATAGGAATAGGGATGTGCCCCCCTCCCCTTGGGAGGAGGCACAAAGAGGGTGTACCCACCCTCAGGGCTAGTAGCCATTGGCTACTAACCCCCCAGACCTAAACACGCCCTTAAATTTAGTATTTAAGGGCTCCCCTGAACCTAAGAATTTAGATTCCTGCAACTTACAAGAAGAAGAGGACTGCTGAGCTGAAAGACCCCTGCAGAGGAAGAGAAGAAGACACCAACTGCTTTGGCCCCAGACTTACCGGCCTGTCTCCTGCCTTCCAAAGAAACCTGCTCCAGCTACGCTTTCCCAAGGACCAGCGACCTCTGAATCCTCAGAGGACTGCCCTGCTTCGAGAAAGACTAGAAACTCCCGAGGACAGCGGCACTGCTCCAAAAGACTGCAACTTTGTTTCAAAGGAGCAGATTTAAAGACCCCTGCAACTCCCCGCAAGAAGCGTGAGACTTGCAACACTGCACCCGGCGACCCCGACTCGACTTGTGGAGAACCAACACCTCAGGGAGGACCCTCCGGCGACTCCGAGACCGTGAGTAACCAAAGTTGTCCCCCCTGAGCCCCTACAGCGACGCCTGCAGAGGGAATCCTGAGGCTCCCCCTGACCGCGACTGCCTGAACCTAAAGTCCCGACGGCGGGAAAAGACCCTGCACCCGCAGCCCCCAGCACCTGAAGGAACGGAACTTCTGTGCAGGAGTGACCCCCAGGAGGCCCTCTCCCTTGCCCAGGTGGTGGCTACCCCGAGGAGCCCCCCCCTTTCCTGCCTGCACCGCTGAAGAAACCCCTTGGTCTCTCATTGAAACCTACAGAGAACCCGACGCTTATTTGCACACTGCACCCGGCCGCCCCCGCGCTGCTGAGGGTGTACTTTCTGTGTGGACTTGTGTCCCCCCCGGTGCCCTACAAAACCCCCCTGGTCTGCCCTCCGAAGACGCGGGTACTTACCTACTGGCAGACCGGAACCGGAGCACTCCCTTCTCTCCATTGAAGCCTATGCGTTTTGGGCACCTCTTTGACCTCTGCACCTGACCGGCCCTGAGCTGCTGGTATGGTAACTTTGGGGTTGCTCTGAACCCCCAACGGTGGGCTACCTTGGACCCAAACCTGAGACTTGTAAGTGATTTACTTACCTGTTAAAACTAACAATAACATACCTCCCCCAGGAACTGTGAAAATTGCACTGTGTCCACTTTTAAAACAGCTTATTGTGTTTTATGTAAAAAGTATATATGCTACTGTGATTATTCAAAGTTCCTAAAGTACTTACCTGCAATACCTTTCAAATGAGATATTACATGTAGAATTTGAACCTGTGGTTCCTAAAATAAACTAAGAAAATATATTTTTCTATAACAAAACCTATTGGCTGGATTTGTCTCTGAGTGTGTGTTCCTCATTTATTGCCTGTGTGTATGTACAACAAATGCTTAACACTACTCCTTTGATAAGCCTACTGCTCGAACACACTACCACAAAATAGAGCATTAGTATTATCTCTTTTTGCCACTATCTTACCTCTAAGGGGAACCCTTGGACTCTGTGCATGCTATTCCTTACTTTGAAATAACACATACAGAGCCAACTTCCTACAGTGCCCCTCAACAGTTGGCAGACCAAGCATTGTATGTAACATAGGTGGACCCCTTTCTTTTCTGTGTTGGAGGGAATTCATATCTCGCATGTTTTTGTTCTGCTTGAAAGGCTCATCTATTGTGGGTTATTAATTTTGTATTACATGACGATTTTTTGATTTTATTTGTGTGAAAGTTTTACAGTGTTATGCACACGAACCGCTCACTTTTTGTTTTGCTTTATTCCTCCAACAGAGCCTTTCTTGGGGTATACCTTGCCTTTTCCAATGATCTGTGTAGGAGTATTTTTGGTAGCCTCAGTTCCTTTATTACTCAAGTAGTTCGTTTGTATAATCAAAATAATCTTTCGTATTACAATTTCTGCAAATTCCAAGGGACTGTATGGTAAAATGTCTTTTAGATTCAGCTGATAAAACTTTCATAACTAAGAAATTAATTTCTGTCAGTGGCCTTTTTCTTCGCCATTGCAAAGATTCTGCCATACTGGTGCCAACCTGGTGTTTTATGGTCAAATCTGAAAAGTGTAGTTCATGTTGTCTGTAAGTCAAGTGTGAATTTAATATCAAGGAGGTATGAACTAATCCATTCGTGGAAATTTATCATTTCCTCAGTTGTTCCTCTCCAGATCAGAAATACATCATTGATGCATAATTTCTATAAACGGATCTTCTCCTATTGTGAATTAATATATGTCAAATTTTCTTCATAATGTGCCATAAATAACACAGCCAGCTCAGGTGTGAAGGGGCATCTTATCACGGCTCCCTTATTCTAAATGAAATGCTCTTGATCGAATTTTAAAAATGTATTTTTCAAACATAACTTTGCCTAATTGATTATGAAGTCACAGCTACATAGTAGGAAATCTGCACATAAAATAACCGAATCCGTCCGAAAGGCTTCTCATAATAATGTTTAGAACATTGTCCAGAAGTAGAAACAGTGCTTAATTTGTAAATTAAAGTGTGAGTGCTCAAAGCTGCTCCGGTGGTGGCCATTATTTTTTTCTTCTTTTTTCTTTTTCTTCCTCTTTCTTTCTCATTTGGTTATTTGTCTCTCTCTTACTCGTGGCAATATCTGATAAAGAAAAATAGGTGCTGGTCCCCAAAAAGTATTGAGGGACCCACCGGCAACCACTGACTCAAATTAAGCACTGGGTAGAAATTAATATTGAGGAAAGGTGACCATAGTTCATTGATTTATTAATATATAACAAAGAAGCAGAAATGCTCATGCAGAGATAGAAGTCTGCTAAGATGTGTGAGATAGAAGATGAAGTGAGTGAGAGTTTAATGGCACAGGCTGCCCCCAAAGGAGGCATCAGGGGGCGCACAATAACAGCTGCTGGGGGCCCAGAAAGTACCAGTTTAAGCCACCTTAGTGGCAAACCATGAGGGGAAGGGTGTCCCGCCCGCCGGGAGAATAAAATTGCGCCAAGGTTGGTGCAAAGACACCGGGCCAATGAGGGCCCGGTAATGCCAAAGGAGGTTTAGAAGCACCCTACGGGGGGACACCACCGCACCCTCAGGTGGGCTATGGGGGGATTAGAAAGGACTGCCCTGCCCCTGCAGAAGGTACATTCGTAAGGCAGGGGCAGCGCAAGGAATTTGAGAAATTAATCCGCTTTCATCCTTTTTTGTTGGTTTGCCAGTAGCTGCCGGATTGCCACTTTCTTAAGAATCCGCCGTGTTGGCGGAGGACCACTGCTAACTGCAGTGACACAACTCTATCCCCCCTCCCCGACCCCACCTTTTCTGGCAGGAGGGGATCAGCCAGGGAAGCAATTTTCTGCAATCTCCTCCAACCCCAGAGGTCCGGGAGCAGAGGACCTCTGCTGGTGCATCGGCACGGCTGTAACCGGGACATCAGAAGAACATCCAGACTCTGCCAACATAATGGCAAGGAAACTGCAAAGCTACTTTGCCCAGCATCCCTGGCAGTCTGGTGGGCACTATCTCAGAATTGTACTCTGGGTGTTCTTCACCTGAGTCAGAATAATTTGGAGGAAATCTATGACTGCAAACATTGTCCCTACAGCCCGAGATGTCACACAAGATGAACACCGTCGCCTGAAGAAGCTGATGACTGCCTGAGATGCGGAGAATGAACTATTGCACTTTACAGGCGCCTCCAGTCAGAATGGCACTGCCCAAGAACAGGCAGCGGGCACGTGGGACAAACAGCAGCAACGGGGACAGCATGGGCAGAAGTACAAGATTACCGGAAGCCAGCACAGCACTGCTCGAGGGGAGCAGCCTGTAGTGTTTGCTGTACTTAGGCAAGTCCATGATGCGGTCTCCGTGGAGGGGGATATGTTGGCACACCCCTCTCCATCGAGCGGAATGGTCAGGCCGATGTAGCAACCTGTACCAACTACTCCCGGCTCGTTACTAGGCCTACCTGACACTAGCGATGAGGAGGGCCACGCTGCCATTGTCACATGCCTCACTGACCAGTACCTGCCCTGTGTGGTGCCTCCTGCAGAGGGACAGCCTATGGTAGTACTCGCACCTGTGTGAGAATCCACCCAGTGCGGCCTGCCACCTGCTGCCGACCTTGATGTGCACGCAGATATGTGGCCCTGCTGGAGCCTGTGGCCAACGTGCTTCCTGCTGACACACCCTCCACGCCCCACAAGTCCCTTCCTCAGAGGGAAAAACGCAGGAGCTTCTCCACCGTGCCCCTTGGCCTCCCTGCCATGTTTGCCTGTAGACCTACTCCTGCTCCTGACGAGCCTGCCACATGCTCAGGCATACAGCGTGCCCACCGTCTTGCCTGCTGTGAACTCCATGAAGTCTGGCAGGTACTGTCCATACTTTTGGAGTGCCCAGTGACCAACCCCAGCATCAACTGGCCCCAGCAATCTTTGGTGCCTATTCAAACAAAGCATTGCAATTTGCACAAGGGGGGCCATATTTCAATTGGGGGAGGGAGGGAGCAAGCCACCACACAGCCAGCAATCAACCAAAGCTGAGAAAAGTAAAAGGAAGACACCACTTACACCGTGCACAGCTTGTAGTGGGCAGGACTTAAAGGAATACTCTGGCCATCCATTCCAAGTTATCAACAGCTTGCCGACCTTTCGCCTCCATAATTGCCAGCATTCCAGTGCTCAAACCTTTCATAATTACCACCCCCACACAAGCTACCCGCTAGAAAGCCTGTATTGAGCACCTCAAGACCTACTTCAAAGCCCTGAAAGTTAAAGATGAGAGGAAACAACCACTACTCCTACACCTGGAGGTGGGCGGACATTCATAAAATCTCCAAGTCAATCGCAGAAGCGACTCCCAACAGGTACACCATACAGAAAGATGCAATCACTGCACAGTTTGAAGCCTATACAAACTCTGACTATGAACGGTTCCTACTGCGCCAAGCACGCAAGAAAC
The DNA here is from genome assembly GCF_031143425.1 of Pleurodeles waltl. Lineage (NCBI taxonomy): Eukaryota > Metazoa > Chordata > Amphibia > Caudata > Salamandridae > Pleurodeles > Pleurodeles waltl. The sequence continues at coordinate 1,407,002,465 of NC_090445.1, read as the reverse complement.
CTGACAAGTCAGTGGATGGCTTCTATGCACGCCTGAGAGAACTGTCCAGCACCTGCACCTTGCCAGTCGAAGAGGATGAAGTTAGAGCTCAGTTCATCCAAGGGTGAGCCTCCTCAAAACTCCAAGAACGCATCCTGCAAGAACCGAACATGGCATGAGGTACATCTTCACCCTGGGTCACTTAAAGGAGCTTTCAAAAGCTTGTGCCTCACACGTGGAGCAAACACCAGCTGTCCAAAGCAAGTCTGAACGCTGTAGTCATGGAAACCACCAAGACCAAGACAGAAAGCACAAAGTCGAAGCCGAGAGACAGACTCTGCAGCTGGTGCAGAGGCCCCCTGCCACACCCTGGCAGCTGCCCAGCTAGGGGATAGACCTGAAGTGCGGGTGGCAAACGGAACCATTTCTTAAAGGTCTGCCGCTCATCGCTAAGGGTAGTACCGGCCACTCCCAAGAAGGCAGTAGCAGCACTTCCCGCAACATCATCAGACAGCGACATGGACGACGACCAAGAGGTCGCCTCATGTAGTGAGAGCGGTGGACGGGGGATAACCAACAGCCGGTGACTACCCACATGCCAAGTGGTGGTGTGCACACACCTCCTTCTAGCTTTAATAGATGCAGGAGCCTCGATTGATCTTATGGCCGCACAGGCATACCACAGCCTACCTGACCCTACACCTCTCAAATCCACATGAGTGCAGGTATATGCCTTCGGGAACACCCAGCAAGTACAGAAAGATGATGTCTTCATGGCAGACATTGCACACAAACGTAAAAAACTCATGACTAAAGTCTACGTGTCGCAAGAAGGGTCAGAGTTCCTTCTCAGTTGCCAGACAGCGAAAAACTTGAATCTAGTTCACTTTGCATTCAGCATTCATGCCAATAGCCTAGAAGACCTCACCAAAGAATTAGGAACACTCAGTGCCTGAAACGGCCCCCCATCATGCTGCATATTGATGACTCCGCAGCCCCAGTTGCCCTCAGGCACAGGCGGGTGTTTTCCGTCTTTTGCAAAAGTGGAACGGAAACTACGACTCCTAGAGCAAGCTGGAATCATAGAGAAGGTGTCCAGACCCACTCCCTGGGTGTCCCCAATAGTCGTTGCGAAGAAACCCAAGCAGCTAGACACAGTTCGCATCTGCATGGACATGCGGCTGCCAAGCCAAGCCATCAAGCAAGAGAGGCACCTGACCCCGACAATAGACAACCTCATCGGGGGAACTCAATTCTAAATGGTTCTCCAAAATAGACCTCTGGTCCGACTATCACCAGATCATGCTGCACCCAGACTCCTGTCCCATAACCAACTTCACCTCTCACACGGGCCTCTGAAGGTACATCTGTTTGAATTTTGGCATTTCCAGCCCTGCATGGTGTTCCAGCATATCATCAAAGAGGTTCTGCTAGGGCTCTCAGAAGTCCTAAATGTAAGCAATGACATTTTGGTACATGCCCCTACGTTTGGGAGGCACTTGGCTCACCTATGAGCGGTGTTCATGAGGCTTCAGGAACACGGATTGACCCTTTACAGTGAAAAATATGAGTACTTGAAGAGGGACATTTGTTTCTTTGAATACAAATGCTCAGATACCAAGTCAAAGTGAAAGGCATTCAGTAGGCCCCAGCCCTGTCCTCTGTCTCTGGGGTTAGAAGCTTTCTAGGCTTGGTTACATATTGTGGGCATTTTATGAGGAACTTATCTGACATCACTGGCCCATTGAAGGATTTGACCAAAGCCAACTGCCTGTGGTTGTGGGGCAAAGACCAAGAGTCTGCCTTCAAGAACATGAAAGATGCCCTCTCAGCCAATACCACTCTGGCGTATTTTGATCCTCAACGAGAGTCTCAACTAGCGGTTGATGCAAGCCCCACTGGTTTGGGTGCAGTACTGACCCAGAGGCAAGATTGCGGGGAGTAAGCACCCATTGCATATGCCAGCAGAACACTAACACCCACTGAACATTGATACTCCCAGATAGAATGGGAAGCCATTGTCATCCACTGTGGGTCTTGCCACTTTCACCTTTATCTGTATAGCAAGGCATTCACAGATCACAAGCCACTCCTCCCTCTTTTCAAAGGGTCTTCATCCAAGCTGCCACCAAGGATTGAAAAGTGGATACTACAATTACAAGAAGTTAACTTCAACGTAGAGTACCAGCCAGGCACAAGGAACCATGCATGCCCAGCCACCACCAGGGACGCCGAAGAAGCTCTTGAAACAGGGGAATAAGTCAGGCTGGTGGTGGGCCAGGCAAGACTACTACCCATAACTCTTGTAGAGGTAGTGGAGGCCACTAGTCAAGAGACGACTGCTTACAAATAGCCATAGAGGCCATTCGATCCTGCAACTGGCACGCTCTACAGCACCCAGCAACCTTCCATACCACTGAGGCCAAAAACACGCTACAAGCCCTTTATCATGTCCATCAAGAGCTCTCGGTGAGCAAAGAAGGGTGCCTGCTGCAAGGCACCCGCCTCATGCTGGCCACCTGCCTGAGGCAGGGGGCATTCTATCAGCACACGGAGCCCACCAGCAAATTGTGAAGTCAAAGAACAGGATTCTGAGCAAGGTCTGGTTCCCGGGGCTGGACCCACAAGTAGAAGACATGATTAAAGAATGTCTTGCCTGTCAAGCAAGCAGAATACCTGACCCACCTGTGCTGGTCATCACTAAAGATCCCCCCACAGTCCCTTGGAGGAGAGTCAGTGCTGACTTTAGGAGGCTTCCTGGTGGATCCCACATGCTAATAGTAGTGGATGACTACCCCGGTACCCAGAAGTGGAGATTGTACTGTCTACTTCAACATCAGTGGTTATCCCAATGGTAGGGAAAATTATGGCCACCCATGCCTTTTTGGTGAGATCCGCACAGACAACAGACCCCCATTTAACAGTTGTGAGCTGTCTGATTTTCTGAAGTCCTGGAACACTAAACATCTGTGGGTCACCCCTAGGTGGCCCCAGGCAAATGGAGAAGTGGAGAGGTTTGTAAAGACATTATCAAAAATGATCCGCATTGCCATAGCTGAAGCACAGAACGTTGAGAGTGCTCTGTACACTTTTCTCCGTGAATATAGGGTTAGGCCCCATACACCCTCACCGGAGTCATCCCGAGCCAGCTACGTTTTGGAAGAGCCGTGACTGATGCCATCCCACACCACCCTTTGTGGGTCACCTAGACAAGTCCCCCTAATCGATCAGTGGAATGGAGGTCTCGCAATAATGACTATGCTTCATGGAAACGGAGGGCCCGAAAGAGCACCCTCCACATGGGAGACTTTGTACTAGTCAAAGACCACCACCCAGGGGGAAAGTTTGGGTTACCTTTTGAGGCTGAACTGTGGACAGTGACTGCCATCAAAGGGACCATACAGCTGAGAAAGGTGTCTCAAGGAATGTATCCCTTGTTAAAGCAGTTCTCTACTTCCTCGCCCTCTGGTAACGGAGGGGATAGCTCACTGAGCGACGGATCTCAGAGCAACCATGAGGTTGCTGCCCCTCCACCTGAGTCTCCGTTGAGATGAGGACACTCACAAGAGAGCGGTGTGGCATCAGAATGACCGACATCACCTGGACCTCCCCTGTTTACAGTTGTTAGAGCCCAGGATCCAGCAGGGGAGGTGCCATCTGCTGGTGGGACCCAATAGTTACTGTCATGAAGATCTGGGGCTGGGTGTTACAATCTGAGGTCCAATCCTGACCTGTCCAAGCTGTATGATGATTTCATGACAACCTAGAGGGGGTTCCCCTCCATTGTGGCACTCTTTGTGTCCCAGCCATATGCTGGGTATTGTATTTCAATATGTTGAATGCTGGTTTTATTTAGTAGTGGGCTATTGTTTTGGGTTTGGTCCTCATCTTAATTTGGGGAGGAATGTAGTGTTTGCCTGTACTCAGGCAAACCCTAATGTGGTCCCCGTGGAGGGCGATATGTTTCACATCTCTCTTCACCGGGCGGACTGTTCGGCCCAACATAGCGGCAAGAAAAAGGGTTCAATATTTTGGGAGTGTAGGAACGGGTTAAGTGAATGCGCAAGCAATAAAGTACCTGTACCAACCACTCCCGGCTCCGTGTCATTACCAGGCCTACCCGACACAGCCCGACAGGACGTGGGATAATCCGACAGGGAGCACTGGCTCTTGTGAAGAGGGTGGCTTGGATTGGTCCTGCACCACACTGAAGGTACCCAAAGCTGTAAACTTTATGCAGCGAGACGTAGCCGAGGCATTAGGCAGTCGATCAGTCTCATCAGTCCAGGTGAGCATGGGTCAGGATTATTAAAGCTCCTGTTACCACCGGAGGGATCCATGGACATCATTGAGGGATCACCAGGGGTTGCAGCTTTAACCTCTAGCTTGCCCCTTGTGACCCCTTGCACTGCCTATGACCCCTGGCCCCAGATGTGGCAAAATCACATCTTTTGTATAATCAAAATAATCTTTCGTATTACAATTTCTGCAAATTCCAAGGGACTGTATGGTAAAATGTCTTTTAGATTCAGCTGATAAAACTTTCATAACTAAGAAATTAATTTCTGTCAGTGGCCTTTTTCTTCGCCATTGCAAAGATTCTGCCATACTGGTGCCAACCTGGTGTTTTATGGTCAAATCTGAAAAGTGTAGTTCATGTTGTCTGTAAGTCAAGTGTGAATTTAATATCAAGGAGGTATGAACTAATCCATTCGTGGAAATTTATCATTTCCTCAGTTGTTCCTCTCCAGATCAGAAATACTGTACATCATTGATGCATAATTTCTATAAACGGATCTTCTCCTATTGTGAATTAATATATGTCAAATTTTCTTCATAATGTGCCATAAATAACACAGCCAGCTCAGGTGTGAAGGGGCATCTTATCACGGCTCCCTTATTCTAAATGAAATGCTCTTGATCGAATTTTAAAAATGTATTTTTCAAACATAACTTTGCCTAATTGATTATGAAGTCACAGCTACATAGTAGGAAATCTGCACATAAAATAACCGAATCCGTCCGAAAGGCTTCTCATAATAATGTTTAGAACATTGTCCAGAAGTAGAAACAGTGCTTAATTTGTAAATTAAAGTGTGAGTGCTCAAAGCTGCTCCGGTGGTGGCCATTATTTTTTTCTTCTTTTTTCTTTTTCTTCCTCTTTCTTTCTCATTTGGTTATTTGTCTCTCTCTTACTCGTGGCAATATCTGATAAAGAAAAATAGGTGCTGGTCCCCAAAAAGTATTGAGGGACCCACCGGCAACCACTGACTCAAATTAAGCACTGGGTAGAAATTAATATTGAGGAAAGGTGACCATAGTTCATTGATTTATTAATATATAACAAAGAAGCAGAAATGCTCATGCAGAGATAGAAGTCTGCTAAGATGTGTGAGATAGAAGATGAAGTGAGTGAGAGTTTAATGGCACAGGCTGCCCCCAAAGGAGGCATCAGGGGGCGCACAATAACAGCTGCTGGGGGCCCAGAAAGTACCAGTTTAAGCCACCTTAGTGGCAAACCATGAGGGGAAGGGTGTCCCGCCCGCCGGGAGAATAAAATTGCGCCAAGGTTGGTGCAAAGACACCGGGCCAATGAGGGCCCGGTAATGCCAAAGGAGGTTTAGAAGCACCCTACGGGGGGACACCACCGCACCCTCAGGTGGGCTATGGGGGGATTAGAAAGGACTGCCCTGCCCCTGCAGAAGGTACATTCGTAAGGCAGGGGCAGCGCAAGGAATTTGAGAAATTAATCCGCTTTCATCCTTTTTTGTTGGTTTGCCAGTAGCTGCCGGATTGCCACTTTCTTAAGAATCCGCCGTGTTGGCGGAGGACCACTGCTAACTGCAGTGACACAACTCTATCCCCCCTCCCCGACCCCACCTTTTCTGGCAGGAGGGGATCAGCCAGGGAAGCAATTTTCTGCAATCTCCTCCAACCCCAGAGGTCCGGGAGCAGAGGACCTCTGCTGGTGCATCGGCACGGCTGTAACCGGGACATCAGAAGAACATCCAGACTCTGCCAACATAATGGCAAGGAAACTGCAAAGCTACTTTGCCCAGCATCCCTGGCAGTCTGGTGGGCACTATCTCAGAATTGTACTCTGGGTGTTCTTCACCTGAGTCAGAATAATTTGGAGGAAATCTATGACTGCAAACATTGTCCCTACAGCCCGAGATGTCACACAAGATGAACACCGTCGCCTGAAGAAGCTGATGACTGCCTGAGATGCGGAGAATGAACTATTGCACTTTACAGGCGCCTCCAGTCAGAATGGCACTGCCCAAGAACAGGCAGCGGGCACGTGGGACAAACAGCAGCAACGGGGACAGCATGGGCAGAAGTACAAGATTACCGGAAGCCAGCACAGCACTGCTCGAGGGGAGCAGCCTGTAGTGTTTGCTGTACTTAGGCAAGTCCATGATGCGGTCTCCGTGGAGGGGGATATGTTGGCACACCCCTCTCCATCGAGCGGAATGGTCAGGCCGATGTAGCAACCTGTACCAACTACTCCCGGCTCGTTACTAGGCCTACCTGACACTAGCGATGAGGAGGGCCACGCTGCCATTGTCACATGCCTCACTGACCAGTACCTGCCCTGTGTGGTGCCTCCTGCAGAGGGACAGCCTATGGTAGTACTCGCACCTGTGTGAGAATCCACCCAGTGCGGCCTGCCACCTGCTGCCGACCTTGATGTGCACGCAGATATGTGGCCCTGCTGGAGCCTGTGGCCAACGTGCTTCCTGCTGACACACCCTCCACGCCCCACAAGTCCCTGCCTCAGAGGGAAAAACGCAGGAGCTTCTCCACCGTGCCCCTTGGCCTCCCTGCCATGTTTGCCTGTAGACCTACTCCTGCTCCTGACGAGCCTGCCACATGCTCAGGCATACAGCGTGCCCACCGTCTTGCCTGCTGTGAACTCCATGAAGTCTGGCAGGTACTGTCCATACTTTTGGAGTGCCCAGTGACCAACCCCAGCATCAACTGGCCCCAGCAATCTTTGGTGCCTATTCAAACAAAGCATTGCAATTTGCACAAGGGGGGCCATATTTCAATTGGGGGAGGGAGGGAGCAAGCCACCACACAGCCAGCAATCAACCAAAGCTGAGAAAAGTAAAAGGAAGACACCACTTACACCGTGCACAGCTTGTAGTGGGCAGGACTTAAAGGAATACTCTGGCCATCCATTCCAAGTTATCAACAGCTTGCCGACCTTTCGCCTCCATAATTGCCAGCATTCCAGTGCTCAAACGTTTCATAATTACCACCCCCACACAAGCTACCCGCTAGAAAGCCTGTATTGAGCGCCTCAAGACCTACTTCAAAGCCCTGAAAGTTAAAGATGAGAGGAAACAACCACTACTCCTACACCTGGAGGTGGGCGGACATTCATAAAATCTCCAAGTCAATCGCAGAAGCGACTCCCAACAGGTACACCATACAGAAAGATGCAATCACTGCACAGTTTGAAGCCTATACAAACTCTGACTATGAACGGTTCCTACTGCGCCAAGCACGCAAGAAACCTGACAAGTCAGTGGATGGCTTCTATGCACGCCTGAGAGAACTGTCCAGCACCTGCACCTTGCCAGTCGAAGAGGATGAAGTTAGAGCTCAGTTCATCCAAGGGTGAGCCTCCTCAAAACTCCAAGAACGCATCCTGCAAGAACCGAACATGGCATGAGGTACATCTTCACCCTGGGTCACTTAAAGGAGCTTTCAAAAGCTTGTGCCTCACACGTGGAGCAAACACCAGCTGTCCAAAGCAAGTCTGAACGCTGTAGTCATGGAAACCACCAAGACCAAGACAGAAAGCACAAAGTCGAAGCCGAGAGACAGACTCTGCAGCTGGTGCAGAGGCCCCCTGCCACACCCTGGCAGCTGCCCAGCTAGGGGATAGACCTGAAGTGCGGGTGGCAAACGGAACCATTTCTTAAAGGTCTGCCGCTCATCGCTAAGGGTAGTACCGGCCACTCCCAAGAAGGCAGTAGCAGCACTTCCCGCAACATCATCAGACAGCGACATGGACGACGACCAAGAGGTCGCCTCATGTAGTGAGAGCGGTGGACGGGGGATAACCAACAGCCGGTGACTACCCACATGCCAAGTGGTGGTGTGCACACACCTCCTTCTAGCTTTAATAGATGCAGGAGCCTCGATTGATCTTATGGCCGCACAGGCATACCACAGCCTACCTGACCCTACACCTCTCAAATCCACATGAGTGCAGGTATATGCCTTCGGGAACACCCAGCAAGTACAGAAAGATGATGTCTTCATGGCAGACATTGCACACAAACGTAAAAAACTCATGACTAAAGTCTACGTGTCGCAAGAAGGGTCAGAGTTCCTTCTCAGTTGCCAGACAGCGAAAAACTTGAATCTAGTTCACTTTGCATTCAGCATTCATGCCAATAGCCTAGAAGACCTCACCAAAGAATTTGGAACACTCAGTGCCTGAAACGGCCCCCCATCATGCTGCATATTGATGACTCCGCAGCCCCAGTTGCCCTCAGGCACAGGCGGGTGTTTTCCGTCTTTTGCAAAAGTGGAACGGAAACTACGACTCCTAGAGCAAGCTGGAATCATAGAGAAGGTGTCCAGACCCACTCCCTGGGTGTCCCCAATAGTCGTTGCGAAGAAACCCAAGCAGCTAGACACAGTTCGCATCTGCATGGACATGCGGCTGCCAAGCCAAGCCATCAAGCAAGAGAGGCACCTGACCCCGACAATAGACAACCTCATCGGGGGAACTCAATTCTAAATGGTTCTCCAAAATAGACCTCTGGTCCGACTATCACCAGATCATGCTGCACCCAGACTCCTGTCCCATAACCAACTTCACCTCTCACACGGGCCTCTGAAGGTACATCTGTTTGAATTTTGGCATTTCCAGCCCTGCATGGTGTTCCAGCATATCATCAAAGAGGTTCTGCTAGGGCTCTCAGAAGTCCTAAATGTAAGCAATGACATTTTGGTACATGCCCCTACGTTTGGGAGGCACTTGGCTCACCTATGAGCGGTGTTCATGAGGCTTCAGGAACACGGATTGACCCTTTACAGTGAAAAATATGAGTACTTGAAGAGGGACATTTGTTTCTTTGAATACAAATGCTCAGATACCAAGTCAAAGTGAAAGGCATTCAGTAGGCCCCAGCCCTGTCCTCTGTCTCTGGGGTTAGAAGCTTTCTAGGCTTGGTTACATATTGTGGGCATTTTATGAGGAACTTATCTGACATCACTGGCCCATTGAAGGATTTGACCAAAGCCAACTGCCTGTGGTTGTGGGGCAAAGACCAAGAGTCTGCCTTCAAGAACATGAAAGATGCCCTCTCAGCCAATACCACTCTGGCGTATTTTGATCCTCAACGAGAGTCTCAACTAGCGGTTGATGCAAGCCCCACTGGTTTGGGTGCAGTACTGACCCAGAGGCAAGATTGCGGGGAGTAAGCACCCATTGCATATGCCAGCAGAACACTAACACCCACTGAACATTGATACTCCCAGATAGAATGGGAAGCCATTGTCATCCACTGTGGGTCTTGCCACTTTCACCTTTATCTGTATAGCAAGGCATTCACAGATCACAAGCCACTCCTCCCTCTTTTCAAAGGGTCTTCATCCAAGCTGCCACCAAGGATTGAAAAGTGGATACTACAATTACAAGAAGTTAACTTCAACGTAGAGTACCAGCCAGGCACAAGGAACCATGCATGCCCAGCCACCACCAGGGACGCCGAAGAAGCTCTTGAAACAGGGGAATAAGTCAGGCTGGTGGTGGGCCAGGCAAGACTACTACCCATAACTCTTGTAGAGGTAGTGGAGGCCACTAGTCAAGAGACGACTGCTTACAAATAGCCATAGAGGCCATTCGATCCTGCAACTGGCACGCTCTACAGCACCCAGCAACCTTCCATACCACTGAGGCCAAAAACACGCTACAAGCCCTTTATCATGTCCATCAAGAGCTCTCGGTGAGCAAAGAAGGGTGCCTGCTGCAAGGCACCCGCCTCATGCTGGCCACCTGCCTGAGGCAGGGGGCATTCTATCAGCACACGGAGCCCACCAGCAAATTGTGAAGTCAAAGAACAGGATTCTGAGCAAGGTCTGGTTCCCGGGGCTGGACCCACAAGTAGAAGACATGATTAAAGAATGTCTTGCCTGTCAAGCAAGCAGAATACCTGACCCACCTGTGCTGGTCATCACTAAAGATCCCCCCACAGTCCCTTGGAGGAGAGTCAGTGCTGACTTTAGGAGGCTTCCTGGTGGATCCCACATGCTAATAGTAGTGGATGACTACCCCGGTACCCAGAAGTGGAGATTGTACTGTCTACTTCAACATCAGTGGTTATCCCAATGGTAGGGAAAATTATGGCCACCCATGCCTTTTTGGTGAGATCCGCACAGACAACAGACCCCCATTTAACAGTTGTGAGCTGTCTGATTTTCTGAAGTCCTGGAACACTAAACATCTGTGGGTCACCCCTAGGTGGCCCCAGGCAAATGGAGAAGTGGAGAGGTTTGTAAAGACATTATCAAAAATGATCCGCATTGCCATAGCTGAAGCACAGAACGTTGAGAGTGCTCTGTACACTTTTCTCCGTGAATATAGGGTTAGGCCCCATACACCCTCACCGGAGTCATCCCGAGCCAGCTACGTTTTGGAAGAGCCGTGACTGATGCCATCCCACACCACCCTTTGTGGGTCACCTAGACAAGTCCCCCTAATCGATCAGTGGAATGGAGGTCTCGCAATAATGACTATGCTTCATGGAAACGGAGGGCCCGAAAGAGCACCCTCCACATGGGAGACTTTGTACTAGTCAAAGACCACCACCCAGGGGGAAAGTTTGGGTTACCTTTTGAGGCTGAACTGTGGACAGTGACTGCCATCAAAGGGACCATACAGCTGAGAAAGGTGTCTCAAGGAATGTATCCCTTGTTAAAGCAGTTCTCTACTTCCTCGCCCTCTGGTAACGGAGGGGATAGCTCACTGAGCGACGGATCTCAGAGCAACCATGAGGTTGCTGCCCCTCCACCTGAGTCTCCGTTGAGATGAGGACACTCACAAGAGAGCGGTGTGGCATCAGAATGACCGACATCACCTGGACCTCCCCTGTTTACAGTTGTTAGAGCCCAGGATCCAGCAGGGGAGGTGCCATCTGCTGGTGGGACCCAATAGTTACTGTCATGAAGATCTGGGGCTGGGTGTTACAATCTGAGGTCCAATCCTGACCTGTCCAAGCTGTATGATGATTTCATGACAACCTAGAGGGGGTTCCCCTCCATTGTGGCACTCTTTGTGTCCCAGCCATATGCTGGGTATTGTATTTCAATATGTTGAATGCTGGTTTTATTTAGTAGTGGGCTATTGTTTTGGGTTTGGTCCTCATCTTAATTTGGGGAGGAATGTAGTGTTTGCCTGTACTCAGGCAAACCCTAATGTGGTCCCCGTGGAGGGCGATATGTTTCACATCTCTCTTCACCGGGCGGACTGTTCGGCCCAACATAGCGGCAAGAAAAAGGGTTCAATATTTTGGGAGTGTAGGAACGGGTTAAGTGAATGCGCAAGCAATAAAGTACCTGTACCAACCACTCCCGGCTCCGTGTCATTACCAGGCCTACCCGACACAGCCCGACAGGACGCGGGATAATCCGACAGGGAGCACTGGCTCTTGTGAAGAGGGTGGCTTGGATTGGTCCTGCACCACACTGAAGGTACCCAAAGCTGTAAACTTTATGCAGCGAGACGTAGCCGAGGCATTAGGCAGTCGATCAGTCTCATCAGTCCAGGTGAGCATGGGTCAGGATTATTAAAGCTCCTGTTACCACCGGAGGGATCCATGGACATCATTGAGGGATCACCAGGGGTTGCAGCTTTAACCTCTAGCTTGCCCCTTGTGACCCCTTGCACTGCCTATGACCCCTGGCCCCAGATGTGGCAAAATCAGTGACAGGAACACAGGGGCTCGTCCTTAAGGACGACGCTTGAGGCACAGCTTCCTTGTTTTCAGTTTCTTTTAATTACACTAATAGTGAATCATATATTATTCACTATTGGTGTAATAACACATGGAGTACAGTTAGCTGGAACATGACTCTCCTTGGTAGGTTAAGTAAGTTAAAAAAAAAACTTTAAATGTATGTTGTGTGCATGCTTGGGGTGAGACTGTGGTTATGTAAAATAGATTGTGTGTATGAGTGAATGTGTGTTTGTGTCAGCATGTCTGTGTTAGTGAAACTAAATATGAAATGGAGCATGATGTCACTTCTGCTACCCCTGGAATTTTGGTGAATTGACGTCCATGGACGGATCGAGTGGTGGGGGACCAGTATATCCTGTCATGTGCCCGCTCCTCCCTGAGCACAGCTATTCATGTGTGGATAATCTATAGAGAATCAGAGTCTTAATCTGAGGCTCCAGGGTCTTGCTCTGGTTGGAGCAAACTTCTTGTTTTATCGCTTAAGTATAAATTCCTTGTTTCGCCGTCATTAGTGTGGCTCATAATATTTACCCGTCTTTAACTAGGAGCAGTAGCTCAAAGGCAAGGTATTCTGCTTCTAGCGGCTAAGGCCCTTCTAAGACAAGGGTCTAAGTCCCAATAGTGGTGGCGTTGTCATATTTTGCAGTTGGCTTACCTAGTGCTCTAAGGGCTGGAGACGCTGCAAATAAAAATGCTTAGTGTCTGGCACTCATAGTCTAAAGAGAAATAGCACAAGGCTCAGTTTTCCACCTGCAGCAGAGCAGCGGCCCCTGGACTTGCTTTATCTCTGAGTGGAGGCAGTGTCATTAGTTAAACCTTACAGGAGTAAGCGTTTTGCAGTTGCCCCCACTGACCTGTTAATTTCATAGGGCCAGATGTAGCAAAGTGTTTGCGCCTCGCAAACGGCGAAAATCGCCGTTTGCGAGGCGCAAAAGCCACTTTGCCATTCAGAAATGCATTTTGCGAGTCGGCTCCGACTCGCAAAATGCATTTCCGACTCGCAAATAGGAAGGGGTGTTCCCTTCCTATTTGCGACTCGCAGTGGGATGCAATTCCATTTGCGACCGCGTACGCGGTCGCAAATGGACTCGCAGTTACCATCCACTTCAAGTGGATGGTAACCCACTCGCAAATTGGAAGGGGTACCCATGGGACCCCTTCCAGTTTGTGACTGGACCCCAAATTGTTTTTTCAGGGCAGGGAGTGGTCCAAGGGACCACTCCCTGCCCTGAAAAGAAACCGAAACTAAAGGTTTCGGTTTTTTTGAAGTGCAGCTCGTTTTCCTGTTAGGAAAACGGGCTACACTTCAAAAAAAAAAAAACTGCTTTATTGAAAAGCAGGTCGCAAACATGGAGGTCTGCTGACGACAGCAGGCCTCCATGTTTGCGAGTGCCTATACTCGCAATGGGGCCGCAATTTGCGACCCACCTCATGAATATTCATGAGGTGGGTCATTGCGACCCCATTGCGAGTCGCAGTCGGTGTCTGAGACACCGTACTGCATAGCAATTTGCGACTTGCAAATTGCGAGTCGCAGGGACTCGCAATTTGCAAGTCGCAAATTGCCGACTTGCTACATCTGGCCCCATAGTGCAGTAAATCCATGAACGCTTGCTCCACTTTATAGCTCGAGGAAACGGAGTGTTTGTGTTTGAATCTAGTAAAACAAAATTTGTGTTTATGCGAGAGGCTTTTCCAGGATCTCCTTTAAATTTCTTTGTAATATTCATTGTGCTATGAGAAATGATAGCCACATGGCAAGTGCTTTGCCGGCATGACCGGTATATGATTATCAAGACTGAAACAGAATTGAGAATAGTGGGCGTCACATCTGGAATATATACACAACTGCTCATGCAAGAAATCGCTTCAAATGCACAAGTAAAGCTGTTTTAACTATTTCTAATTTATTAGCATCGATGTACTTAGGAGCACACTGCAACTCTAATCTTAAATGCAACGTGCTATAAAAGTGCGGCTGTACAATCAATACCTCCTCGAGGGTAGTAAGCATTATAGAAATGCAATTACATTTATTGAAGTAAGCGAGCAGGATTGCCATTGTGGTGGGGTTTATATTGTGCCTTTCTTGGATTTTATATTTTGCACTTTATTATTTCGATGAGTTCATGGAGCATTGCGCTTTGCATCAGGTTTCCTGGGCGCTCCCCTGGTGTGCATGGTTTGTAAGGCTGTTAGTTGCACCTTGGTCGATATAGAACGTGCTTGCTGAGGTGCATTAGGCGCTCATGATGTGATGTTCCCAACAAAGTGTATAAGCCTGGGGTGGCGAACCCAATTTAGGGGGGGGGAGTTTCCCCGCAAGAATTAGCAAAATAGTTATTTTCAGAATGAAATGGGTGAATGCAAGCAAGATGATGGAGCAAACCCGCACATATTTGCAAATTGATTTGCTTTAGTACTAGGTTGTCACCCGGCGAATCACCAACAACTGCCTCTTATCCATACATACTTCAAAAACAAATATTAATAATAAGCACTTTTAATGTGTTTGAGGTCTGCTTTTAGGATCTGTGGCTAATAATGAAGGAAGCAAAGGCAGAAACTAACGTACATAAACGGTTTGTGTTGACGTTTAGTGGTTTGGTAGGTATTTCAATAGGGACACCAGTATGTTGATGGATAGGCTATTAACTGGGTTATGGACGGTGACAGCCTGATATATTATTAGTTCGTATTTAGTGGCTGTTTCCGTATGGTAGTGGGATGCTGTATACATTTACAGTAATAATCTGGCCGAGACACTAGCTCACTGTTACAGTTCATTTACAGTTGACCAGTCAGGAAACAGCTGCTGGAGAGCACAGGAGCACCCAGAAGAGACTGGGGGTTCTACTGTGGAAGGGGTTGAGTCATGCTTACAGGTTCAGGTTTAACAGCAGTCCTGATACAATATGATAATCCTCCTTGTAATGGTGTGTTTTACAGGGCATAACCAAGGATGTTTATTGACATTAAACACGATAATGATAGTTCAAGGTGATTAGAAGTGCCATATAACATTTCAAGGTCATTTGCAAGTATTCAAGATATACGTTCAGCCTCACCATTCTCTCCAGCAGAACGTCCACAAGTCTGCATGCACGTGCACATGCCCACTAGCCATCCTAGAGAAGTTAATGAGAAATAGACATTTGTGGTTACCTGGGTGGGCAGTTTATTGGCGTTACATAAGCAGATGAAGTTATTTGGGGATGGTGCTATATCACTCCTCCAAAATAGGTATCTAACTGTTGCCTTTTTTCTTTCAATTATGACATCTGCAAGTGGAGACGACATGCTAACTGCCCGAATAGGATATGATCTTGCCCACACATAGCTGCAAGGACACAGCAGAGCACACAGGTGCTTTTGGGGAAGATTACCGATACAGCTTGCCATACTTCACCCTCCCAGAGCCATGGCTAGTAATGCAAATCCAGCGCTCAAGTTATTTTTAACTTTTCATTGACAACTGGTGAGTAACTGCTAACAACATGACAGGAACCCATTGGCTGGTGGATAGGTGATATCCATAGTATGGTAATCTAGGCAGCATGAACGAGCTACATGCAAACTGCAGGGTATAGGCTGGAACTTTATGACTTTCCCCAGTCCCAAATTATCCTAATGTTGTTGAGAAAGGCTGTTTGGGGTATAAATACATTCTTATGGGAACAGCAAACTCCATCCAGTGTGTTACTTTTAAAGACTGAGTTTGTGCTCTTTAATTACAATGACATATGGAGGAAGAATAAATACTACACATTGGAGTCCTTCTTTATCTTATGTGACATGTCCTATACTTAAAGATATGAGATTGATTAACTCTATATAATATGTGTGTGATGCTACTGGGTTAGAGTAGCGCTCGGAAACAGGTAAAATACAGGAAGACTGGTGCTAGTGAGAGATGGCGAGCAGCATTGGAGGATGTAGGTGGGGAAATCGGTGTAGAAGCAAGTCACTGGATTGGGAGGTGTCACCAATGCTGAAGTCGGCCCTGGCAGCGTCCTAAAATCCAAGTCAGGGCGTAGTTTTAAAAACGGATTAAAGTCCCTACAAATTAAAATGTGAGCAGTGATATCACCTACTATATAAAACACTCCTCAAATGACTAACCAGATTAACAGAAGTAGCTAGGGTATTTTAAGAATTATCCCAACCAAACAGATAAGTACTCCTTGCTCTCCCTGAAAAGGACGATGAGCTGCAAGGGAGTAACAAGGATAAGCAGTATGCAGTATAACATATACTTCC
The DNA here is from genome assembly GCF_031143425.1 of Pleurodeles waltl. Classification (NCBI taxonomy): domain Eukaryota; kingdom Metazoa; phylum Chordata; class Amphibia; order Caudata; family Salamandridae; genus Pleurodeles; species Pleurodeles waltl. The sequence continues at coordinate 1,406,986,245 of NC_090445.1, read as the reverse complement.
CAAGTCTCTGGTAATGCAATAATATCAAAGGCCCTTGAGGAAAGTGCACCAAGCGCTATACTCGACCCTGGAACCATAACCAGGGGTATTCCAACCCACTAAGGTCAGTACACCTGGACAGGGGAGGAATGTCCTGAATCAAACTCATAGGTTCGAGGCAAAAAAGGTTGGTGAAAATAACTGAGAGGAAGTACCTGAGTACAACTAACTCTACTAAGCAGATAACGTGTCATTAGGACTCAGCTTGTGAGAGGCAACAAGAAAACTAAGTATCAGGGTCACCACATGCCTGATGAGGACGAGTACCATTGGATACCTCCTCCCTCTAGTCGATGGTGTGGCACTAGGGGATCAAAGGAAGGGCCCCTGGTGCTTCAGTCAGTAGGGGTATACTCCTCCACACTGACAGCTGTGGCTTCAATGGGCCTTGGGCCCCTTGGTTAGGCAGATTACACAGGCTCGTAGGGGACTTCTGAAGAGGGTGAGAGGGCAAAAGAAGGGTAGGGGAGCAAAGCTGGGACAGGCGGAATCTAGACGGTCACTACTGGTGTGGGGGTGACTTTGGGGTGTCTGGCCCGCCCCAGGCCCTGCAATTGCAGACTGGGGCCCGGTCAGCATCCTTGTTGGCACCAGCCCCGCCCATTGGGGTAGCACCCATACTGGATGGTACTGGCCAGGTCATCATACAGGACACAACCGCAAGTGTATCAGGGACAGCGGCAACTAGTGGTAGGGCTGGTACAACTGCGGGGGCTACCCCTGTTAGGGGTGTAGCGCAAGAGGACTTGGTAGGTCACCGCCCATCCATTTTACCATGGCTTCCTGAGATGTGCATGCTGTCCGCCTCCGTGGTTGGGGGGCCCCTTAGCAGGTTCAAGGGAGTAAGACATTACGGAGAGGATGTGGCATCTGGTTTCGCATTTAGGCACCACAAAGGGTAGCCAGGGGTTGCAAGGGAGCGGGGCTGGGACAGCGTGAGCTGGACACTCTTCACCTCTTAGAGACCTTGGTGATCACTCTGAGCATGAGCACCTAGGGCTGCATGTACCAATGGAGGTGAAGGAGAAGATTTGAAAAGGGGCTTACATTTAAATGTTGTATCTACTTGTTGACAAATGAGACAAAGACGAGACTAAGCTTTGTAAGCAGTGTACGTATTTTAGGGAATGTGCCCATTGGCCTCAGAGGAAGAAGGTTGAGGAGTCATTGGTGAACTGGTTGATGGCTTTTTCGATTTATCAGGCCATTCTAGCAGGCGTTTTAATGATATGGGAGATCAGTTAGCCTGTTATCAGAATAGGATTGTGGGTGCACATGATGAGTATGGAGGTACTACATAGAGAGGTTACGATAAGGAGTTTAGAAGGATAAAGGACAATAGGTGCACCCTAAGGTGGGACCAGATTCATATGATCACATGGGTGAGGTACATGAATCGACTGCAGGTGGTTGGAGGTCAGCCCTTTTGGGCGAGGACAGGAGCCGCCTTGGGCATGGCTGGGGAGAGTATCGTAAAAAAAGGTGCCTGCTGGGAATAAAACCAAGGCATATGCTCCTGGCCCCCAGGAACCTGCCATTTAAAACGCTACACTTTCTGTGGCCAGGCCTCCCACCCCGAGTCTACTGTAAGTGCTTCAAGAAATCACAAGAAAAAGGTAGCAAGAAACAGGATTGAGATTTGGCAGGAAACAGGAATGATTATTCTGTTTTCAGCAGGGCCTCATCCCCAGTTAACTTGTTGGCCATGGCCCCTTCGCTTAATACCTACACCAACCATGCAGCCGCACAGATACTGTATGACGGATTAATGACAGTTTTAGGATCTCAGCACAAGGATACGTAGGCTCACCCACTGTAAGAACTAGCTGTCTTTGAGGTCCAACCCTGATGTGGCTCAGGCTAAGATCCTCAAGGAACTGAATTTGGGGCACGTAGCAGGTCCTTTTGATGGATTTCCCATGCAGAGTTTTGTCTGTTCTCCTCTAGGGGTAGTCCCTAAGAAAGATCCAGGGAAGTTCAGACTAACACATAATTGGTCGGTGCCAAAGAGCCAATCGGTGAACTAAGCTATTGATGGGGCACTGTGTTCAGTCATATATGGGTCGTTGGTTCAGGCAATTCAGATGCTGTGGGAGCATGGGCCTGGAGCTCTGATGGCAAAATTGGACAATGATTCTGCCTTTAGGCTGCTACTGGTCCACCCAGACGATTTCCATCTCCTGGGATTTTACTTTGATGGGAAGTACTACTTTTATAAGTGTATGCCAATGGGCTGCTCCATGTCTTGTTCCTACTTTGAGAGATTCAGCAAATTTTTTGACCAAATTACAACACTAATGGGTACATCACCACCTGGATGATTTTCTGATTCTTGGTCCCTGTGAGTCAGATTGGTGTGCGTATGTGCTGGAGTCTCTCAGAGTCTTATGGGCGAGTTTGGGGTCTCACTTGTGCATGGTAAGACAGTAGGGGCCAGATGGAGGAAGGAAGCAATTTGCGAGTTGCAAATTGCGAGTCCTTCCGACTCGCAATTTGCAACTCGCAAATTGCTATGCAGTACGGTGTCTCAGACACCGACTGCAACTCGCTATGGGGTCGCAATGACCCACCTCATGAATATTCATGAGGTGGGTCGCAAATTGCGGCCCCATAGCGAGTATAGGCACTCGCTAACATGGAGGCCTGCTGTAGTCAGCAGGCCTCCATGTTAGCGACCTGCTTTTCAATAAAGCAGTTTTTTTTTTTTTTTTAATGTAGCCCGTTTTCCCTAAGGGAAAACGAGCTGCATTTCAAAAAATCCGAAACCTTTTGTTTCGTTTTTTTCAGGGCAGGGAGTGGTCCCTTGGACCACTCCCTGCCCTGAAAAAATATTTTGGGGTCCATTCACAAAGGGGAAGGGGTCCCATGGGGACCCCTTCCCGTTTGCGAATGGGTTACCATCCACTTCAAGTGGATGGTAACTGCGACTCCATTTGCGACCGCATAAGCGGTCACAAATGGAATTGCATACCATTGCGAATCGCAAATAGGAAGGGAACACCCCTTCCTATTTGCGATTCGGAAATGCATTTTGCGAGTCGGTAATGACTCGCAAAATGCATTTCTGCATAGGAAACACGCATTTGCGAGTCGCAAACGGCAAATTTTGCCGTTTGCGACTCGCAAAGTGCTTCCTACATCTGGCCCTAGGTCCCTATACCACAAATGAATTCCCAGGGATTGAATTAGATTCAGTGGTGTGGGTGTCAAGGCTCCCAATGGCCAAATTTACAAGCCTTAGAGGTGATCTTGGTCCATTGTTCAGGTCACTTCTGGGTTGAAGGTGAAACATTGCCACACCAGGCCCTCCAGTGAGGTCAAGCAGGATATGAACATTTGGGAGCCCTTCCGGCTTGACTTTAATGGGACGATTGTGTGGCCGAGTCCTCCTAGGCTCAACGAAGAGCTGGGTCTCTTTACAGATGCAGCAGGCAGTGAGGGTTTAGGTGCCATTTTGGCATGGACTGGTGTGCGCAGTGGTGGCCCGTGGAATGGGTGCTGTCTGGGCTAGTAATTAATACTGGTTTTCTGGAACTATTCCTGATTCATGTGGAATTGTCAATCTGGTCTGAGCGATTCCGCAACCAGTCTGTGATTTTCTGGTCTGATAATATGGCAGTGGTGGAATGCATAAATCAACAGGCTGCTAGGTGCAAAATGATGTTGAGATTATTGAAAGAAATTGTACTGCTATGTCTAAGACTGAATATGATGTTCAGAGCAAAGCATGTGCCTGGTGTCCTGAATAATGCCTCTGTCCCATTTTAAGATGCAGGTTTTCAGGTTCCACCACCCGAGAGCGGAGGAATTACCAATGCCCTTCGTAGATCATCTGTGGTGGATTGGTGCCCAAGACTACCAGACCTCGTGGCAGCCAGTATGACACCCAAGACAAGGAGGGCTTATGAGCGGCTTTCACAGCCTATGCTAAATTCCTTGCTCATTCAGGGCTGTCTTGTTGGTTAGATGCTTCGTCAGACTTGGCATTTTTGGAGGCTCTGAGGGAGAAGGGGAGGTTGGTTGCATGAGCTAGGTGCCATGCTGCAGCTATTTCTTTCTTTGCGCAACTGTGGGTGGTGCCTGACTGAATTAAATCCTTCTTGATGAGGAGGGCTGTCAAGGGTTTGCAGCAGCTTCATGGGGCCAGACCATAGTCTAGGCACCCCATTGACACAGTAAAGCTGGGGTGTATCTTGGGAATGCTAGGTGGTATTTGTACCTCTTCTTGGGAGACCCCCCTATTCAGGGTGACTTTCACTTTGGCTATTTATGAGGCCCTCAGACTTGGTGAGTTGGTGGCCAAAAACAAGAGGGACATAAAAGTGGGGTTGCAACTAGTGGGCATTCTTTGGCTAGAAGGGGCGAGGGTCCTGGCAATCAACATCCCTCATTCTAAAGCAGAACCCGAGGAGAAGGGTGATCATATGCTGTTACGAAGAGCTCCTGGTAATGTATGCTGCCCGGTCTATAATTTGGAGTTCTTCTTAGTGCAGCACCCCGTGGGTTAGGGGGCCTGTTCTTGGTGCATGCAGACGGCACACCACTGACCAGGTACCAGTTTTCAGAAGTACTTAGGCGCACTCTGTCTATGGCGGGTTTTGACTCTCTGAATTTGGTACTCAATTGTTTAGGATTGGGGAAGTCACAGCGATGGTGGCAATGGGCCTTTCAGGTGCAGCGGTTAGGAGGATTGGCAGGTGGTCCTCTGATTGCTATATGCCTTTGCGTCAAGCGAATCCCAAGCTGGATACTGCTTGTCTTTCTTTGGTCAGGGTGGACTGTGCCTCACCCAGCTGAGGCTCGTACTGAACTCAATTCTTCCACAAGGGAGCCTGCCACCAGGCATTATCATTTTGCATCTTAGGGGTAATGACTTGGTTCCCATGGGTCGGCAGCAGCTTTTTGAGTTGGTGATCTCGGAATTTGGTTGGTTAGCCAAGAAATCTCCTCAGGCAGTGCTCGCCTAGTCCAGCATTATCCCCAGTTTTCAGTGGAAGGACGGCCAGTAAGTTAAGGCCCTCGATGACTCGGTGAAGAGAATAAATAACAAGGCTGCCAAGTTGTTCAGATCACCTAGGTTAGTGGTCGCTCTACACAGCTACATTCAAGGGGAGAGCTTTTTCCTCCCAGATGGAGTGAATCTTTCTCGGGTTGGGAATATGTTATTGGAAAACTTCCTGGCTTGGTTGGTCCATCACCCTGGGTAGGGGAACGACTGCAAGAGGAGGAGGCCAGATTGTCGGTCTACTATGCTGGCCTGTGGACGGTGAGATCATGATTGGGGGACAATTAGGTACCTTTTTTCTTAGATGAGCAGGACGGCAAGGTAATTGAACCCTCTAAAAGGTGTTGGCTGTGAATCGAGAATGACATCCAGGGATGCAGGGGATTGTGAGGGGCCGCTGGCATCTGGTCCCTAGGGCCAACCACCCTCACATGCGCAAAGGTCTTGTAGTTAGCAGTGGCGTTGAGGGCGATTGCCTGAGGGTGGAGGGGGCGCCTGAGGTAGGTATCCTGGCAGGCAGATGGGCCCCCTCCACAGGGACTACACAAAAGTGGATTTGCCGGAGGGAATAGGATGGTCCCTTATGGAGGTCCTACCCCACAGCCTCCTAGCTGAGAGGGGGACAGGGACCGGGTGTTTAAGAATCAGTCATGATATCATCCGCAGTCACTGATTTTGGATTTGCATGAACTCATTTAGTTAGTGACAGGAAAACCGATGTATTAACGTACTCTAAGGCTAGGCATTTACAAAAATGTAAAATACTATGTAAATATGATGGGGGTTACTGCGTAAATTTTGTTGATTGATGATTGATTTATGTGTTCTCATAAATAAAATACGGCCTTGGGTTTACGACCCCCTAAACCCACAATGTTGTAATTTGTGACTAAGGCGATGTAGTGTCATGTGGGGTGTGGTTTTGGGAGGGGGGCAGGGCTTTAAGTGGGCTGGGTCCTTCTGGTGCCCAGCACTGGTAGTACTGGTAGTACTAAAAATCAGGTGTTGAGGCGGGTCCCTATTGGGCTCTTTATTTTACCCTAGGGGGTATCAGAGGCTGGCGCATTAACCACCGCCGGGGACCCGGAAATTACAGTTCTTAAGCCGCCTCAGTGGCAAACCAACAAAGGACATCTGGCACTCCCCTTCAAGGGATAGGGAGGAGCCCCCCAAGGACATCAGGCCAATGGGGGCACAGCAACTTACAAACCCTCCAATGGGAAGACACCGCCCCGCCCTCAGCTTGGAGGGCGGACTAAAAAGATTCTGCTGCCCAGGCAGAAATTACTTTGTGGGCCACGAGGGACAGCGCGCAGGATTGCGAAACGAGGCAAGATAAGTATCTTCCATTTTCCCTTGTTTGATTAGGCGTTTACTTATGCCGTTGTGCGTTCCTGCCATGAGGTTCCTCCCTTACCTTGGGTGCCGTTTCCCTCACGGCTTGCATGCTCGGTGCCCCCCTTAGCCGGCCGGAGATGACCCGGCAGTGCTGTGTAGACCGTTGAGCTGGTTCTAGTAGATTGGGCTCTACTGAGCCCGAGTTCTGTTCAACAACGCTGGTTGCTTAGCAACACGCACACTTCAACTACAACGAGGTGTAATGGCCAGCTGCGAGGTTTCTCACCCTCTGCGGCTGGCCTGCTCCTTCGGCCTGGCAGTGAGGTGAGCGAAACCCGATCGGAAGCATCAGAGCCCTCGAGCGCAGAAGTGAGGCCATGCAGAGGAGGATTTGTCGGCCTTACTTGGCTACCCTGTGTCCCCCGGAAAAATGCTGGTTTGAGCGGCCCGTGCAACAGAGGGGGGGAGGGGTGCTGGGGTCCCGCGCCTGTTTTCGTGTACGGCCCTCCCAGGTGTGGTGATATTACGGCCTCAGGTTATTCACTGGCCCGTGAACTAGGGCAGTGGTGTAAGATTCGTGGCTCCGGAGGGCTTGGCCAGTCAGAGCCCTCGTGTGGACGCTTTCGAGGGTTGGTAAATCTCAGGTGCCGGGAATGGTCTTTGTGTGCTTTGATTTCTCCCCCTCCTAAGGCTTGTTTTCCCAACTCGCCAGACGGGAAGAAGTATGCGAAAATGATGGCATTTTGCCTCTTATGTAGATTATATTTAATACGACGCTTGCGTTATATTGTAATGTATGGCTAGCGGTGCAGCTTTTACACCAGGAATTTGAAATAAAAGGTTGCCCGCTGTCTATCCCACGAGCTTTAGAACTTGATAACACTTATGTAGGGGAGCTCTCTGGGCCACCCCCCGTTTCGTTTTACCGTCATGGTTCTTCTAAAGCGCTACATACAAATTAGTACATGACTCCGTATAAGTGCAGCGCACAGCTCGTTATTTGCATGGGCCGTCAACAGAATCCGGCTGTTTCGTGTTGCCCGCAGTTAAACCTCTAAAGGATGTTATTGCGCATGGTGCTGGCGCTTCTGGGTCATGTTGCAGCCAATCCCCAGCCAGGCTTGTGCCGTGAGCCGTTGTGGAGCGGGAGGTGCTGCTGATGTGCAGTGTGACCAACGTCTATAGCAAAAGAGCACATAGTCCAATCACAGCGTGTTTTTCTAATTCCGGGGCATAAGAGACTTGCCGGGGCTGCAACCGGAAGAGTCAGTCAGTTTCTTGTGGCATTTGGTTGTTTCTTGGAGCGGAGTGCACGCCCGGCTAAACGGTATTTGTGTGCTTTGACGTCCCTCTCCGTCTATTGCGCAGCGCAGAGTTTTCCCTACTGGTGGTTCAGTCGGGGTGCGGAGTGTCTCTATTGCAGCCGCAATGCAGGGCCCAGTATTCACACACACACAAAAAAAAAAAAAACGCTTACAGCCATGTTCCAAGTGCACTTAACTTTGTATATGACCGGCTGACTTAGTTGCACAGTTGGGTTCCTTACTAGTGCATCTTAGAATCGTATCTACTACATGGCGGGTGCTTATGGGATTTGTGTGCGTCTCTCTGGTAGGCAGTATCTTAGCTGTTTGCATTGCACGATCCGTGACGGTATGGGTAATAACGTGTGGAGAGGGCTATTGGACGGAGGCGTATTCGAGATGTTCCCATAGCAAGTCCATAGACCGAACTCTAAGATATATGGTAGTGTTTTTATTATCCGTTGCACCCCGTGATCCACGGTACACCTGGCTTCTTATACGGGGAGACGCATTGCTCGCAGGTGCGAGCTAGGGGTTGCTGGCCTACCGGCTTAAGTTGGGAACTACCCATCCCGTAAGGTTCCACGAATGCTTCCCCAACGCCAAGGGAGAGGCGGCCATGGGTGCTGTGCCCACGTGGGGGGGTGGTGGCCATGTCGTTTCTTGAGCGGCAGCGTGCCTCTGGTTAGCCTTGCCGGGGGCGTGGCTCCAGACGGCAGTTAGTAGCTGCTCTAGTTTAAGCCCTTGCCCAACCACGTGTGGAAGCGGGACTGATGTACCCCAGCAGATGATAGCAAAACTTGATTTCCCGTTATGTAGTTGACTTACTGTCTGGCAAATTTAGGATATTAGGAAGTTCTCGGGCTTGTTAAGAGCTTGGTTTACTCGAAAGCCCGAGTTCGAACCCCAAGCTAGGCAGGATCAGTCTTCACTTCACAGCCCCTTACTCGCTGAGCTGAGGGTTCAAGGGAAAACCCAACGCTTCAAAAATATCATTTAAAGATGATGCTTATTCAAAGGTTACAATAACATGCAGAGAAGGACAAACGAAAACAAGGGTAACTTAAGGGAACAGGAAAGGCAGATAAAACTCACTCACAACAAAAAGCATGTAAGGTAACAGGCATGGGGTATGAGGTGTAACAGCCAGAGATGCCGCCTTTTGAGGCAGGGGGAACCAGGTTCGAGTCACGGCTCCAGCGCAACATCCTGTAAAATGGCACAGATCACTTTATCTCCCCAGACCTAGGGAAAAGGATTGGGTCCTTATATAATGTAACAGGTTTCTCAAGTAAGTGCTACAATCCCCCCAGGTAGAGCTTGCACTATTTTGGTAAGCTGCAATAAGTAAATAAAATAATTGAAGCAGCAACCTTACCAGGCCAAGGAAAAGTTAACGCACGATTATTAGTGCATGTTAGTATTGCACGTGAGCCGGAAAGCAAAGATAACGGAAGAGGTGTAAACAAAACAGCATGGGGGTAAAGGCGTAGCAGCCACCGTTGCTGCCTCTTGAGCGGGGTACCAGTTTCGGGGATGGACAGTGGCCTCTCATCCTGTGATCCTGGGCAAATCACTTAATCTGCCCAGGCCTATATATTAAAAAAAAAAAAAAAAAAAAAAAAATGTTTCCTTGTCCAAAGACAATTTACAAGGCCCAGGGGAATTTGGCGGGGCTATATGTTGACTATCCTAGGATAACATTATGTTATTTATAACATTGGTAATGCGGCAGACTCCACTACTACAATATTCGCTGGGGCTGCTGACACCTTTTCAAAAGTGGTGTCACAGGACTCTGCAGAAGCATTGGGCAAAGGTAGAGCGCAAGCACGCGGCCCGCAGAAGGACTGCACCACTTGATCAAATATGCAAGAGCACCAATGTTGTCGGCATACATAATATAAGGGACAAGCTGAAAGGTTGAGCCAGGCGAGCAACTCCAGGCTCAGGTGCACGTCCAGACAATGCATCGGGAACATTAGGTGGGAAGTAAAAAATAAATAAAAGAAGCAGAAACTCAATCTCAAATAGCGAGATTCAAGCGGAATTTAACAGGGAGAAACTAGTTAATGTTGCACAGCTATGGAGTAACAAAACAGGCAGCAGGTTTACTATTTGACCTTGCACAACGTATAACTATCACGCATAATGAATGAAAAATGGCATTACAGATTATAAGATTTAAGTAACAGAACCTGGCATGCACCGAGTTGTACATGTAAATAATAAGTGTCTGTGTCCCTCCCTCCTTGTTTCCTTTCATGTACTGTAACTTCGAGGGGAGACGACACACTGAAGAGCTGAAGAGGAGCCGGTCGGGCCCGCACAGATGTGGATGGAACAGAGTGCAGCGGGCGCGATGGGGAAGTATTCAGAGGAAGCACACCATACTTCAACCTGCCACAATAGATGGATAACCCAGCGCTCGTGTTCTAATTAAGGGCATTCCCATGATAATGGTGGCGGGCGACAACTCATTGCAGCAGCCGCTAATGAGGCCGGGAGTAAAAAGGTAGCCCAGACCCAAAGATCTGGGAGGCATACTTTAATCAGAACCGAACGCAGCACATTCAGGCTGTGTCAGTGAGGATCAAAAGTGGCTTGGAGGCTGTCACAAGGACGGTGCGGCAAAATCAGTGATCCTAGGGAGGCCTGACGGCCGGGACACTGAGGTGGCCTGGTGAAGATCTGAAAGGTAGCCAAAGGCAGCATCGAAAAGATGAAAAATGAGCAAACCCCAAAGAATGAAAGGGGGGAGCCGCCGGGCGACGTTAGCCCCTCAGGTGGCGTGGCGGTAAAAGGGGCACGTTGGTTGGTAAAGGAGGCACACCGGTTGGCGGTGTGCCGGAGAAAGGCTACTTACCTGGGGATGCCTTACGGCAGTGTAAGGAGGCAGTTGGGGGAGTAAGCGGAGCACTGTACTCGCGGCCCAGACCCGCCGGTTGGCAGGGCACAAAATGGACAGACAAGGTAGCGAGTTGAGCCTAACAGCACTAAGATTCTACCCCCCTCACGATCAGAGTAAAGAACCAACAAAAATGGATGACCCCAAAAAGCAGCATGGAGGATGGCCTCAACAATAGGTGTCAGAATTATGACAAGCAAATCAAATGACAAGGACTTGATTGATTTATAGCAGAGAGGATGTCATGCAGCAAAGTTATGATCCTGGAGAAATGATTTATGTATGACCTACCAACGGTAATTTATGACCTGTCTCCAAATTACGATTCACAATCATAACGAAAGCAATGTATGGCACGCAAAATGATTTATGGCATTGTAATAATTATGGCCTTGTCATTATGATTTATGACCGAAAACAGAGAGTGATGAGGTCAAAGGTTGTGTCGCAAGAGTCTATGCATGTAATAAAACTGCGGCCCAGTAATCCCACAAGAAAATGCAAACACACTCGGCTGTTGTGAATTTGTTCAAAAATGTATATGGGGAATTACAATAATTGGAGTGGGCCAAGTGCGGGGGTTATGGCAAAGGGCCGCTCCGTAGGGGGCATCAGGGGCCGGCCCATTAACCACTGCCGGGGACCCGGAAATTACAGTTCTTAAGCCGCCTTAGCGGCAAACCAACAAAGGACATCTGGCATTCCCCTTCAAGAGAGAGGGAGGAGCCCCCCAAGGACATTGGGCCAATGGGGGCACAGCAACTTACAAACCCTCCAATGGGAAGACACCGCCCCACCCTCAGCTTGGACGGCAGACTAAAAAGATTCTGCTGCCCAGGCAGAGATCACTTTGTGGGCCACGAGGGACAGCGCGCAGGATCGCGAAACCCACCCACGCACACCGGAACAGCAGCATTGTCGTAGGGCTGAGAGGGCAAGCGGACGGCGGTAAAAGGGGCACGTTGGTTGGTAAAGGAGGCACACCGGTGGGCGTTGTGCCGGAGAAAGGCTACTTACCTGGGGATGCCTTATGGCAGGGTAAGGAGGCAGTTGGGGGAGTAAGCGGAGCACGGCACTCGCGGCCCAGACCCGCCGGTTGGCAGGGCACAAAATGGACAGACAAGGTAGCGAGTTGAGCCTAACAGCACTAAGAGTCTACCCCCCTCCCGATCAGAGTAAAGAACCAACAAAAATGGATGACCCCCAAAAAGCAGCATGGAGGATGGCCTCAAAAACAATATGTGTCAGAATTATGACAAGCAAATGAAATGACAAGGACTTGATTGATTTATAGCAGAGAGGATGTCATGCAGCAAAGTTATGATCCTGGAGAAATTATTTATGTATGACCTACCAACGGTAATTTATGACCTGTCTCCAAATTACAATTCACAAAAAGCAATGTATGGCAAATGAGTTATGGCATTGTGATAATTATGGCCTTGTCATTATGATTTATGACCGAAAACAGAGAGTGATGAGGTCAAAGGTTGTATTGCAAGAGTCTATGCATGTAATAAAACTGCGGCCCAGTAATCCCACAAGAAAATGCAAACACGCTTGGCTGTTGTGAATTTGTTCAAAAATGTATATGGGGAATTACAATAATTGGAGTGGGCCAAGTGCGGGTGTTATGGTAAATGCAGATTTGTAACGTTCGTTTGAGCCACATTATCAATTACTTTGGGCCACGTCCCTTTAACAGACCCCCGAGTTTTTTCATGTCATTTAAAGCCCTGGTGTGGGGTGGGTGGATATTTGTCGGAAGGCATGCCTCGATTGTATCTGGCCGTATGCACGACAATGCGCGCGTGCCTTGCCACAGCCCTATTTTGCAAGTGTGAGAATATTAAAATGGCTTGTATGTACTAAAACACTGGCCTCCGGCATCGCCTGGTTGCTTGAAGTATCCCAAGCCTCTCGGCGTGTTTACGCCATTGTTTAAAGCCACAGAGGGAGCTATTTAGTGTCCCCGTGACAGACACTGGATTACCCACAGGGCGACAGAGGAGAGAAGGGAGCTTTTGTGCTGTTGAGCACAATGCCCGTGGGCACCGTGATAGAGAGTTGCTTTTTTTTTTATTTCTGGTTTCATAGAGAACGCACCACGAGAACATCATTTCATGTGCAACTCCGCCGCCCACTCAGGGTGTGGGAGGTTCTTGACAGGTAGCCGTGACGTTGTAAAAGCCCACCGTCCTATTTATTGAGGTTCACTAAACAGTAGTTGAGTCTGGACTGGTGATTTCTGTCCGACTCTGCGGTCCTCTGAGAACGAAGACATGGCGAGCCCATATATCGTGCGCTTCTCCTTCCAGCAGCGCACAAACGCCGTGTGCGTGGTGGGAACGGACGTCAGCCTGGATGTGTACGGGTAAGGAGCCAGTGTGCGCCGTCCGCAGGTATCGCACATCTCTTCTGTCGAGGAGCAAATCGATAACGGTGGTTTTGCAAGTCTGCTATGTACTATAGTCTTAGGAAAACTATTACCCCGACACCTAGTTGGGTAGTGGTGTTGCAAGTGTGCTATGCGCCCTAGTATAAGGAAAACGTGCCGCCTGGCCCCTAGTTGGGTAGTACTAACAGCAACAACCAGGGCTCAGGGGACTCCGGGCTGCGGAACGGTGGTCACTACACCTGTTGCACCATTGATACCTACGCCCCTAGTTGACAATGAGGAACAGGCAAAGGCACACTTTTGGAGCGACCTACGACTTTATGTCACCAGGGCATCATATTTTCTAGCGCAGGACAGTTTTCGGAATCCGTTGCATGCTGGTACTTGCAGTTCAAAAGGGCCAAAACAACACTTCATGGCGTACATAAACGTGTTACGTTGACCCTGAAGATTGCGCGGATTCTGTCCTTGTGGAGACCTTATTAAACCATACCGTTACATGCAAAATTGCGTTTTCTCAGTTATGCAAATTACATTACACCTAGCATTCTTGCATGCAAAAGCGTAGGAGGCATTTAAATATTTGAGCGCGGGGGTGGGGTGGGGCTCGACAGTCTTGAGAAGAGCCTTGCCAGGGGTCTGACTTGGCTCTAAGAGCAGAAATACGAGTGGAGCCATCAAAAGTTGGAAATCAAACCACAAATGTCGTAAAGAAATGTGACAACGTAAAAATGAAAGAAAAAGTATCCGCATTTCTGAGTTCGAAGTAAGCACTGGATCGAGCGATATTTATTGAGTGTAACATTTTTTAAACAAGAAACATTCAAGAACGTTCTGATGTCATGTCCGCGTCACGTGAATGAATGAAGATCCATTTGTATAGCGCAACAGCTATTTCACTAGGTAGCGTCCTGGCGCTTAGATCAAAAGCAAACTGAAGCTGAAATTTCTAGATCGGCAACCGTAAATAGATGTTTTAAACCCGATTTGAACACCTGCTCAGAGTCAAGTAATCTCAAAGCTTCCAGCAGCGATTTACACACTTTGCCTGCCAATTCAGAGAAGGATCTAACACCTGATCTTAATTTATGACACATGGGCATCTTTTCTTCATTTGCAGACCGTAGTGCCCTAGCAGGGGAATCTTGCCTTTTCTGTAGGTACAAAGGTCCTCTGTGGTGCAGTGCTCTAATAAAATTTAGCTTGCCCTTGAATCTGATCCTCTAGTTAATTGGAAGCCTATGTAACTTCTTAAGATTCTTCTTAGTAGATTTTCTTTTAGGACAGTTCAGAATCAAAGGGGCAGCAGCATTGTGTACTACCTGAAGATTATTCAGCTGTGTACTACCTGAAGATTATTCGCTTGCAGTCCAAAATAGAGCATGTTGGACGTGACCAAGGCATGCACCGCTGATTTCCGAGTATGTCTAGGTAGTAGCTTTTAGAGTCCCTTTTTTTTTTCATGATCTGAGTAATGTGAAACATAATAGTTTGGACTTGAGGTTTGAAAGATAAGTCTTTATCATATTTAACACTCAGATTTCTCGCCTCAGATTGATAAATGTGTGTGTCTCCCAGATCTTTAGGCCAGAGAATTCGGAGATAATCGGGGTTGGATTCACCTAACACTAACATTTCAGATTTATCTGCTCTCAGTTTCAAGCAACTAAGTTTCACCCACTTGGCCACCGTGGTCAATCAACAATGAGCCACCATGTTCTCTATTTGGTAAAATGTTAGCATTAGCTGGGTGTTATCTGCATACAAGGCCAGGTTGAAGCCCCATTGGTCGACTATCTTCCCCAACAGCACCATGTAGATGTTAAACAACAAGGGACTCAATTGCAAGCCTTGAGGGACACCATATTCACGCTTTATGAAACATGAGGTAAAAGGAGAATCAAAGATCGCTTGCTCCCTCATCAATAGGAGGAACTTCAACGAGTAATCATGGCCTCTTTCTGCTTCTGGTCTTTTCTTTCTTGTGTTTCTTAGATTCAAGCTTGGCTGCATGTGTTTTGTTAATCACTGGAAATCTCAAGTTTGTCTACAAGGTAGGATGATGTGCTGGAGATGACAGTCCTGTAAATGTCAAAGCTGGTGTTTGAAAGTATTCAGACCTGTAGGGGAGGCCAGTGATTTCTCCAAGGTGGGAGTCATCTGGTAATACTTTCTCAGTCTGTTGAAGGGTTTTGCTGCTCCGTTGATGTTCCTCAGTGTTGTAAAGTGCAGGTCAGGTATCACAGGTGTTCTCTGACTTGCATAGTCCTAAATTTTAAAATAAGCAATGTTAAGCTTACCACAACGAGAGACGCACTCACTCACATCACGCCCAGGAGGCAGGAGGTGGAGCTTGGTGCTCGTGCACTGCCGGAGATGCTTGAGCACCAAAGCGCGGCTGGAGTAGCTGTGGCCGGAGCTGAAGCCGGCTTTTGTGAAAGTGAGGCACTGCAAGGCGGTAAGGACTACTGCACAAACCTGCTGTACGAGGCCCCAGTGTGAGAGGCACTTATCTCGCTGCCAATCGCCCCCCGGCCCGCTTCTAAGTTTGGGGGGGCGCAGCATGGTGGCGTTGTTGGGTGCGACTTCTTTTGTGGAATCTTCTGCTTGCCCCTCCCACCCCGCCCCACAGCCTATCTAGTTCCCTCAGGCAGCAGTTGCTGGTCCCCGGTACCTGGACTCCTGGGCCTGTTCGTGTAGGAACGCCAGGGCCTGAAGGGGACCACGCAAGGGCTTCGTTGGGCCAGCCACTCTACCTCGCGATGGACGGACGGCCCCTTGGTGGAGAGGACTTCGGGCCTGGGTCAACAGTGTCCAACAGGGCCCCTTTTATCACTCCCTCATCAGTTGGTCGGGCAAGATGGGTTGACTGCAGGCTGCCGCGACCCCCCCCCCCCCCCCCCCACAGGATCACAGCATTCCCCGCCACCTAGCCCTCCGGCAGCCCAATGGACCCGGACTTCAACTGGCAGCCTTCATCCAATGTTACCAATAAGGTCTTTTAGTGGGGCTGTTCCCAGCCCGCAAACTGAGTTCATTGAAGGCAAGCTCAATGATCAATCGCTTCTTGACCTTTCTTGTCTTCAATCTGATTCTCTGAGCAGTGCTGACAGGGAATTTAACCCTGTACCTTCTCCTACGATTGTGGCAACTGGTTCGGCCTGGCCTCAGCTTCTGCAAACCCTCCAATCCACTGTGCTGACTTTGAACTATCACTCTGACAAACTGGACGTCCAAGTTGATCTGCTGAGCACATTGGCCTCCTACGTAGCTGGTATTGATCAAAAAATTGAAAATCTCTACCCAGCTAATTACTAGAGCACAGTCAAGCTCCAATTGTGCACAACCAACATGTTGTTCTACTATTGTTGAAAGCCTTTCATCTTTACCCCCTTTTTTTAAGTTTGGTTGTATGTGAAATCAAGAGATTATCTTTAGCTTCTGTGCCCCAGGTGCCGGCGCTGAACCTAAGCACCCTCCCCGATTTGGCCCAAGGGGGCCCACTCAATCAAAAACATCGGACGACTTCTTTCTTCCAGCCAAGAGTGTAACCTCCATCAATCTTCCTCGGCCACTTGCTGCTGGAGTCCTGGAGCATGTTATTGCGGCCAACGGTGCTTTCACAACTTCTTCCTTTCCCGAACTTGAGTCCATGGTGCCTGCCTCTTCCTATTTTCCTTGTACTCCTGCACAACCTGTTTCGGTTCAACCAATGCCCTTAGGAACTGATCCCGTGGGTCATCTGCTGTTGAGCAAGAGGGGAAAAAAAAAAAAAAGACTCCGTAAACAACGGCACAATAGGCGCAGCCGACCCCCACAAGGACTCTCAACAAATGTTAAACTGTTGGTTCGTCCTGAGGCGCAGCAGCTCTCGCAGTTGCAGAGTGCCTCCAGTGTGACATCACCATTCAATTTCTTGTTGACCTTACCTGTTGGCTCTCCCCTCCAGATTAAGCCTGTTAAGGACCATTTGGGTGGGACTACTGTGCAGGAAACATCTCCTCTTCAAGGACCGTTTGATCTCGGCTGAGAAAGGCAACCAAGGCAGTGTGTCTGTTTCGGTAGCTCCGCATTGGGATAGTGGATTGCCTGCTTGCCCTGCTGCCAGACTGATTGTATCCAAAGCTGTTCATCGGTTCACTGATGGTGATGTTTTGGACCTTGGTTCTTCCAACGTCCTCAGATTGCCAACTGATAATAGAAGCAGCCCTCCTGTAATTCTGCCACCTAGCATGTGGCCCGTCTCTGCCGATATTCTGGCTTTGGGGGGCTCTGTGGATCTACTTAATGTAGAGGAACTACTACATCCTTTATTCCCCTTGTGTCCCTCCACGATTCCATTGGATCACTCAACTCTTAAACGTGTGTTTACCCCAGAATATCGCTCCAGGGGCCCTCATGACGTATTGAATAGGGGAAAAATTTTGAGACTCTTTAATGCCATCCCGGATCTTAACTACATTGGTTCCAAGGACATTGCGTTCATTGCATTTTTGGACGCTAGGGGGCCCTACCTAAGGGACTCCACCTTGGTTTCTGTAATTTCTGCCACAATAGCTCATTCTATTCTCTATAAGAGAGGTTTATTTCTCTTGTGGGGCATTACAATAACTCCCTGTAAGGAGTCTGGTTACCCTCTGTTACTATCAGAATCCCTACGGGGGCACCTCTACTTTTAACCGCTCTCTTCTCCCCAGGGGTCTGCTAATTGGGATTGATTGCCATCTACCCTCTTGCATGGACGTCCCTATTGACCCTCACTGGTGGGTGGTTCCGCGCAAACACTTGGATATCTGTCCCTTTGTTCATAGAGCATCAATGGGGTTGCGCAAAAGTTTGCCTCGGCTGACCTCTTAACATTTTTGAACAGTTACGATGTAACCACCCTTCAGGATACCTGGGCTGAGCACAGCTGTCCATTGCCAGGGTATTTAGAAATATGGAAATCGACCCATAGAACGAGCAAGAATGACCGTGCTAAGGGAGGATGGCCATCTATGTAACTATTAAATGGGAGTATATTGCCACTGGTTTGGGATGATAACTGGATTCAGGGGATTGTCATAAGGAATGGGACTGCACAGCAGACTCTTATAGTAATTAATGTTTAAATTGCTCCCGGAACAAAGGAAAAAAGGGGCAGGCTGTCTCGACTGATGCAGATTCTGGGCAACTTAGTTGGGGGGAATACCCATGTGGTAATTGTCCTATAACTGGCGATTTTAATACAAACCTGTTTCAGGAAACAATGGAGGCTCTTGAGGGTCCCTATTGTGGTAATCGCCAGTTAATTCCTGATCAATTAAGGCCCTAGGGTTGTCTGCATTGCCCGTTGGCAGAGTATTTAGTAACGCACCTTAATAGTATGGGCTTTAAAGTCCTGAATGGCGTTTACCTGGCGCTGCCCCCTCGCCCCCCAGTGGACAAGATCAGACGGTCGATCCCGCTCCTTTTTAGACTATACCATATGCAAAATTTAATTCTTTCCTTTCATTGAAAGCTTTTTGATTTTGTCCCGAAGTGAGAGCGATCATTGTCCACAAATTGTATCTATCAAATCTAGATTTTCTGCACATGATGTTATGCGGGCAGTGGGTGGGGGTGGTTTGTTTCGAGTCACTAAAGTGCATAAAATGGAATGCTTCTATTGACTGACTGTAATAATATTTTTGACTCTGAGGGATCAGGCTGTGCGACCCCAATTCAGTTATGGGTTAAACTTTCTTGCCTTTCATGGTCAAAGTTCCACCAATCTGCACGTAATTGCGCTCCATCCCGGTCCTTTGTCATCTCTAGGGAAACTAGGAATCTAAAGAAAGCGCGTAATAGGCTGGCAAGGGCAATCAGAAAAAGTCCCGATTCTGAGTGTTTATTCATTGAATATAAACAACTGAGGAAAGATTACAGGAAGGCTGTTTATGATGACCATCAGTCCCATCTTAGTCACTTTTGTGCTAAACTTTTAGGTGCAAGCAAAAATCCAAACCCCGTGAAATTTTGGTCCCTTATTAACAATTTAAATAGCAACCAAAGGGGCACTGGCGTTGCTAACATTTCAGAAGGAGCTAGGACTTCTTACTTGACTATCCACTTTTCCGCTAGCGAGCAGGATAGGAAACTGCTGGATGAGGGTGGCCCATAGATCTACTGTTGCTTTGTTTAATACATGTCCCTTGTTTACAGGGTCTTCATTTCCCTCGCAGGGAGTAAGGAAGTTCTTTCAATTAAGTATCCCCATATCATCTCTAGGGTTAAGCAATTTGGAGCCCCGGGTCCCAATGGCCTTCCACAGGCACTATTTAAACAGGATCCTCCCTTTTGGTCTAACCATCTTGCACATTTGTTCGAGCACTGCCTCTTGACTTCAACAGTACCTGAGTCCTGGTGTGGTGCCGAAGGTCAGATCCCGCCAACTTCAGGATGATAGCCTTGCTGGACAATGAGGCTAAGTTCTATGGTAGTCTTTTGCTGCAAGATCTCCATGCCTGGGCTGAATCAAAGGCTTTAGTTCCCATTGTCCAAACAGGGTTCTCCGCTGGTTCCGGCACTTCGACCAATCTATTAGCACTTTCTATTCTGATCGACAGGGCGATTGTGTGTGGTCTGATGCTGAATTGTTTTTTTGTGGATTTTAAGGCAGCATTCGATCGGATCCCGCAGAGTGCCCTGTGGACTAAACTACAAAACTAGGGCATCCCCCAGTACTCCTGGGTGCTATCATAGAACTCCATACAAACACCTGGGTCCGTATTAAGCTTGGTGATGGTTGCTCCCTCTGTAGGAAAATTTCCACCACCAGTGGTGTGAAACAAGGTTGTGTATTTGCTCCCCTTCTTTTTAATTTGTTTATTGTAGACATATCAACGTCTCTTGATGCCGTTAACTCCCACCCCCCCACCAAGATTGGAGGCCTTAGGCTTAGTCATCTGTTTTATGCCGACGATCTTGCACTATTTAGTTGCACTGAGATTGGCCTCCAACGGCTGCTTAACCAACTTGCATCTTATACTTCTGCGAATCAATTTGAAGTCCATTTGCTTAAAACAAAAGTGGTCTCCTTTGGGAGGAAAAACACTCTGGCTTTAGTTGGTATTATAAAAGCTGTAAACCTGTCTTTGACCAGTCTTATAAATATTTAGGGGTACACTTTGATTCCAGGGGCAGTTTTGTTAAACATAAGAAGGAAATTGAACTTAAAGCTGTGGCATTGCAGGTGGCCTTCTCCAAACTATCTAAGTTTTTAAAGGGGCCGACCCTTCTTCCCCTAATGGAAGTTATGAGAGTAAAGATTATCCCCTCGCTGGCCTAGGGCCAAGAAATTTTGTTGGTCAAAGGTTCTTGTCTACTAAATAGGCTGGTCAATAAAATCTACAAGAGAGTCCCTCATGTCCTGCGCCTGGCTTCATCTGCGCAGGTACGGTTGGAATTTGGGCTTCCGGATTTGGTGGCAGTTGGTGCTGGTGCTTTTTTGAAACTTTACTGTAAATTGCGTCAGGCCATGGACGGTCATTTGAAGGCAGTTTTGTGACAAGAAATTAGTGAGTCGAAATCATAGTGTACTTATTCTCTTTTCTTGGTTGAATGTAAACGGCGACTAGATGCTGGTGATCTTTGAGCATGTAACCCCCCCATCTCTTTGTTTAAACTAGATATTAAAAGGCTTATTCAATTGTACTCCTATCATTCAGACTGTTCCCTTCTTGTTCAATGGAAGCATGTCTGGGCAGTAATTAAATCCTTTAAGCCAGGTATGTCTTCTAGTTCTTTCTCTCGCCCCTATGGGTTCTGGTTGAAAAAGGCATTCGTTGGCCTTAAGGAGGGGAGATTGTGTGTGTGTGTGTTTTTTTTTTTTTTTTTTTTTTTTTTTTAAACATCTGCCACAATGGCAGCTATCCCCTGGAGATGGTGTGATATGTAGAGGCTGTAATAACGCAGATGAAACCATTGATCATGTGGTTTTCCTGTGTCCAGCTTTATTCAAGGAGTGTAGATTCTTGCTTCGGAGCAAATGGAATGAACTGGGAATCTGCTCCTGTCGACAGGCTATCATCCAGTCTTTGGACCCAGGCAACCCAACGTTAAATGTGTTATTGACTAAATTTTTATTAAAATTGCACAGTCTAACTTCAATGGCACTGCGAGCAATGAACCAGTATAATTGGAATCTTTTCAGCTCTTGCCATATTGCCTGTAATTGGTTAGGTCGAGGAGCTCTAACGGCATATGTTGATGTTTAGGGCAATTACTATTTAATGCACCATGCACTTTAGGGCTGTGCCTACGCATTTTGTCTTTGTGTACTATGCGGGGTTCGGGGTTGGGTTGTTTCTTTTATTTCTACATTGCAGGATGTCTTTCAATTTTAGACAGGATTGTCTTTTTTAATGTCATGTGTGCCCAATTTATGGTGAGTTTTTAGCATGAATTTAGTCTCTGAGGGTATTTATTATCGATTGCTTTTTCTTTTGTATTGGATTTTATTATCTGTACAATAAATTATTATTCATCATCAAGTTCAACAATCACCCGGTATACTTGGGTTTCATCGACTATAAGTCTGCATTTGACATAGTCAATAGGGGGTGTAGGAAAGCAACATCTTTTTGGCATGGTACCCCCAATTTCTGCCTGATGTCAGTGTGTTTTTACTGTCACTGGGATCCTGCTAACCAGGACCCCAGTGCTTATGCTCTTGCCTCTCAAATTTGTCTCTAAATACTGGTAACCCAGTATTTAATCCCAAATTGGCATACTGGTCACCCCTCATAAGTCCCTAGTATATAATACTTAGGTGCCCAGGGCATTGGGGTTCCAGGGGATCCCTATGGGCTGTAGCATTACTTTTGCCACCCATAGGGAGCCCTTACAAAGACTTCTACCGGACTGCCATTGCAGCCAGTGTGAAATGGTGCACGCACCATTTCACAGCTATTTACACTGCAGAAGATCACTTAAGTCACCAATATGTCAGGCCTTCTAACCCTGAAGGTTGGGTGCAAAGTACCTGTGTGTGAGGGCATCCCTGCACTGGCAGAGGTACCCCCACGCCATCCAGGACCATTTTCCCAGACTTTGCGAGTGCGGGGACACCATTTTACACGTGCACTGGACATAGGTCAATACCTATGTCCAACTTCACAATGGTAACCCCAAATATGGCCATGTAAGGTGTCTAACAAATGGGATTTGTACCCAAATACTGATTCTAGTATTGGTAGTACAATCCCATGCACTCTGGGGGATCCACAGTAGACCCCGAGTACTGACATACCAGCCTCTGAGCTTTTCCAGGCAGTCCCAGCTGCTGCCACCTCAGACAGGTTTATGCCCTCCTGTTGCTTGAGCAGCTCAAGCCCAGGAAACGCAGAACAAAAGATATCCTTTGGTAGAGGAGTGTTACACCCTCTCCCTTTGGAAATAGATGTTACAGGCATGGGTGGGGTAGCCTCCCAGAGCCTCTGGAAATGCTTTGAAGGGCACAGATGGTGCCCTCCTTGCATAATCCAGTCTACACCAGTTCAGGGACCCTTATTCCCTGCTATGGCACAAAGCTGGGCAAAGGAAAGGGGAGTGCCCACTCCCCTGTCCATCACCACCCCGGGGGTGGTGCCCAGAGCTCCTCCAGAGTGTCCCTGGGTTTTGCCATCTTGGATTCCAAGGTGGTGGGGCACTCTGGGAGCATCTGAATGGCCAATGCCAGCCGGTGACGTCAGAGCCCTCTCCTGATAGGTGCTTACCTGGTTAGGTGACCAGTCCCCCATTTCAGGGCTATTTAGGGTCTCACCTCTGGGTGTCTCTTCAGATTTGGATAACATGACTCCAGCAGGAATCATCTGCATCCTTTACATCAACTTCTGCTGATGGAACTGCAGCTGAAAACTCCAGGAACTCTACAAACTGCAACAAAGGAGCAAAAGCGACATCTGCAACATTGTATCTTCAGCTCCTGCCAGCAACTCCAACTGTTTCCAGGTCATGCATCCTCTGAGGACTGCCTGTCTTCAGCCTGCACCAGAAGAACCGAAGGGATCTCCAGTGGAGTGAGGGAATCACTTCCCTACTTCAGCAGGCACCTCTGTGCAGTGACGACTGGTGCCGTTGGTCCCCTCTCCGGATGACGAGCGTGGATCCAGCAACACAGGTGGTGGACTAAAGTGACCCTGACAGACCCAAGGTCCAACTGTCCAACTTTGGTGGAGGTAAGGGCTTGCCTCCCCACACAAGACAGTACCCCCATGAACCGCGTGACCTGCACTTGCCAAGGCTTGTGTGCGACCTTCCAAGATGTTCTTTGTGCACCGCACAGCTTAGGCCCCCAGCACTCCATCCTGGGATGCACAGCTTCCTGAGTGGTTCTCCAGCGGCGTGGGATCCCTTTGTGTTGTTCTGCATGGGCCTCCATTTGCACTTCCTTTGTCCCCATGCTGTTGGACTCTTGTGCATGCTGTCTTTTCTTCTGAGGGCTCTCTGAGTTGCCGAGAGCCCCCTCTGCTCCCCCTCCTGGGTAGAGGCCACCAGGTCCCTCCTGGTCCCAGGCAGCACCATTTTCCACTAACCATGAGTTTTGCGTGTGCCATGGCTTGTTGGCGGAATCCAGCAACGCAAACCAGACTGCCATCATCCATCCAGCATGGAACATCTTCTGCACCAACCAGGAACCTTCACCTGTCTTCTTGGGTGCATAACTGACTTTGTCTTCTCACCGGTGGTTCTTTTTTGCACCTCCATCCGGGTTAGCAGTGGCCCCTGTTCCCCCTGGACTCTTCAGTGCTTCTTGGACTTTTTCCCCTTCTTCATCAGGTCCAGGAATCCATTGTTGGTGTCTTGCAGTCTCTTCTGGTTCTTGCATAATCTATCACAACTTCTTGTGTGTTTCAGTAAACTTACTGTGATTTACTCCTGTTTTTCTGGGGTGGGTTCTATCACTTACCTTTGGTGTTTTCTTACACTCCCAGGGCCCCTCTACACACTACACTTGTCTAGGTGGGAAACCGACTTTCGCATTCCACTATTTTAGTACATGGTTTGTGTTCCCCCTAGGCCTATTGCCACCTATTGTGATTTTCACTATTTGCACTGTTTTTTTTTTTTTTACTGTTTACTTACCTGTTTTTTGGATGCTAGTGTACATATTGTGTATATTACTTACCTCCTGAGGTAATATAATCTCTAAGGTATTTTTGGCATTTGTGTCACCGAAAGAAAGCGCTTTGCTTTTTTTTCTTTTTTGGAACACTGAGTATTTTCTTTCATGTGTATGAGTTCTGTGTGACTACCGTGGTATTGCAAGAGCTTTGCATGTCTCCTAGTTCAGCCTTGGCTGCTCAGCTACAGCTACCCCTAGAGAACCTGGGTTCTAGACACTGACTACATTTCACTAAAAGGGATAAGTGGACCTGGTATTAGGTGTAAGTACCTCTGGTACCCACTACAAACCAGGCCAGCCTCCTACAGAGGGAAGATCTGGCACAAACTGGCTGCTTTTAACATCCCAGGCGATCTCCTGGAAGTGCTACACAAAGACACATGGATCAGAATTAAAACTGGGGATGGCTCTCGCCTGTCCTGGCCAATCGACACTACTCCAGGGCCCAAGCGTGGCTGTGTTCTTGATCCAAACTTATTCAACATTTTCCTGGTTAACCTTACTCCAGCTTTAAATGCAGTGAATTCCTAAGCTGGGGGTCCATCTATCATATCTGCTGTATGCAGATGACTTGGTCTTGATCAGTAGAACTAAGGTCTTTTGGATGTCACCTCAGTCTACTCAGGCATGGTTGGGCTAATAATCAACAATAAGATGACCAAGATCCTTCTAAATCCCCACCCTAAGCAACATAAACCTATGTGGGCCTTAAACCAAGAAAAGATGGGGGTCACCAAATGCTTTAAGTATCTTGGAGTTCTATTTAGTGAGAAGGGGAGATATGGGGGACCAAATAGAAGAAATTAGGAAAAAGGGTCTCTTCTTAACTCATGGGCTGCAGTCCCTCCATACAAAATTGAAAGACTCTACGCTTACATCAATCTTGCAAGTAGCCAAAACAAAGGTCTTTCCAACTCTAGCCTACGGAAGTGAAGTCTTGCGGGGGCGAGACGGTAGTATCCTGGGCAAAATGCTACTTAAAATCTATAGGCATATTTTTCCAGTTAGCCTCCTATTCATCCCCAGAGCAAATCAGGATGGCGTTTGGCATTGCTAATAAGTCAATTGCATGAATGCCTTTGCAATATGCTGCCATAAACTAAAACCGGCAAAGGGATGCTCACTTCGTCACTTCCTTTGGTCTGAATTGGATACAAACACCAGCTCCCCAGCCAATGTCTATCTGCATGAGGCTCTCACCTGCTGTCGTTGCTAGCTGATAAGGACTCTCTCTCTCTCTCTCTCTCTCCCGGATGACGCTTCAAAATTATACAAGGCTAAAACCCAGAGGTATCTAAGTGAACCTTTTAACAATTGGGCCAAGATCCAGTTCATGAAATACAGGCTGGATCTATTGCCCATCTTATATCACTAGCCTGCATTGAAAAGATCGGGGACAGATGAGCCTTGCCAGTTATGTGCACAGAGCCAATAAGACATTGTTTACGTACTCTGTGTCCCACTCTCTTAAAGGATTGACACAAGCTTCTCCGGTGACTATTAACCGCGAGAGGAATCAGATCTTGCAGGAAGGCAGTGATGGCATGCTTTGAGCACCTGACACTAGCTCAACTGTGCTCTGGTGCAGTTTTTTCAGAGATTCAAGAAGAAGTTGGGCTCTGATCCAGGAGGCGGAAAGGGCTTGGGGTGAACATGGGTCATACTGTTTTCTTCCCAGGTTTTTGGCCTTTCTTGACATAACAAGGGTTCTGTGCTTCTGGGAGCTTTACTTTAATTTTATTGGCCCGCTGCTTGCAAATTGTATTCCACCCCTTTCTTAGTTTCTTCATGCACACGCTGGTCTATGAGCGTTTTAGCAATCTTTGTGACAATATATACAGTATATATTTTTTTCCACGTTAAGCCTTTTAGACATCCAGGTTGCTGTATCAGTACTTTCTGCAACATCACACCTAGCACTATATTAGAATTTGTTTGTAAGAAGGCCTACCAGATTCTCTCACACAACTACATTTTTAACCCGCGGTTTAATGTTCATCTGATGACTTATTTTCTTTAATGCCTTCGGCTTCTGAGCTTCTAATACTCTCTGTGACAGCATTCCTGGCATTACTTTATATGTTAAGCCGCTCAGACGCCTGGCTGGCTGCAACGTTCATTTGATTGCATTATAACATGTTGTTTTTATGGCTTTTCTGTCAATCACTTATTGACCGGCACATGAGTGTCCCCGCACCGCTTGTGACAATTCTTCGTGTACCTCATTACGTGATAAGACTTTTGGATGCCCGGTCTGCTGCGCCAGCAGTTTTTGTGACAAAACATCATGCACTTTATTAGAATATCCCTGGATGATGGCCTAACTGCGTCATGTCATTACGTTAGGACTTTTATACGCTCTGTCTCTTGCACCAGCACTTTGTGAGACAATACACCATGCACTGTACCATAACGTCATTTGAGGAAGACCTGCCTGAGTCTTTCATTTGACTGAATTTTAATTTAATATGATGCTTTTATAACGTCCTGCACTGTATTGCAATAGCTTTGTTTTTATAAATCTAGCAATAAAGATTACTTCTACTACTGCTCATATGCCAAGGGCAGGTGTGATAATACGGGTTGTGACAGGTGGAATTGCTGATGTTTTAAGTTATCTTAGCTGGCTTTGTCATTCTTCAGGAATTAAGTCTTACATTTTTTCACTGTACTCTGTCTTAGCATTAACTGTTGGCTTTGGTTTGATACTGGCAGAAAAGAAATCCAGTCTTAAAAGAACTGTTGAGACAGGCAGTACTTCATTGCCTGAGAGCAACAAAGTTCAGTGCCTCTCAGGTTTTTTTTTTGGCGCTGGTATTACAATGATTTCCTGCAATGATTTTGTGCATCAGCCCTTTGTGTCGGGAGTGAAATGTAAAGATTGTCTGGGAAGCCTTTCAGAGGAGCATGGTTAATTAAGTAAGTTAATTGTGAATTAAGCTGTGCAACAATGCGGTTTTAAAATTCACTTTTTTTTTGTCCAGAATGTAAGTCACTATGGAAAACGTAAGCAAATCATATACACATTAGATTGGCCTGAATTGTATTTTTTCTTATTTCCCATGTGGCTGTCAAATAGAGCATATAATGTGTGACACTTTCAACCAGTTCTGGCTTTTTAGCCAAAGTAACATTCCCATTCTGGGACCTGTAATTTTCCTTTTCATATATAATCATAGGTTTACAAATCCCAGTATGTAACAAAATATGATACATTTATTCCTAAGAAATTTCATGTATAAATACAAAACATTATTGAAACCAGTTTTCACAGATATACCGACTTAAAACTATTCATAGCATACATATTAACAAATAATTCCTCTAATCAGTATCATAAAAATACATCCTAACCAAGGACTACAAAAACCTTTTATCTTTTCATCATCACACTTCAAAGATTTCTTATGTATTAATCCAATGAATCTTGCAATAGAAATAACAATACTAACATTTTTTTAAAAAATATTAAGATAGCTACCATACCCCCCCCCTTAAAAGCAGGTTACAATTGCATTCCTCAGTTCATTATTTGACAGTAAAACATTCTTTGTATGATCCCAATGAATCTAGCAATAGCTGCAGCAACCTCAAGACTTCCAATTCCAAATAAAGGAGCTAGGGCTTCACTACAAATAGTAATGCCATATCTATTAAAGATAGTATGGAATAACTTTTTTCCTCTGCTTCAGAAATAGTAAGCAATCTAGGATGAAGATGGAATATGTTGTGATTAACTCCTATGCAGCAAATGCACAATCTTTATTTAAACTAATCCTTGCTTTTAAACCACCTATTCTCCACAGTGGATCTCTCCTTATTCAGATACACCCTTTTTTTTTCTGTGCATTCTCTTGTCAGGGATTGTACCAGATAGGGAAATACCCTTTTGGTACCCAGAAATTCAAGGTAATACATCACACTTGTTTTCCAAGGATAGATAACATCTGTCATTATCAACACCGAGAGGGGGTTGCAACACAAAGTTATCAATACAAATTTAAAAAGTAGCAGGATTGTTCTCAATTTCTTGAAACAATTGAGTAGAAAGTTTGTCACTCCAGGCAGACTTTCTGAGAGACAATAAAAACTCTAGGGCTCATGAGTGCGCTGTCAAGTTCCATGGGAGAATATAATTCCATTTCAATTCATAAAGGCTGAATCACTAAGGTTGCCAGACATTTAAATAAATAATCTTTTTAGGGTTCGACTTTTCAGCTTCAGCCAGGTCACCGTGCTATCTAACGACAATAGTTCAGCTCCATCAACTGTCTGTAGTATTAATTTGCCCAAGATTGCTTTTATTAAATGTTCTAAAGATAACTCCCCAAGACGTGAATCAAACATTTTAAGGGCATCAGTTGTAGCTACAAGAGTGATTTTTTATTTTTGATTTTTTTTTATTTTTAATTTTATTTATTTATATATATATATATATATATATATATATATATATTTTTTATGAGCGCTAAAGGCTATCCTATTTCAAATCATCGGTAAAATATAGGCCTAAGTATATCTAGACCTGTACTTGTTCTAGTGTCACATGATTTAAAAAACAATCAAACTTATAGAATTTCTCAGAAATAATCTTGGTGTTATTTTGTCAATATTTACTATTGGATTTGAAATAATCTCCCAGCGCACTGAGTTTCCATTGAAGTCTAGCTGGCATGTAATTCGTTAATACTAAATCATCCACGTACATTAAACACAGGACACGATTCACCATTTTTAGGGAGAAGAAATTTGTCTTAGCAGGTTGTTTTAGAAAATCGAAAATAAAAAGACTGAATAACAGAGGAGCTGGTGCAAGCTGTTTATATACTAAGATTATTCCAGTCCGATCTCCTCCAAAACTAGTTAAGACTATCTAGACCAAATTGTTAAAATGAAACTGGTGAATCATGGTTAAAAGTGTGGCTGGATGTGTAAAAACTGCATTTTCCCCCCATAGAGACTCCTTATTGAGCAACTCAAAAGCGGCCTTGAAATCCACAAAGCAGCA
Organism: Pleurodeles waltl; assembly: GCF_031143425.1. Lineage (NCBI taxonomy): Eukaryota > Metazoa > Chordata > Amphibia > Caudata > Salamandridae > Pleurodeles > Pleurodeles waltl. Next base: position 1,406,957,099 of record NC_090445.1, on the reverse strand, counting down.
ACACAATTTGCCGACTGACTTAGCGGATTTCATTACCACCACCTAAAGGATCATACCACAACAAATTTAATTTATTTATGCTTTTGATCTCCTCAGAGGTCAACAATACATCCAAGAAACAACATCCCTAAGCAATTGGACAGAAGAGAAACTTGAACACATCTGAAGAAAAAAAACATATGGCAACAGGGTTTCATAAAGTGCTTATCGATACTTTTTGCAAAAGTGCAATTTCAAAATTCAGTACTCCAATATAAAGTGCAAAAGACCGATAAAGTGCAAATGCGCAAAACTGCATGATTAAGGCTGATTATGTGAAAAAGCGCAAAGAAAGTTCAGCAATTAACTGGAAGAGGAAATACATGTATCTATCCAATCCGATAACGCATCAAAAATACAAATGGAAACACCAATGCACATGTAAGCCGCCATTGCAAACACCTTTTACAGTTCTCTATAAAACAATTGACGATTGCACAATCCTAAAAAATGTTAAAATGTGAACATTTTTTAACAAACCATTTCAGAAGGGGACAGCAAACACAGTGCCTAGCCTCAACAGCTAAAGTTATATTATATGAAAAAAATGATCTAAAAAAGTGATGATGTGCAAATTTGGAGAAACCTGATTCAAGTCTTGAATATGGGTAAGACAGAGCTCACAAAACCTCCTTCCTTTAGAATACCTTCCCATACTCCTGTTGTAGCACGCAACAGTAACACATTTAGCCCCAATAACAAAATAATTCTATATACATCATGCAGAAGATTCCATAAAAGATGGGGTTGTTTATAAATGCTGCTACTTATAATGATTTCATTCCTAGTGGACGGACTACAAAGAGAGACATTCCTATTCCTATTTACTGCAAACAGCTTTTTAAGCTAATTTTTCATAAAAGATTTTGAGAAAAGGGGAACGCCCAATCTGAGCAATTTTAAACATTTCCAGAGCTTTTATACAGGTAGCATGAAAGTGCTCCTCTATTTTCTCAAAGAAGGCCCAGCTCTGGACTTCCATCACTTCGCAAGCATAACTCATGGCGGGAGGATGGTATACCTTGTAAAACAGAGAAGAATACCTCTGCAGACAGCATTTATACAATCTATGAATAGCTGAGGCCTGAGACAACGGCTTACTCCTACAATGATTTATATGTTCAACATTTTAAACAATCACTAGAAAAAATTCTACTGAGATAAGGGTAAAACTAAACTACGTCCATCATGGAATTCCCCCAAAGTCCAAATAAAAATTGTCCTCAATCTAAACCCCTTCCTTCTAAAAATGATGACTTTACTCTCAGCAATATTTATACTTAAGAAGTGCTCCCTAGCTTAATTTTCAGAGCACAAAATTGTCTTTGAAGACCTATTGGGGTTAGATCCATCAGTATAACATCATCCACATAAAGGAGGCTACCCACACCTATTGAGCAAAGTTTAGGGGATCACCTTTTACCGAACCAAATCTGCTCAGCAGATCATAAGTATAAAGGGAAAACAGGAGAAGTGCAAGCAGGCACCCCTGCTTAAGTCTATTTTGTGTCAACACTCTTAGACAAGCCTAGCTCCCCCCCCCACCCCCCCCACCCCCCCCACACATCAGTACCTGGGACCAAGTGGAAGAATACACAGCAATAATAACCTCCAGAGGTGCGCGGAAATCCCTAATACAGATAATTTTCTCCTTCGTGTTCCCCGGTCTACCTTGTCGAGCACTGTGGAAAGATCAATAAAGGCAGAATACAAAACCATACCCCTATTCTTGGGATCCTTTTCTATTAATGTTTGAAGGCCTGTAGTATTATCAAGAGTATCCCTAGTTTTGCTAAATACGGCCTGTTCAGCTAGTATAAGATTGTTACCAAAAGCCCAGTCTTGAAGATGAACAAGTAAACTTTTGGCAAATAATTTGCCTGTTGCATCAAGGAGAGAGATTTGTCTGTAACTGGTCGGATACGCCCTAGGACCTTATTATTTTTTTTATATAAGGGTAAAATAATACTACAATTCCAGGAGGATGGAATATCTCCTGTTAAGTAACAATGCTGGAATAAAGGGCATAAAAACGTAGCCCTTACAGATATCTCCTTTTAAATAAAAGCAATTGGAAGATCGTCTTGACCCAGAACATCTGAAGTACGTGCACCTTTAATATATCCCTTAATCTCCTTATGGGAGGGCGGACCAAATTACTTCACAACCTCTACTTTAACACTATGAGCGAACTGATCACAGCTACTGGGATTATTAGCATATAGGTGGTAAATACGGGGAACATCCAGAACGGCAACTCCGGAACAACAAATTTGTTGTTAACGCAAGCGGACCCACGACTCCCTTTTTCTCTGCCTTAACCACGCATGTGCTGAACAACCCATGCGTGGTTAAGGCAGAGGAAAAGGGAATCTGCATCGGGAGAGGACACAGTCTGTTAAGTGGGGCTGGGCTGGGGGGGTAGGTTTTAGGGGTGGATTAAGGGCTTGGGGTGGGTGAGGTTGGGGTATTTTTATTTTTTTTAAAAATTTTTAGGGCTGGGGTGGGAGGATCGGGGTAGTTCTGGTTTTTAGGGGCGGGGATCGGGGCACTTCTATTTTTAGGGGTTGGGGTAGTTTTGTTGTGGGGAGTGTGGGTACTTTTGTTTTTGGGGGTGGGGGATCAGAATAGTTTTTTGGGGTGGGGTTAGGGGTAGTTTCATTTTTAGGGGTACAGGGTTCAGGGTAGTTAATGTTTTGTGAGGGTCAGGGTAGTTTGGTTTTTGGGGGTGGTGTCAGGGTAATTTTGTTTTTAGGGGTGCAGTATTTGTGGGGGTTGGGTCGGTTGTTTTTAGGGTGGGTGGTGGGTTGGGGTAGATTTTCGGGCTTAGGGTGGGTGGGGGTTATCGGGGTAGTTGTATTTTTAGGGTGGGTGGAGGGGATGGCTTGCAAAAACCACACATGCTATTCCACACATGCCTTTACTAGGTATGCCTTTACAATGAAAAATCGTTGTAAAGGCATCCGTGGAAACAACGCGCTCGGTGTTCCGACCGCGTTGTTCAGACATGCGTGGTTGGCGCATGCGCCATTCCATCTTACATTCGGTAAATACACTCCGTTCAAGTATCCTCTGATATCTGAATTGCCTGGGCTGTAATACTAGAATCACAATATATAGCTATTGAAGCCCAGCATTTACAAGAATTATAGGAAGTGGTTTTCCCTCAAATTAATCCATTTCTCATCCTCCTTCCTGCATTCCACTGCCTTCATTCTCACTTTGTTCCTCTTAAGGTGATTAATTTCCCTCTGTCTCAAAAGCACAAAAGACTTAAATTGTTTCCTAACACAGTGATATATTTCTTGATTTACCATTTTCACAGCCTGGAAAACCTTAATAACAGGTTTAGATCACTTACCACTTTCTTTGCTCCACAGGCATCGGGAAAGGACATCTGTTTTCATATAAGGCAATCAGATCAGACAGATCGGGAGGCCCCTAGCTTGCAATTCTCAGACTCTGGCCCAAAGACCCCATGCTGTCACAGGACCAGAAATTACGCCATTAGCTTTATTGTAGTCAACTTATCCTTATCAGAATTCAAATCATCAAAGACCATTAACTCTAAGTCAACAGATACAGAAAGAATACTATGATTACTTAAATTAGTCCGCAAAATCTGCAAATGAGTACAGGCTTTAACATTTGGTAGGGCTTCACCATATAATCAATTAATGACTGCCCATGAGGGGAATAAAATGCATATGAGGCAGGGGAATCCTCATAGCATCTACCATTCAAAAATACAAATTAATTTGATCTCATACTTTCTAAAAAACAAATACCCCTCCTACAATGGTGGCTTATGACATTGGAAAGTGGTGGGCCGTACAGGAAGATGGCAAACAATTTGCCTCCTTTGACAGTTAACTTTCTCCCTCCTGTTGCAAGGTAGAACTTGTTGGACAAGTGTGCCCCTCGCCTGAGTGAATGGAATCAAGACATTTCAGTGAAACTCTAAAAATAATCTAGCCTGGGGGAGGAGGAGGGAAAGGAAGTGGCAAAGCACTTGGTGGGTGGGGGGCTTCCCACAGGACAGAAAGGAAAGAAAACAACCAAGAAACGACACTGGGCCAAGAAGAAAGGGCAAATGAAAAAAAAATACATTAAATCTTGCTGAGGGTGGCAGTTTAGCATTGTATTATCAGATGAAAATAACAATGTATAAATAAACATTTACAAAATGGCACTGTATAAACAAGAGTCGCCCGCACAACGTTTTAAGCAATTGGAACTTTCATCTGCTGGATCTGTTGAAGACATGATGCACAATCCATTACAATAATAAATATAGTGTGTACCCTACACAATCATACACAGGCCAGTCCATTTCTCGTCACAGATTTTGTGACATTTACTGTCACCTCAGATCGTTTACCTAGCAGTGACATGAGACACACAGCCTGCACAATGAATGGTCCCTCAGCTCAAACTTACTTTCTTATTGTGTAAGTAGTTTCAGAATCCTGGAATCCCTTCGAACTTGCAACAGCCAGCCCAATCAGAATTTAATTCTGTATGGTTTTCTAACTGATCACCTTCATCGCTGAATAGGGAGGAGTAAAATTGGTGCAATTGGAAAAATAGTATAACCGCGTAGAAGAGCGCCTGGAAGTTGCTACCAAAACTTCAGTGGGACATGCAAGAGTAAGGGGCAGAGCAAGAGTTTGCCCTACGGAGAGGGCACATACAATCCATCTCAGGAACCAGCCCTTGCTTGTGCTGTCATAAGCCATCCAGTGTGTGCTCCCTGTTCCCTAAGCTAGCGACAGTGCTCCTCAGCCAGACAACACGACAGGAACTCTGCTTAGATGCCTTTTGCAGCTACCAAGTACCACCAAGGCTATCTGGATTGGAGAAACGCCACTAGTAGTTGTGGGGTTCAGTCATCTGTCAACCCCTCCTTGTGCCTGTCTAAATATGTAAACTAAACAGTGATGTGCACATTAGCAGAAAAAACTGAGCAAGCTTTTTTTTTTTTTTTTTTTTTGTAGTTTTTTTTATATAGTACAAACTCTAGACCTGAAGGTATCAAAGAGCTTTACATGAGCACCTTTTGCAGACTGACACATACATTTTAGGCATGAAGAGATTAAGGCCCTCATTACAACCCTGGCAGTAAATGCCGCCTACCGCTGTGCTGACTGCCGCCAACATACTGTGACCGTGGCGGTATGACCCACATTGAGAATTCCGCCACTATACAAACACCCACACAAGTCACCAAAGGTCAGTGATAAACTGGCAATAGCAAAACCCACACCGTTACGGCAACAGGAATACGCCCACAGTATCGCGACCCACGAATCACTGTGGCGGTCTTTCAATCGCGGTAAACCATTGGCGGTACACACCGCCGCGCTCAAAATACACACACACTTACAAAACCACACCACATTGGACAATTCAAACTACACACACCTGACACACATACACACACCACACACCCATACTACCCACAACCCTTTATGACCCAATGGATTTGACAACTGAGAGAGAGACAAGGCAGGAGCACCCACTCAACCAGAGGCACAGAACACCATCACCCATACACCATCCACACACCACACACCACAACACATCACCCCACACATCCTCACACTCACACCACATCCATGGCACCCCAAAGACACCCCAGGTTTTCTGAGGAGGAGCTAGGGGTCCTGGTGAAGGAAATCATCCAGGTAGAGCCACAGCTATTCGGATCACAGGTGGAGCAGACGTCCATTGCTAGGAAGATGGAGCTATGGTGGAGAATCGTGGACAGGGTCAACGCCATGGGACAGCACCCCAGAACAAGGGATGACATCAGTAGGAGGTGGAACTACCTATGGGGGAAGGTGCGTTCCATGGTTACAAGACACCAGGTAGCAGTACAGAGGACTGGCGGTGGACCCCCACCTCCTCCCCCCACAACTAACAACATGGGAGGAGGAGCAAGTCATGGCACTAATGCATCCCAAGGGCCTCGCAGGAGGGCTGGACTCTGGTAATTCATATCTTTACTATTGTATCCCCCACCCTGCCTGCATGCCAGCACAAACTCCTACCCCTACCCTCACACCCATCACTCCACCACCTCACATATACCCCACCATCACAACTCACCCATCCCAATACCAAGCCCTGCATGCAACACCTATGCATGGACACCCATCACAGACCTGCATGGACACCCATCACCACAGCATGCCCAGTAGAGAGACTCACCCAGGCCTCAAAATCACCACTCACACAAGGCCAAGCTGACAGGGAAAACACAGTCATACAGGGAAATACACCCATGCACAAGATGGCACTCGCAGATACAATAACACTGTATTTTCATCCACACAGGACCCCTACTCAACGTCACTGGAGAGGAGGTGCCAGCTACAACCAGTCCACCCCCCTGAAGAGGCCCACAGTGATGACAGCAGCTCTGCACGCCTGGATCAGGATGACCAACCTGGCCCATCAGGAACCTCTGGACAGTCGGTTCCCCTGCCACCGTCCCAACCCACCACAGAGCATCCCCCCTCGGGAAACACCAGCACAGCACCCACCTAGCAGGCCCATGCCACTGTCCCCAGGACACGTCAATCAGCAGTGTGTCCACCACCACAGGGACCTCAGGCAACCCCACAAACACAGGACGATCAGGGACCTGGGGGTCAGTGGGCTCACGGTTCAGGGGACAGAGGCACAGGACAACAGGGAAGCTGGGAGGACTGCTGTGCAGCAGGGGGAGGACAGGCCCAGGGAACCCACTCTCCATGAGGCTCTCTCCAACATCCTGGGAGCATACCACCATTCCCAGGAGAATATGGGCCAGATACTGGCCAAGCTGCAGGAGACCCAGTGGCTGCAGGAGGGACAGTACCTAGGGATCAGGGATGACCTAACAAACCTCTACACCATCCTGGTCACCATTGCAGGGGTGCTGGGTGACATGGCCAAGACCATGAGGGAGGCAGTGGCACAACAACAGCCTCTGACACTAGCCACACAGAAGAACAGCCCTCCACCTTCGCGGGCACTAGTGTTCAGGAGGTACCGCCACAGGACCAACAGGCCACCAGTACCCCACTCCCTGCAGAAGGAGAACCACCCTGCAAACGGTCCCTGCGATCCTGGCAGAAGACAGAGAACATTGCCAAGTCCCCCACCAGGAAATAAGGCTCTCCTGATTGTCACCCGTCTGTCCCACTATGTCACCCTGTCTACCTTGAACTGCCATTACTCCCCTTTCTATACTCCCTTGGACAATGCACCTGCGATACCAAGAGACTGGACACTAACTGGACCTTCCTCCACCATCACACCTGCCCATTGCACATCCCCCCTCTACTTTTGAGCACTGAAATAAACACCCTTGGATCAAATACAAGTAAGGAGCCTGTCAATTGATTGCAAAATGTATTTGTTTAACAAGCTGTAAACATTTCAGTCCATATGTCCAAGTGTACATATACATTGGTATGACCTGTAGTAGGCAGCAGTACACATAGCAGGAACCAGAGTGGGGCATATGGATCTGAAAACAGAAATGGTAAAGTCAGTGGCCAGAGACATAGGGTAAGAGGCTGTCTTGTAGAATGTCCTACAGTTAACTGAAATGTTATATGAACGTACAATGTCTTACCTGTGTGTCATTGGAAGTATTGCAGAATAATGTTGCTCCTGTTGTCAACATCTTCTTCCTCTTCCTCACTGTCCACAGGCTCCACCGGTGCCACTAGACCATCTCCAGGCTCATCCTCCTTTAGAAAAGGAACCTGGTGTCTCAAGGCCAGGTTGTGCAACATGCAACGACGATCTGGCACACCTTTTTGTGTGAGTAGTTCAGGGATCCACCAGTCAGATGGAGGCACTGGAATCTGGCCTTCAGGAGGCCGAAGATCCGTTCTATAATCTTTCTTGTACACCCATGTGCCTCGTTGTAAAGTTCCTCTGCCCTTGTCCTGGCATTCCTCACTGGGGTCAGTAGCCATGAGAGGTGTGGGTAACCAGAGTCACCTGCAAATATCGAGGGATACCTGGTAGACACACATTGACCCTTAGGGACAACCCCATACCCAGACACCTACTCATACTGTGTGGGGACCTTGGGCTCACCTATTAGCCACCTCCGGTGCCTCTGGAAATGGCCCATCACAAATGGGATGCTGCTATACCTCGAGATAAAGGCATCATGCACACAGCCAGGGAATTTGGCATTCACATGGGAGATGTACTGGTCCGCCAAACACACCATCTGCACATTCAGAGAGTGATAGCTTTTTCTCTTCTTGAAAACTTGCTCATTTCTCCAGGAGGTGGGGAGGGGGGGGACAAATGCCACATGTGTACCATATATGTATTTGGTTATTTATAAAGCACTTTCTGACCTTAGCATCGAAGCGCTAGAGAATGAGAGAGAAATGCAGCAAACCAGCGTTAGCGTTGAAACAGCCAAGTTTTCACCAGCCTTCTGAAGGTCAGGAAGTTTTGTTCCTTCCTGATATCCCCAGGAAGTGAGTACCAATGCTTAGCTGCTGCTACAGTGAAGGCTTTGTCTCCCCATCTGACTCTGCGTGTTCTGCAAACCTGGATCAAATGTGCATTTTTAGATCTGAGTTTGCGCCCTGGGCAGTACCAGCGAAGTCTAGCTGCTAGATAGTCTGCTCCCCCTCCACGAACAGCCTTAAACGTTAAACACAAAGTTTTAAAGATAATCTGCTTCTCAACTGGAAGCCAGTGCAAACGTTAAAGACTGTGGCTGGCCGAAGCCAAGCGAGGGAGATCCAATATAAGACGAGCCGCATAATTTTGGATCAGCTGAAGTTTCCTCAAGGACATAGTATTGAAAGCCAGCAGCAGAGAGTTGCAGTAGTCCAATCTTGACATAACCAGAGCCAGAATGGCCGTAACTCTCTCATCCTGCTTCAAGTATGGCAGAATTTTCCTCAGCGTTTTTAGAACCCAAAAGCTGGATTTAACTATGGCATTAACTTGAGGCCTAAATCATATAGCGTTGTCAAAGACCACTCCCAAATTTCTGGTGGCAGCACTGGGGGAGGGAAGCTTCCCAAACTCTGAAGGCCACCCGCGCGGGTTCCATACCTCATTAATAAATCCGAACAAAACAATTTCTGTCTTGTTGGTGTTGAGCTTTAGCCAATTCTGGCCCATCCAGTGATTAATCTTGTGCATACAGTTGCAAAACCGGTCTGCAACTTCCTCCCAGTTGTTCCTGGACACCATCAATGGCACCTATAATGTTGGGGATATGTCCCTGGGCATAAAAGTCAGTTTTCACTATGGCCAAATCCTCCACTTGGGAGAACACGATGTAGCTGCATGTGTGTGTTTCAGGAGGCTGACAACACTCTGGTCAACACGTTAGAGAACATTGGCTGAGACATCCCTGATGCCATGGCCACTGTTGTTTGGAAGGAACCACTTGCCAGGAAATGGAGCACTGATAGGACTTGCCTTAGAGGGGGGGATACCTGTGGGCTGGTGGATAGCTGACATCAGGTCTGGCTCCAGTTGGGCACACAGTACTTGGATTGTGGGACAATCAAGTCTGTAGGTAAGGATAATATGTCTGTCCTCCATTGTCGCTAGGTCCACCAGGGTTCTGTACACCGGAGGATGCTGCCATCTCGTATGCAGCCTCAGTGGTTGGAGCCAATGAAAGAGAACGGTAAGCAGAGGGTCACATTCCCTCACCTATTGCACTAATGCTGTTTTTTTAACTTTACACAAACAAAATGTGAATCCTAAAATCAATTGCCCTGCCAATGTCTGCTGTGACGCAGTTATGTGCCATTCTCTGTGGCCCCCTGAAATGGCGGATGCCTGACCTGTGAGGAGGGTCAAGTGGAAATGATGTAATTGCGCTGGTGTTGTGCACCGTCGTGGTAGGCGGTTCATGACCGCTGCACAACTTTGCATTGGTTATCATTGGGCCCTATGGGTTCCAGGAGCCAATGGCGATGTACGCCGGCGGTGACTGTATGCACCGCCGCAGATGTCACCGCCATTTTCCAACTATCCACTCACTTGCTACCTGCCCATCAACAGGAGAGGACCTGCAAGGCAAGTGCTGCTGTGACCTGTGTCTGGAAGCGACAATGGCTCGAGTGTCGGGGGAAAGGGCCCCTGCCTTCACTACGAAGGAGTTGGAGAAACTGGTGGATGGGGTCCTACCCCAGTACACGTTACTCTACGGTCCTCTAGACAAACAGGTGAGTACACTGTGAGCATGATGCGCGGGCCATGAATGTCTGGAGTGCTGTGTGTAAGCCATATGTTGGGGGGGGGGACTGAGGGGTCCTGGCGAGAGTGCAGCATGTAAGGTGGTCAATGTATGTGTGTCAGGGAATGGGTGGAATCTGGTGGGCAATGAGTGTGATGGTCTGGATGGGTTTCTGCTGTCTTTTCGCTGCAGGTCAGCGCCCACCAGAAAAAGTGTATTTGGCGTGCCTTCATCCTGGGGGTCTTTGACAGATGGAGAACCCACTGCTGCAAGAGGTTGAAGGACCAGTGCCTCTGGACAAAAAAGAAGGTGGAGGCCCAGCTTGGGCTGGCATCCCAACGAGGAAGGGGTGCCTGTTTCACCATGACCCCCCCCCCCCCCCCCTGATGTTCTGCATTCTGGCAGTGGTCTATCCGGAGTTGGATGGGCGCTTGAAGGCATCACAGCAGCCACAAGGGGGTGAGTACAGATTCTGACTCCTGCTGTGCACACGTTAAGAGTTACCTGGGTGGGGGCTATGTGTGCCCCTAGGCCAGAGCAAAGATGGAAGGGTAGGTCCCTTAGTGGGCAGGCTCTGAGGCATACCTACACCAATAGTGTTAGTGGGCATCTACTACTGGGCAGGGTCCTTTGGGTTTCTGGGGTGCAGCTGATGGCGTTAGTCACCAGCCCATGGGGTACAATGCCTATCTCAGGAACTGGTTGGGCATGGCCTAGTGCATAGGGCTGCTCCCTGTGTGTTGTGTCCGCCAACAGTAGTGGTGTTGCTGGCATTGACCAAGTGTATCCTCTGTCTCTCCCCCCCTTTTTGTTTTGTCACCCTGTGGCGGAGGAGCAGAGGCACCGGCAACGGAGGGAGCTGCATCCCACATGGGCCTGGAGGCCGAATCCACCGAGGGTGAGGGCACCAGTGGGACTGAGGGCGAGGGGAGCACCATGACGGGGACGGGAGGGGAGACCACAGACAGCGGCGACTCCTCTCCTCCTCCGATGGAAGCTCCCTGCTGGTGGCAGACACCTCTGTGCTCACTCCAACTACAGGTAAAGACACCACCCCCCCTACCAGCACCGCCCTCCCAGCAGTCCCTCAGCGTGTTTCCCGTGCCCGCTCACCCGGGAGGGTGGGCATCTCCTTTGCCCCAGGCACCTCAGGCCCTGCCTCAGTCAGCCCTGCTGACCTCCGTGAGGAGGCTATTGACCTCCTGAGATACCTCACTGTTGGGCAGTCAACCATTCTGAATGCCATCCAGGGTGTCGAGAGAGGCATTTGCAACAAACAAATGCATACCTGGAGGGCATTCACTCTGGCGTGGCAGCCCAACAGAGAGCATTTCAGGCTCTGGCCTCCACACTGATGGCAGCCATTGTCCCTGTCTCTAGCCTCCCCCCTCCAACTTCCCCTTCCCAGTCCCAATCCCCTCAATCCCAGCCTATCCCAAACACATCTTCAGACCAACATGCAGACAAGACAACACACTAGACAACACACGAGTGGTTCAGGCAAACACAAGCACCACACATCATCCCATAGGCACTCACACAAGCACCATCCCCATGCAGACACACCAACATCCACTGCCTCCACTGTGTCCACCTCCCTCCCAGTATCATCTCCACTCACACCTGAATGCACTACATCCTCATCCACTACCGCCATCACTAGCACGCCCATCACAACACACCCCTAACGAGCAGTCACCACAACCATACACACTTCCCCTGTGTCCTTTCCCACTGTCTGTAACCCCTCCTCCCAAAGTACACAAATGCAAGCACCCACCCACCCATAAGCCATCCACCTCACAACAGCATCCAGCACATGCACCTTCACCCAAACTCAGCAGACAGACACCTCCTACAACCACTTACTCTTCCTCCACTCCGAAACCCTCTCCCTCGTCCCGCCCCAGTGTGTCTAAAAAACCTTTTCCTAGCTAACATTGACCTGTTTCCTCCCCCCCCCCCCCCGCCCTCATTCCCCTCGGGCCAGGTTCTCCAGAACCCAGGCCAGCACCTCAGCCACCAATTCGCCATCCAATGTGGACTCTGCAGCTCCCAGAGGCTCAAAGGGGGCACCCGTCAAGAAAGCCAGTGTACCACCAACCCCTGCAAAGGACCAAACTATACCACCACCTGCCAAGGTGAAGAAGGGGCCAGCCTGCAGCAGGGGCATGGATGACGACCCACCCAGCAAGGCCTCCTCCAAACCTCCAGCTGACAGAGCCAAGGGCAAACAGCATCAGCATAGGTGAGGAAGGGGCAGAAAACCAAAGGCAAGGCACTTCAGCCGACGGAGGATGCAGGTGAAGCCCTCGTGTCCACCAGCAGAACCGCCAGCCCTGCCACCTGCCCCGTGTGCAGCACTGCCAGCAGCCCCGCCACAAGCACCGCCACCTGCACCGCCGCTGCCCCCACTACTGTCAGCAGCAGCATCCCCAGTGGCCAGCCGTCCGAGGCTGAAGGTGAAGGGCTGGACCGTTCCTCCACCACTGGCAGCACCGGCACCTGCACCACGACCAGCCCCGCTGCAAGCACCGCCACCTGCACCGCTGACAGTAGCACCAGTAGAAGCAGGGCGGCCGTCCGTGGCTGCAGCAGATGGGCTGGAGCCTCCCCCCCCCCCCACCACTGCCAGCACCGCCACGGCCACCACTGAGCAGCCGTCACCGGCGGCGGACAGTGTGTAGTCCTGCTTCCATGGGCTGTTGTGCGTCCTGGCCTCTTCAAAGCATGGGGGTCTGACACCCATGTGAGAGACTGTGACCTTGCACTCCCCAAGATCTACATCACTGGGCACAAGGCCCCCTCCAGACCCTGTGGAGAAAGGCATCCACTCCCCATATCCTTGGCAGGATGAAGCACTCTGGGCACCAAACCCCCTCCAGAACCTGTGGAGTAAGGCATCCACTCATTCTTTCCTTGGCAGGATGAAGCACTCTGGGCATCCAGCCCCCTCCACAACCAGTGGAGAAAGGCATCCACTCACCATATCCTTGGCAGGATGAAGCACACTGGGCACAAAGCCCCCTCCTGAACCAGTGGAAAATAGCCACCCACTTGAGAGACTGTGGCTTTGCACTCCCCAGGACCAAGCAGTGGGCAAACCACCCACTTGAGAGACTGTGGCTTTGCACTCCCTAGGACATCACTGTGGGCATGGAGCCCCCGTCAGGAGCAGTGGTGTTGTCCCATCTTCCGGCTGAGGTGCCCCCCCCCCCCATTCCCCTGAGGTGCCTGTGTGTTTTCAACCCGATTCCCCTGCAGTGCTCTCTCGGTATTGAGGAAGGAGTCAAGTGTGGGCTTGTCCCAGTGGCCCACAGACATTTGTGAATGGACAATGTACGGCCTTCTGTACATGTCGTATATTTGTGTTAATACGGTTTTCCAAACTCTATAGAATATCTGCCCATTTCTAAAATATCACTATTTTGACTCAATTCCTTTTGCCCTTGCTTTCTTCCAGGGGGTTACGGGATGTTTGTGATGTTGTTGCATGTGTTTGTGTGTATGGTGTTGTGGGTGGGGGTGGCGATGAGGGTGTAGCGAGTTGCGTGTGTGTGTGTGTGTGTGTGTCACTCTCCTTTTCCTCCCCTGTGTACATCGTCGCCGCCACTGTCTTTGATGTTCCTGGCAGATGAGGAGGTAGACCAGCATCGGCAGGACCTGTAACTCAAGCTCCATGGTGTCTTGTTTCTGCGTTGAGTGTTGAAAGGTGAGTGGTTTCCCTTCCAATTCCTGTTTTGGCCATGCTTTTGATGGCATTGGCACCACCCCTGAAAATCTGGTAGATTGGTGGGTTGTGATGTGGTGGGTGGTACATTGTCTTCGGCCTGTCTGTTGGCGGTGACCGCTGCGGTGTTTGTTAAAGTGGCTGTCTGTGTTGGCGGTTTCTGCTGTGGTTGTGATCCCATTTTTTTTTATTTTTTTACCGCCGGCCTGTTGACAGTGTTACTGCCACTTTAACACTGACCGCCAGGGTTGTAATGAGGGCCTAAGTGATTTGCCCAGAGTCACAGGATGTTGAGCCTTCAGTGGAGACGAAAACCCAGTTCCCCAGCTTCAAGGTCGGCCGCTCTAGCAGTTAAGTCTATTCCTCTCAAATTGATGTGTAATACATACATGATTTATAAAAAAAGAAATACAAAACTGAACTCTAAAATGTTATTTTAGCACTCCTTTGTGATTACACTTAATCGCTGTATTTTTCTTTATCACAGCTAGGTCATTTTTTTCACTGTACACTTGCTTTTTGTCTGCAAATGCAAAACAGTAAACATGTATATGAACCATCTACCTTTGATTTACGTACGAATACAATTTATACATTCTTGTGTTCATGTAGCATGTGCAGTAAATACTGCTTCACAGCTTTGTCTGTAAAACAGGGTCATTTAGTTTAAAGTGATGGACAATTTCCTCTTCATTTAGTGTTCCTGAATATGATGTCATTGTGAATGGCTCGTGCTAATTTTAAGACTTTAAAAAATAAAATAGTGCAAAAGCCGGTGGAAAAGGGGTGCTGGGTGCCCCATGGGGGTCCATGCACTGTTCATGCAATTGTCATGGGCAGTTCAAGGGCCCCCATGGACAGCCCCATCCTGCTTTTCACTGCCCAAATTATGGGCAGTGACAAGCACGACGGGTGCTGTTGCACCTGATGCACTGCCGCCAGCTCAAGGCCCTGTTCCCCGCTGGGCTGGGAGACGGAAATGCTGTTTCTGCCCGCCGGCCCAGCGGGGAACTCTTAATAGGACCAGTGGGCAGAAGATCGGCATGGCGGTCTTCCATGCGAATGAGTATGGCTGGCGGCACCTGCCACCCACCAAACTCATAATGAGGGCCTAAATGATTTAAAATGGATTAAAACCACAGCCTCCTGGCTTGTCCAGACTGGTACGTGCTTGTGCCAAGCACCAACCAAAGCAGTTTCTAAAGATGCCACTCTTACAAGTCAACAGAATTTGACAGAGCACAACTAATTTTCAGCATCATGCATTAAGCATCCAAATCAGACTGTAGACATCAGGTGGTGCACTCTGACAGAGACATCATAAATACGAGTGTCCACCAGACTAGTATCCACAAGCTGCACCTGGGCTGCCAGTCGACCCTCCCTGTACATACACCACACCAGCCTCCTCTCTCCTGTCCTCTCCTCTCTGCAAACCGCAGCAAAACAGGCAACCAATCTGCTCACTGTCGGCAGGCTGCCAACTGAACTGACACTATACCAACCCAAACCCCACTAACCACGGTTCACCCAACCAAAACCCCACTTGCCTCCCCACTGAGATGTGAGGGGGGACACTAAGGCAAAAGGACAAAGGTTAAAAGGCACGTGCACAGCAGAACGGCTGCACAACAATGACCAGGGGAGGGTCTAAAGCGGGAGAGAGAGGGAGCTGCAGCGTGGCCATCCTGGCTGCATCCGTGGGTTTTTGTGGGTTCTGTAGGCTTTGCCAGTTTCTAATAACCTGTGAGCAGCCCTATTCGGTTCTGCGTGGACTAAAACATGAACAACCGAATATGTACAACCAAGTACATGCATTCAGTTAGCTCAATGGCTGCCCAAAAGGTTCCAAGAAATTGCTGTAACTGCACCACATGCATATACCATGATCAATTGTCAGATAATTGGGCCCGAGGCTTCCTTGTTCTCTAGGAACAATTCCTGTGGTACAAGTCAATTTTTCAAGATAAAGAGGGGTTTTATGTCTTATCTTAATTGGCAAATCGAACCATGATATTAGCCTATAATTTCCTGGAAAAGACTGTACCCCTCATTAATGGATCATTTTAATGATTGCCTCCTGTCATGAGTCAGGCACGATATCTGTTTGGGGACACTCTTTTATTAAAAGGAGAGGGTAAATTTGCCCACAAAAGAAGATTTGTCTCAAATAAGCCTGCTGGTAATCTACACACTGTCCTCTTGAGAAGCTTTCAGATTACCAATGACTTTTGCAACAATGCCAGGTTACAGAAGCGGTACAAAATTGGCAGCCTTTTCCGGATCTATGTTCCCCACTGGCATAATGCCTTGTGGGGGACAAGGAAATAAATCCAGAATGAATTCCACCCATTGGGCTTTGCTTGCCTGTACTCTAGGTGACCTAGAGAAATAATTAAGACATTTTGGAGCCTGGTGAATTCTGGTCTAGAGTTAGTTTCAGATATAGCTTCGATAATTTCAGCCCAGTTTAACTCAAACTGTTCTCTTTTTATTGCGTTACAACAAAATACTATGGCCCTCATTACAACCCTGACGGTTGGTGTTAAAGCAGCGGTAATACCACCAACAGGGCCGGCAGTGAAGAAAATGGGATTTGGACCATGGCGGTTACCGCCATCCAAAACTGCCAGTTTAACAAACCGACCACCAGGGTGGTAACGGCCGCTGGGCTTCAGTCCCCAGCCCGGCGACTGCCACAATCCCACCCTCGGGATTACGACCTTGCCTACCGCCATGGTTTTCGGGACAAACATACCCCCATGAAAACCATGGCAGTAGGTTCTATCAGTGCCAGGGAATGCCTTCCCTGGCACTGATAGGGGTCTCCCCCGGCCCCCTCCCACTTACCCTACCCTGCCCCCTCCCCAGAGTCCTCCCCCTCCTGCCCCCGCATATATACACACCCACATGCGCACCCATACACACACACACATGCACACACACATGCACACACACATACCCACCACCCATGCATGCACACATACATACCTTGTCACAAATATGCATTCACAACACTCTCAATCACTCATTCATACATCCTACGCAACTCACACCCGCATGCATGTATACCACTACATACACACACATCCCCCCATATACACACACAAACACACACAACACTCCCACCCCCCTCTCCGGTCGGAGAACCCGACTTACCTGCGTCTGCGGTGCTGCTGTCAGCAGCAGCGTCCACCAGCAAAACACCGCTAGGCCGTATCCTTGTTCCTGATATGGTTCGCAGTGTTTTGCTGGTGTGGCGGTGCTTCTGTCAGCAGCGCCGCCTTACCGCTGTCCGCTGCCATGACCGTTGGTGGTGTTCCGCAGCATTCTGGCAGAATACCGTCACCGGTCATGATACCGGTAGACGGCTGGTAGCCACGGTGGCGGTATGTTGCCGGCTGTCGCTGTGGCGGAAGGCAGTCGATACTGCCAATGTTGAAACGAGGGCCTATATTTTATTTTTCTGTCATTTACCCCATTTTATCACAGATAAGATTTGTTGTATGCTAAATAGAGACCAAATCATATTTTCCAACCTTCTCTCAATATTACCATCCCCACTGAAACACTGTGCCTGACTCCTGTACTTTATTTCTAACCTGTGAGAAGCGGGGCTTATTTGATTCTTTTAAAAGTTACACAATTGATTTTATTCTATGATCATACTCAGGAATTTCTTCCATTACTGTCTCAAACAAGGCTTTAGGATTGTCGTGCCCATTAAGGCCAATTAAGTTATGTTGTCTTACAAGTGATAATACTTTCTCCCCCAGCTGTAACCGCTGCTGTTCTATCATTTAGGTTTAATAAGTCAGAATAGTTGTCATAAAACAGAAAAAGCAGTATCTTTAAGTTAAAATCCCCTCTCACAATGAATAGATGTTTTTTTTTTATTTTTTATAGTGCACTAATCACTGGAGAGGGTATCCAGGCACTTGGGCAAGGTGCGTAGGAGTGTGGTCCCAAGGTGTCTATATGTTAAGCTAGGTCTTCAGATTCTTGTGGAACTCAAAATGTGAGGAGAAGGCTCCGATGTGCTGAGGAAGGTCATTCCATGTCTTGGGTGCGATGTAGGAGAATGATCGAGCTCCAGTTTTGCTTGTGTGGATGCGGGGCAAGTGTGCAAGTGAGTGAGTAAGAGAGTGGGTGTGTGGTGGATTAGTTAAAGTGTATGCAGCTAGTCAGGTATTTCGGTCCTGTCTTGTGTAGTGCTTTGTGTGTGAGAAGTTTGAATTGGCTGCGCCTGTGAGTGGGCAGCCAGTGAAGCTACCTGAGGTGTGGTGTGATGTGGGTATGGCATGGGAGGTCAAGTATGATTGTTGTGGCTGCGTTCTGGATGGTCTGGAGTCATTGTAGGAGTTGTTTGGACATTCCAGTGTAGAGTGTTTCTGTACTCCAGCCTGCTGGTGATGAGTGCTTTTGAGACAATCTGTCTAATGTTCTGAGGCCACCAGTTGAAGATCTTACACAGTGTGTATAAGATGTGGAAGCAGGAGGTGCACACTCCGTTTTCTAGAGCCTTCATGTTGAGCTTGCCAGCTCGGATGAACTACTAGATTTCTTGTGTGGATGTTGATCCTAGCTCCAACAGCCACCAGGTGAAATCCCATGGGGAGGTTTTGTTGCCAAAGAACACTTTTTCCGTCTTGTTGGAGCTGAGCTTTAGGCAGTTGGATCGCACCCAGTCTGCAACCATGGTCATGCAGTTGGTTAAGTTGGTTCTGATGGTGTTTGTCTTGTTCGTCAGGGAGAGGATGTTTTTGGTGTCATAGGTGTAAGAGATGATGGGGATGTCTAGTGATCAGATGATGTTGGCGAGCAGTGTCATGTAGATGTTGAAAAGGGAGGAGCTGAGGAATGTGGGACACCACATTTCAGTTTCTTGGTCCCTGATGTAAAGGATGGCAGCCTCACCCTGTGGGTTCTTCCCATAATGAAAGAATAGGGGTAGGAACCTGTCAGCCTTCGGGTGTCCTCTCCTCAAACATTTGCCTTTACCCGACACTTTTTGCTGAAATTCGTTTTTGTTGGCCTTAGGACTCTGTATACTTTGAAACTGCTAACCAATGTTAAAGTGCTTGGGTCACTTTCCTAATCATGGTAAAATTGGAATTGGCCTACACTTGATTAGTATGTTTATTTTGCCTATATTCTCGTAGTAGAGTGGTATGTCGTATACCCAGGGCCTGTGCAATGCTACTACTGGGCCTCCAGTACTTATTGTGCCGCCCACTTAAGTAGCCGCTTGAAATGTCCCAAGCCTGCCATTGCAGCCTAAATGCATTTTTAAACTGCCAAATCGACTAAGGAATATAATCCTCTTCCTCTCTGCAAGCCTTAAACTCCCCTTTTATTGCATATGTTGCCCCTGAAGTAGGCCCTAGGTGGGCCATAGGACAGGGTGCATTGTAATTAAAAGGTTGGGCTTGTACGTTTGTTTTACCTGTCATGGTAGTACAAAAACAGGTAAGCATTTCATGTTTGGTGTCTGTGAAATTAACATTATAGAGGATTTTAAATTACAAAGTCAGATTTTAAATTACAGTTTTGTAAAGGCCACTTTTAGAAAGCTGGCGTTTATCCTGCCTTAATGTTTTGGTGCCTGCAGCCTGTCCTAGGTCACATGATACAGTGCAGATGGCAGTTGGACTTTGTTTATTCCTCCCAGACAGGCACACAGAGGGCTTAGGTGTGCCTAAATGGGCCACCAACTGGCAGGATGGAGGAGGGGCAGCGCTGGGCACAGCCCCACTTGCAACTGAATAGAATGTGCTCTGTCTTCATAGAAAGCGCACTTGTTGCCACCGGACTGTCCCTGTGGCCATCTCGGAGCCAGGACAGGGGAGTCAGGGAAGTTCAAGCACCTCAAAAGGAATTTTCTAAAAAATTCTCTTACTTCAAACAAGGCACCATGTATAAAAAGGGGACCCTCAGACCCACTCTTCAGTACACATCTGGAACTATTGAAGATTCAGAACTAATGCAGTGCTGCTTTGCAAGGACTGCTACTCTGTTTCTGAGTCATGAACCCAGGACCAGCAGAGTGGCTCTAAGGGCTAGTTGGCTGGCCTCCTGATCAGCATCTCTGGGACACCCTGAACCCAGCATCTGGACTCTGTTGTGAGTCCTACCCGCCATGTGGTGCACAGTTCTGGACCCTTGGAAGTGGGCCTTAAGTTGCTCTAGCAGGCTGAACTGACTCAGCATGACGCATCTCCACATCAGAACTGCTGATGCACCGTGCTTCCCCAATGCAGGACCTCGCATCGCAGCCAGCAGCTCAACAGAACTGCTGCTGCGCAATGCATCCCTGACTCAGGACTTCACCTCAGAAGCCTTTGTGGTCCTGCAGTTAGAACCAAGGCAGCACAAAACATCTCCTTGCAACTCCGCAGCGGAACTGCATCCTCAACACAGATATTCGCATTGCAAGCCCCTCGTCAACGGTGTCCTCGAAGATGATACAGGCACCACATCTCCACCCCACAGCTTCCTCGGGAACACGGCTGCCCAACATATTTTTGACACAGCCCCTCTATGATGACGCCAGTTCTCTTAACGCAGCCTTGCAACTCCTCAGATCCGCCACTATGCTATACCTTCTCAATGTGGGATCTCGCAATGCTCTGCAACCAGGATAACCTTTTTGTTTTTATAACAAATGTAATTCTTTTGAAAATATCAAGTACAGTACATTAACACATGCATTTCACTGTCAGTGTAGTATGCTAATAACATGTCATATCCCTAGTCTGTGATATGCTCCCCACCTTCCTCATATCTTGTTATATTTCTGTGGACACCCATGTAGAGTGTAAACAGATTTTTCAAGTCCGGCGCAGCAGTCCACTCCTGCTCTCCATTCTGCCAGGGTTGGGGCTCCGGGGGGAAACGCCACTGCTGAGCGATGCCTCTTTTAACCACCAATGTGGCAACACCTACTAAGGTACAGTGAGTCAGAGAGCCAACCCGCTTGCCAACCATTCCCAGCAATGCCACCCTAGGAGTCAAGTTAAGCTCTCTATCCAAGACTTTCAAGAGCTTGTTGCGCACTCACTGCCAATACATGGAAATGACCGGATATGCCCAAACAACATAGTAGAAATCATCTGGGACCTGTGAGCAGTGGAAGGAAGTTGGGTAGAGGAGCTTACCAGTCCTACACAGGATTATGAGTTGTCGCTTACAAGAATTTCAGTTGGATCAATCTACGGTGAGAAAATATACATGATATGCGTGGGGTCATTTGGGGCCTCCCTCCAGCCCGTCAGCTCCTCAAGTTTGCCAGCTCATCCCTCCCAGGGGATTCAGAGTTTGACAAAGTCATATGGATCACCTTGAATAAGGGAACGGTAAATGTTGGAAATTGTGCCCATATCTATATGGCCCATCAGCAACTTGACCTGTAAGGGGCTAAACTCTGGTATTACCTTATACATGGAACTTTTTGGGGGTGTGGCCAAGCCGCCGACCGTAATGGCTGTGTGGCTCTGAAGCTCTGGCAGAGGATCCCCTGACATTGTCGATTAAAGAGGCCCAGGATCCCAGATCAGGCAGATGATGTCTGATATGTGGTGAGGAGCGGGGGGCACTAGGTGGGGGACCGCTGCAGCACATACAAGGGGTGCGGCCGCTGTATTTGTTGCAGCCCACGTCCGTTGGCCTACACACCCTGGATGCCCGAGGCGACGGGCCTCGGGTGAGCCTGAGGTGGCTGGGCCGCGCAGTGGTGTGGTACCGCCGGAGGGGGGGAGACCAGTTGCAAGCCTTTCTCACCACCTTAAACAACGCAACACCAGTAAGGAGATTCCATCTGGTCCGACTCTCGGCTGAGAGGGTCGAAATGATATTGCGGCCTCCTTCGAGACTGGACCTGTGTTCCCAGGCCAGCTCACCCCCCCCCCCCCCCCTTCTCCAGCAGCCCTTTGCGGTCCTCCTACGGGTGTTATACCCCTGTTTGTACTGGGGCCTATGTGCATTTTAATGGACCAGCTGGAGGTCTTATAAATACAGACTCGAGTAGACCAGGCGGCCTGTGCCTACTTTGCATTGTACTGTTGAGGCGCCTCCATATATGAGGGTTCACTGAGCCATTGATCTGGTGGTGTCCTGTTGCTGTGGTGATAATTGCATCAAGCGCCTTTTGGAGATACTGCCAGTTACTATGTGGCGCACTGCCAGAGCTGGGGTGCGCTGTTGGAGGGCCACTGGTGGCCATGGGCCGTGGCGACCCAAAACAACGGAGGATCCCATTTGGCTCCCATTTGAGAAAAAACAGCAAACAGACATGGCCACAGCTCCGATACAAGACCTGTAGGAAGCCCAGAGTGTTCAGGTTTGTTACGAACCGTTGGGAGCGGAGGCCATATTGATGGAGTTGAGGGCTGGGTTTCGCGCCATCGACAACAGATTTGACTGTCTGACCACCAGACTCGATAGCATGAGCGGTCGCCTAGACAAACAACAATCAAGCCTGGAGGGTGGAATTTCTGCCATTGAGGATGACCGTGTCACTGTGAAAGCATCTTGAGAAGGTGGAGGGGAAGCTGAAGACTGTGGCCATACAGAACGAAGATTTGGAGGCCAGGGGGCAACGCAACAACTTGGACATTGCTGAATCTACTAACCCTGGCTGGCTTGTAGAGAAGTTGATGACGTTCTATTAGGACACCAAGGCTTCACCTCAACCTTCGTGTTGGAAAGAGCAAACAGTACCTTGGGCCCTAAACCACCCCTCCCACCCGGGGCTCCTGCCAACTTAATAATCACCTGTCTGCTGAATTTCAGGGACCGAGGCACCGCCCTCCGACTTGCCAGAGAGAAAGCTCCTTTACAGTATCAGGGTGCGACTGTGTCCCTTTTTCCTGATTTTACACCTACGGTGCAGGTTGCCAGGTGAAAATCCACCCAGGTCAAAGCTTTGATTGGTAAAACTGGTGTACCTTATGGCATAATCTGTCCAGCCCAGTTGAGGTCAAAGGTAAAACGTGGTACATGACCAAAGAGGCCATGATGCTTTGTATGCAACATCCTTGGCCGACTGGCTCGCCCCATGACTCTCCACGTGGCAATAATGATCCAGATGTGGGAGCCGCCTCGAGCATGGACCTCTCCTCACCATACTCGATGATTCTATTTGAACCCACACTGCCGCCAGTTTCATGACCATGCTATCTATCCTTTGATTGTCATACCCCACCACTGCTTACGACTTCTCACTGGTTCAATACCATGATCCGTTTAAGCTGTTTTCACCCATATTGCACTGTCAATTTTACGTGCGTTGTGGGAGATTCCTGTGATTGCTTTGCCATGCCCCCATGGTTTATACCATGATCCCTTTTCTTAGTCTTAATGTTATTTGTTTAGTGTCCTGTCGGTTTCGTCTGGTAATTTTAGCCCAGGTGTGGGTGGTGGGAGGGGTGTTTTCTGTTCTCAATTTATGCACTGTAATGTTGTTTTGTTTTGCAATGCAGTTCGTTCCATTCAGGCAGTTTACGTAGGAGACATAACATGATCCACCCGGAGGAATGACGGCCTCTCACACAAATGCTTTGGGACTTACTTTCATGTCCTGTAACATACGTGTTTTAAACAATCCCCGTAAATGCAGGATGGTGCTGCAGTACCTTTGCAGGCATGTGGTGCAGGTTGTGTCCCTGCAAGGTACCCTCCTTGCAGCTGGCGCGGTGCCCTCATTTGCCACCACTTGGAGCCCCCACAGGTACTTTACGAGTTATAGCACCTACTCCTGTGTGGTTTGTATTCTGGTCCACAAATCTGTGCCTCTTCGATCACTGTTGACCCAAGTGGATTTCGCAGGCAGATATGTAATGGTTGGGGGCTGTTCGAAAAGCGCAGGATCCTGCTAGTCAGTGTGTATGCTCCCAATACTGACGCCCCTGAATTTGTTCAAGACATTCACTCCCATATTGATCGCTTTGACATAAATACTAATGGGCGGTGACCTTAACTTATCAATAGATCCAGTGTTGGATACCACTTCGCATGCCCCACCATCTAAGTCCCGCTCTCTTAGGGCGTTGAAGGATCTCTGTTTGGCTTCCACTTTTCAGGACCCTTGGCGACTGCACGGCTCTGGTGCTTTAGTATATATTTTCCACTCTGCTCCCCATAGCACCTGATCCTGCATAGATTATTGGCTTCTTGCGGGTGCTACTGCACAGTGGTCCAGCAGTTTAGCAGTTCCCGTGAACCCTATCTGACACCTCCCCGATAATAGTAAACTCTTTCTATACCTGCGGTCTGCTGCAGCAAAAAATTTGGACATTCCCAGACATGGCATTGTTGGACGCGCCGTTCTGTTCATCTTTGCTTGAATCAGTGCTCGCCTTTTTTTTTTTTTTTTTATTGAATGGGAGTTCAGTTGACACTTGGGCAGTGTTGTGGGGTGCCTTCAAGGCATATATCGGAGGTATTTGCATTTCAACACACGCTGGTGTTCCATATGACATACGTAATCGTCTTGCATGCCGAGGTGCAGCTCGCTGACATTCGACTGTAAATCCACTGATGTCGCTGCTGCCTCCCATCTGGGTCCTTGTAGGCTTCTGCTTGAGGAGTTTAATGACCTGGCAGAGGGAGAGGTGCAATACATGAGCAAGTATACTAAGGCTCGTAGATGGGGAGGTAGATAGAGCAGGGAGGCTACTTGCCAGATTGTCAGACCATCTTGTCCCATATCCCATATACTCGAAATTCAAAGACCTGACAGCAGTATTGCTGCTGGCACCACTGAGGATCTGGCAGAGTTTTATAAATATTACTCCAGTCTTTATATTGCGAGAACTGAACCTTTGGTATCGACACTACAGGACTAGATATTGCTATGGTCTGGTTGTGATCGGCCCAACAGCAATTCCTTAGTGAGCCCTTCTCTGTTGAAGAGATATCACAAGTGATAGATTATTTGGCTGGGATGCGCTTCCCGGGGTTAGATGGGTTCACGAGAAATTTAGGGATATTCTTAGCCCCCAACTCCTCTCAGTGTACACTGAGGCCCTTCAGATTGGGGCCCTGCCGGAATCAATGAGAGAAGCGGGCATAGCTCTGTTGCTGAAACCTGGTAAAGACCCTCTAAATTGCGGGTCCTACCGCCCTCTCTCCCTGATAAATTTTGACAACAAGATTTTAGCCAAACGTCTATCCCTTTTGCCGGAGATGATCATCTCCCCCGCTCAGTCCGGCTTTATCCCACACCGCTCCACTTCCATTAACCCATGCACTATATTCACTGTGCTAAATAGAATGTCCCCTGAGGTTCCAGCTGCGGTTGCGTTACTAGCCGCTGAAAAGGCTTTCGACTTGCTCGAAGGGCCCTTTCTGTACGCACTCCTTTGAAAGCCTGGGTTCCCCCAGGGCTATACCAAATTGATCTCTCTGCTCTATTCACGGCCCATGGCAGCAATAAGGATTAGTGGCGAGTTAGCTCCATTTTCCCTGTAACAAGAGGCACACAGCAGGGTTGCCCTTTAACGCCCTTGCTTTTCATTCTGGCTATAGACCCATTAGTGCGCCACTTGTGCGAAGGTCATATCCATAGAGGGCTGTGAAGGATTGCAGGACTGCTGTTGGTGTCGCTATATGCAGAAAATATCTTGCTGTTCGTACGTCATCCTGAGATCAACCTTGCACCAATATTGGAAGACGTGACTCGTTTTGGTGCCTTCTCAGGGCTCCATATCAATTGGGTTAAATCCGAGCTTTTCCCATTGACTGATGCTACCCAACCACCTGAGACGGGGGTTCCCCTTGGGCTGGTGCCCTGACTCTGTGAAATACCTCGATATTCACTTACACAGAGACAGGGAGCAGGTACTGCAGCTCAAATACGGGCCTGCAGTGGAGAGACTTTCTGCCCACGTAGACAGATGGGTAAAACTACTGATATCCATAGCGGGCTGAATATCACTCCTTAAAATGGTGGTTCTCCCACAATTTTTAGGGGCAAGCGCAAAGCGCTCTGTCCCCTGTAGTAATCTCTATTTGGTCTTCCAACCACACCCATGTCACATCAGTCACTTTCATTAGGTCGTGGGCTTGCCTTTTAAAATCCGCTTGCTTTCATTTGTGAAGGGCATGCATACGTCATGACTCTTCTGGTGTTTAGCCCACCTACACAGCACCGGTAAACTACAGAAAACATATGAGGCTCGATGTTTTCAGCATGGTTTCTTGACTACTTTATCTGTTTATATTCCACACAGCGCTATTGCGATGGGGTTTACATAGCGCGTTTGTGCTCGGTTTTTCCATTTTCAATTCCAGCATGATCGCGCTGCATTTTACATAGTGGGATCACGCTGTGTTTTTTTCTTTTTTTTTTTTTTTTTTTTTTTTCTTTTTTTATTAAATTTGTGTGGCAGAAAACACCGGGTTAGGAGTTTACAATGCTAATAGCTCTAACTCGAGCAAATGCGAGACCTGTTGCATTGAAAATACTTGTTGTATTTGTTTTTAAACATTCTGGTCCGATTCCTTTTATGCAACACTCCGTAGCCTGACTATTCCTCTGGTGTGGACTCCACTTATTCGTTGAGAGGTCTTGACTCTCCCGTATGAGCATGGTGGATTCGGTGGTCCGCATTTCCAGCTCTATTACCTTGTGACACAGTGTCACTACACATCATTGGTATCCTCCAGATACTCGTCTCCTGTACTCTGTCCCAGAGAGAGACTTTCAGGCCCCTGTTCTGCTGAATGCCTTCCTGTCTCGGGGTGTCTCATTACATAGCAGTGATATTCAAACTCTACCACCTGCTGGGCATGGCGCAAGCTCACTCGTGCTTCACTGCAATGCTATATTCTCCTGCCTTGGCACTCATTAATAATCCATTTAAACTTTTCACTCGAGACATTGCCCAGCGCACACTGTACACTTTCCACCTAGATACCTTTTGGGGATGTTTTCCCGGATGACCACATATTCTCATGCACCGCAGATTTTCAATTCACTGATGCCAGGCACTTGCACCATTTCATACTCTGCCGGCTGCAGCGCGATCTGTGGGCACTCTATGCCATGTATCCTTTGGCTCCTGCAGCGTTCGCATCTCTTACCTTGGTGACTACTGCGGACACGAGAGCACTCTGGGTATCCAAGCTTTATCTTGTATTAAAACTCTTCCGATACTGGACACTTGACTTGGGGAATACTGGGAGAGGGATCTAGGCTGTCCAATATCTCAGAAGGTGTGGAACACATGCTGTGCACAGACCAGGTTTGTCTCATCCATTCAGCGTCATAAATTAGTCCATTTTAAATTGCTCAGGAAAATATACATCACGCCCAAAGATATTGCCCGTATTGACTCAAACCGCTCCTCTGCTTGCCCCAAATGCAACGCTCCGACTGCTGATTTTCTTCACATGGCCTGGACCTGTCCGGGGATCAGTTTTTTTTCTGGCACGTGGTGTATGACAAATTGACCCAATCTGCACACGGCTCTTCTTGGATAAATAGGCAAATTACCCAAGTCCATTAGACGCCTCACTGCACTTTCACTCCTGTTGGTTAAACAAGAGAGAGCGCTCAGATGGGGTTCCAAAAATTAGCCCAATACACATTCTTGGCTGGCCAGTCTCACATATTGTGATACAAACAGTGAATTGTACGCTACATTGCAACCTGTGAGTTCCAGAGCTAAGGATATCTGGCAACTGCTGAGAAACGACTTGCTTGCACTTACCACTTCCCCTCTAATGTCCCAGGCATCTGTTGATGCCAGTCAAGGTTGAGCCAACCCTGCTCATGCTATTCACTTTCTGTAAAGATTAATGTACTTATGTCTGCTTGCCCAGCTTGTTTGTGATTTTGTAAATGACATTGATATGTATGACATGTACTGATGATTATATTTCCGTCTCTGTGATATCACTTCCATGCTTGAACTACATTGCTGTCTTTGTTCTTTGCATATTTCAAAATGATAAATAAAAATGTAAAAAAAATGCTTAATTAGAAGTGCGTGGCATAGTTTCAGATATTTATGGCATTGGGTCTAATCGAGCACGAAGTGGACCTGTGGTTCTTGGAAAAGCAAAATGTGTTTCCCTGCCCAGTCATGATCAAGGACTGTGATGCCTATTGTGTCCCATTCAAGAAAGCCCTTTAAGCCAGCTGTGTGATGAAGCCAGTGGCCCCTCCACAGGGGAGTTATCCCCGTCAATGTACAGTTCCAACCGATAAAGAGCACTGCCGGACACTAGCAAAGGAAAATCACCTGCGTGATGGCTGGTAGGTTATGTGGCAAGGGATCGCCATTTTAACAAATCTAGGATGTAATCAAAGCTTAAGGAGCAGAGTTCCCAGCGATTTATGTAGGATCATCTCACCCACTGCACAACCAGTCATAAATCACAACCAATTGGGCGGCAAGATAATAACATTGTATATCTGCTATACACTATACAGGAGTGGCCACCTGAGCAGAGAAACAAGCGGAAGAGGGAAATAAGAGCATTAAATCAGTCGGGAGTGGGAAAAATTTAAATACATCAGAAAGTTGGGAAGAACCATCATTTTGAAGAGAGTGATGTGACCTATCGGATGCAGGGGGAGTTACAACCACTTGTCACTGTTCATTTTGGATGCCAGCGGTGCTGGGCTAAGGTGCCTCATAAGTTCAGGGAGCAGAGACATATGGAATCCTAGATACTTAAAGGAAAGGCATTGCATAGGGATGTCTGATTACCAGAGATGGGTGCTGGTGTCACCTCTAATCGGTGCCAGCAGAGATTTGGAAGTGTTCACTTGGATGCCTGAGGCCTCCGCAAATAAGGTAAGGATTTCAAGACCGTGGGGCCCAAAATGGTGGCGTCGGACAGAAATAGCAAAACATCTTCAGCATAAAGAGTGATCCTCTCCTCCAGCCTACCATCCCACGATCACCCGCTAAGCTGAACATCACAGCGACTGAGCAGAGTATAGTGGGGACGGGGGCGGCCCTGGTGTGTACTGGATCTGACAAGGAAGCAATCGGACAAAGCTCCATTGGCCCAGACTTGGGCATAGAGTTGGGACTAGAGGGCCCCTATTAGGCCTCCCTAGACCCGTGCATTGGAGAAGAGCCTTGAGGTAGGACCGGTCCACTGTATCCAACATCTGCCCAAAATCGAGGAGAAGTAACGCCACAGGAGGGAGGAACGTGCCCAGACTGGTGAGGGCCTCTCAGACTCTTCAGATACTGAAACCAGGATTTAAGGTGCTTTGCTTAGCAGGCCTAGCCTAGACCTTGTATTAGGCCTGTACTCCATTGTGGTCCACCTGAACTTGTGACGCTGTCACACTCAAGGGCAAGCAGATAGAAATAGATGGTGCTTTGTGCTTCTAGGCACTGTATAATACCTAAAATGTTGACATGACATCTATCCAATTCTACTGATTGGATTTTTGTTGTTTTGGTGTCAAATAATCATTTAAGATACTGTGTTTTTCAGTGTATTACTTTGTGTGCACTGAATAACTACTTTATACATTCTCTCTAAGAGAAGCCTGTCTGCTTTTGTGCAAGCTACCAAAGAGAAGTGAAAGTTAATCTAGTGAGTATTTGAGGTTCACCCTGACAAGTATTGTGGTTGTTTCCTGATCGGGGCTTCCACCACCTTTTAACTAAGAACCCCATTTTTTTACAGTTTTGTCACAAAATCTCTCAAAGTCGATGACCGAGAGGACGAGATTTAGTTAGGACCATGGATCTGTGAGGTCTCCAAGTGACTAGATAGAGAATTGATTCCTCACGCATCTTAATCCAGTTCCCCACATAGGCCGAAGTTGAATTGCACCCTCTGATATGGTGATGTAAGCTCTACTAGACCTTAACACCTTGGAGGTTCCTAAGATTTGTTGCCTTTTGCTATAGTGGATCTCTTGGGTAATTTAGCAACCCAGCACGTTTGTATCCTTAAGTCTTAGTAGATTCAAATGCTCCAAACGTCCATGCTGTTATGAGAGGTACTTTCTAGTTGAACTATACCGCTAGCCCCCTGAGCTCCTCACCACTAGTCAGCCATTAACATGATCCAGAAGGGTACCTAAAGGGGCCAGCTGCCAACCATAATTAGTTGTTTACTGTTCCTGCCTAGGGCTGGCTCACCAGGTATAGGTATAGAGCTCAGTGTGCCTTGGCCCATGCACCTCCACCCCAACACAAACCTCAATCAAGAGTCTGCTCCCAAAACCCCCTGGCTGTGGCAGTGAGTGTATGGAGTGCCCCAATGAGACAACACAGCACTTACCTTTGGCATGGGCACTCTGAACTCTTTAGCTTCTCTACTGATTCTTTTTCTTCCACTTCAGAATCTCAGTAAGGCATCCTGAAAACTGCGACCAGTGACCATCATAGAGGTAAACAAACTTAGCCAGTGAGTTCTTGGTAACATTATTCAATGTAGTTTCAATGCAGTTTAAATGGAACCAGCAGAAAGTCTCCAATGGAAAGTATTTATGAAGAAGACGTCTCAACACAAAAGCACAGCCTGGCAGCCATCAGCGGCATCTGGCTTCAAAGCTGATGGAGAATAACAAGCAGTATCAGGTCTGGTGCTACCTGGGCCTTCTGATCTTAGAAAATATAGCACATGACTTTGCCCAAAACCCACCAGTGGCCAGTGACCATTACAGCAACCGTCCACTGGCAACATGCCTCCCATAACAATACCCTGCTGCCTGCTTCCTTGGACACCTCGACCTTGGGCTCAAATTATAATGGGGGTGGGTTCATCACATAATTCCCTAGATTGGCACTGGGTTGCCCAGAATGAAAGAAAATGATAGCCTGATTTACCAGTATGAGTAGGCTAACAATAACCGCCTCCATGAACTTCATCTCCTGCTGATGGCTGGAAAAGGTAATTAGAGGTAAGGCGGGTAAGGAGCTTTGAATTGTATAGCTCCAGCTCCCTCAGGGCTCTGCACCCGTGCCTAGCAGTTTACCATTTGTTACCTGCTGCACAGGACACTGGCCAGTGCGGGCACACCTCTGGTCTGACCTCCAAGCCCCAGGCTTGTGTGTCCTCTCGCATCCATCATCTTGGCTTGTTTGTGCTGTTACTCCTCTGTGCATCTGCTCACTGCAGTGCATTTCTTGAACACTATTTGGACACCATGCACGCAAAATGAAAAGGAGTACCTTTTTGTGTGGCACCATATGCCACCTTGATACATCCTCCTGTGTGCAAGGGCACAATTCAAGGGTACACATGGGGGATCGCGTCTACCCTCTCTTTTCACAGGTGGACGCTGTCTATCCTGGCAAGTGATTGGGCATCATAGAAATATGCTTAACCTGTCTCAGTGTAATTTTTAGACACAGAGACCCATTCAGCAGTGCCAGCACATCAAACTCCAGCAGGACCCAAAACAAAGGCCTAAATTACTGGGCCATCACGCCTCCCTTTGCTGGAGTATCCTGGTCCAGACTTAAATGCAGTGAAGGGGTAACAAAGACCCACAGTTTATTACTTTACACATACTTAAGCAAGGCATGCTTTTGACTTTGTTCAGCCCCTCTATATAAAGAGATATGCATGTGTTGTAAGAATGTCAGATGTGCTAGTCTGTTCCAGTATTTTTCACAAATAAGTATTTAAATAGAACTATTTTGTTTTATTTCTTTTATAGTATTATAAAGCTACTCAACCCAGTGCAGGGTGTCAGGGCGCTTTTCTTCACACTTACACATTATTCATTGACAGTTACCCGCATCAAACCCACCAACCTCAAGAAACCCACCAAACAATCCAGTTGGTACACCAAGGAAATGACAATCGCGAAACACAACTGCAAATACTTAGAAAGAAAATGGCGCACAGGCAAGGAGCCCTCAAACCGAACCACCTTCAAGTCATCCCTCAAACAACCAATACCACCATCTACTGAAAGAGACAAAAAGGAACATCCTAGCCGACTGCATTATAACCAGCTCTCACCATAGCAAAGAACTCTTCACCATCATCAGAGAGTTCTCCTATTACTTGGCCACTGAAAACATCATCACCTCCTCTCAGGGACTCTGCAACTCCCTGGCAGACTTCTTCCATAACAAGACCTCCACCACCTATGGAAACCTTGAACCCCCAACTCACTGCCGGCAACACCCTCTAACTCATTGCTCCCACAGACTCCAACCTCTATACAACATCCACCCACCTGCTCACCTCCTGGTACCTGTTCCCCACTCTAAACAACACAGCCTTCATGGACTCCGTCCACTCAGGAACACACATGGCCACCTGCTCCTACCACATTTTCAACCTCTGGAGTAAGACGATCAGCAGCAAGCTCACCAACATTATCAACACATCAACAACCAAAGTCTCCTTCCCCGTAGCATGGAAACATGTAGAAGTCAAACCACTTCTCAAGAAACCCTCTGCTGACCCCAGAGAACTCAAGAACTACCATCTCATTTCACTGCCCCCCATTCCTACCAAAGTCCTCAAAAAGACCTTCAACAGCCAACTCATGCAACACTTGGAGATCAACCTTATTCTGGACCTCTCCCAATCAGGATTCCGAACCAACCACAGCATCAAAACTGCCCTGTTCGCTACCACGGATGACATCAGAATCCACTGCCACTGAGGAGAAATGGTGGCCCTGGTCCTCCTCAACCTCTCAGCAACATCGAACACCTTTTCCCACCACACCTTTATCAAGAGGCTTCATTACATCGTAATCCAAGGAGAAACCTTCAAATGGATCACCTCCTTCATCGCAATCCAAGGAGAAACATTCAAATGGATCCCCTCCTTACTCACCAGAAAAACCCTGATAATCCACCTACCACCCTTCACCTCAGAACCCAAGAACATAACTTGCAGCATCCCCCAAGGCTTGTCCCTCAGCTCTACCCTGTTCAGCATCTGCATGATCTCCCCCAGCCAACATAGTCAGGCCGCATGGGATAAACATATCCTTCATAGACGACACCTAGCTCATCCTCTCACTGTCAAGACCCTCCCCCCCCCCCCCCAGGCAAACTTCTGCAACTGCACTATGGGTAGTGGATAAAAAACAACTACCTTAAACTCAACACAGAAGAAATAGAAGTGCTGATCTTCGGAAACAACACCTCCCTGTGGAACGACTCCTGGAGACCCTTAGAACTGGTACCTGCACCTACTCCGATAGACCATGCACTCAAACTTGCCAACATCCTGGACAGCTAGCTCACGATGAAAAGCCACATCAACGCAGTATCTTCTGCCTGCTTCCTCGCTCTTCTTGTGCTCCACAAGAACTTCAAATGGCTCCCTGTCAACACATCAGGCAATCCGTCACTCAAGCCCTAATCACTAGATAGCTAGACTACAGCAACACACTCTACTTAGGAATCACCCCGCACTTCTTAGCCAGACTAATCCTCCACTTACCCAGATGGACCCCCCCCCCTCCAGCCCCCCATCCCCCAACTCAAGAAGCGCAACTGGCTTCCCATTCAAAAGCGAGGCCAGTTCAAGATGCTGACCCAAACCTACAAGGCGCTTCACAACCAAGGACCAGCATACATAAACCGTTGCCTGAACTTCCACTAACCCCCCCCCCCAGACACCTGCATCCCACTGCCCTTGCATCCTATGCTCTTTCTTCTATCTTGCAGTGAAATTCTGAAACAACCTCCACTTTCACTTATGGTCTTCATCATCTCTCCTAGAATTCAGGAAAGGACTCAAGACCGGGCTGTTCAACCAAACCCCTTGGCAGCGATGTACTCGGTGCCTAGATACCCTCAGGGGTGATTAGTCGCGCTCTTTAAATTCAATTCTGAGCTGATCTCAAGACATGATATTGCTGTTGCCTTCTTCTCGCCCTCTTAAAATGAAATGCTCTGAATTGTGCCTTTTTGGCAAGAAAGATGGTATCTGCCCTTCCTCCCCGGAGGCCAGCATATGACTCTTGGATCCTGAAAACATTTGCACTGGAGCACTGGTATCTGCCTCCAGGAATCTGTAATTGCCAACACGGTCCTTACAGTTTCAGATCTTTATTTTGAGGATTGTAAACTGTAACACTAGAGGGAGGCAAATTGCATTCTTTCTCTTTCTTCAAAGAAAGATGTTGCCAAGGCCGCAAGACCATGCCACGTCGGATTGTGTCACAGTGTACCACTAACCTCAGAATATTTGGAAACTTGATTAACACCGTGAATGTGAATTTATCCATGGTTCATGTTGTCAGTAAAGTAAAGCCACCAAGAACTTGTGTACCACCAACATGTTATCCACAAGCTTGCCTTTTCTTCGTCCTGTTCCTGTTCTGCTACAGTGGATTACCTTTGTTCCTACGCAGATCCCTCCTACATGAACTGCTGCAACAGAATTTAATTGGGCCTTTTGACAAGATGACTACCACACTCCAAGTAAAAATTGTATCACCTACTCCTTTCTATGTTTGAAACAAATGGGTCTTTTCTACTTTGCATTCAGAAATGTCCACGGGCTCCTGGTCAGGCAAATGGTGCCACTCAAGACCCTCTGTCTTTCACAGAGGATATTGCATTATTTGATATTCAAAAACCTTACTAAACTGATGGTGTCAAACCACCAGCCGGACACCCAAAGCTGGCTACCAAAATGAATCTTGATCTACCCAGTAAGATCAAAGTAGATGGTTCATCTTTTTCAAGTTAATCTGTTTTTTTATCAGTCATTTTCATTGGTTGTGTGCAGACAAAATGGCTATAAATAAAATTGCCCCAAAAATATTGATGACAAAAATATCTACTTTATATAATCTGTATATAAGTTCAAACATATCAACAGCAAAAATATAGAAAGGCATGATAGCTTCAAAAAATATGCTGAATTTCTAAC
Source organism: Pleurodeles waltl (assembly GCF_031143425.1). NCBI lineage: Eukaryota > Metazoa > Chordata > Amphibia > Caudata > Salamandridae > Pleurodeles > Pleurodeles waltl. Next base: position 1,406,922,264 of record NC_090445.1, on the reverse strand, counting down.
TTGCGCTCTATAGTAACTTTAAAACATACATTTGAAAGATACTTATAAAAAAGCATAACTTATAAATATGAAATACAAATATACTTTAAAATACCTTCAAACAAGTTAGTACACAATATTTAAAAAATAATTATATATAAACAATTAATAAAACATAATAATAAATACTAGGCATTAAAGAAATCAAATGTATACAATTACATAAAAGCAAATTAAGAATGTTACAAAAAGTAAAATACAATTTTACATCAAATTGATGTATTGAATAAATGAAAGCGAAAATATGTATTGAAGCAACGAAAAAAGATCAGATTGAAATAAATTAGACTTGGAGGAGTAATATTCACTATAAGCGAGCAACAATATTATAGGGTAGCATTTCCTAAACTGTGGGTTGAAGCCCACTGGTGGATTGAGAGCTGATTTTGGTGGATCAGAAAAGTCCACGTAATAAAGTTGCTTTTAAAATCTGTATTTATCTTCTCACATGTCTTGTGCTTCAAAGACAGAAGTCGAGAGATGTTAACAAACTCCTCCTTCTTTGCAGTCAGAGAGGAAAACAAAGTTAAGTGATTTATATGGCAATCTTGCTGGTGTACAGGGGATGTGAAAGCAAAGGTTGTAGGATTTAATTTTTTTGTAACACAACACAAAGTAAATACCCGTAAATGAACTCTGTAGGATAGTATAAATGAAGCACAATTTTTTTGTAATCCTGAAGTGTGATGGCAACAAAGGGCCTGATTTAAATCTTGGCAGGAGGGTTATTCTGTCAACCGCATTACAATTTCCCGAGGCTATACTGGAACCTTAATAGGGTGGACGGGATATCCATCACCTTTGTGTCATAGTAACCCATCAACCAGTATCTAATTTAGGTCCAAAGATTTTAATAGAATCAAAACAGAGCAAGACAATTTACTTGGTGATGCAAAAGAATGCACTTAAACCCGATTTCCACACATTATCATTTGTGTGCAATATAGTTTATTCAGTAAAACGAACTGGGTTTTCTGTAAATGACAGTGCGCTTCCCAACAATGCTTTTAGTTACATTAAAAAAAAATCATCCACCTTGTGTCCATGAAGGCTAGCTAGGCTGCAAATGTTTGTTTGTTGTTACTGAAATTGGGTCTTGGCTCTAAATAGTTTGGGAAGCAGTGGTGTAGGTGTTAGCTTTAGTATTCCAGTGTAAGCGACAGTAGGAGCAGTGTTGAACTTGGAGGAGCCAAAACACTGTTGCAACGGCAACCTGAGCAACAGAAAAGAACATGTTGGTTTTTGGGGAGGGGGTCAGATTTATATTCTCACGCCAACATAAAAAAAACTGTCGGTAAAGTGTTGGACTTCAGAGGGGTCAGACTAAGGCCCTAATTATGTAACTGGGGGTAAAAACCGCCTACTGCAGCGGTGACGGCCGCCAAAAGACCATCACCATGGCTACCATCTATCCGCCATACTATGATCACTGCCGGACTTCCGCTACAAGAAGGGCGGAAATCCGGCAGAGACCTTAGTGGCAGATGGTGTTAATGTGGCGCTGCTACCGCCAGCAGCGCCACCCCAGTTGACCGCTGCCAGCCGTATCATGACCGGTGATACGGCCTGGTGGTGTTCTGCTGGCGGTAGCAGCACCCCTACCCGTTTCCTGCTGGAAGACCACCTGGAAGAAGGTAAGTTGGGCTTCCGACAGGAGAGAGGGTGGGGGGATGTTGTGTGTGTGTGGGGGGGGTTGTGTGCGGGAACGTGTGTGTGTGTGTGTGTGTGTGTGTGAATGCATCTGTGTGTAGTGTTGTTTGCGTGGGTGTATGCATGTGTGTGAATGCGTGTAAGAATGGTAATGTGAGTGCGTGTCCGCATGTTAGTGTGACTGTGCACACGAATGTGTGCGAGCATGACTGGATGTATGAATGCGTGTATGCTAGTGTTAGTGAGCGGGTATATGCGTGGTGCGTGTCTGTGGGTGTGTGCGTTTATGGGGGGGTGGGATCGGAAGGTGGGGGAGTGTAGATGGAGGGTGGGTGGGGCATCTGGGTAGTGTTGGGGGGTGGGTGAGCTGCCTACCAGTGACAGGGAAGCAATTCCCTCTCACCGGTGGAGCTTACCGCATGGTGGTAGGCTGACTCATAATGCCGCCGGCGGTACTATAGCAGCCGCCCGGCTGGAAACTGACATCTCTGGCCCTGCGGCTGCTACCAGTATAGCGGTCTGAGTGGAGAAGTCGATTCTCATAATGTGGCGGTATGTGCCGCCAGCCTGTTTGCGGTACTGCCGCCACATTACCTCTCACCGCTGAGGTCATAATGACCCCCAAAAGTGTTCCCAATCTAATCCTTTCTCTACTGTAGCTCAGGTTGGATTTTATTCCTACTCCGACATACACAACAATAGGGAAACTGCTAGATTATGAATGGGTAAGAACGACTATTTTCACTCCTGCATAAGCAACATTATGGAAAATATTTAACTTTAGAAAACTCAGATTTAACTTTTTTTCTTCCTTAAATGAATGGAAAATGTATGAATGTTTATGAAACATCTATAGCAGGTTCCTAGCCGAAAGGTGGCGGACCACTGTACATAGTCAAGATAAATTTACATAAGTGTATAAATAAAAAAAATATATATATATATATCTATAAGCAAATTACATAAATATTTTAAACTATGTTTACATTTTTTACAACATGACATTAACATTTCAAATTATACCTAAAATAATAATTTAAAATTAAATCAATTACGAAATGTAAAAAATAGATTGAAAATACTTCCCATCCTACTACCCTAAAATTCCAACAACTCTAAAAATAAATTAAATTGATAATATAAAAATAACTACTGTTAGACCGGACAGCCTTATGGTGGTCATCCTCCAACTTTTTGCCTGCCTTCCTCCACTTTTCTGACACTGTTTTTGCTGGTTTTTGGCCTCTGCACGCTTTTCCACTTCTAATCAGTGCTAAAGTGCATAAACTCTCTTCCTTTAATATGGTAACATTCGCTCATTCCCAATTGGCATATTTGATTTACTTAAGTCCCTAGTAAAGGGCACTACACATGCCCAGGGCATGTAAATTAAATGCTACTAGTGGGCTTGCAGGACTGTTTGTGCCACCCACCCAACTAGCCCCTTAACCATGTCTCAGGCCTGCCATTGCAAGGCCTGTGTGTCCAGTTTCCCTGCCACTTCGACTTGACATTTAAAAGTACTTGCCAAGCCTTAAACTCTCCTCTTTATTATACATGTCACCCCTAAGGTGGGTCCTAGGTAACCCATAGGGCAGGGTGCAATGTAGGTAAAAGGCAGGACATGTACCTATGTGTTTTATGTATCCTGGTAGTGATAAACCTCTTAATTCGTTTTCCACAACTGTGAGACCTGTTCCTTTCATAGACTAGCATCAGGACTGCCCTCATCTACTTTTTGAGTGGTAGATTCTGATCTGAAAGGGGGAACCACGTCATGTTTAGCATGGCCAGAATGGTAATACAAAATACTGCTTACTGATGAGGTTGGATTTTTTGATTGCTATTTTAGAATGCCACTTTTAGAAAGTGAGCATTTCTCTGCACTTAAAAACCATCTGTGCCTTGCAGCCTGTCTCCAATCAACATCTGGGCTGGGCTGGTTGACAGCTCTCTTGTGCTTTTCACCAAGACAACATACCTCTGCTCCACTTCCTGTGCCTACCAATGAATACCTTGATGTTCCACTCCATTCTTAACTAATTAGGTTCCCTAGAAAGCCTTATGGAGCGCTTAAACCATCTTTCACTCAACACAGGTTCCCTTTAAAAAAAGATGCTTGCCCTTTAACTCCAAGGGAATGAAAGCCCCTTCTGACTAATTACTGTGCCTCTAAGCAGCCGCAGTCACAAGGTCCAATCATTTTTCACTCTTCAGTTTCTCTCTCCAAACCAACGTGTCTTGTAAAATTGACAGCAACATAAACTCTGCTCAGACTGCTACTACGAACACAGAGCAGCTCAAGTTAATAACCTCTCAATTTTGCATTTGTGGTGAGAAGCTACACACTATTCTATAGTTCTTAACGGGGTTACACCTCTTAGGCCAGGTCATAATGAGAAACAATTTTGACTTGTTGAAAAGGTGGCTCAATGGCTTGATGGAAGGTTGGGGGGGGGGGGGTGTATGGTCAGCTTCCTGATGTTATAAATATGGTACAGAGAATTTCGTGGGTGTGGGAAGTGGCCAAAGCCTGATAATAGTGATTGTATTGTCATCGGATTTTGAAAATCAATTTATTGTTTAAGCCTGGAGAGAATGTTATAAACATCTACCTAATGGCAACAATAGGTTTGAGGCTTTGCTATTGGTTAGTTCTGTAGTCCAAACGCTTATCCATCACCCTTGTTTACCAGAGATAATCGGGGCAGGGACTGGCCCCTTTCCACTATAATTTATCTTGCGATCTCCAACAAATTTGTTATTTTAGTTCAACCAGATTCTCTGGTTTGACAGAGAAATATTGTTCATAGACATGTGGTACCTGTTTGACACTGAGGAATAGCCCATGTAACTCCTCCCTAGCCCTCCCCTAAATCCTTCAAAACCTTCTGATTTGAGCACTGGTGACAGGTGGTGAAATATTAATATACCTCATAGGCCTACTAGTTCTTTTTGCAGATTTTCCACCTGGAATATTGCTAGTTTGGCTGCTAAACTATCTATTCCAGAATGACAGACTTTTATTAAGGGCTATGAAATTATTTGTTGTCGAGAAATCTGGGCTGTGTCGTGTAAACATATAAATGGTTATACATCCTACTTTACTCCTACATCTCCTGTAAGTACAGGCAGGGCAAAAGGAGATTTTATGACTTTAGTATCTTTTTCATTTCCAGCTAGGGTAGCTTGGTCTTACCTTATGTCAATTCACTTTCAATTAAGATTGCTATACTGCTGCCCAAGAAAAACATTACTAAACAATTTTTACAAGAACAATTTTAATCAGAACAACACTGACCTTATTAATTCACTTCATGGTGGATTTTGAGTCCTTTATTAATTATCGCAGTGCCCAGTGTCTTTCATTTGGGTGGGAGATTTTAATACACACCATTGAAGAGTATCAAATACGGTGTCTTGTGGTTTAATAGGCCCCAAAGGTGATGCTGTTACATTTTCCAGTCACAGCCTTTTCAGGAACGCATTTAAATTATTTTTAGTAAACCTTCCTCTACATTTTGCTTTTTATTATTTTTCATATGAACCTGTGTTAAGTACAGTCTTTACAGATAGAGGTCACTTGAGTATAATTTATTTTATTTCGTCCTCGTTTGACCTCCCGAGCTCATTAAGTGATTACACAGTCACTGATAATGTTTTCAGTGACCACAATTGCTTATCTATTAAATTAGGCTGCTATTTTATTTTTATAGTCACTGACGTGTAAGACCCCACTAGCATGGGTCTCTACTTTATATCAGGTAGGTTAGGCACATGCTAATATTCTTTATGATGTTCAATTTTGCACTGGCCTTGCCACAACAGTCTTTCAACCTATATTTTAGGATTAATAAGTACACAGTGTCTAATGGAGGGAGTGTGTAATTAGCTTTTGAGGACCATAACTTGGCATTTGATTCAGTTAATCACTCCAAAACTCTGTAGTGTCATAACTGATCTGGGGGGGTGGAGTCCAGCATTGTCAGCTTTCTCCGAGACCTTCATTTATAGGTAACTGACAGTGTCACTTGTGGACCTGGTGGAGAGATAACACAAGCATTCTAAATTAAACAGAGGTGTGTGCCTTAGGTTTGTCGGCCACCTTTTCTATTCATACAATATATCAACGGCCAGGAAAAATATTTGCTCAGTAACAATATTTATATGCCTCCTGTGGGAGAGCATTCAATATTGGCGCTCCTTTATGCCCAGAAAGTGGTCCACGTCGCCAGGACCCCACTAGGTCATTGCTTGCTAAATCAATTCTGTATCTTCTTTACAATCCAGACTTGACTGTAAATCAGGCCAAAACACATACTATGGTATATGGCTCGTATAAGAATAAAGCCAGATTATTTGCTGTCCATGAGAAAAAACTAGCCCTGTATCGTCATTCCCATATCTGGGTGTTTTATTTGATGACAGTTTTAAATGGGGCCCATTGGGGTGAGTTAAAGCTACAGTGTTTGCAAGTATTATTGAGGCTATTTTTGGTTTTGCCTCTATACTTGTTTATTAAACATCTTAAAGAGATGATCATGGTCTATGAATGCGAAATGACGGTCAATTCCCAATTATTTGCTTGCCCCTGGGGCACAAAAGATTACTTATCTATACAGAGACCTGTGAATGGTCTCATCAGAAGATGGCTGTCCATCCATTTGAGCACAGCTGTCCAATCCTTTGAGCACTGTGTGGTAATACTGTAGTAGATAGATAGTAGAATGTAGAAATGTAGAATGTATAGTTGAGGAATATAGAATTCGGTTCGTGGAGGAAATGGAACTGGAGAGGAGTGTGGACTTTTTCGCTCCCTGTACGTGGGATCTCTTAGAATAAACATCCCAATGATTCTACCGTGTTGCACAGCTTTTATTCCAACATTGGCGACGAGCGGGAATTTCAGACCGGGAGCGGCGCCACCACTTGTCTGTATGCTGTCATTTTCTGGTTTATTGGTTTCGCTTGCCGCTGTTGCGAAGAGCTCTGAGAGACCCCACCAAGGGCTGCGAAGAGCTACGGAGTTGTGGAGGTTGTCAACATGCTTTCGGAAGGGCTTGCATGTCCTGATTGCATCGGCGGCTGTTATTTCATTGGATGTGCACAGCAGCTGTTGTTCCATTTGGATGTGTGCAACGGCTGTAGTTTCCTTTGGATGTGCGTGTGTTCGGCTGCAAGTCATAAGCTGTTGCCTTGGAAACATTCAAGTGCGCGCTGTGGTGGCCGCTGTCTGATGGATAAAGGAGCTCTTTGGTGATATGGTGGCCATTTTAAAGGCACTGACAGGACTGGTGAACTACGGTGATTCACACACCTGTCAATTACATATATTGTGAATGCATATAATAGTGAATTCCGGTGATTCGCACAGCCCAAAAATACATTAATAAATAAAATTGCAAGGTATTTGTTCCATTGTTGCATGGTACTGGAGACACTTTACCGGGGCAAATTTGTTGTTGAAGCAAGCTGTGTCAGATTATCACCATGTCAACTATTCAGCCACTACCATTTTTCTTATCGGAACCTGGTGAGTCCCCTATACAATGGGAACTATGGATTTATTTATTTGAGGCATATGTTGATGTTTTGGAAGAACAAGACTGTTCATCAGAAAGATATTTAGCTTTGTTAAAGCACAGGTTAGGTGCAATTGGGCTAAGAGTGAACTTTCCTCCAATTGATAATACTAGCAATGTGGACGTTTATCAACTTTCTAAGAAACAACTTCAGGAACGTTATGTCAGAAAAATTAATGTAGTGTTAGAGTGTTATACATTTTATTTTAGGATCCAGCATGATGACGGATCGATCAATTTGTTGCTGCTCTTTGAGGGTTGGCGGTTACTTATAAATTTGAACAAATGTCGTATGATCAGGTCCTGAGGGACCAATTATTGATGAAAACAAAATCACGCAAGATACAGGAAAAAATTATGGTCATGTAGTAGTGATTTAACATTGAGAAATGAAATTGATGTTGCCACAAGCATAGAAGTGTCTGAGAAATGTATTCAGACTGTAAGGAAAAATGTTGCTGATCGTGAGCTTGGATCGGTTATTGTTAGTACTGTGGCAAAAGATTCTAAAGGTTTAGAAAAAAAAGCTGAGTGGAAGAAAGGCGGTATAAGAGTATGTTATAGATATGGAGCTTGTGATCATTTAGCTAATTTTAAGAAATGCCCAGCACTTAGTAAGGTTTGTAATTTATGTAGGAAGATTGGTCACTTCAGTAAAGTGTGTAAGGGTTATAAAAAGAGCATAAGTTATGTTTCAGGACAAGATGATAACTGACGAAGATAGGTTACAAGATATCGTTTTGAGTGTGTTACAGGATAGTGATGTTACTGTGGATAGACCATTGGGCTTACCAACTTGCAAGTTATTAATAGATGGGAATGAGGTACCTGCTAAGGTTGACTTGTGCGCCTGGTTCACTATAATGTGCAAGGAAATGTTTAACAAAATATGGCCCAATAGAAAGTTAATCCCAACGGATGTGAATCCTCGCAGTTATACAGGCCACAGGATTCCAATAGTGGGATACACCAATGTACACAATGAGTTTGGAAGCATGCAGTGTAATGGTAAGTTGTACATAGTTGAGAAAGGAAAGTTAATTTTGGGATGGCCGCATATAAAAAAACTTGGCATTAAGATAGATTCTACAAACGTTTCTTCAGTGTCTGTGGTATATGAGGATGAATTTCATAATGAAATAAATTATGATGATTTGGATAAGAGTTTTCCTACTGTGTTCTCTAAATCATTAGGTGAACTTAAAGAATTCAAACACAAAATCACTTTACAAGAAAATGCAAGTTTTGTAAGGCATAAAATGCGGAATGTACCTGTGAGTTATAGATCTGAACTTGAGGAGATGTTAAACGATGTGTGTGAGAAAAATATTATAGAACCAATCGAGAGTTCTTGGATTTCTCTGGTAGGGATACCTCTCCAGGGTAATGGGGATCTCAGATTATGTGTTGACATGAGATCATTGAATGAGGCAGTTTGGACTGATACATTTCTGTTGCCAAATCTACAAGAATTATGTCATCTGTATGCCAAGCTTCTATTTTTTCTACCATTGATTTATCTAGTGCTTACTACCATAACTCCAAACATTATACAGCATTCATAACAAGGGAGGGCGCATTTCAGTATAGAAGAATGCCCTTTGGCCTTGCTAGTACCTCTGCTGTTTTTCAAAGGAGGATAATTGGATTTTCAGTGGCGTGAAGAATGCCAGGATATTTTAGGATGACATCTTAGTTTATGTTAAAGATAGATTAGAACATGACAGATCTTTAAGGGAAGTACTATTCATACTTTGTGAAAATAGTTTGACAGAAAGGAAGGTGAAGTGCAAATTTGGCCAAATTCAAGTTGAATATTTGGGTCATATCAACTCTCGTGAAGGAATTCATTCTAAGATAAGACATGTAAAAGCTATTGTAGATGCTTCAGAACCAAATCGTAAGGAGCAATCAATTGATATCATATGTAGGCCTTACTGAATTTTATTCAAGTTTTATTGAAAACTATGCAACAAGAGTGAAAAATATGAGAAAACTCATGAAAAAGAATGTCTCATTCGTATTGGGTAACGAACAGTGTGAGTGTTTTTAATGTATTAAGCAAGAAATAGTACAAGCTCCATGTTTAAAACCGTTTGAAACTAATACAGACTGTATAATTGCAGTAGATGCAATCAATTATGGAATTGGGACAGTTCTGTCACAAAGCAAAGGTCATGAGAAATGGTTTGTAGCGTATGCTTCGCGAACCCTATCGCAATCTGAATGAAGCTATTCTGTAATTGAAAAAGAGTTGTTGGCAGTATCAAGGGCCGTGCAGAGGTTTAGAATGTATGTATGGGGAAGAAAGTTCAAGTTGTGTACAGACCATAAACACTTGGTTAATATTTTGAATGCTGGCGGTGGGAAGAATTTATCACCAAGACTTGCAAGACTTTCTTCTAAGTTGCAAATGTATTTCTTTGAGGTGGAATATGTACCTGGAAGGAAGAATTCTATTGCGGATGGTCGTTCATGGTTACCAATTGAAGATGGGCATGTAAATGTAGACTGCAATGTAGCTTTTACGTATGAGGATATGTTGTCAGGATTGGAACTGCATGAGGAATCGGAACAAGAAATTTTAACTGAACAGGAATGGGATCAAGAAATGATGAAAGACAATGATATGCAAGTGGTGAAGGGATACATACTTAATGCATGGCCTGGTGAACGTGTGTTTAGGGGTCATAGTGCTGTTTTATGGAAGTTAAAAGAAGAGCTTAGTTTATGTGGTGAAGTAAGACTAAGAGCTGACAGGATAATTCCTTCGAGAGGCATGCATGAAATGATTGTAAGGAAGAGTCATATTGGTCATAGAGGGATGTCTAGTAATAAAAGGAAAGTGAAGGAACATTTTTGGTGGCCAGGTGTTGATGCAATGATTGACATATTTGTAAGGAATTGTACAACTGAATTGTACGATTTGTGCTCTGAGTGATAAAAGTGATAAATCATGTACTGCACCATTAATGCCTGTTGAGTTACCTGATAGGCCTTGGAGGAACCTGGCTATTGATTTTATGGGTGCATTTTCTACTTCGCTGGTGAAGGAAGCATATGCCATAGTATTAATTGATTATTTTTCTAAATGGCCTGAAGTGAAAATGGTGAGCAAACTCACTACGGATATAGTAATAGAATTTTTAGAAAATATATTTGCAAGAGAAGGTCTACTAGAAGTCTTAGGCCCGTATTTATACTTTTTTTAGCGCCGCATTTGCGCTGCTTTTTGACGCAAAACGGCGCAAACCTACAAAATACAAAGGCGCAAAAAGAGTATAAATACGGGCCTTAGTATCAGATAATGGTGTACAATTCACTTCTGAGAAAATGTCTGGATTTTTAAAAAGAAATAGTATCAAACCTTTGAAGGTTGCTTTATTTAATCCTTCTTCGAATGGTCAAGTTGAAAGATTCAATAGAGTTGGTAAAGAAACACTACAGTTAGCACTAAAATCAGGAATTCCATGGAAACAGTCATTAAGAAACATGCTTTCATCATACAGAATAACCCCTCCATTATGTGATGGGGAAAATGCCTTTTGAATTGTTAAAAGGAAGGAAACCGTCTACTAGTTTGGTTCCATGGTGGTTAATGGAGAGCAATCAGGAGAAATTTTTGTTTGAATACAATAAGGAAATGAGGAATAGAGAACAAGATTATCAATTACACACTAAATTGTATCTCAATGCAAGGTCTGGAATATGTGGATTGAAGGTGGGACAGTATGTTTGTGTTAAAACACCTGGGTTTGTTGATAAGGGGAAACCACGATGGTCATAACCAAGGAGAGTTGTTAAGATTCTAAGTAATGAAGTACAATTGGATGATGGTAAAGTCTGGAATGTAAGGCGTCTGTCAATACATAGGAAGGAGGATTGAGGGTTGAATTGTCTAGAGGAATGTAATGGTTACTTATTGGAGAGACTAGGCGCTCTCGATGTAGTCAAGGATGTAATTCATGATAAGAGTTATGGAAATGTGGATAGAGTGTTACAACACAGTGAGAGGGAAAGGAAAGCTCTGATTTATTTGGAAGACTATGTGAGAAACAAATGTGATGTTTTCTGTGTTTTATATACACTGTAAAATGGTCATATTGACACTAAAGTAAATGTATATAGTTCAAATTGTTTTGGGGGAAGATGTGTGGTAATGCTGTAGTAGATAGATTGTAGAATGTAGAGTCTAGATAGGTAATAGAATGTGGAAATGTAAAATGTATAGTTGAGGAATGTAGAATGTGGTTCGTAGAGGAAAAGGAACTGGAGAAGAGTGTGGACGGTGTCGCTCCTTGTACGTGTGATCTCTTACAATAAACATTACGAAGATCCTACCGTGGTGCGCGGCTTTTATTCCAGCACACTACTACTTATTCTGTCATGCACAATTGGGGCCTGATTGTGATTATCAGTAATCAAATTAAACTACAGCCATTTTTTCCTTGGGTGGGTATATGGACCAAAAAAGAAACAATTTTTTTATTGATTGGTTCTACCTGACTGTGTCAAATTAGATAATACACTAAAGACCCAGTGGTTTACATACATGATAGAAGTTAGTCGCGCCCTACAATTACCAAGCCTTTTTGACAATCCAGAGACTCTTTCCATTAGATCTATTGATTCCTTAAAGGGAGATTTTTTGGCACACCTTAATGCTGAAAGAAAATGCAGTGAGTTTGGGAATCACAGTTTTAATTTATAATGTGACATGTACTTTGTCAGACCTTGAACCGTACCTCACCGGCGTCTCGAATATGAAAACTAGATTTCTCTTTACTAGATTGAGCCTGAATGCTGCACATTCCTGGGTTGCCTTTTCAGAACCCAGTCCTTATTTTAATAATTTGCCGGTGTGTCCCTGTAACTCTTTCTGCTTAAAGCACATTGCAATTTTTGTGGAAGCATTATCTGATGCTTGATTTAAGACAAGCTGATTGTAGGCAATGTAGGATGGTGGTACTTTTTGCAATCTCTTTCCTTGCCTTATCTCTGTTCTGTGGTAGCAACTTATATCCAAAGTGGCTTTCGACATAGGACAACCATTTTATATTGAATTGACATGAAATATGGTCAGTTTTACTGGTTTAACTGTCTTATCTGTGATGTCTGATTTCTTAATTTGAAATGTGATTTTCTTTATTTTTTTATTTTTTTTTATCTTTTTTTTCAATGGTCTTATCATTGTTTACGTTGTTGGAAGACTTTTACTTAAGCCAGTTTGTATTTTTTAAATGAGGTGCTTAACCTTTTGCTATGTTCTGTATGTGTTTTATCTTTTATGGTCCCTTTTTTGACCAAATAAAGTATTTGAGAAAATGCATTTTAGTAGAGTTTAGTACACATTATTCTTAAAACCACTAAGTAAATGCTCTTCCTGCACTGATATCATTTGTTAAAATTTATTCATGATTAGTATTAACTACAACATTACTACTTATACTATCTGAAACATTTCCCACAGGTATCAGTAAGCACACCAACTGGCCAACTAATACCAACAGTGTAATAATTAACAGCATCCTGCCTACAATTTTTACAGCATCTGCGATTTCCCATCTTCTAGACCAAAAAAATACATTCCGGAAACAATCAATATAGAGCAAAATCTTCTTTAAAACAATACTATTTTTGTTTCTCCTTATGTTATTAAAACAATAATACAAACAAGGAGCTAAATCGATGTCAGCTTTTCAGTCTTTGAAAACGTTCATGTATCAAAATCCAAAGCAACTCTTTCATGGTTTTATTGGACCTTCAGGTGTCATTTTAGTCCTTAAACAAAAAACTTTCTTATTCTTTTCATGTTTCTCATCAGAGTTGGATATTTAAATTCACTATTTCACTTTTCAGGGTGACTTCTGCAGTTTCAGTCTCCAGATCAGAACCACACTGAAACTGATACTGGCACTTGTTACCTTGGAAATAATGTTCCTCCATTTAGTCTGCTTCTTCTTCCAATACTGTGGCTAAATACACCTTCTCAGTTGAAGCATATGTTTGATTAGAAGCTTTCCTTCTGATTGATCTTTTTCCAACTGGTGATTCACTCCCACTAATTTCTGAATTCAACTGTCCCTCAAATTGTCTTTCTAGTTTACAATGCTTCTGTTTGTTAGTTCTCTTTCTGGAATGTCTTTAACTTTGTCATTTTTCGGCAACAATCTTTAATTATTTAATCTACCCTGCCATGAAAAGGCTGGTGGAAAGCCAGTGCCAGGGGCCACAGAGGGGCCCCTGAGCTGCCTATGGCATGGCCAGTGCAGGGCCCCCCTACAGAGCACCATCTGCTTTGCAGACTGTGCCCATTCCAAGAGTGCTGAAGTGCACCTTAAAGGAGCCAAGGCCAACATCCTAGCACGGCTCCCACCGGTCAGTCCAGCGAGAGCATATATTGCAATGTTTCTGCCGGTCAACCAAGTGGGAACATTATAATACGCTTGAGGTGGGGACATCACCGGCATGGTGGTGGCATCCTGCCCGCGGCTTTGGTGGTTCTGTGCTGGGACTGCCAAAGTCGTAATCAGGCACTATGCCTTCTTGCTGCTACCCATGCTTTGCTCACTTACATTGTAACCGTTCTTCACTCTGATCATTCTGTAACTGGACTTCAACAGTTTTACATTCTTCATCTGAACATTCACTCACCTGATTCTTTTGCTCTTGCTTTGCACATTATATTCACCAGTTACATTGTAGCATCATTCCCCTCTAGATTCACACTGGGCACCTGAATTTGGCTTGAATAGCAGACAGTGTATATTGATCATTCTCTTCACCCACTGCTTAAGCTACTCTTAACTTTTTTTTAGTGCAAGCATTGTGGTTCCACTGAGGCACACCTGCATACATGGCAGCATCATCTTTCCTCATGACAGTCTTTTTAAACGTTCATGAATTACCTCTTAACCCCCAACCTTCAGTCTGTGGCAGGGTGTATCTTTGTAATCTTTTGTTGTCACATTGATCTGATGAGAGACACCATCCCTTTGTAATAATCTAGAACACTGTCGTCCGGTATTGAAACAAGTACAGCTGGAAGTACATATGCTAGTCTTACTGCTCCGCCCATCACTAGTTTACAGGGAGATAAGCTTGTTTGCTTGTCAGAAGTTCTTTTCATATTCATCAAAACAAGGAGAAGAGCATTGGGCTACCTCAAACCAGTTGAAGATCAGACTTTTGCCAGTTTATTCGTGAGTGAGTCATTTGTAAGCTCTACTAAACCTGATAATTGTGGTTGATAACTACAATGACATTGCTGCCTGATCTTAAAAGCTGTGCATATTATCTGGAATACTTCATTCTTGTGGTGTTCCATAATTAGTTTCAATAGAAGATGGGAGGCCAAATCTAAGAATCAATTCCCTTAACAACAATTTGACAACTGTAAGGCTATCTACTACATTTTTGGGGAATGTTTCTATTCATGTGGAGAATCGGCAGACAATTACGAAGACCTATTTCATGCCATTACAATGTGACACAAAGTCTGCCTGCAGTCTCATAAATGGACTTTCAATTTGCCAATGTGATTCATGACCCTAACAGTTTTCTTGCCTTGATTATTTAAGTGGCATGTCAAACAACAACTACCCACATCTTCAGCAACATGTCAGAATTCTATGTGTTCCCAATATTTTTTTAAGAAATCCTTATCAAGCTATCTTTCTTCAATAAGCGTGACTGCTAACATTTACACGTGGGCTGCAAATTGAGTCTGGCAGGACATATTTATTTTCAGATTTTACATACAAATCCTGACAATTCTTTTTATAGCCCAATTTTCCCATTTCCTTTTCTTATTTTCTGGAGCATGCTCCTGTAAGTTCCCTACTTCACTGAAAGGTGTTTGCATTGAATCCAGAAAGAAACATTGTTTTAATTCTGTATAGAATTAGTTGTGAAATCATTTCTGTTCTCTTGAACATCTGACTCTTCTTGTAAGGCACAATATCATGCCATCTGATCTGCATATCTATTTCCTAATTTAACAATGCCCTTACCAGCCTTATCGGCTGGGCACTTAACAATGGCTACTTCTTTTGGCTTCTGAAATCCAACCAAAAGCTCCAATATATACATACTGTTTTTAATTGAAGCTCCTGGAGATATCATAAATCCCATTTGTGACCATAGCTGTCTATAAACATGAACAAAACCAAACTGTCTATCTAGATGGATTAACATTTTCTGATAAGCAGCAAGCTTTCGGTATGGAAATCAATTCTGCCACTTGCACTCATGTCACATTTCGTAAGGAAGCAACTTCAAGTGTCTCTGAAATAGAGCATACTGCATAGGCAGCTTTTAGCCATCCACGCTGGTCTCTTAGACAAGAACACTCAACAAAAACTGTCACATCTACCAGTTCCAATAGAACTTCTCTTATGTCTGGTCTTGGTTTTGTGCTTCGTTCAATCACTTCTATTCAAGCATGCTCCAACTCATTAACATCGTCCCTTTCTTCACAATTCTTCTCTGAAGTTTAAAGCAGTGTTGCTGGATTCATGACATTACATCTTTGGATGGAAATATTCTCCTCTGCAAGAATGGTTTGATCATAGTGTATCAACCTACTGTTCGTTATGTGCTGCCTTCGTGTCCTTGTTAAAAGGATCTCAAATAAATGAGGAACATAGACAATTAAAGTATGATCCACCACAATTTGTTTACTTTGTTCAATTGTCAAACAACCAGCTGCATCCAATTTTTAAAATATCTGGGATACTTACACCTGCTGGATCAAATACCCTTAAAAGATACAGCACTTGGTGCATTAGTCCTACATGTTTCTGAGTGAGAATTGAAAGTGCACATTCATCGTTCTTATGGCAAAATAGAAAACACATTTTATTGTAATCTGGCATCCCAAGTGTCGGTGCATGACGCAAGCTCTTTCAATGTCTTAGATGGACCCATACAGTCCTCATCAAACGGTACCGAATCCTGTACATCATTGCATGTTAAAAGTACTAACGCTTTCCAATAAAGGAAAAGTTTGAGATCCACTGACAACAGTACCCAACAATTCCAAGAAACATCTGACTCATTTACAGAATTGCGGAAACACGTTCTTTAGATAAGTTTCTCACAGGCTTTTCAGTATGGTGTCCAAGATAAATGACTTTTTCACAGTTCTGCATTTAAATCAGGGAGACTTTATGCCCATTTTTAGCCAAGTGGTATATCAAAGTAATTGTATCCAGATTACAGTCCTCTTTTGTTTTTTAGACTTTCTAAATCTTTCTTCAGCGTTTGGGGAAAAAATTGAAGGACTCTCAGTACACCCTTATGAAATGCTGCACCATGGGAGAACTTTATTCATAATTAAAATGTGAAAAGGATCTGTGAACCTCATGTGATGGGATTGAGAAGAATACTTGGCAAAAGTCAATGACTGTACATCATTCTGCTTCTGATGGAATTTGAAACCGTATTACTGCTGGATTCGCTACCACTGGACAACACGGAACAACTATTTTATTTATCTTACAGAGATCCTGTATGATTCTCCAGTTGCCATTCAGTTTTTAAGTTCCCATCACTGGTATACTGCATGGACTACAAGCACTTCTCTAAACTTTTCTGCATGATTATTTTCTCAGTCACTGGTTTCATTCCTCGCTCTGCCTCTTTTGTAACTCTTTACTGCCTAATTCTAGGAAATATTGCAATTGGTTTAATCTTTATTTTCACCGGTTCTGCTCTTTTCATTAACCCAATCTCTTCACCAGTGTAATCCCATACCTCTTCTGGGATAATATTTCTTAAATCTATAGGTAGATCTTCTTTTGTTGAAACTGTGTACAACTCAACTCTTGTATCTTCTGAACTAAGTTTAAAAACTGAATCCTCTTCCTGTGTTTCAATCACTACAACATCTAGAGTACAATATATAATGTAATTAATCTTACAAAGTAGGTCCCTTCCAAGTAAATTCACAGGACTTGAATCACACTATAAACTGATGTTTATTCTTCATCTCTCCTATTTTAACTGAAATGTCAACTGTAACATGATTAACAATTTGTTGATCCCTGCAGTTAAGACTTCTGCTGCAGAGAGGAGTCACCTTAGGACTTTCACAAATCAAACTCTAAACTAATGGGATGGTCATTAATTTCTGCATGAATATATATATATATCTATATCACTCTGGTCTACCTCCAGGATTGCACCAAACTAGCAATCCTCCTTCCGCTTCAGGTACTGTCATTGTGAACTACTCCCTGTCATGTCATCATTCATATTCATAATATTTTGCTGATAAACGTCATTATATGGCATTTTATTTCTTATGCTTGTTGCATTACTCGGGCTGGTAGCATGGACATTCAAAATTATTTCCAATTCTGCATATTCAGGTCTGAATTTTGCATATTCAATATCACGTCACCTCTCTGTATCTGCTGAATTATTTCCACATTCACCTGAATTATGTTAGGCTTAGGTCTACACTCTCTTTTCCAGTGTCACACCACAGCGACACACTGTATTACTTTTCAAAATCTATACATTTGCATCCATCCCATCTCCAACTTGTTGTTTCACTTGATTGCTACCATTCATTCCATTCTGCCCAAAATTCATATTTGAACCCATTTGATTCTGCAGCCCTCTTTCATACTGTTTTGTCTGAGTGATCCTTATCTTCGCCTTTAACTTCTTTTGTCCTGTTTCAGAATAGTCACTATAATTTTTTTTTTTTTCTTCCAAAATCAAGATCTCATTAATGACCGCCAACACAATTGACTCTGTTGGATATGTTTACTAATCTCTGATTGAATCCATTCACAATAGCAAAAACGAAACTACCAATATCATCTTACTCTGGTTTTGCAGCTCCCCTATTTTTCTTATAAACATGCATCAACCTGTCATACTAGGAATACACTGATTCCTTGGGTTCCTGTTTCATGAATTGGGATATGATTTTGCGAATATCCCTTTCAGGAAATCACTTTTTCAAATACTCAGATATAGCATTGTATTTGTCTGCAATCTCCATTGCTTGTGCATTATTAGGACCAAGTTGAGCAGGTTCTTGTGTCGGCCATCCAACATCAACCTTATAATCTAGCCACAGGTCTCCAGGGATTACAGTCTCAAACAACGTATTTAAGAAACTCCATAATATTGTGAAAATGTGTCTCAATTTATGTCTTTTGTCATTCCACTTTTCTGGATCCTCTCACAATTTTGGACAATTATGTATAAGACCCATATAAATCAGCCAGTGAACATGGAATATGCACCAACTCTACTTCATAAACGTCCCTTAAAGGGAACTCTGTCACTGAATTCATCCCTACTTCTGAATCACTTGATATATTTCTTGCCTTTTCCTCAATCCCTTCCTTTTTCTTTTTATTTGCTGCCCCTTTCTTCCATTTCTCTAGATATTTTTAAGTCATTCTAGTCTCTTGTTCACTCAATTAAATCTTTTAATATGACCCCTTAAAGCACTCGGGCATATTTCCTTCATCTCATCACGTGTCAAATCCATTATATAGTTCATCATATCTTTATCATTCTTTTATGATTATATTTAATAATCATATTAGAATATACTACAATACATCAAATATAAGCTCACAAGCTATACCCACCCAGCTGGCCCATACCTCTGTCCCCAGGACACATCAATCAGCAGTGTGTCCACCACTACAGGGACCCCTGGCCACCCCACAAACACAGGACGATCAGGGACCTGGGGTCAGTGGCAGTGGGCACACAGTTCAGGGGACAAAGGCACAGGGAAGCTGGGAGGACTGCTGTGCGACAGCGGAAGGACAGGCCCAGGGAACCGACTCTCCAGGAGGCACTCGCCAACATCCTGGGAGCATGCCACCATTCCTAGGAGACGATGGGCCAGATACTGGACACGTTGCCGGAGACTCGGCGGCTGCAGGAGGGACAGTACCTGGGGATCAGGAAGTACATGAAGGACATCCAGATCACCCTGGTCACCATTGCAGGGATGCTGGCAGACATGGCCAACACCATGAGGGAGGCAGTGACACACCAGCGGGCCCCTGACACTAGCCAAACCAATGAACAGCCTCCAACCTCTGCTGCCGCTAGTGGACAGGAGGTCCCAACACAGAAACAACAGGCCACCAGCACCCCACCCCTTGCAGAAGGAGAACCACCCTGCAAACGGTCCCTATGATCCAGGCAGAAGCCAGAGACTATTGCCACGACCCCCACCAGGAATTAAGAATCTCCTGATTGTCACGCTTGTGTCACACTCTGTCACCCTGTCCACCTTGAACTGCCACTGCTCCACTTCCTATGTCCCCTTGGACAATGCACCTGTGTTACAAATAGACTGGACTCTAACCTGGACTTTCCTCCCCCATCACTCCAGCCCACTGCACATCCCCCTCTACTTATTAGCACTTAAACACCATTTGAATAAATACAAGTATGGAGTCTGTCAAATGATTAAAGCTTGTGAAAAGAGTACATAGTTCAAACACTGCAATACAACTATACAGTAATGTATCCATAGGAATGACCTGTAGTTGGCTGCAGCCAACACACCAGGAGCGATAGTGGGGCACAAATATCTGCAAATAGAGATGCCAAAGGGTACAGTAAGTGGCCATAGAGGTGGGAGAATCAGCCTGCCAGTGACAATGTCAAGCACAAAACTGTCAATGTAAAGTGAAATTACATTCTTAAATGTGTGTCATTGTAAGTATTGTCGTATTATTGCACTTCTGTTGTCCTCATCCTCTGCCTCCTCATCTTCACTGTCCACAGGGTCCACTGCTGCCACACGCCCATCTCCAGCCTTATCCTCCTGCAGAAAAGGCACCTGGCGACGTAAGGCAAGGTTGTGCAACATACAGCATGCCACGATGATCTGGAACACCTTCTTAGGTGAGTAGCACAGGGTTCCACCTGTTAGATGGAGGCAACAAAACCTGGCCTTCAGGAGGCCGAATGTCCTTTCAATTATTCTTCTTGTTCGCCTATCTGCCCTTGCCCTAGGATTCCTCACAGGGGTCAGTAGCCATGAGAGGTTGGGGTAACCAGAGTCACCTGAAAATATTGAGGGACAACTGTTAGACACACACTAACCCTTAGGGCCCACACCATACCCATACACCAACACCTACTGGGTCGGAACCAGGGCTCACCTATTAGCCACACCTGGTGCCTCTGGAGTTGAGCCATCACATATGGGATGCTGCTATTCCTCAGGAAAAAGGCATCATGTACAGACCCAGAATACTTTGCATTGACCTGGGAGATGTACTGGTCCTCCAGGAACACTATTTACACATTCATGGAGTGAAAGCTCTTTCGATTTCTGAACACCTGTTCATTTCTCTGGGGTAACAAATGCAATATGTGTACCATCTATTGCCCCAATAATGTTGGGGATGTGTCCCATTGCTTAGAAATCTGC
This sequence comes from Pleurodeles waltl, assembly GCF_031143425.1. Classification (NCBI taxonomy): domain Eukaryota; kingdom Metazoa; phylum Chordata; class Amphibia; order Caudata; family Salamandridae; genus Pleurodeles; species Pleurodeles waltl. The sequence goes on along the minus strand of NC_090445.1, from coordinate 1,406,901,564 downwards.
TTTCACTGTGGCCAAATCCTCCACCTGGGGGAAAATGATGTAACTGTGCATGTGTTTCATCAGGGCAGACAACACTCTGGTCAGCATTATTGAGAACATTGGCTGAGACATTCCTGCTGCCAAGCCCACTATCACTTGAAAGGAGCCAGTTGCCAGGAAATGGAGCACGGATAGCACTTGCACAAGAGGGGGGATGCTGGTGGGCTGACGGATAGCAGATATCAGGTCCGGTTCCAATTGGGCACACAGCTCTGTGATTGTGGCCCTGTCCAGTCTATAGGTGAGGATAATGTGCCTGTCCTCCATTGTTGCCAAGTCCACCAGGGGCCTGTACACGGGGTGGATGTCTCCATCTCCTATTCATCTGCACCGGTTGCAATCTAGGGGGCAAACGGTGAGCAGATGGTCAGTGTTCCATATTTCCAAACACTACACTGCATTGCATGTTGTGACTGTAACAGTGTATTGTTGGATATGCCCAAATTGTGCCTATGTGTACTGGAACGCAGTTAAGTGCCGTGGCTTGCCCCCCCCCCCCCCCCCATGAAATGGCATCCGCCTGTCCTGTATGGAGGGACATGTGGAAATGAGGTAATTCAGCTGATCTTGTGCGCTGTTGCGGGAGGCGGTCAAGAACCGCCGTGCAACTCCTCATTGGATACCATTGGGCCCTATGGGTTACAATGGCCAATGGTGATGTACACCGGCGGTGACGGTATGCACCGCTGTGGACGTGACCGCCATTTTCTATCTGTTCACTCACTTGCTACCTGACCATCAACAGGAGAGGACCTACACTGCAAGTGCTTCTGTGACCTGTGTCTGGAACCGACCATGGCATGTGTCCCTCGGGAAAGGGCCCCTGCCTTCACCGCTGCAGAGCTGGAGACACTGGTGGTTGGGGTCCTACCCCAGTACCGAATGCTGTAGGGGCCTCCAGACCAACAGGTGAGTACACTGTGAGCGCGATGCATGGGGCATGAATGCATGGAGTGGTGTGTGTGAGGGCCCCTTGTACGGGGGTTGGTGAAAGGGCCCTGGGCAGCGTGCTGCATGTATGGTGGGCAATGTACGTAAGGGGATGTGAGGCTATGGTGGGCTATGAGTGTAACCGGTAGGACGGTCTGATTGATACCTTTAACTATGTGTATTTCTCTGCAGGTCAGCACCCATCAAAAAAAGGGCATATGGCGTGCCATCGCCAAGGAAATGCAGACCCTGGGGGTCTACGGAAGGCGGAGCACACACTGTCGGAAATGGTGGGAGGACCTGAGACGCTGGGCACGGAAGACCACGGAGGCCCAGCTGGGGATGGCCTCCCAACGAGGAAGGGGTGCCCGTTGAACCCTGACCCCCTTGATGGCCCGCATACTGGCGGTGGCCTATCCGGACCTGGATGGGCGCTTGGGGGCATCACAGCAGCCACAAGGGGGCGAATACAGTGCCCTAATATACTACTTGCACGTGGTGGGGTGCACCTGGGTGGAGGATGTGGGCCTGTGGATGCCCCTAGGCCAGGCCGTACATTGTAGGGTAGGTCCCATGTTGGGCAGGGTCTGATGTACACCTCCTCCAACCAAGCTAATAGGCATCCACCACTGGGCAGGGGTCTTTGGGCCTCAGCTATGATGCAATTGACGTTTGGTATCCGTGTGTGTGTGTCAGTGTCACCCCCACTTTTTGTTTTGTCACCCTGTCATTCACCCCGTGTGTTTTACTGTAGACCCTATTCCCTGACCCCAGCTCTATTCTGAGTCAGGATTTCCCTACCCACTGTACCTTTTTAGCTATAAAGGCACTAATTGTTTCCCCCAGGCATTTTGGACTGTATTTATCTCTGCCCAAGGGATTCTCCCCTCGGACTGAGACTTTATTTCCTGATAGTAACCTCCAACGTGTCTATGTCTCCATTTCCCTCCCTCCCCAGAGTGTGACTATAAGGGGACACTCCCCCTCCTGGAATCTGAGGTCAGTAGCCGTAGATATTGGGGTAAGGTATTATTTTATCGGTAGATATTTGTTTTCACCTCTTTTACTGCATGACTTTGGCTTGCTGTGGCACCCCTTATTGTGTGGTTTGCTGTGTTGTGCTGTTGATTTAACGTTACCCACGTTTTGTACTCCTTCAGGCCTCAGCGAGGTAGTTCCTTGCCACAGGTAGGCCCTTTCATTTGTTCAAATTACTATTTCCCCCCCTTTATAAGGGGTGGTTTGTCTATCTGCACTTTGCATGATGTTTGGGATCCTAGGCCCTGAAGAATGCCCCCGACCTTCCATGGCTCATAGTAGAGGGCAGAAACATGTCTGGCGTTTTTTAGATAGGTGACCCAGTGAGTCCTTACTCTCACCGAGGTGTCCCATCCTTGTTTTTAATACACCATCATACACCACTATTAAAAGTGTAGATCACACACTGGTAACTGCCTAGGTGTTTTTATATTCCCTTAGCTTAGCTGGATCCCACTATCTCCAAATAAAACTATATTTACGCACCCCCCCTGTTCTTTTAACAGTGAGGTTGAGTCCACCCAGGTGGCACTGTCCTACCTGGGTGGGGCTAGGTGGTCAAATGATGAAGCATGACACTATATAGTGTGTGAGACAACCTAGTCTGTAAAGGAAATCCCCCCTCCCCTCACTCGCCTAACACAGCACCCACGCTGCCCTTTTTTGACGCCAAGTGAGGTCTAGGAGCCTATGGATAATTTCTCGTGACTGTAGCTCTATATCATTGGTGAACCCCATACTGTTTTGTGTTGACTGACCCTGTCCTTATGTGCATTAGCGTCATCTGGCGGAGAAGCAGAGTCACCTGCGACGGGGAGAGCTGCATCCCACAGGGCCCAGGAGGCCGAATCCTCTGACGGTGAGGGCACTAGTGGGATAGAGGGCGAGGGGACCACCACGGCAGAGACTGGAGGGGGACAGTTCTGACCGTGATACCACCTCCGATGGAAGCTCCCTGGTGGTGACAGACACCTCTGTGCCCACCCCAATTACAGGTACAGCCGCCACCCCCTGTACCAGCACCGCCCTCCCAGCAGCCCCTCAGTGTGTTTCCCATGCCCGCTCACCCAGGAGGATGGGCATCTCCTTCGCCCCAGGCATCTCCGGCCCTGCCCCACTGAGCCCTGCTGCCCTGAGTGAGGAGGCTATTGACCTCGTGCGATCCATCTCTGTTGGGCAGTCCACCATTGTGAATGCCATCAGGGGCTGGAAGGCCATTTGCAACCAATAAATGCATTCCTGGAGGGCATTCACTCTAGAATGGCGGCCCAACAGAGATCAATCCAAGCTCTGGCCTCCTCCCTGATGGCAGCCATTGTCCCTGTTAGCAGCCATTGTCCCTGTTTCTAGCCTCCCCCTCTAACTTCATCTGCCCAATCCCATTCCCCTCAACCCAAACCTATCCCAAGCACACAGGCAGACCAGCATGCACCCAGGACAACACACAGGAGTGGTTCAGGCAAACACAAGCACCACACATCATCCCACAGACAATCGCACAAACACCATACAGAATCAGACTTACCAACATCCACTGCCTCCACTTTGTCCCCCCTCCTCCTCCTCGTCCACCTCCGTTGCATCTGCACTCACATCAGCATGTACTACATCCACTACCATCATCACGCCTATCACTACACGCCCCTCACTGGCAGTCACCACCCCCACATCCATGCACATGTCCCCTGGGTCCTCTCCCACTGTGTCTGTGCCCCCTCCTCCCAAAGTACACAAATGCAAGCACTCAGACACCCAACAGCTATTCACCTCACAACAGCATCCAGCCCATGCACTTGCACCCAAACACAGCACACAGACACCTCCTACAAGCCCTTCCTCTTCCTCCACTCCCAAGCCTTCACCCTCTTCTCACCCCAATGTCCCTAAGAAGCTTTTCCTCTCCACCCTTGACCTCTTCCGTACCATTCCCCCCCCCCCCCCCTCGATCCTTCTCGTTGGGACAGGGTGGTCAGAACCCAGGCGAGCACCTCAGCCACCCAGTCCACGGCCACAGAAGTGTCGAAAGCTGCTGCAGGTGAGAGAGGATCCCGGGCACCAGGCAGCAACACTGACAGGGTGCCTGCACCAGGTGCATCAAGGAAGGGCAAGGAGGTACCACCTGCTGCAACAGGGAAGGGCAAGGAGGAACCACCAGCTGCGACAGGGAAGTGCAAGGGGCCTGCACCAGCAGGCAGGAATGATAGGAGGCCTGGTGCTGGGACTCATTCTGAGCCCCCACCACCAACCATGGTGGTGCAGCCACCCGAGGCTGCAGGGGAATGGCTGGAGCCTCCCCCCACCATTGCCACCAGCACCAGCAGCCCCATTGAGCAGCCGTCTGAGGCTGCAGGGGATGGGCTGGAGTCTTCCCCCCACCACTGCCACCAGCTGCGCCACCAGCGCCGCCACCAGCACCACTGCCAGCAGCAGCCTCAGTGGGCAGCCGTCTGAGGCTGCAGGGATGGGCTGGAGCCTTCTCCCACCACTGCCAGCACCGCCACTGCCCCCACTGAGCAGCCGTCACTGCCGCCGACAGTGTGTATTCCTGCCTCCATGGGCTGTTGTGTGTCCTTGCCTCTGCAATTCCTGTGGGTCTGACACCCAGGTGAGAGACTGTGACCTTGCACTCCCCAAGATCTGCATCACAGGGCACAATGCCCCCTCCAGAACCAGTGGACAAAGCCATCTACTCACTGCATCCTTCCCAGGATGAAGCACACTGGGCACAAGGCCCCCTCCAGAACCAGTGGAAGAAGCAATCCACTCACTGCATCTTTTGCAGGAAGAAGCACAATGGGCACGAGGCCCCCTCCACAACCAGTGGGGAAGCCATCCACTAGAGAGACTGTGGCCTTGCACTCCCCAGGACCGAGCAGTGGGCAAACCACCCACTTGAGAGACTTTGGCCTTGCACTCCCAAGGACCAAGCAGTGGGCAAACCACCCACTTGAGAGACTGTGACCTTGCACTCCCCAGGACATCGCACAAGGCATGTAGCCCCCTCCAGGACCAGTGGTGGTGTACCATCGACCTGATGCCCATGCAGTGTTCTCTCTGTGTTGTTGCAGGAGTGAGGTGGGGCCTTGGCCTATGTGATGTGGCCCTGTGGCCCACAGACATTGAGGGCTCTGCAGTGTCCCTCCATTTGTAAATATGTATATACGTTTGTATTTTGATGCATTTATTCATGTTATTTTATTGTATTACACTCACTTTCTTCCAATAATTTTGTCCTTGCATCGTTCCTGAGGGGTACGGAGTAGATTTGTAATGTTTGTGCATCTGGTAGTGTGTTTGGTGTTGGGGGTAGGGGTGTTGTGTGTGTGTGTGCGCCACTCTCTTTTTTTCCTCCCTTGTGTGCTAGGCAGCGGTACTGACTGTGGTAGTCTTCGTCGACGTTGCTGCTCATAATGCAGGAAAAGCATGGGAAATATGTGCAGCTCTGGCTCCCTGGCGTCGTGGTTGTTCCCTGAGTCTCCACAGGTGAGTCCTTTGACTTCTGTGTTCTGTTTCCGCCATGCTTTTGATGTCATTGGTACTGTCCCAGAAATGGTGGCGGATAGGACTGTCGTAATAGTGTGGGTGTTACATTGTCTTCCGCCTGGCTATTGGCAGTTACAGCCATGGTGCTTGTTGATACCACTGTGGCAGTCGGTGTGTTAAAGTGGCTGTCTGTCTGAGCGGTTTCCGCCCTGTTCATAGTTTCATTTTTGTTACTGCCATCCTGTTGGTGGTATTACCGCCACTTTATCACCAACCGCCAGGGTCGTAATGAGGGCCTATGTGATGGTTAGGTTAAAAAGTCACTTACTTGTGCTATCACAGAGCATTTAATTTTTTTTTTTTTTTTAAAGCCCCCACAGAAATGCAATAAAACATTATGGGGGTCATTATGACCCCGGTGGTCGGTGTAAGTGTGGCGGTAGTACCGCCAACAGGCTGGCAGTACAAACCGCCACATTATGACATTGGCGGATTGGTTGAAGCCAATCTGCCAATATACCACACCGACCGCCATAGCGGTAGCAGCTGCCGGGCCGGAGATACCAAACTCCAACCCGGCGGCCGCTACTGTACTGCCAGAGGCATTTTGACCCTGCCTACCCCCATGGTATACGTGGCATTCGTAACCATGATGGTAGGCCCTACCAGTGACAGGGAATCCTTTCCCTGTCACTGGTAGGAGGCCCAACCCTCTAACACTCCCCAGACAACCCCCACCCCCCCTCCATCCACGCTCCCCGCTTCCAATCACCCCCCCATACACACACATTTGCAGGCACACACCACGCATTCACAGACTCACTCACACAGGCATACACGCCTTCATACACCCATGCATCCATTCATTCAAGCACACATCCGTACACACATACAGACACGCATTCACATTTCCATTCATACATGCATTCTCACACATGCACACACGCAAGCAACACTACACACTCATTCACATTCATGTACACACACATACACACATACACACACACACACACACACACACACACACACACACACACACACACACACACACACACACACACACACACACACACACACACACACACACACACAACACCCCTCACCCTCCTCCCCTCCCCTGTCGCAAATCTGACTTACCTGCATCCAGGGGATCTTCTGGCAGGGAAGGGAACGCTGCTACCGCCAGCAGAACACCGCCAGGCTGTATTATTTGATATAACACAGCTGGCAGTGGGCTACTGGCATGGTGCTGCTGGTGGTAGCAGCGCCACCTTAACACTGTCCGCCAGCATGGCCACAGCCGGATTTCTGCTCTTCTTGTCGCGGAAATCTGGCTGTGGTCATATTATGGCAGGCGGATGTTAGCCCCAGCAATAGTCTTTAGGCTGCAGTCGCCATGGCGGTAGGCAGCATTTACCACCACTGTCATAGTTAGGGCCTATGTGTTGATTAGGTTAAAAAAAAAAATCACTGACTTGTGCCATCAAAGGGCCTTGTTTGAAAAAATAAACGCTACAGAAATACACACAACAGGATCTGGCAATATGCAAAGTAAAAGCTGTACATTGTCGAAAGCACTGACCTCATAAAATAGGTAATAAATATTAGAGTCTACAAGCTTCAAAACATTTTCAAAATATGTATACCCTCACGTGTCTTAAACCTAACAGACACTCTCAAAGATGTTTTTCTAGTTTCTTTGTCTTTCTTGCAGCAGATGCAAATCTCAAAAATACATTATTAACTATGCAACTCTTCCTTTTGTTCAACAATTGTAGGAACAAATATAGCTCTGGGTTTCGGCAATACTCCTGATGTAACTTCACCATTGGATTCTGTGCCCAAATCACAAGATGAACAATCAGTGATAATCTTCTGATTAAATTCAGTATATGTATTCCCCCATACCACAATCCAGAGGATGAGTGGGGTGAACTTTTGTAGTCTTCCACAAATCTTAACCCCAATTTTTCATGTAAAAAATAAAATAGGGACTACTTGGTCCTACACCTACCAATCACCTGCAGAAACGATTCTCCTCTTGTTGTAAATGTGAGCAATCCTAAAAACACCCTTATGAATGCCCCAAAAGTCATGATTAGCAAACATTCAAGTTTACACAACCCCAGTAAAGACAGGATCAGTTTACTACAGACTCTGGGCGCCAACCCAAATGGGCTCCCAGCGGAGTGACTAAAACGGGAACAGCATTTGGAGATGAAGGGCAGCCACCTACCACTAGATTAAAAATTAATACATCAGTAAACGAACTCACTAACTCGCCTAATACTTTGGTGGTCATTACAACCCTGGTGGACGGTGTTAAAGGTGCGGTAATACCGCAAACAGGCCGGCGGTAAAAAAAAAGGGAATTACGACCCTGGTGGAAACCGCCAACTAAGACAGCCACTTTAACTCACCGCCCGCCACGGCGGTACAGACAAACAGCGCGACGGTCACCGCCAACAGACAGGCGGGAGACAATGTACCGCCCACACTATCACAACACACCAATCTGCCACCTTTTCCGGGGCGGATTCACCGTGGATAAAAACACGGCGGAAACAGCTTTTGCTATGGGAAAACGCTCACCTCAACACATCCCACGAAGAACGAGGACACCATGGAGCCGGAACTACAAAAATCCCAGCCCTTGCATTCCTGCTCATCTACGACCAACAGCGACGTAGGCGCAGAAGATAGCGGTGAGTACTGCACTTACGACACGGGGAGGGGGGAGGCAAAAGTTACGGGAACACCCACCAAACACCCCCACCCTCGCATATTACAACATACACACCAATGCATTCACAAAAATCACAGTAACAACCCACAATCCCTCCGGAAGAATGCAAAGACAAAGCGAATAGCGGTCAAACTTTGTATTGTGCCAATATACTACTCATTAAAAAATATACGGATATATATCACGAAATCTGTCAAAAAATAAATGTACAATACAAGAAGTAGTGCAGATATGTACACAACAATGTCCGTGCACCAACAGTCCAAAAATGCATGGGTGACGCCCACAATAGATACCTGACCAAAATCCGAGAGAACACTGCCGGGGCATCAGATAGAAACAATACAGGCACCTCAGGGGGAAGGGAAGGGGGGGGGGCACCTCAGCTACATGAATGCGAAGCCAGATCCACAACGGGGCTCCATGCCCATTGATGTATCCTGGGGAGTGCAAAGCCACAGTCTCTCAAGTCACTTCAGTGGGTGGGTTGCCCAATGTGCCATCCTGGGGAGTGCAAAGCCACAGTCTCTCAAGTCTCTACAGTGGGTGGCTTGCCCACTGTTACATCCTGGGGAGTGCAAAGCCACAGTCTCAAGTCTCTACATTGGGTGGCTTGCCCACTGTGCCATCCTCGCATGAGACACATCTTCGCAAGTAGATGCAGTTCTCTACTGGTACTGGGTGGGACTGGTGCCCAGACTGGATGAGTCTCCCCGTCAAAGTACATGTCCTGTCACTGTCCCAGCTGCACATGGGAGAACGATGCCTGATGTGCCGGACTATTCATACCCACACGGTCTTTGCCCTGTTCAGCGGTCTTCACCATGGCGGTCTTGGCCTTGTTCAGCGGTCTTCACCATGGCGGTCTTGGCCTTGTTCAGCGGTCTTCACCATGGCAGTCTTTGGCCTGTTCAGCGGTGCTTTGCCATGGCGGTCTTTGCCCTGGCGGTCTTTGCCCTGTTCAGCGGTCTTCACCATGGTGGTCTTTGGCCTGTTCAGCGGTGCTTTGCCATGGCAGTCTTTGGCCTGTTCAGCGGTGCTTTGCCATGGCAGTCTTTGGCCTGTTCAGCGGTCTTCACCATGGCGGTCTTGGCCTTGTTCAGTGGTCTTCACCATGGCAGTCTTTGGCCTGTTCAGCGGTGCTTTGCCATGGCAGTCTTTGGCCTGTTCAGCGGTGCTTTGCCATGGCAGTCTTTGCCCTTGTTCAGCAGTCTTCACCATGGCGGACTTTGCCCTTGTTCAGCAGTCTTCACCATGCCGGTCTTTGCCCTTGTTCAGCGGTCTTCACCATGGTGGTCTTTGGCCTGTTCGGCAGTCTTTGGCCTGTTCAGCGGTCTTCACCATGGCGGTCTTTGGCCTGTTCAGCGGTCTTCACCATGGCGGTCTTTGGCCTGTTCAGCGGTCTTCACCATGGCGGTCTTTGGCCTGTTCAGCGGTCTTCACCATGGCGGTCTTTGCCCTGTTCAGTGGTCTTCACCATGGCGGTCTTTGCCCTGTTAATCGGTCTTCACCATGGCGGTCTTTGCCCTGTTAATCGGTCTTCACCATGGCAGTCTTTGGCCTGTTCAGCGGTCTTCACCATGGCGGTCTTTGCCCTGTTCAGCGGTCTTCACCATGGCAGTCTTTAGCCTGTTCAGCGGTCTTCACCATGGCAGTCTTTAGCCTGTTCAGCGGTCTTCACCATGGCGGTCTTTGCCCTGTTCAGCGATCTTCACCATGGCGGTCTTTGCCCTGTTCAGCGGTCTTCACCATGGCGGTCTTTGCCCTGTTCAGCGGTCTTCACCATGGCGGTCTTGGCCTTGTTCAGCGGTGCTTTGCCATGGCGGTTCTGGTACGGATATTGGTGTGTGGCATGACGATCTCCACAATGGACATTGGTGTGTGGCATGACGATCTCCACAATGGACATTGGTGTGTGGCATGACGAACTCCACACTGGACGTTGGTGTGTGGCTTGACGTTCCATCATTGCCCAGCGGGGCTGTGGGATTCTGGACCCTCATGGGCTGTGACTTCGGCGGTGGCGGTGGTCTTCTGACCAGTAACGATACTTGAGCCCTCCTGGGCTGTGACTCCGGCGGTGGCCTCCTGACCAGTAACGATACTTGAGCCCTCCTGGGCTGTGACTCTGGCGGTGGTCTCCTGACCAGTAACAATACTTGAGCCCTCCTGGGCTATGACTCTGGCGGTGGTCTCATGACCAGTGACGATACTTGAGCCCTCCTGGGCTATGACTCTGGCGGTGGTCTCATGACCAGTGACGATACTTGAGCCCTCCTGGGGGATGACTCTGGCGGTGGTCTCTGGACCAGTGATGATACTTGAGCACTCCTGGGCTATTACTCTGGCGGTGGTCTCCTGACCAGTGACGATATTTGGGCCCTCCTGGGCTGTGACTCTGGCGGTGGTCTCCTGACCAGTAACGACGGTGCTGGCGGTTGTGTCTGGATCGCCGGAAATGATGGCGCACTTCTCCGCCGTGACACTCACAACAGGTTGGGGGGACTTCCTCGGGACCTTCCCCACCTTCTTTTGAGTTACAGATGACTCACCAATCGCCTTGGATCCCATTTCACTGTTTGTCCCACCAGGAGTCTTGACCCGGTCCCGTCGTCCACTCTCCAATTTCGGAGCCTTTACAGGAGGTGGGCTGACAGTGCCTTGGCTCTGGGTCCTACTACCTGCCCTGGTGGACGGGGCACTCCAAAAACCTGGTACACGCACCACTGGTACTGGAGGCTTTTTGGCTGAGGCGCTACGACGGGACTGATGAATTGGAGGGGGGGTGGGGGCAAAAAGGTAAATTTGACATAGGGACAGTTTCTGACGTACACTGGGATGGGTAGCTGGAGAGGCTCTGGGAGTGGAGGAAGAGGAGGTGGTTGTAGGAGGTGTCACTTTAGCTGTTTTGGGTGCAGGTGCAGGTACTGGAGGCTGTCGTGAGGTGGATGGATGTTGGGTGAGTGATTGCCGGCGTTTGTGTACTTTGGGAGGGGGCGTCACAGACACACTGGGAGAGGACACAGGGGACGTGTATATGGCAGTGAAGGTGGTGAGTGCAGGTGAGCGGCTTGTGGTGCTGGGTGTCCTGGTGCGAGTCCTAGTGCCTGTAGATGTGGTGCATGCAGGTGTGTGTATAGACGACACTGGGAGTGGGAGGGAGAAGAGGAGGAGGGGGACACAGTGGAGACAGTGGATGTTGCTGTATCTGTATGGGTCTGATGCTTGTGTGAGTGCCTGTGGTGTGTGTGGTGCCTATGTTTGCTTGAGCTACTTGTGTGTGTTGACGTGTGCATGCTGGTCTGTAGGTGTGCTTGGGATGGGCTGGGGTACAGGGGATTGGGTCTGGGTGGAGGCAGTTGGAGGGGGGAGGCTAGACACAGGGACAATGGCTGCCATCAGTGCTGAGGCCAGAGATTGCAGGGTTCACTGAAGGACAGCCTGACCAGAATGAATGCCTTCCAGGAATGCATTACCGTGTTTCAACTCTCGTTCTACACCCTGGATGGCATTCACAATGGTAGACTGCCCAACAGTGAGTGACCTGAGGAGGTCAATGGCCTCCTTACTGAGGACAGCAGGGGTGACTGGGGCAGGGCCTGAGGTGCCTGGGGCGAAGGTGATGCCCACCCCTCCAGGGTGAGCGGGCACGGGGCGAACGCTGAGGGCGGTGCTGGTAGGGGAGGTGGCGGCTGTACCTGTAGAAGTGGGGCGCACAGATGGTGCCGCCACCACAGGGGAGCTCCCATCGGTGGATGAGTCAGTGTCGCAGTTTGGTGATCCTGTGGCCGACGTGAAGCTCCCCTCGCCCTCCGTCCCACTGGTGAATTCAGAGTCTGTGGTGTGGCCCTCCATGGCCATGTGGGATGCAGCTCCCTCGTGCTCCGGTGCCACTGTACCTCCGCCTGTTGATGCTGATGTACAGAAGGACAGGGAGAGCAGAAAAAGGGTGGAGATAGAAGAAAGAGTTTTAGTGCATGGCATACCGCTACAGTTGGCGGACAAGACAAATGCAGCAGCCCCCTGCATTACGCCGTGCTCCTGCCCTCTGCACATGCAATTTCTGGGATATGGCCTACATGGCAAAGGGGCAACTATACATCAATTTGGCTTTTTTAATGAGCTGGTGTAGAGTGCCACATGGCCTACATAACGGAGGGGCCTTGCCTACCTAACTCGCCCTGGCCTAGGGACACCCACAGCCCACCACCCCCACCCAGACAACTCCACTGCACGCAAAGTCCATAGGATGAGGTTGTACTCACCCCCTTGTGTCTGCTGTGATGTCCTTAAGCGCCCATCCAACTCCGGGTAGGCCACTGCCAGGATCCGGAACATCAGGGGGGTCATGGTGCGACGGGCACCCCTCCCACGTTGGGAGGCCATCCCCAGCTGAGCCTCCGCCATCTTCTTACTGCAGCGGCGAATGTCCTCCCATCTCTTACGGCAGTGGGTGCCCCGTCTCTGGTGGGCCCCCAGGGTCCGGACTTCCTTGGCGATGGCACGCCAAATGTCCCTCTTCTGGTGGGCGCTGACCTACATGACATGCACAAGGAAAGAGGAACAGTCATTACCTACAGCACCGTCGTTGTAATTGGCCCCCTCCCAACTCGATCCCTGTGGCCCATTCATCCCCATGCATGACTGTTCTATGTACTCTGCCCCCTTCCCTCATCCACCCAGCCCTCTCCACCCAGGCCTAGCCCATACAACGTGCTCCCTGTGTACTAACCTGTTGGTCTGGAGGACCGTAGAGTAGCGTATACTGGGGGAGGACCCCATCCACAAGTTTCTCCAACTCCTGTGCAGTGAAGGCAGGGGCCCTTTCCCCAGACGCAGCAGCCATCGTCGCTTCCAGACCGAGGTCACAGCAGCACTAGCAGTGTAGGTCCTCTCCTGTCGAAGGTCAGGTATCTAGTGATTGAACAGATAGAAAATGGTGGTGACGTCCGCGGCGGTGCGCATCATCACCGCCAGCGCACCTGTTCATTGGCTCCTGGGACCCATAGGGTCCAATGTTAACCAATGCAGCATTGCGCTGCGCTCTACGACCGCCTACCGCAACGGTGTCCACTGCCAGCGCAGTTACCCCACAATTCCATTGTCCCATTTTAGAGGTCAGGCAGCCGCCATTTCAGGGGCCCACATGGCTTCAATTACTACTGCGTCACACATACCGAGGCCTACACTCAAAACCTTTCCCGGATGGGTTAATTGTCTGGTGTAGTCTTGTGTGTGACTGTGGGTACATACCTGGAGGAATGCTGACGGATTTTTCGCTGTTGTCCTTCTAAGGCACCGTCAGTTGGGACATATTGGAAGATGGCGGAATCCGCCGGTGTTACCGACCGCTGGTGGACCTGTTGACAATGGAAGAGGTCCATGTCATCGTGACCTACTGGTTTGACCGTGCCACAATCCGGGAACTATGTACCCAGTTGGAGCCAGACCTGGTGTCACCAATCCGCCATCTGACTGGAATACCCCCTGACGTGCAGGTGCTGTCAGTGCTCCATTTCTTTGCAAGTGGGTCTTTTCAGACAACAGTGGCCATGGCATCAGGGATGTCCCAGCCTATGTTTTCCAACGTCTTGTCCAGAGTGTTGTCTGCCCTGCTGAAACACGTAAGGAGATACATCATTTTCCCTGAGGTGGCGGATTTGCCTACAGTGAAAGGTGACTTCTATGCCCTTGGACATATCCCCAACGTCATAGGTGCCATTGATGAGACCCATGTAGCTCTGGTCCCCCCCGCAGGAATGAACAGGTGTATAGGAACAGGAAGAGTTATCATTCAATGAATGTCCAGATGGTCTGTTTGGCAGACCAGTACATCTCCCAGGTAAATGCAATGTTCCCTGGCTCAGTGCATGACGCCTACATCCTGCGGAATAGCAGCATCCCTGATATGATGGGTGAACTCCAGAGGCACCGTGTATGGCTATTGGGGGACTCTGGTTACCCCAACCTGTCCTGGCTACTGACCCCAGTGAGGAATCCCAGGACCAGGGCAGAGGAACGCTACAATGAGGCCCATGGGCGGACTAGGAGGGTGATCGAGCGTACCTTCGGCCTCCTGAAGGCCAGGTTCAGGTGCCTCCATATGACAGGTGGGTCCCTATTCTACTCACCGAAGAAGGTGTGCAACATCATCATCGCCTGCTCCATGCTCCATAACTTGGCATTGTGACGCCAGGTGCCTTTTCTGCAGGAGGATGATCCAGATGACCATGTTGTTGCAGCGGGTGAGCCTGTGGAGCCTGTGGACAGTGATGAGGAGGAAGCTGATGAAGATGAAAACGACAACAGGGAGTCAGTCATACAGCAATATTTTCAGTGAGACACAGGTGAGTACAATTTCATGTTTCACATTATATTACATTTCACACGTCTACCTCTATCCTGTACCTACATTTCACTCCCTATTTGGTAACTGAGTTGTCCCCTTCCATTTCAGTTTCAGTAATGTGGTAACCTACGTGTCAACAGCTTGCACCCTTGAAAGGCTTGTGATGTGTGACATTGGTATGTTGACCTTCCAATGGGTAACCTTTTTTAACACTGTAATTGACAATACAAAGTTCACAATCATTGACTGACTCCAATATTAACGTTTCCAGGGTGTTTATTGAAGTGCATAAAAATGTAGGGGGGTTGTGAAATGGGGAGGGGTCATGGTGGAAGAATGTCCATGGCAGAGGGGGTCATTCTGACCCTGGCGGCCGGTGACCGCCAGGGTCACCGACCACGGGAGCACCGCCAACAGGCTGGCGGTGCTCCCGAGGGCATTCTGACCGCGGCGGTTCAGCCGCGGTCAGAAAGGGTAAAGCGGCGGTCTCCCGCCGGTTTACCGCTGCCCCATTGAATCCTCCATGGCGGCGGAGCGCGCTCCGCCGCCATGGGGATTCAGACACCCCCTACCGCAATCCTGTTCATGGCGGGAAACCCGCCATGAACAGGATGGCGGTAGGGGGTGCCGCGGGGCCCCTGCAGTGCCCATGCCAATGGCATGGGCACTGCAGGGGCCCCCGTAAGAGGGCCCTGCAAAGTATTTCAGTGTCTGTTTTGCAGACACTGAAATACGCGACGGGTGCAACTGCACCCGTCGCACCCCTGCAACTACGCCGGCTCAATTCTGAGCCGGCGTCCTCGTTGCAGGGACATTTCTGCTGGCCCGGCGGGCGCTCTTTCGGAGAGCGGCCGCCGGCCCAGCGGAAATGTTTAAATGGCCGCCGCGGTCTTTTGACCGCGGTGCGGTCATTTCACGGCGGTACCTTGGCGGACGGCCTCCGCCGTCCGCCAAGGTTAAAATCACCCCCCGAGTCCTGTCTATTAGTCTCACACGTACATTGCACATCTGGCCATTGGAAGTGGAGCTGGGGAAGTTTAAGTATGGACAGGGTAACAAAGTGGGACAGTGGGGGGACAATCCGGGTAGTCTTATTTCCTGGCGGGGGTCTTGCCATCTTGCTCTGTCCTGTTCCTGGATATCAGGGACCGCTTTCGTGGTGGTTGTCCGTCTGCAGGGGGTGGGGTGCTGGTGTGTTGGTCCTGTGGCGGGGCGTCCTGTCCACTAGCGCCGGTGGAGGTGGTGGGCATTTCATCGTCCTGGCTAGTGTCAGGGGCCCTTGGAGTGCCACGGTGTCCCTCAAGGTCTTTTGAATGTACGTTAGCACCCCTGCGATGGTGCCCAGGGCGGAGCCGATGGTCCTGAGCTCCTCCCTGAACCCCAAATACTGCTCCTCCTGCAGACGCAGGGTCTCCTGCAAATTGTCCAGGACCGTTGCCATCGTCTCCTGGGAGTGGTGGTATGCTCCCATGATGGAGGATAGGGCCTCGTGGAGAGTTGGTTCCCTTGGCCTGTCCTCCCTCTGTCGCACAGCAGCCCTCCCAGTTCCCCGGTGTTCCTGTGCCTCCGTCCCCTGGACCGTGTGCCCACTACCACTGCCCCCAGGTCCCTGTTGTTGTTGGGGTGGTGGGTTACCCTGGGTGCCCTGTAGTGGTGGACACACCGCTGATTGACCTGTCCTGGGTAGGGAGGTATGGGCCAGCTGGGTGGGTGCTGTGCTGGTGTTACCAGAGGGTGGCAGTTCGGTGTTGGGCTGTGGCTGGGCAAGGGGAACTGACTGTCCTGAGGCCCACGATGGTCCGGGCTGGTCATCAAGATCCAGTAGGGCAGAGCTGCTGTCGTCACTGTGGGCCTCTTCTGGGGGTGGAGTGGTGTTGTCTGGACCCTCTGGTGTGGTGACGTTCCTTCGGGTTCCTGCGGGGGTATAAGTACATGATTATTGCATGTGTGTGTTTCATGGTGTGCAATGGTTGGGTGTGCGTGAACCCCAGTGCAGGCATTCCTGTGTGGGGGCTTGTGTGTTGATGGTTGGGGGGTGTTGTGGGTCTGTGCAGTGGGCATGCTTTAGTGATGGGTGTCCATGCTTGGTTGTGTCATGCAGGTCTTGGGGTTGGGATGGGTGGTTGGTGTTATGGGTAGATTAGTGAGGTGTTAGGGGAGGGTGTGAGGGTGGGGGTGTGTGATGTCATGCAGGTAGGGTGGGGGATATGATAGTGAAGATTTGACTTACCAGTGTCTGTTCCTCCAACGACTCCTCCGAGGCCCTCAGGATGCAAGATGGACAAGACTTGCTCCTCCCATGTTGTTAGTTGTGGGGGAGGAGGTGGGGGTCCGCCTCCAGTCCGCTGTACCGCGATGTGGTGCCTGGAGACCGTGGAACGCACCTTCCCCTGTAGGTTGTTCCACCTCTTCCTGATGTCCTCCCTATTTCTTGGGTGCTGTCCCACAGCGTTGACCCTGTCGACTATTCTTTGCCATAGCTCCATCTTCCTGGCTATGGATGTGTACTGTACCTGTGAGCCAAATAGCTGTGGCTCTACCCGTAGGATTTCCTCCACCATGACCCTGAGCTCCTCCTCGGAGAAGTGGGGGTGTCTTTGGCGTGACATGGGGTGGTATGTGTGGGGTGGTGTATGTGTTGATGAGTGTAGTGGTATGTGGTGTTTTGTGCGTGGATGTTGTGTGGGTGATGGTGTAGTGTGCCTCTGTGTGATGGTGTTATCTATTCTGTGCTGTCTCTCTCTGGCCTTCGTCTCTAATTTGTGGTCGTAGGGGTTTGTGGGTGATGTGGGTGTGTGTTTTATATTGTGTTGGGTGTGTGGGAGTGGTGTGTGTGTATGTGTATCAGGTGTGTGTATTTGGAATTGTCCAATGTGTTTTGTAAGTGTGTGTGTATTTTGAGCGCGGCGGTGTGTACCGCCAATGGAATACAGCGGTTGAAAGACCGCCGCGTGGATTCGTGGGTCGTAATAGCATGGGCGTGTTTCTGTTGGCATGGAGGTGGAGGATTTGTTTCCGCATATTTATCGCTGACCTTTGGTGTGGCGGACTTGTGTGGGTGTCTGAATTTCGGCAGATTCCGTGATGTGTGTCATAATAGCTGTGGCGGTCTCCCGCGGCAGCGGCTGTGTATTGGCGGTCTTCTGCACGGCGGTAAGCGGCTTTTACCGCCAATGTTATAATGACCCCCTTTGTCCCTTAATCAACATGGTTCCACTTTTGCATTGTTGCTTTCCACACATCATATGGCACATCTTAGTTCTATTTACTTTTAGGTCTTGGTCACTCATAAATATAACAAAAACATCTATAACACCTCATAGGCCGTTTGATGTGGGTGAAACCGCATCATTGACTTACAGGAAGACCAGCACATATTTTGCTTTCACTTTCGGTAAGTCCTTGCCCTTGTGACTTAATATATGAAAGAAATAAAATGAGTGCTAGAACACATCCATGGCGAAAACCCTGTGACAGATTAAAACATTTGGTGCATTCCCCTTTACACCAAATCTTGCATGATGGGATGTAGTACTCCCATCATGCAAGACCTGAAGAAATTCAACTAATGAATGGGCTAGGTCTAATTTAAACATAATGCACCAAAGTTTAGAAAATATTACCCAATTGAAGTCCCTGCTAAGGTCCTTAAAAGCAAGATATATTGAACCTTTTTTTTTTTTAGCAATCTTGTACTTCCCATACTGTACAAAGCTAAGGATGTTGTTTTGTAGAATCCAACCCTCAATCTTATATAAAATAATATTCCCCAGGATATTAACCACTGAATCCAACATAACACATCAGGGATCCTTTTTGTTGCCTTTTTTTTTTTAAACTGGTACTATACAGGCCTTTTGCCATGAGCCAGGTATTTTCTGGGAGACTGCAACATTAAGAACTTTAGTGATAATAGGTGCCCCCAGAGGGAGATTCTCTCTATAAAGGTCCATTGGTGCCCAATCAAAGCCTGGTGCCTTTTTAGGATGGCTATCTATAATAGTTGCTGTAACTTCCTCAAGGTTTAATCTTATCTCCAAGGGGAACCGTGGAGCACTAATCAGCTCAATCTTCCCAGAGTTTTCATCAAAAGTGTAGATTCACCTAAAATTGTCCAGCCAACATTCCAGACTAATATCGAACCTTAAATTCTCTCTCACCATTGCTAATATTTCCTTTATTTACACTATTTCAAAATCTCGTAGTGTTCTTCTCTTTACATGCTTTAACCAGATTCTCACATGTTTCTTCCTTGAGCCCCAATTTCCTATTTCTGATGTATTGCTTGTATTCTAGCCTGGCAGCTGCTACCAGTTTCTTGGCCTGGGCTTACAGTTAAGTGCTAGGTGCAACTTTCAGGTAGCAGCTCTGCTTGTGCTATCTAACAAACCTGGATAGGAACTCCTCGCTGGGCTGCGGATACCAATAATAATATCTCTAATACAATTATTCAATTTCCCAAAGGCTCATAGAATCTCAAATGGTAGAGGGTTGCTGCTAATAAGCAATCAATCAGATCTAGATGCAATTCCTCGACTGTGATAAACACAGACGGTATATGGGCTGTTCGCCAGATTACTCTAAGCCTGTTAACTTTTATACCTAGATCTGTTGACCCTAAGGGCTTAGATGGTCGGGAACTATTAGGTAAATCAAGTACCAGTTCTAAAGGATTATGGTCGTCATGTTCATTTTCACTTACTCTCCGAGAGCGAATAAGACCATCCTCAGTAATAACAATATAGTCAATTGCTGTACCTTGACCGCGGACCACAAATGTGGGGGTTGGTTTAGATACATCACCCACATTTCAGCTGTACTATGCAGTTCAAGTTTGGTAGGGCCTGTAAAAATTTCAACCCATGCGATCAACAGCCTAAGTAAGCAATGGGCTATCCCTAACCACAAACAGATCATGCATAGTAGTATTAGTTCCTAATTTAGCTTTAAAATCCCCTCCTATTTTATAAATATCAAAATCATTTGATACACTAGTTGATTTATATTTTAGGGTAGTTACAATACAGAATAAAATATCAATCTGACAGCCTAACTCCTAAACTGGGTGGTAGAAATTTATTTTAAAACATGTAGACTTATTAATAGGAATAACCCGTGAAATTAATATCCTTTGACGGCTACAGGTGACTTGAACAACCAGTAGCGGCTCGTGGGCCGAGGAAAGGGCAGGGTGGGGAGGAGGCATGGAGGGGACGCTAAAATGTAATTACATTTTGTTTAAAAAACACACACCTGTTCCGCATGGTCCCCCGCCGCGCTCCTCTACCTAGGTGTAGCAATAGCAGGGACAGAGAAACTATCATAACCATCCCATAATAATGTATTCCAAAGTCCAAGTTTCTTGCATATCACTATGGGTGGGCGGAACTCGCAGAGTTTTACTCTGTGAAATTCCAGGTAGTTATGGAAAAACTCTGCGAGATTATGTGGAGTTCCGCTCACCCCTAAATTTATGTCGGTGGGATAAAAAAATGTAAAACAAATAGAGTAACATACTATATTATCAAGTGAAATTCTTTTTTTTAAACGGTTTATACAATGGCAGCACTTGCATGCATAGAAATGCGTAGTTCTTAGATAAGTGTCACAGTAAGCACAGGCCCTGCTTGGGTGTTTGCTTGGGGGAAAGTGGGACAGAGGCGGCACCTTACAGACAGGGAAGTGGGTCTGCTCCCCATTCTCACAGAAATGGCGACACCAGTCAAGCATAACCAGAGAGCCAGCTCCAGGCAAGAAGACACCAATGTGGGGATCAGGGGCAACTCAAGGTGAAGGGCAGATGGCTCTTAGAGGCGGATCACACTAAAGAACCAAGGGCGTGGTTGATCCTCCCGTCCGCATGACCGTGCCTTAGTGACAAACCTACTTACCAGCGATAATCTCATCCATACAAGCCACTGCTGTCTTCTTGTTGCCCTCAAACGTGGGCCTCTTTCGGACACAGACATATGGGATCACGTGGCCCTGTTCACGCAGGTCTCCCCAACACCCTGTCAAGTACTAGCAAAAATTCAGCATCTCCGCATTCTTTTCACTGGCACTGGCCCACTGATGGAAGGTGGGGAAGTGGAGTAGCTAACTGCTGTGTTGAGGAAATGTGCAGTCTTCGAGGCACAATAGCCAATGAATAAACCATTACCCCAGCCAACTAAATGTTGCAGTGTAGTAACTTGGGTTCAACAGCTAAGAAACAAGTGATGAGAATTCCCCAAGCGAATTGCGATAACCATGCAGCACCATAGCCAATCAAAAAAAGAAAAAGGCTCAGCCAATCCTATGGCAATATTACCTCTGACCAATCACGTCAGTACAGGTTTTGCTGCTGTAATAGAACATTTTTTGGCCACTTGATTGGCTGTGTCGTATTTTAGGGTGTGGGACGCTGCTAAATTTAATTAGTGCTGAATGATTAATTTCACAAGCGAAGAGGTGGAATTCGCCCACCTCTATTCATCACTATATCAAAATTAGGAATGCACTCTGTCCAATTCTAATTTTAGTGAAACAGCTTAGATTGATAGTCAGCAACATTCCAACAGACTAATTGAATCAAAGAGTCTATCCTGTTGGCGGTAACCAAAGACAAAGGCCATAGAGAATCAGGGCAAGAATTTAACAAGCTCATATTACTTTTGGATTTTTTTTTTTATAGTTGGATGGTTGTCAATCGATAGACTCTAAACCCGAAAGGATGGAGAACCTGTTGGTAACTGTCAGGGGCAATTGAGCGTCAACAGCCATCACATTGGGCAAAAATCGTTGGGATGCTTGCTCCACCCTGGGTTGTAATTGTTTGTAAAAGAACCCTAGCAGTAAAAGATGAATATTCTTGGGCAGACAGCTTTGTCTGTTATTGCAAAAGCTTAACAACAAGATAAGCTTGGATAATGAAATTTGATAATAATATAGCCCCTCTTCAGTTGTTAGCCGAAGAGCCAAACCATTGACCCTTCTAACAAATACAATAGCCTTATATTCTGTAACGTGAACTGTTTTTTTTTTTTTTACTTAGCCAATAACAGACCTTATTATTAAGCTGAATGGTAGATTTTCCAACAGAAGGGGATAAAGGTGGCACATTTGTAAAAGCGGCAACATATGAGCAACATTCAGGGGGGAATATTTAAGCTCAAATGATTTGCCATGTGTGAGCTTATTAAACCTGCTCGTTCATTCTCACTGGCAAACATTCCAAGCCTACGGAATCTGGCTACTGGCAGTGGACCTGCAGCGGAGATTCAAATATGGCTGAATGGCTTGGGGGAGAATGACGGTTGCAACCAGACAGTCACATAAATCAATGGATGATTGCTGTTCCACAAGGTCTATCTCCTTGGAGATCACTCTTACTGCTCTGGCATCCTTGACCCCTAGCTTCTCTCTCTTTCCAATTAGATCTTTAATTGATTACAATAAAATATAGAGCCTTCATTGATAGGTTGTACACAAGCCCCACCAGACTAGCAATCATAGGAAGCATATTATTAACACAGCCAATCCAAAAATGGATAGATTTGCAATTACCATCGAGTCGGGCCCAGGTATAAGTAGAATAAATATCATGAGATAAAATATTTCTACTCACCTAGGGTGATTTTAGGAATCTTGAGCCTGGAGAGATGGTCCAGCTGATTATTGGCAAAGACAGGCTGCTCTTTGACTGATATTTGCCTGTGCACAGCCCTGGCATGTCCCATTATAGGCACCCTGGTGGTAGATTATGCGCTCCACTGGTGCACTAAAGCTTGGCCCACCTCAGGGGCTTGGTGAAGAATTATTTTCCTTGTGATTATAAGAAGCCCCAACTACAAAGTCTGCAGCTGCCAAAGCTCCAATTCCACGAGTGTCCCAGCAGGAGTTTATGTGCCAAGTGGCGTGCTTCAGCTTGCCCTGCCTCGGGTGATTTGCAAAGAATTCTAGGCCTTGTAGTTCTCAGCGGCCCCAACAACAAAGTCTGCAGCAGCCAAATTTCCCACCATAGTTTTGTTTCATTTTTCATTTTGCTAATGCCAACTTCTAACTTATCGGCTAACTTTTCCAATTTGTCACACTCATCTAAATGCTTCTTTAATCAAATACTTAATTTGATCAGTATTTTAAGTCCATAGTCTGTTCACATCCACACACCTTTCAGCATTTCACCAAATTCTATTTTTAAATATCCAATACAGTTTCCTTTAGTTGGTGGCTCTACTACCGCTGTTCTCACAGAAGTAACCTGTCATCCTGTAGATTACCGCTTCCACTTGTATTGGGCATTGTCACTGTAACACCTTTTAGGGTACTTGGTACAATTCCAGTAGGAGCTTGTCCTATCACTGTATCTCTCTCAGCATCCTTTTCAACCCATACAGCAGTTTGGGTTGCCTCCACTGATCTATGTGTATACAGATGAGGGCTAGTACTCACCAACTCAATTCTGAACTTATCATCTGGCCATTTGTATGTCAGTCAGTCAGTCAAATTTCTTTATTCGGCAGAAAGCCATAAAAGTACAAAAATTTAAACACAGTTACATTAAATGTGAAGCAATATTTGACAGACATAACTCCCCTTTCCAGAATACAGAAAAAAACTATTTACAAGTAGGTGTCTCAGAATTCCTATAAAATAATAATACCTAAAATACAGTAGCAAAATCATGGTCAAATAAAATCTAATACAATTACATTTTTGATTAATAAACATCTGCTTCCACCAGTTCATATCGTTTCCTGATTGCAAAGGCTGATCTAAATGTTTTTAAAACATAATAGCAAATTTGAATTGATGGCAGTTTTTGAACGTACATCAGTGCATCTTTATAGGAGAAAATACATAATTTTAGTTAAAAAAAAAAAGGCAATATAAAAGTACGTCTAGGAGCCGAATAAAAGAAAGTGACGCGTGCTATGCTTAGAAGTAGTAGCGCAAGGACAATAGGGAAGTTCTTTTTGCCAGGTACATTGCTTTGGAAAGGCCACTCTAAAGTGTATCAAATTTGGCCTAAATAAAACAGGAAGGGAGTATGATGAGGAGCTTGGTAACCAAGTTAAATAAGGTTCCATCAAAAACGTAGTTGAGATCTGAACATATGAATCAAAGGTTTTCAAATTCAGAGCCCCCTGTAACCTCAAATTCATAATATATTCATATATTTGAATGTTTTTCTCTATATCCTGCTCTTTGCCATTAACTAAAGCAGGAAATGTTTTTACACATTCATTCATATATTCTTTCCAACCTTTCTCTGGGTGACCTAGTTTACTTTCTAGACAACTCCTGAATTACTTATATATAATGCAATTAATGTTTTGCCTCTCTTTTTCAGTTGCAATGCAACCCCATTTTCTTTTAAGCACCTCAAACTGTGTTGTTGCAGCACTGGCCTCAAGTCATACATAGTTTGCCATAGAAAATCTAGCTTTTTTTAAACATTAAAGCTGCCCTTCACTGGAAATAGTGAAGCCTTATCATGTGCCGTGCATTTATTCCATTCAGATATCCTGGTGCAAGTATAATACCAAATTTCTATCATCATTTCATATGCTGGTGTTCCTTCACTTGGCAATGTCAGACCCCCTCCAGGTATATCATCCTTAGGTTTGATCTTTGTGAACACATCCCCCATTTTTCACTGCAAAATGAACTCAAACCAAACCCAAAATCACAATAAAACATAATAAACAAACTTAGCAGTCAGCAGCCAAAAACAACGCGGCTCTGTCATACGTCAACCTATCACAGCGTAACTGTGGCAGCTACCAGCCGATCAGAGCACAACTCTGTTGTGTCATCTCACCACCCCCAGCAAGGCTCCCTGGCTAAGCAACCAATAACAGCACAACTTCTTTCTGCGCAGGAAATAAGTTACGGAACCACGTTACTCCCGTAATAAGCCCTTTGTTTGTTTACCCTACAAAGGAATACAAGTCAGTTTATTAAGGAACACAACTCAATTACAAACCATGGAAACTCAAATATTATCCATATAAGAAAAATCAAAATCAGAAACCAGAATGGATAACAGAATAGACAACAGCAACTTTTAAAAGTTCTTGCTAGGCAAACTCTGACTGGCAGAAATCAACCTCCTGGTCAACGTACCCCACCCCATGCACTCAAGGTAAGCACAATAACTCAAGTTAAACTTTCAAACCTGAGATGAAAATCGATAATTGAGACTCTCTATAGTTTTTGCTGCTGCATGTAGTTGGGGCTACTTATAACAAGGTCCAAATCTCTACACACCACAAGACAGACAAATATTCAGTATCCTGAGATCTTAGATTTACAACAAATCTGATAACCAACTGAGTTCAAACTGATAAAAAAATAATCTTCAAATGGGATTCCAAATATGAATAATACATGAACACAACAGTAATCAGTCCACCAATTGCACCCATGATCATCATCACATGTCCTAGTAACCCAACACAGAAACAGAAATCCATCATTACAAACTCATACTTCAAGGCACATTAGCAACTCAATTTCTCCCTTTTCATACTTACGCTCTAAATTCATTCAGCAATGCACAGCCAGTACGGATAGTCACTTCCCAGGAAGATCCAACACAGAAAGTTGTCAAATTTCCAAAACCTCTTCTTGACTTTCATCTTGGCATTAAACTACAAAACCCTTTGGGACCCCTTAAAGTGGAGGTGTTCATCTGCTAACCATCATCTATTATCAGTTGTCAGAATGTTGTGGGAGCTGAACCACAATAACTTTGTGAACTTCCAGTATCTTATTCACCCCATTTTTGTTTACTTTAAGCAGTTCAGCTCCATGAGCTCGTGTTGAGCTAGCAGCATCAGACTAACCTCCTCATCAGTATAACATTAATTAGAACCATTTAATAAGTGAGTTCTGTTTAAAAAGGTTTAATACAGAATTGTTAATAAAAACAATGCAAGGGAATGCATAACTTACCATGAATGCTCAGATACAGAATCATGAATCACGATAAAATCCCTATTTAGGCAATTAAATATCTCTAGATTGCAAGTGTCAAGCTCACAAAGAGTACTGACAATATCCTAAGGGAGGTAAGGAAAGTCTTGAAATAACCTGGCAGTCTCTGAAGGAAAATGAGAAGTCTCCCCCAAACCTTCAAAACTATACAAATTTGATATACACCAATTAAAGTAGCTGCAGGTTTAGCATGGTATGATCATGGTTAGGTCACATTGGTAAATCAAAAACAATGTCATAAATATTAAAACTTCTTAACTCTAACCCATTTCTTAAGGTAAGAGAAATCTTCTGCTTGCTTCCTCAGCAACTGCACTCCGGAGATGTATAACATAATATGAAACATTTCTCAAACAATAGTTCATAGAATTATGTTCTTCCACACACCTGCATGAGAACCTCTGAGCTTCAAAATGGTACGTCAGCTACACAATCGAAAGTTATATTTACAATTCACTCTTTCTTATACAATTGCTATTTTTTTCGTTATACTCAGAAATTGTGGAGAGAGAAAGACATGCAGTGGATCACTGATTAGGAGTGGGGAGATGACGAGCAGGATGAGCTGATCATCTTTTTTAAATAAATGGCGTTTCACACGAAAATGTGGCACAACTATACTACATTATGAATCGGACTTCTAAACAAAATAAGTTGTTTTGAGTGTAACATCATTATTTAAATGGTTACAACTATATCAGACCTGCCAACTGAAATAAAATCACTGTGTGAGGAAGGGTCTGGGCCTTGGAGAGGAAGGTCTTGTGCCGAGAAGTACCTACAAGGGACTTTTGCCCTAGCCCTGCCTCAAACCCCCTCCTCCTGGAAAAATAAAAAAACTTGCCGGGCTGATGCCGATCTCCTGAGGTGTTTTTACACTCATTAATTGACATCAGCAGTTAAAAGCCTATAAAAAGAAACTGAAAATCTACTATTTTCAATGTTTTTTAGTTTGTTTTCCATGCCACCATGTGATATTGGCTGCTCACCATGTGACTGTGGGAAGAGAGCCAATGTAATGTGTGTCAAGGTTGAACTGTGTGAGTTGGCAGGTCGGCTATATGCATCATCAAAATTACTAATTCGCACAAATAATTTGTCATCCAAAATTGCATAACAGAAAACTGTTGCATCCACTCTTTTGTCTTAAAAATGACTTGATATATCAGTGTACACAATTTCTATGACAATCATCAAAACTACAGCGTATCAGTGAAACACAACATGTATTGTCGCTTGTTGCCTAAAACCTGTTATTCTCCCACACTCAACACCATTTTAGGACGTTTGCCACTTGTGCATGCCTAAGACCAAACACATTCAGGCCCAGAAGTATATTTTTAGGGGGGCATGTCCCTGACCTATGAATACGTCTTAAAGCTGTGCACTTTAGGTGCATTTCTCCCCAAATACTGGTTATATTACTAAACATTGATCCCCTCCAGCCTCCAAGCACATAGGCAAGAATATCAAGAACAGAATGTTGAAAGGTGAGTGTATAAAGGGAAGTATAGATTTACTTTTCCTAACTCTACATTAATATAGTTTGAAGATATTATATATCATGTAGGTACATATATGTGGAGTAAGGTATAGAAAATCTATACTTAATTAGCATTTGATATTCTGTGCGATTGATATTCTGTTTGGTACATCTGTGTGATTCCATGTGAGGAAATATGTGGATTTTTTGTGGCCCATATTAAAACACACTCAATCAACTTTCCACAGCAAACATTTAAATCTTATCAGTTAGATGGGATTTAGAGGGTGAAAGGTTGTAAAACAG
Organism: Pleurodeles waltl; assembly: GCF_031143425.1. Taxonomy (NCBI): domain Eukaryota; kingdom Metazoa; phylum Chordata; class Amphibia; order Caudata; family Salamandridae; genus Pleurodeles; species Pleurodeles waltl. Next base: position 1,406,874,210 of record NC_090445.1, on the reverse strand, counting down.
CATACTTTATGTATTTACTAAACTGTTCAGAGCTTTATGATATACAAACCTTATGAAGTTCTTTAAAACAATAATAATTAAATAAGCTGGCATCAACCCAGATCCCTTACTCTCACCTCCGATGTTGGCTATCCAGCCTCCACACTCAATATTTTTTTTCTGGAGGATGTCCTATTCGGGCCAATCCACATCAGTAAATCATCACATCTGGAACGCCTTAAACAATAAACTTTATGAAGCAGATGAAGTTTCCTAACTTCTCCTGAGGTAAAGTGTAGAGTTTCTGAATTCCACTGAACTTCGTAAGTAAAGGTGATTTTTATCTTGCGCCTAATTTAAAATAGTTTTACAGAGAGTTTGGAACATAATCATCAAGAACATGTTTGGGACATTAGTGGTGAAGAGTGCGTTGTAAACATTTTAGGGCTGCAACAATGGTGAAAGCTAAACAGAATGTAGGTGTTGTTTTACAGCAGAAGTTTAATTCCCACAACTGTTTTCACTATATAGTTGTGACGGTAGGTGGGTAGTTTTAATTACTTTTGCTCAAAAATACCAGCCAAATACTTCATGGACATGAAGCAGGGCCTGACATAGACCTAACCCACTCGTAGTTACAGGCAGGTTGTGTGAAAGGTGATGTACAACAGGAGTTCTACATTAGACATCGATCATCAAGACAGGGAGGCGTGCTGAAGCATGGGTGATTGTATGAGCCGGGGATGGGTCCTTTTGAGCCTAGCTGCCTGGCTGAGGACACTAGTTCCATCTTTAGTTTTAGGAGCTGTAGATGGGAGATGCCATTAAGGATATGAGTGGTTGTTCCTGTTTGCTGCTTCATTCAACTACCCATGCCTGTCTCTCCTGCGCTCTCTTACGTTTCCTATTTACTCTCCATTCTTTCTCTGTACTTCTCAATATTTTATTATCTCTCCAGCCTGTTTGTCCATAGACATGTATCTTTACTGAAACTTTCTCTTGGTTGTGCAAGACCATTAGCAGCACCTACAACCTTTCTTTGACTACTGTGCTTTTTGCTATTTCAGCGTCTCAGATGCCTACCATCCTGGGGGCCTCCTGGAACTGGGGGTGTCCACAAAGATCAAGAAATGAAGAAGTTAGTGCAGTGTGGCACTAAAATCCCTGCAGCTTGATGTCAATTCTTGTTCTTGGACAGGACATAAGGTTGAATGGATCTGGTGGTTTGTAACTGCTTTACAGCACACTAGTCCTGAGTTTGTTTTTTTTGTTTTGCCGTATTGTGCAGCACACCGTGCAAAGTGAGGTTACACAGCACATCAAAAGTAAAAGCAGACCTCGCTAACAGAATCTGTTGGGATCCACAAATGTTCTACTCCACAGCCTTCCTGTATTTCTCCCGTTAACAATAGTAACCTGCTTGTGTAACATGGCTATCGTCTGTGTTAGGAAAGGCTCCCTAAACCCCTACGACCCAAGGAAACTCAGATTTTTCCCTGCGATTGACCCATTCTAGTGCTGTAGGTAGCTGCAGTACTTAGGCCAGGGCTATTTGGTAACCAGAGAAATCTGCCAGGGCAGGGGAAAAAAGGCACCTAGAGTAGTCTGGAATGGTTCTTGCTTGTGTGGAACCAAATATCTTTTTGTCCCTTGCAGACTGCCCTGCAAACACCGTACTTTGGCTAAATCACAGATTTTCCTCATTTCCGCGATGGAACATTCTGGCATCTGAGAGGGTTCATAAAATTCCTACCAACCAGCATTCTCACACTTAATAAAACCGGTACTCCAGCTATTCACCAGGTTTTATGAATTTAGCACATATATTGCATAGGATGTCATAACAATTTATTTATGACCATACATTAGATAGAGAACGCAGAATTTCAAAGAAGTCAATACATTTAAAAAACATAGATCCCTGCTACACAGATCTTAAATTACACTATATAAAAATCCGGAAATGTTAGTCAATGTTTTGCAGAGATGGTAAGGGATGGGCCAGTTATAACTTAGGCTCCCAGTTTTAAATTTTTACTGATGTATTTCAGATAGATACAGGGAGAAAACAAACTGTGTCCTCTCTGTATTTATTTTTAAAAGCTGAAATATACTGAAAATTGTGCTTCTTGTTAGAGAATCTTAATGCTGTTTTTCATTAATTCTAGGCAAAAGATGAGCAGGTAGACAACATGGGAAGTTAACAAAACAGGATGGCATTTCCTTAAATATCATGTTAACATGTATTTGTAGTTCAACACTAATATGATGGCCAAAAAATGAACATAGATAACTACAGACAGAAATTTAAAAAAAAAAAAAATCCTATAAATCTGTGAGGCCTAAAAAATACAAATGCTTTGCGCCCCAGATTGCTCCGAGTATGGTTTCCACATTTTTGCTTCAAGAAAATGAATCTTCAGAATGTTGACCCGGGCAGGGTTATCTAGTTATTACACCATTTTTAAAAAATAGTCTGGTATAGCAGTCCTTTGAAGCTTGGCAGGATATATAGTGCTGTTTCAATTTCACACTACTGCTAGTTAGGGTATTTGCAGCCCTCTTTAACTGGCGCATTAATCCAACAAAATATCTGGTTACTGCAAATAAAATAAAGATCTCTAGAGCAGGTACTTTATCTCATCAAGCTATATTTCACAACAGACTTGTGAAGGCGGGAGCAATTTCAGTTAAATGTAAATTGCACCTGCCTTGTGATGACGCTGCCCAGCACAGTGGGCTAATCAAAGCACTATGCCATATTGGAATATGGAATTTCCTAATTGGACATTGCTTCTTAGTGGCTGGTAGGTTTAGACTTTCACAACCACATAGATATCAGGAATAGGAAAGGTCACTGAAGTTGCTGTCTTAAGAACAAAATACCTTAATGTCCTGTATAGTTGTGCAATCTTTTCATACAGCAAAGTCTTGTCTGACAACATATGTGAAAAGCGAGAGGGTATTTCAGCTAATCCCCATTGAATTCCAGGCCTCCAAGCTATGAACTGGTGTTGGTGCCAGCTCATATCAGCTTCTCACACCCAACACCAGGGTCCCTCACATGTGCAACATGTCCCCTCCCAACATCTACCTAATCCCCTTATCAAACCTGAAGAAATTGCTTAAGGTTACCCGTTATAACTATGCAGTTAGTAATCCAATTGATTTAAAAAAATGGATAATCTGGCAGACCACCACAATGCAACCCTTGGCTGCCTTCAGGCCATAAACACATGGATGATGAATAACTATATTGCTTAAGGGACATGAGGCCCCTCCCACAATGTTAAGAGGAGTCAGTAATTTAGTGGTCATCTTGTTTTCAGACCTATGTTTGACAACACATGTTAATAATGGCAAACAAAGTGCTTTCTACACAATGAAAACACTACATTGCATCATCCCATATCTTAATTACCAATAGAAACTGCAAGCCATTCTCACACTCCTAATTTCCAAGGTTGACAACGCCAACTCTGGCTGCCAAATAAGAGTCCTTTTTTCTGTTTTACAGAAATTGAAAGTTAGATTGGAGGGTTTCGGGCTGGATTTTTTGTGCGGTGGTGTCAGGGGATTTTAATGCTAAACTAGGGAGCTACAGCACCACGATGAACCCTATTGAGCAGGACCATGAGATACACTCAGATGAGGAATGACACAATGTGAGGGGAGGGGCTCTGATCAAGGGCTTAAGGAGTCTGGGTCTTTTGAATATCTGTGACCTAGAAGCGGTGGTACATCTCAGGCCCCTACTTTTGTAGGTAGGGGGCTGGACCTACAATAGACTATATTTGTGTGTCCCCTTCTATAAGGAATATGGTTAAGGATGTTGAAGTATTAGTGCAGCATTTTAGTGACCATAATCCCCTTAGGATTTATTTTAACTTTCCTGAGATAATGTGGAAACCAGAGTGGGGTGGGCCCGTCCTGGTGAGACCAAAAGATCAGGGTAGACGACTTGCCTGGAAGCAGGCAAATAATCAGCAAGTAACAGAGAAGGTGATGGGGAAAACTCAAATCTGATCTTAGGCACTCTCCTAGCAGACTCCTTCAGCCCTGGGGAAGTCATGGATGCCATATCTAAAGTTAATGAAGCTGTCCAACCTTTGTGAAAACAACAGGGTGGTTGGTTTAGTAAGTCCTGTTCTGTCGCTAAGAAATCTCTGAAGAAAGCATTAAAGGAACAACCAAGAGATATAGCACTTGTAAGAGAGGCGAAGGAACACTATAAATCTGTCTTAAGGGCCAGGAAACAACAGCTTGAGGAGTGGGCCTGGGAGGATTTGGAATGAGCATCATTACATAAGAATCCAGGCTTGTTCTGGAAGGTGGTCAACAGGGGCTCTTTTGAAACAGCTACCACTGAGGGGTTGGGTTGTAATATCGCCCCTGAGATTTGGGTGACCCATTTTTGCGGGATCTTTTCAGGGGGGCTTATGGGAGACCAAAAGGGTAATAGGCACGGACATTCCCCTGACCTAGCCATTAGATTTAACCTTGAGGAGGTACAGGAGGTGCTGTAACGCAGCGCCAGCCATAAAGCCCCAAGCCCTCATATGGATATGTACAAACATTGTCCACAGCTCTGGGCTCCTATCCTGTTAAATGTACTCAATGCAGCAGTTAGTGTAGGAATCCCGGCTACCTGGAGGTCGGCTTCTATAGTACCTGTCTATAAAAAGGGTAATCGTAACAACCCGAAGTTGTGCCGTCCGATCTCACTACTTGATTCCTCAGCAAAAATTATGCGTGGGATTATTGTAAAGCATATAGAGGACTGGATGTCGGAAACTACAATTTTGAGTAGGGTTCAGTATGGTTTTAGGGAAGGGTTGGGCACATTAGAGCAGTGTTTAATCCTGCTTATGCTGATTGATAAATATACACAAGCTAAGAGGGGTACCTTGTACCTCGCTTTTATGGATTTAAGTTGTGCCTTTGATAAAGTAAATCGTACTAAGCTCTGGGACAGGTTAACCCGGTTGGGCATGGATGCCCACATTGTGGAGCTGCTTCGTTATCTCCACTCAGGAACCTATGCAAACGTGAGGGTTGGGCAGCAGGGGGAAAATACGGAATTGTTTGAACTGAACAGCGGCATGCGACATCACTGTGTTTTGGCCCCTATCCTTTTTCTGTTATGTACTAATGGGCTGTATGATTTGTTCGCGGAAAAATGTAAGGACACTTCTAAAATCAATGGAAAAAGAATCCCTATACTGATTTATGCGGACGATGCTGTTCTTATGGCCCGTACTATGAATGGATTACGTGAGGTAGTTAGAGATTTTGAAATATTTATGTCAGCCCTAGACTTAAAGATTAATTGCAGCAAATCACACTTCATGGTTTTTGGTAAGCCACTGAGTAGGGTGGGTGCTCTGAAAATAAAGGAGCAGGTAATTGATAAAGTACATGATTTCCCTTATTTAGGGGTAGATTTTGATGATAAGAGCTCCTGGAAACCTTGTATCTCTAAGAGAGGGAGGCTTTTTAACTCCACCGTAGGTGCTACGTTTGAGTTCATGGCCAGGGTGGGCAATACACCTATTAAGCACGTGCTTGAGGTGTATAGGCGTAATTGCCTGCCAGTTCTGCTGTATGGGGCCCCACTTTGGGGCTATACGAATAATAGGGCCCCTGTGACTGAGGAAAATCGTTTTTGCAGGAGATTACTAGGAGTGGGCCAAAATATTCCTGGGTTTTGCTTGCATGCAGAGCTGGATTTGGAGTTTATAGAAGATACCATTAAAATAGCTCCTCTTCTATTGTGGATTTCAATTTGGGCTAATGAGTTTGCATCCCTTAACAGGGAAATCCTGCGGGACTGTCTGTTATGTGATCATGCTAAGGAAATTCCCTGGCTGGCATATGTAAGAAAGGCAGCCAGTGTACTGGGGCGTGCAGACATTTTTGATGCTCCAGAGGGACTAACCAGGGTGGACAAACGGTGGGTGAAGGAGAACTTCCTAAAAATTCTTGGGGCCGAGAGGGAGGAGGTAGAGCTAAGGAAAAAGTCAGTGAGGGAATTTATTATGAAAAAGATGGGGATGGGCCCAGGGGCCTACCTTCTGGAGGTAAAACATGTGTGGGAAGGGACCCTTATTACGCGATTTCGTCTGGGAGCAATTTGAAGTAATTTGTGTTTTCAGTTAGGGCAGTTTGACCAAAATTCCATAAAATTGTGCCTGTGTGATGGTTCATCCCCACAGACCTTAATTAATTTTACTATGTTTTGTGAGTTTTATGCACCTTTTAGGAAACGCTATCTAGTCCTTATCCTGAGGGACAGGGGTTTTGTGAAATATCTCCCAGCCTTTTTGTGGCTGTGTATGCTTTCTGGTGCGTTGGTGTGGCAAGGGATAGGCTCCTTTTTAAAGGGAGCTATAACTTGGTGGAATAGTGTAAAGTTTTAAATCTTGTTTAGTGCTCATAAATTTAATTTATTTTATGGTTTTATCAAATGAGTATTGTAATTTTGAATGTAATTGCCTTTTTAACTGTTTTTATGCCTTGTTTATTTATATGTTCTTTCGGTTGAAAAGTTTTTAACCGAATAAAGTGACTTGATGATGATGAACCCAACCAGGAAACAGTTTTCGATAGGCAGAAAAGTGAAGGAGGGCTGGCCTGGGTTTTACATAGCTACGTAATTTCATATATAACATTTCTGGCCACATTATTACTAATACCATAACACTCAGCAGTCTGCAGCCAAGTGCAACTTACACCTCTAACATTCAAATAAGACATATCTGCTACCAAGGTTGTCCATCGCCAGTACTAATAGATTAGCCATCTCTAACAACAAGTATGGAATAATGGAAGAGCTCTGTCACACACTACAGGTCAATCAGAGGACTTTAATCTAGTCCACGAATGCAAGTTTGAAATATCTACATGCTATGGCTGCTTCTTTACATCTCACAATATCACTCAAATATGGAATCATAGTAACATTGTACATCACAGCAGATCTCTTCACTTCTCTCTCCCTCCAAACATGCCAGCTTAGGCCCACAGCCATACATTTAATTTCTGATAACCCAGTGCCGTACCCAGCTCAGAAGACTATAATCATGAGAAACACCATAAAGGGACCCTGCAGACCTGTTTGTAGCTGCCAAGAGTATTTAAAGCCATAAGCTGCATGATTACGTCTCCCACACTTCCTCATCAACCACAGGTCAGTACTCTGCATTTCATATCATGATAGCCGTATCTCGGGGGATCATCACGAACAACATGGAAACACTTCCAAAATAGGGTCAGAAACCAAAGACAACACCCATCCAACTTCACACCACCCTCTACTGAGTGGCCGGCTGCCCATGTACGCAAGAGCTTCAGTGCTACATACAGTGGTATTAATCACTTCACAAATGCTGCAATTCAATACAAGATTTAGGGCCTGATTACGACCTTGGTGGAGGGGATTACTCCGTCCCAAATGTGGGGGATATCCCATCCGTCGTATTACAAGTTTCATTATACGGATGGGATATCTGTCACATTTGGAATGGAGTAATCCCCTCTGCTACTGTAGTATTCAGGCCCTTACTGTTTGTACATCACCAAGATTTGACCTGATCCTATTAAAATCTTGTTTCCATCACACTTCAGAATTACAAAACAAAATGAGTTTATTTTGCTTTCTTAATTGCTGATATATGTTGAAATATTTGTACAGTTCAATTACAGATATTTTCATTTTTTGTGTATTAGAAAAAATTGACATCCTACAATCTTTTTTTTTTTTTTCTCACTTCCTAGTTGTTGGGCAAATGGAGCATGTGATTCTGCGGCTGCAGTGTTTTCCACTTAACTATAAACATGGTGCATTTGCAACATAATCCATCATCTGCTGCAAAATATGCAGATTTAAAGAAAAAAGTTCCTATCTCAAATGATCAAAAGTTAATAAAATGCTACAACACATGCTGCCATGCAGTAGAAGGTCCTTTGCAATGTTGACTAGTCTCCTTTCAGTTACTTATACCTGTATTTGGGTGTGGAACTGATACTAACTAAGTGAAACCTTTGCCCAGACAGTGCTAATGTGTATAAATGGAAAAATATGGAAGTAATACTACCACAAAATGTGTTACTTTAAGCTCCATAATTTATGTTTTCTTGCTGCCTAATTTAGTCAACCTTTCTGCATAATGTAGGCCTCCCCTGCTGCATAATTTCAGTGGCCCTTCCTGTACCCCAGAGAGAGTGTCACATTCTCATTTACCAAAATTCTCTTCCTTTGCAGTCAGAGAAAGAAAAGTAAACTGCATCGCCACATTAAAGGAATACGCTGCAATTTGTCAGAAGACAAATGGCCTGATGTACATCCTGGCGGAGGGGAATACTCTTTCACAAATGTGACAGATATCTTGTCTGCCTTATTACAATCCCATTATATCTTATATATTGTAATATAGCAGACAGGTTATCCATCATGTGTGTGACAGAGTAGTCCATCCGCCAGCATCTAAATCATAACCATAGTCTGAGATTTACCCCCTGTCTTTGAATATGTTGCAAATGTAACAAGATAACAAAGGTATTTTAGTGCTCATTTGCCTTTTTAACTCGAGCATGTTTTTTTGCCGATTAGCCTGCATGCATTCAAATATGAATCCCCCTCCCTTCCTCCCCTACCCAGCTACAGCCCAAAATGCATTATTATTTTGGTGTCTATTTATCACTTTTCTCGGGTATGTCCAATATGCACTAAGCATTGTATCATCCACTTGTGACCTAATAAATTATTATGCTATTTTCTATTGCACCATTAACTCGGTGTTGTGCTACAGTATTGTCTGTGATATAACCTACAACTTTTGGTGTTCCAAAGGAATGGCTGAAAATGTTTTCAGCCACTTAATCGAAACCAGTGGAACCATTATTGTTTATGCACCGTATTACTCCTACCATTTGCGTTGAATAGTGGGTTGCAGCAGTGCTTAATTTGTTGAACAATCAGTGCCGGTGTCCAAATCAGAAGGGCGTGACTGGCACAGGCGCACAGAATACCAAAATTGCATAGACCGGAATCAACTTCATGCCTCTTTACCTGACTTCCAGACACTCCCTGCTGCTTTCTCTCTCTTCCAGGTTCCTGCTTTTTCCCTTTGAAAAGTTTTTTCTGTCATGCATTCTCTCATTCCTTCTGCCTTGTGTGTTTTCCCTCTTTTGCTCTCCGGAAATGTTGGATGGGAAAAACCAGGGGCCAGTCCCAAAAAATGAGTGCTGGTGTCTCATTCCCCCACCGCCCCACCCAAAGGCCGTAAAATTAATCCACTGTCTCGAATTAAACACTGGGGTTTCCCCAATTAATGAAGATGTGTCATTACGGCTTGCAAAGGTGATCTCTAAATTCTGAATGAATAGCGTCAGAATACCACACTCAAAATGCACAAACGCTTTTCATAATTTGGAAAAAAACGTCTTTCAGATGCTGTTGATTTAGTTCCTAACCTCAAGTGGCTGAAAATGGTAAAACAAGAACTTGTGATGTATATTGCTGCAAATTAACATCATAATAAAAGCAATAATCTGTAGCCCTTAGTGTGGCATTTCATTGCAGCAAAATTGTTGATCAATGACTTCCAATGTGTAAGACCTGCTTTGGGAACTGTTGTACTTGGTGAGGGTGGAATTTAAGTGTATTCCTATTGTATAATGTATATGTTTTCATTTGACTACGTATTCCATGGTCGCGAGTGCACTGCTACCTGCAGTTAGCGGTTACTAGCTGAACGGCAGACGCGCTCGCTGTGACTACGTATTCTTTGTACTAAAATTTCAAATAAAGATACGTTTTTCACAAACTTATTAGTAAGCTACTTACTGAAAAAAACTGGTGACAACTTAGAGAGCTTGCAGAGCCCATACAGGTGTTTTCCTCAGTTTGCCGCTGCTCTGATTAACCCCTTCGCTGCGAGGCCTTTTCCCTCTCAGGTGGCAGGCCTTTTTTTTGGCTATTTGGGGTAGTTCGCGCTTAGGCCCTCATAACTTTTTCTCCACATAAGCTACCCACACCAAATTTGCGTCCTTTTTTTTCCAACATCCTAGGGATTCTAGAGGTACCCAGACTTTGTGGGATACCCTGAAGGAGACCAAGAAATTAGCCAAAATACAGCGAAAATTTCGTTTTTTAAAAAAAAAAATGGGGAAATAGGGCTGCAGAAGAAGGCTTGTGATTGTAAAATCACCATCTTCCCAGCTTTCTGGAACAGGCAGAGTTGAATGAGAAAACCCAATTTTTCAGCACAATTTTGACATTTTACTGGGACATACCCCATATTTACAATTTTTGTGCTTTCAGCCTCCTAGTTAGTGACCGAAAAGCTAAACATTTCTGAAAAGTAGACAAAATTCTGAATTCAGCAAGGGGTCATTCGTGTAGATCCTACAAGTGTTTCCTACAGAAAATAACAGCTGAAATAAAAGAATATTGAAATTGAGGTGAAAAAAACAGCCATTTTTCTCCACGTTTTACTCTGTAACTTTTTCCTGGGTTGTCAGATTTTTTAAAGCAATATACCGTTACGTCTGCTGGACTCCTTGATGAACCTACAAGCCCTATATATCCCCGCAACCAGAGAACCCTAGGTACCCAGAGCCAATAAATGAGCAGCACCTTGCAATGAGTTTTCATTCTATACCAGGTATACAGCAATTAATTTGCTGAAATATAAAAAGTGAAAAATAGGTACCAAGAAAACCTTTATCTTGTGCCTATTTTGGAAATACAAAGTGTTGAGAAGCAGTGGTTATTTGAACATCTCTGAATTCCGGGGTGCACATACTACCATGTGAATTACAGGGCATTTCTCAAATAGACGTATTTTTTACACACTGTCATAAATTTGGAAGGAATAAATGTAGAGAAAGACAAGGGGCAATAACACTTGTTCTACTATTCTGCGTTCCCCCAAGTCTCCCGATAAAAATGGTACCTCACTTGCATGGTTAGGCCTACTGCTAGCGAAAGGAAATGCCCCAAAACACAATGTGGACACATCACATTTTCACAAAGAAAACAGAGCTGCTTTTTTACAAAGTGCCTAGCTGTGGATTTTGGCCTCTAGCTCAGGGGGCACCTGGGGAAACCTAGCAAACCAGCACATTTTGAAAACTAGACACCTAGGGGAATCCAAGATGGGGTGACTTGTGGGGCTCTGACCAGGTTCTGTTACCCAGAATCCTTTGCAAACCTCTAAATGTGGCCAAAAAAACACTTTTTCCTCTCATTTTGGTGGCAGAAAGTTCTGGAATCTGAGAGGAGCCACAAATTTCCTTCCACCCAGCGTTCCCCCATGTTTCCCAATAAAAATGGTACGTCACTTGTGTGGGTGGCCTAGGTGCCTGCAACAGAAAAATGCCCAAAACCTGTAGAGATTGAGGGGATAGCACAGCGGCTTGATAAGCACATATTTTTCTTTTCTACATCTTTTAGGCTGACTGTACTTTTGGAACCCACACAAGTGTCTCACTTAGGAGACTGAAGGGAACTTTGGGTGGTAGTAAATTTGTGCCGCTGCAGTGATCCTATAAAGAAAAGTGATTTTTTTTTTTTTTTTTTAAGCAAATGTTGAGGTTTGCAGAGGAGTCTGGGTAAGAAAGTGTTTGGGGATCCAGGCAAGCCACACCACCTTGGACTCCTTGGGGGTGTCTACTTTTATAACATGTCTGGGTTTGGTAGGTTTCCCTATATGAAGGCCGCACCCGGGACCAAAAACATAGGTCCCCTCCCACCCACAGGTAGATTTGCAATAGATAAAGTTGATGTGTCCACCTACTTATGTATTGTTCCAAACACTGAAATTGTGAAGAGAAAAGCACTTTGGATATGTTGAAAAGACCCCCCCCCACCCCCACCCACCAACCAAGTTGGTGGCATGCTTCATCATCGGGATCCCACCCGAGACACCTAGCATGTCACAGGTGTGCTGGGACGCCTGATTACAGCGGAGCAGGTTTTGTCATTGTTACCAGGCATACTGGTTGGATTTGGCACGAGGGTGAGTGATGGTGGCACGAGGGTGAGTGATGGTTCAGTGGATAAAATTTTATTAACAAGAGATTTCACAAAAATAAAATGCACTGTTAATAACTGAAAGGCCAAAAAACTGAACCAATTACTCACAGCTAGTGACCAACCACTTTACTGACCATTCACACACCTTCCATACATGACATGCACAAGACCATTCATGCCGCCAGCCACGTGCCCAGCACATTACAACGCATCGACAGACAGCGCCACTCAAGGGCCCACCACTTTCATACGCCCACATGCCTGAAATAGCAATCACACCAGCTGATGAGTGTGTGGACTGACGTTTGGCTGACACCGCCAGCCAAGCGCCACCCCACTCACACCGCCAGCCAAGTGCCACCCCACGCACACCGCCAGCCAAGTGCCACCCCACGCACACCATCACTTTTTTTTATTTTTAAACAACAAAGAAACCACTAATTATAAAAAAGTACAAAACTACAAACACAAAAGCTCTACTTAAATACATGTCAGTAATGCCAACTGTGAAACTGAACATATAAAAATAAAAAACAGCAGTTTACGCTCACGGAATTCCCCAATAATTCTTCTGCGTGTGTGGTAGCTCCTGAAACAGCCACCCACACTCAGCCCAGGCTTTGAAGAACAATCAGGGCAGTACATCCTAGTCTCCTTCCTGATACCTCTTTGAGCACAGACTCTACATCTCTTAGCAGGAAAGTTTTTTTTGGGCTGTGTGAGGAATGTGCTCAGCAAAGTGACGATCTTTCAATCTAGCCACATCCCCCACCACTGCTTCTCTAGGAACTCTTGCCTGTTCCAGCACAACAAGGCTCGCTATGATAGACTCCTGAAATTTCACTAATGTCATCCTTGACTCTGGATAACTATCCTTGAACACAACAAAAGCATTTAAAGTTGCTAAGTGGAATAGGTGAACCACTAATTTCTTATACCAAACATAAGACTTGCGTGCAGCAGTGTAAGGTTCCAACCTCTGATCTACTCTATCAACACTACCCATGTGCTTATTATAGTCTAAAATGCACACAGGTTTGCGCACTTCCGCAGCCTGACCCCAAACAGCCACAGGTGAAGTACTCTCATCATGGATGGTACTTAGCATGTACACACCCCTCTTGTCTACAGATTTCAGAGCTAGCAGCTCATCATTCCGCAAGGCACTGCACTTTCTCAAGTTTTTTTTTTTTTTTTTTCACAGACAAGCTCTCTTGGATAGCCTTTCCAATTAGAGAGGATTGTGCCACAAGCAACAGTGTCCACTCTGAACAACTCCTTGAACAACTGAACTCCAGTGTAGAAGTTATCTACATATAAATGGTGACCTTTGTTAAACAGTCGTCTACCAAGTTCCCAAACAATTTTCTCACTAACTCTAAAAGTGGGTGGACAACCAGGGTGGTCAATATTGGAATCCCTACCAGTGTAGACCCGGAAATTATAAACATATCCTGTACTACTTTCAGACAGCATATACATCTTAATTCCATACCGTGCCCTCTTGCTAGGAATGTACTGTCTAAAAACCAAACGACCCTTGAACAGGACCAAAGACTCATCTACAGATATTTCTTTGCCTGGATCATTGATCTCTGAAAACCAGTCAAACGAATGATCAAGGACTGGTCTAATCTTAAAAAGACAGTCAGAATCAGGGTGATCTTGTGGCAAGGCTAAAGCATTATCTACAAAATGCAACATCTGAAGAAGAAGCTCATACCGCTTACAACTCATGATGGCAGGAAATATAGCAGTTGTCATCAAGGGACTAGTAGACCAATATGAAGACAGTGATGGCTTCCTTATCAGCCCCATCAAAAAAGTTAAACCCAAGAACTTTTTCAACTCTTCCAGATGTGTGGAAATCCACTGGCTAGCTCTAGAGTGTGGCCTAAGTCTGGCAGCGTTGTCCCTCAAAAACTGCTCTGCATACAAATTAGTCTGCTCAATAATCTCTTCCAAAAATTATATTGTCCATAAACAACTCAAAAAAGTTGACTGGCAAAAAGTTTTCTGTATTACCTCAACACCCTGGGAAACCAGTAAACGCAGGCAACTGTAGCTGCTCCATGTTTGGTGCAAACCACGTGTCAGGTCTTCCAATGGGAAGCCTTTCAGCCGCTGGCTCCTGCACCATCGGCACATCAGTGTCCTCCTCTAAAACAGGCTCTTCATCAGCACTGAGAGCGGTTCCATCATCAGATGATTACTCTCTGACAGAAAATTCACTTCCAGAATCTTGCACTTCCTCCTCTGCCTCAGATGCAGAGTCAGTCTCATAATCATGGTAAGAAGACGACTCAAAAAGCACACCAATAACCTGCTGAGCGGTCATCCTACGGCTAGCCGTGATCCTTCCTACACAAATCAACTGGACAAATGCACCACCAACAACCAGCACTGTGTAAGATAAGTAACAAACAAAGTGTAGCTTTATCACTAAGGGTTATAAACTCAAAAACTATACCGCTGACTTGCCTGAAAAATCTTGACTCACCAGCAATTACTCTGCACAGCAATCACCAATGAAATCCCACTAAAAAGAGAAAAAAAGCAAATTAGACATAAGACAACACAATAATCATTGTGCATAAATCTAAAGACAATTTCACACACAATCCTGCATTCAGTAACCACTTACAAACATGTAATTCATGCATTGCAACAATACTCCTTTTGAGTAAATTTAGTTACTTACCTAAAACATGCAACTACGCATACCGCAGGACAGCCCCTGCCACAACTGCAACAAGCCACAGCAAAGGACGCAAAAGCTTTGAACTAGAACAAAAGGAAGAAATAAACTGTTATTATCATAAATGCAAATACTTTGCCAGTTGACAAACACCCGCCACCAACCATTTTTAAATGTTCCCTTGTGTCAAGTGTTCTCTGCTTGGGGGCAGTTGGGCCTTAACAAATAGGCCAATCTGCCTCAAAGGGATGCAGAAATGCCATAGAATATATTCCCCCTTTGGAGGGTGACCCTTGCCCAAGGGGCCACCCCCCACCACAAAGCACACACATGATCCCTGGTGCAAAGTGGATTCTGCCCCCCTTGAGAGCAGATGGGCCTGAAAAAAAAAAAAAAATAGGCAGAGCCACCTGCTTTGTGCCCAAACATGACTCCTTCCCTTCTAAAGTGGGCCGGAAATAATTTCTTCTCTGGAAGTGTGCACACTATCGTCCGGGGCAGCCAGGGTCAAGTAAGCAACATGACCCTCGAGGGACTTGAGTTCCCTTTTAAACCTGTTCTTGCTGCCCCTGCCGGTCACCTAAGGAGCCCCCACCACACCCCCCTTCATCCAATCGGCTCACCTCATGGGGTGAGTGCGATTTTCAAATTTGCACGGCCCCCACTGTTGGGCCACCGCCCGGAACCGGTCCGATCTGGCCTGGGGGCGCGCTATGCCTTGATGCGCACCCCATGCCCACAGGTGAGGGACAGTATCAATACCTCCAACCAAATAGCCAAATAGTTCACACTGGTTCCCACCTATGATCCTCTCATCTGGAGGAGCGTACTTAATTTTTACAGTAAACAAAGCAGACTGAAACCTTCCTGTGATAGAGAATATAACAATTCTCAGGCCATGTTTATTCACAACCACATAAACACGACATAAAAAACATCATCACATTTACTGTAATTTTCTTTCATCCTTAATTTTCAATATTTATTTACAATTTGCAGCTCAAGTCATAGTTTAGGTTCTTTAAGGGGAGTCATGGTTGTCCACCCACCAGGCACCTATGGCATTGACTGTAGACTGGGGGCGGTGTCCCCCCAAACCAATTGCGCTTCACAAAGCGAGACTTAACTGCCCCCTCAAGATAGAGGAGGCATGGGCCAGCATGAAAGCTGTCCCCCCAATCCAACCATGCCTGAGCCAACCCTAAGCAAGGGATCCCCCGGGCACCCGATGGGTATGGTCCTGAACATACCTTGGTCCCCTGGCGCAGTCTCCATCCCCCCAAATTCAAAATTCCAGGGCCATGTAATGGAGTACCATGGGGGGAGCGGTAGCGGTCGTCCCGAGCCCCTTTCCTACACCCACAGCACCGCCACCCTGGTTGAGCCAAAAGGCTTCTGATACTGTCTTGAGTTCACCTGCACTAGTATTCTTGATGCCAAGGTTATCCACCTGCTTTGTGCCCTAATATGACTCCTTCCCTCCCAGAGGCCTGGTTGGTTTCTCGACCAACCAGGCCTCCCCCCCCCCCCCCCCCCCCAAACACAAGATGCTCAGTTCTGAGAGAGAGAGAGAGACTGTATTGAAAATGCTACCAGGTTCTCAACAAACACAATATGTCCACCATCCGACAGGTGTATTCCATCTTCGTGGAACATTGCCTCTCCTCGAAGGCACCCATGTACAACAGTCCTTTGCACTGATGTGTTCAGAAGCCGTTTCATGCGGCTGTTCAGCGACCTGGCTGATTCATTAAGGGCCTTCCTTGAGCGCCCTGACCTCCAAATTTTCCTAGGAATGATATGGGACCACACTATGATAGCCCCTGGACACCATTTCGCTAACCAGGAGATCTCACCATCAAGTCCTCAAAAACCGTTCTCCTCCCGATTGTTGGCAGATCATTGCTTCCCACGTGAAGGATGATGACCACCGGCGGCGGAAGCCGGCGTCACAGAACGTCCTCGACAAGCTGTCAAAGACCATCAAGGCGCAGACACCCTTTTGCTCTTCAAAGAAACCGGAGACCTGCGTCATGCGCCCGACTGCGGTACAGGTTGAAGAACGCCACGCCCGCCACACAAAGGAATGTCCAATAACCCAAACACTGGTGGGAGCCATGTGCCCAATGGTAAATTGAGAGGTCCTGAGAACAGAAAGGAAAAAAACATCACACATGTGATCATTGGCGTGTGGCAAAAAATTGTTCCTAGATCATATGGAGGGGTACGTAGCGCTTATAGCAATCTGACTTCCACCTCCCAATTCCTTTGACCGTCTCGGTATTGACCCCTGCTCCCACTGCTGATGTTGCCGCCCCTATCCTAAATGAAAGGGAACTAAATTTGCCATGCATGCCAATCGCCAGCAAGGCTTTTCGCAATATTTGGGAAAACTGATACCTAGTGAGTGGGACAACAGATGCATGAACCAGTAAAGAGGTAGAAGAAACCTGGGGACGAATCTGCAAGTACCTTTGAAACTGCACACACTGGGCAACCACTGAAGTCACCAGCCCTCCCCAGTACTAACTGTTCACGCCTCCCCGACTGGTCTGTCTTGGACCATGGTATAATAATTACCAAATCCCCCTTTCAAGGGAACATGAGTCACCAAAATTCCGCCTTGAATGTCCTGCTTAGACCTGGCCACGAAAAGCTCTGTAAAAGGCAAGCGCAAAGGCTGCTGAGACTAGAGTGGCCTCGAAATCGGAGTCACAGATACCAGTCAGGGCCCCCAAGACCTTTTTCCAGCTTGTCCATGTCAATGGGACACCGCTGGTCCGGGATTGACCCTTCCAACCTTTCCCATC
The DNA here is from genome assembly GCF_031143425.1 of Pleurodeles waltl. Lineage (NCBI taxonomy): Eukaryota > Metazoa > Chordata > Amphibia > Caudata > Salamandridae > Pleurodeles > Pleurodeles waltl. The sequence goes on along the minus strand of NC_090445.1, from coordinate 1,406,856,683 downwards.
CCTTGAGTGCTTGTCTGATAAGAAAAGATCGAGAATGATCAGATCCCCAATAGTTTGGTAAAAAAGGCTACAGCTGAGATGTGGCACCTGGCACTCACAGCAGATTTACCCTGACCTCGCAAAAGCTCAAGAAAACCCAACCAACTACTCAAGGAACCAGGCTGCACTAGGGGGTTGGCAGATGTGTGATTTCTGTAACTATGAAATGTATTCTCATATGCCCATCTGGTTTTTGGTGTGAGGCTGGCTGCCACTAGATCCGCCAAGTGTGAGTTCCAAGATTCCACAGCTGTCCCGGGAAATATGTGGGCACCAACTCGGCCCCTGGGTGGAACTGCCGAAAATCCTGTAACTTGAAACAAGACAATGCACCAGCTGCATTATTAAAAATACCTGGTACATGTTTTGCCTGAAAAAGAATGTTATTCTTCAAACAGATCAACACCAGCTCTATCAACAGTCCTATCACCCTTCTGCACTTAGCATGTTGAAAATTAATACTTTGGACCACCGCCATGTTGTCAGACCAAAAAACCACAGATTGATTGCAAAGTTGGTCTTCCCATATGTGTAGCGCCACCACTATAGGAAATAACTCAAGGAAGGTGGTTGTTCTTAACCAACCCGGATGCCAAGCCTGGTACTCCAAATGGCCCCGAAACCACTACTACCCGCCGAATCAGTAAACAAACCGAGTTCCTGATTGGACTGCCGAGGGGCCGGCCACACCACTGCCCCATTGAAATCCTGAAGGAAAGCCAACAAAATCCTTAAGTAATTTCTTACTTCCGCAGACAACCGAGTTCTATGATGCTTCTCCCTCAAGTCAGACATAGACTGGGTAATAGAGTGTGAGAAAGGGTGCCCCATTCGTGTGATCTGCAGGGTAAAATTAAGTTGACCCACCAACACCTGTAACTGATGCAGGGTGACTTTTTTGGGCCACCAAGCAGGCTTCTAAGGATGCTCGGAAAGCCATGACTTCCTCCTGGGGCAGTTGTGCACTCCCCCCTCACCGAATCGATTTTGATTCCCAGAAATACTAAGGATGTGGCTGGACCTGTTGTTTTTTTTCCTGAGCTAAAGGGCTGCCAAATTCATCCATCAGAGATTTGAATGCAGTCAAAGACTTAGCACACCTATCTGATCCACTCGGTCCTAGGAACAAGAAGTCATCTAGATAATGAATGACATTAGGTGACCCTGAAACATGTGTAAAGACCTTTTCCAACAATGTGCTAAATTGCTCAAAATATTCGCAGGAGACTGAACAACCCATAGGCATGCATTTGTCTTAATAAAACTTCCCTCTGAATTGGAAGCTCAGCAGATGGTAATCATCAGGGTGAACAGGCAAAAGTCTGAAGGCTGATTCTATATCTTTTGCCATGAGAGACCCTTGACCCAGTTCCCTCAAAGTCAGGGCGCCATCAAGAGATGCATACTTTACTGAGCAGAGCACTGGATTGATTGCATCATTCACAGAGGGTCCGCGTGGAGCTGAAAGATTGTGTATCAACCGAAATTCACTGAGGTCCTTTTTGGGAACCACCGCCAGGGGGAGCAAACAAAATCATCAAGTGGGGGGCTGTCAAATGGCCCAGCAATCTTATTCAAACCCAATTCCTTCAATATCTTGCGTTCAGCTACCTCTTGTGCCATGTCTAAAGACGGCTGGTTTTGAATAAAATTTGGGCCTTGCACCCCTGCAGATGGTCTTCTAAAATCATAGCTGAAACCTTCATACACCATTTGTGAAACGTTGTGCCGAGAATACAAATTAGGCCAAGGGTTCATAGCCAAGAGAGTCACAGGTGAAGGGTCCCCTGGGACCAAGAAAACATTATCCTCATTTCTGCCCACCCTTTTCTTTGGACTTCTTGAAACATTTTAACTCAGGATGCCCTGCCGTAACGCAAATGGAGCAATTGTTCTTGAATCTGCAGGAACCCAGCGGCCTAGAACATATTTTCTTGTTGCAAGCCCAACACGCCACTTTGCGATCCCCGCTGAGTGTGGGCCCCTGAAAAAGAGACAGGACATTGGCTTCCGGTTTCTTCAGCATCATATAGCGCAACCATGCATTAACATCAGTCTGATCCCAGCACATAGCAGGATTTGATTCTTTTTTTTAACCTGAACGCTTTGTCATAATCCTTCCAACTGGTTCCTCCAAACTCCTCATGCGGGCCCACTATTTTATTCAAATAATATGCAGTTTGAGGACCTACCATAGCTATAAATACTTTCACATAGGCAAAATAAAAAAAGTTCGCAAACAGGCACAACCATAATACAGTAATTAAAATTACAACTATAAATACTTTCAGGCAGGCAATATCAAAAAGGGTGTTCGATAAAAATACAATAACAAGTTCTGGAATCACTAATGAACTAATACTGCCATCCACTGGCTAAAACTATACAAAGAAAATTGCACAATGTAAAAACTGCATAAATGACAACATTATTTCAACTGCTTCTTCCCATGCCACCCCTGAGGAAAACACCACCTCTCAACACAAAACACCAGCAGAGAACAAACCCCTGCCCACCCCTGCCCACCCCCGAATACCACCACGACCCCACCACTCTTTACCCTGTCTGTGATGCCTTTCCTGGTCCGAGGGCCCTAACAACCATGGCAAAGTAGCAAGGGCCGGTTGCAAATGTCAAGGCAGACCTTTAAATCACCAAGCTGGGGTTAAGCAGCCAGCTGCCATTGCCCCCGGCCAGAGAGAGGTGAAGACAAGGCTGAGGGCAGCAGAGGTCAAGGCAGCACAAGGGCGTCGCAGGAACAATCCTCTGGGCAAGAAGAATTCCTCTAGTCCTCTGGAGTTGCGCACACGATCGTCAGTGGCAGCCAGGGTCAAGTAAACAACATGACCCTCGAGGGACTTGAGTCCCTTTTTAAACCTATTCTGGCTGCCCCTGCCGGTCGCCCCAGGAGCCCCCACCACACCTCCTTCAACCAATGGGCTCACCCCATGGGGTGAGTGCGATTTTCAAAATTTGCGCGGTGCCCACTGCCACCCGGAACCGGTCTCATCTGGCCCGCACCTGTCCTGCGGGCACTCTATGCCTTGGTGCACGCCCCCTGCCCAAATGATTTTAAGCAAATTGAACACACGCATAAATATTTCCCAATACAGGTAAATTTGTTGGGAATGAAACAAAATGACAAACAGCAACATAAAAATAATGAAAGGATTATTAAAAAAATAATAATTGTTTGCAATGTTTAATAAACAAACTGAGACATGGCCTCAAATAACTTTGCATAAATATCACCATTTTAACAAGGTCAAGGAAAAACACCTCCCAAGTGGAGTTGAGAATTACTTAGCTGCTGTTGATGCAGATGGATTTCAACCTACGCGTAAACCAGCAATTTTGTTTAGCCTCTAGGTAATGAAGGCAGACAAATATTTGATAATTTTCCACAGGCAGCTCCACCGTCAGCTGAATCAGGTGATTGGAATGAATATTCTGGGGCTATTTGCAGATTGAAGTTAAAATTTTCAGAGGAAGATAGCGTCTTGTTGGAAAGATTTAATTTTCCATGGAAGAATTAATTTCGGTATTAAGAAGTCTTGCAGGTACTTCCAATTTTGGGGCATCATGTGACATTTATATCAGAGACCAGTTTCTCTACAGTTGCTTTTCGAACAAAATTCAGGAAAGGCTGTTAAGTTGCAGAGACCGGTCTCTGGCTGAATTTACTGACCTTGCTAAAAGCATAGAGAGAGAATTTCTTTCCACTCGAATGATGAATCAAGAGCAAAATGCTATTGCAGAGACAGGAATGATTGCTGTTTGGGAAATGAATGATGTTGATGCTTTTTATGTAAAAGGCAGAAATTTGAAAAAGGGACATTGCATTACTAATGTATTTTGAAGTAATTCCGGGTCAAAGTCACATTAAGTAATTATTCACAATGTCCTGCTATTAGTCAAATCTATTTGAGATGTAAAAAAATAGGTCATTTTCAGGCTGTGTGTAAAAATAACAATACTGAAGTCAAGGTACATAATGTTGATGTGGAAGATGAAATTTCAAAGCTAGACTATGCTGTTGTTCTTTTATACCTAGAGTTTGATGTACCTATGACCAACAAAGTCAAGGACCCTCTTTGTAAAGTGCAAATAGGTTCTAGTATAACGTTGGACATGATGTGTGATTCTGGGGCTCCTATAACTATTATTTATGACCCATTTTTCCACCAGCAATGGAGCAAACATAAAAAGTAAAAAAAACTCCAAACATGAATCCAAAGGCTTATGGCGAGCAAGATATAGATATGGTAGGTTACTTTGTGGATCAAATAATGCATCTGGGGAGATAAACTGTGACAAAAATGTACATAGCAGTAAAGGGAAGACAAACAGTATCGTGGCAAAACTTAGCTAGGTTAGATTTGATGTTCGTGCCTGATGTTGATCTGCCTAGAAGAGTTGCAAATGTTCCTATTTCAAGTTTTGAACTGTAGGGAGTATACAACTCAAAAGTTTTAAAAGATTTTCCAAAAATATTTGGTGGGGAACTTGGACATCTACAAAAATAGACTGACAACATTAAGTTAAAAATAAACTGTTCCAGTATGCCACAAAGTTAGACCGATTCCTCTAAGTGTTAGGTAAGAATTAAAGTCCGTGTTGGACTAGATGGTAAGTGAAGGCATTATTAAAATGACTGTCACCGCAGAATGGGTGAGCCCCACTACTATTGTGAGGAAAAAACATGAGGACATTAGATTATGTGTGGACTTGAGGAGCCCTAATAAGAATATTCATATAGACTGTTACCCAGTACATAAGGAACAAGATCTACTAGCTTATATTGGTGATTCTTAGTTTTTCACTACACTCAATCTAAAATCAGTGTGTCACCAGCTACATTGAGAGGGAAAAATCATAGGATTTGACACCATTTGTTACCCCATTTGGGACATACAAATATTGCAGGTTACCTTTCGGTTTGGCCTCTGTGGCTATTGTCTTTAGGTGTCTAAAGAACACCATTCTGGAAGGAATAGGTGGTGACCAAGCCTTTCAGAATGTTGTGTTAATTTATGCACAAACATTGGAAGAACACAATCTAATCCTAAGAAAAGTTTTAAACAAATATAGGGAGCATGGAATTACTCTTTGTAAGGAAAAAAGAATCTTTGAAGGTAATGCTTGACTAGTTAGGTCATTTAATTGGTTCAGATGGTATTTTAACAAAATGTTCACTAATTAGAGTGATAGAGGATGCAAAGCCACCTTGTGATAAAGAAATATTGTGATCATTTCTGTGGCTAAGGGAATATTATCACAATTTGTGCAGGGTAATACATATATTGTACAGCCGTTGAATAATTTGTTAAAGAAAGGTGTGAAATTTGTTGCTGGACGTAAGTGTTGTTGCAAGCCAGATTGCGTTAGGTGCTGTTTTTCCTCAATTATCACATTAAAAAACAACATACTGTTGCCTTCGCATCTCACTCACTTTCTAAGTCTGAATCTCACTCTAGCACCATTGAGCAAAAGGAATTTGCATGTTGTTGGGCTGTAGAATGGTTCAAAACCTACCTCTGGGGTTCTGCTTTTGACCTTTTCACTGACCATAAGCCACTCATTTATCTTTTAAATGGAAATGGTTTGGGAAAGGCTTCTTAAAGACTTATTAGTTTATTATCTAAACTACACGGGTACAAAATGCATTCCAGGAGGAAGAAATGTTCGAGCAGGCTGTCCCATTGGGATTTATAACACAACTACAGCTCAAACGGCTGGATGGAATTAGACCAAATTTGTCAGAAAGGTAGCTTTTGATCCAGAAAGAACCCTTTTTATTGTTTGGTATAAATCTGTTCAGTATTTTTGAGATATTAAAAGAAAACAAAATATTGTTGTCTGGAGGTGAAAAGTCTGCGCAAGTACTCCTGAAATCGTGCAGAGATCTGATTGGCTGCCAATACTTCAACCAGGAGTGTTGGCAGCCATCTTGGGACTCAGCTTCAGCAATCTAAAAAAAGATTTAAAAAAGGAAAGAGGGCCAGGGTATGGACACTCTGACCCCTTAGCTTTGGTACACCACCAGGGCAAAAAGCAATTTAAAAAAAAGATTTTTGCTGCAAATTCACAACGAATTTGCAGCAAAAATTTTAAAAAACAATTGTGGCCTGCTGCACTTGTTTTGAGTAGAGCCCTCGGGTGGGCCAGGTCCTGGGGGCATTTTCTAACAAAAGGAGGAGACGCACAGGGCCCCTTTCCTAAGGCTCTGAGCCCCAGGGACCACCACCCCCCTTAAGCTTTTTTAAATAAGTGTGTGTTGCGGGGGTGTGTACCACCCGGCACCACCACCTCCCTGGGGCAAAACTGTTGTTTTAAGGGGGAGGCCCAAATAACCTCCCCCACAGCCCTGGGTACCACCAGCTCCCCAGGGCGGAAAGAAAATGATAAAGGGAGTCCATTGCAAACTCCCAGCCCCGGGAACCACCACCTCCCCTGGGCTGTTTAAATGTTGGAGGGGGGCCCCATGGCCACCCTCATGGAGCCAATCAAAGCCCTGGGGACTGCCACCCCCCTGGGATGGCTCCTGCTATGTCTTGGTGTGTCCACCCATTATGGCTTATTTACATCAGCCAATAAAACAATTAATATGTTTTAGATACACAAAGTAGTTCAACTACACTAATCATAAACGAGTACAACGCAAGCAAAATAAAGGAACAAAATCTCTTGAAAGCCAATAAAGCTCCCTCATGTTCGACTCAAAATGGCTGTGTGTTCTCTGTTCACAGGCACATTTGGTGTATGGAAATAGAATTATAACGTTTTATATATATAGCGGTTGCTACTACAGTTTCATGCCACTGCAAATCTAAACATGTTAGTTTTCTGCTACTGAATTGGTGGTGGGTTAAACCTTACAAATGCACCTGTCTTGGACTACGATAAATATTAAAACTCTGTGAACTATATTGTCGCCCAATATCTATGGCTATACCTGTGCACAAATCACGGCACCTGCCACCACAGGGGCAATCCTGAAAGGATTACATGCAAAAAGATATGGATAGTGCACCACTGCGCAAAGTCAGTAAAGTCCAGTAACACAACGTTGTCTTTTAAAAATCTTCATTTTTTATTATTGCTTTTTCTTGAACAAATGAGCAATCAGCCAACGCGTTTTATCCTACACAAAAGGACTTCTTCAGGGCTTATATTTGCATGGTCTTTAAATTGATTGTCTTTCCATATTATTGGAATTAAATGACCAACCTATTATTACCTATAACATACGGGATCAGCCATGTCCGTCCCGGTCGGCAAAGAAAGTAAAAAAATTACCAAACTCAGGTGTACTTATTTTAAGCATATTGGAAGATGACAAACTGTTTTTGGCTCAAAGACCTTCATACCTATGACCTGCAAACTATACTCCGGTCTCAGCAGCAGGGCTCTAACCCACAGAGCTCTCTTACCTCCAGCCCATGTTTATTATTTTTCACTGCTGTGAAATAGCTTGATGCTTCACTCAGTCTTTTGGCAGAAGTCAAAATCTTGCTAAAGACTGGGGCATGACCACTGCGCTCCAGCACCACTGGATGTTAAAATGTACTGTTAAGTTCAGAAAACGGTTTGTGTTCTGAGCACTGTTCCTTTGCTGGTAAAGATACAAATTAGATCAGCATATGGAAAGATCCCAATTCTAGCAGCAAGTTTGTGTTTAATTTGTAGAAAATTAGACAAATACTGTTTTTTTTTGTTCTACAAATATGAGTGAAAGCAAATATGGCGGAGAGAGTATGTAGGTAGTTGCGACTCGCTGCGCTTTGAAGGGGGGGCAGCGCGCCGAGGGGAGGACAAAAAACATTAAATTCAGACAAAGTACAAACGTACTTGTGCGCCGCCGGTCCTCCATCTCCTTGCAGGCACAGCTCCCAGGCTGCCCTGTGGCCAATCCTGAAGCTACTCAGAGCAGCATTAGGACTGGCTGGGAGCGCACAGCCAGGGAGCTCCCAGGCAGACTGGGAGCCTGTGATTGCGCTCTCCAGCCCCGCAACCCAGCACCAGTTTGGAGAGAGCACAGTGCGCATGTGTGTTTGGTAGGCCCAAGTGCAATCTTCTCAACCGCGTCATCCCAAATGGCCCTGCCCCTTTAACAATGAAAAGATAATAAACATGGTATACTTTCCTTGTAAAAGGTTTGCTGGTGTTGCTGCTCGCAGAGGGGATGACGCTCCTTCGCCACAGCGGGGGAGCAGCAGATGTATGTAGGAGGTTAACGAGTTTGTGGGAAATTTGAAATGGGCAGTTCACCAACAGATTTGCACTACTGGCAGCTGCTTCTTCTGATGACCATGATTCTGTTGGAACAGAGGTTCATCTGTGACTGCCCTCTTTTTTACATCCCTTTATTCTTATGCCGCTTCCAGCAAGTTCCATTTTTTTCACCCTACTTTCCAGCTCCCCTGTCTGGCTGCCCTTCTGAGATGGCTTCCTTCTTCCTGGCCCACTTCTTATCTGTATTTGTCTTCCTTGATAGCGCTCCACCTCATGCACCCCTCCGCCATCCTCTCACAGTTAAATCAATTAGTTCATTACCATCCGCTCTTCCTACCGCCGGTCACTGTTTCTCTTCCTTCTGTTGTTTACTTCAGCAGCAGAAGCACACATGTAAGATTCTGTTGCTGAAATTCAGCTTGCACTCAATCCTCTATTTGCACTTACACCACACTGGTATAGCCCTGCCTCAGGGTCTCAGGGGGACCCAAGATGCTGTAATGATATGTAGTGCTGTAAATCTTAAACTATTTATTAAATAAAAAAGGACACTTTTTAAAGGGTTTTTGCAATCTATAGAGCAATTTTGACAACTTCAGTGCAACATAAATAATAAGCACCTGTAGGACCTCCTATCTGCTTTGGAAAGTGTTATGAACAGTGAAAATCAGAGGTGATTCTGGAGGCACTGATTATGAGTTTGGCGGGTGGAAAAGCCCACCTGCCATACTCCAGTGGTTGGGTTACCGCCTAGGTGGCAGCCCTCCTGCATCCCCTATTACGAGTTTCCAGCTGGGCCAGTGGGAAACAGCCCACAACATTGACGCCAGCTTGTAATCAAGCCGGCGGCAATGTTGCGGTGCGTCGGGTGCAACAGCCCCTGTCGTGCTTTTCACTGGCTGCTTGGCAGACAGTGAAAAGCATGACAGAGCTGTCCATTGGGCTCCCAGCACCCCGTCTCCACCCGCTTTTACATAGCAGTGCAACTGCCATATAAAAGCCGATGGAGAGGGGGCTCGTGATCCCCAGGGCAGCGCTGCCTGCAGTGCTGTCCTGGCAGATTCAGACTGCCTGCACAGCCAGGCCATAGGCAAGCAAAAAAGGGGCATTGGGAGTGGTTCGACCATGGCGCATTCAACAAGGTCATAATGTGGAGGCCGTATTGCCGCATTGGTGGCGGTCCGGCCACCACCGCGAGTCTGGCGGTCCTAGGACCACTAGACTCGTAATGAGGGCCCAAGTGTTGGAATTGTGTTTGTGGCTACAGTAATAAAGAGTATGTTGTAATTGCAATAGTTTATCTTCAGCTTACAAAGAAGGAGCTGATGGCTCCAAATCCTCAAACAGTATTTGCTTTGTTAGTGTTAGTGGGGAGAAGCCCAGCCCTCCTCCCCATTCCTATTTTCACTCTTTGTTCCATTTCACTGTCACTAGATGGGTTTGTTAATGATTAGGAAATGCTAGGCAATGGAACTCAGTGGCACAGCTTGACCTGAGCCATCAGAAGGCCTTGGTTTTTAAACAGGCTAGAATACTGCTTTGTCTAGGAAAAATGAATGTTGAATGCTAAAACCACTTTTTTAATGACACTAGTCCAAAGTTTTGCTAAGATGACCAATACAAGAAAAACTTTCTCCGCATTGCTGATGTGAGATGACTTCTCGTACTACTTCTTTTGCCTTAATTTTCTCTAATAGATTTATCTTTGTACTGCCTCACCTTGGTCTTTCACATCTGCACAAATGCTTAGCAGCTGTCCATCCGCTCCCTTTATCTATCTGTGCTGCTTTCCTCTTTGCTTGTCTCACATCTCAATGCTCATGACGATTTTTTGACTCAGTTCCTTCTGAATGGTTACTTTCACCTAAGACAATAGACTGAAATATGAGGCATAACTTTATATTCTGCGGATGGAGCCAAATCTATAGGGTCTTCTAAAGCACATTATCTTTCTAAACCTGTTAAGGCTGGTGTGAAATAGAGCTGTTTGTAGTTGCACAAGGGCCCACATTGCTACTCATACAAAGTACATCTTGCTTTGCTTATTCCTTTGCTTTCTCATCTTAGTTCAGCTAGTTTGCTTTGTATTTTCAATCTCTCTCTCTCTCTCTCTCTCTCTTTCTGCATCAGGGGTGCCCCACCAGGAGCTGGGACCTTTAAAGTCAAGAGGACCGGTGGAGTTCAAGTCTTGTACAGACACAAGACAGTGACTGCAGATGCTTCCACAAATCTGTGGCCTCTGGACAGTGAAGTGGAAGTGCTTGTGTCAATGGATTCCCCAAGTACTGACCTCAATGACAACAAGGTGATAGACTTCGTGTTCTGCCCCACACTGTTTGTTGCTAATATTTTGATGTCTATTAACTGCTCTAGAACTGTCTAGATTATCTGCCTTCATTGCAGTTGTGCTACATTCTTGTTGCATTGTATTTCCTACAGCAAATATGGCTACTCGGGGTATTGACATGTCCGAAAATTATTTGAATGCACACAAGATATAATATTACTTGCTATCTTGGCATGTGGCAAATAACATGAGGAGATGTTAGTTTTTCAAAGCCAAACAGAAACCTACCAGGCTCCCACCACTTTGATGCCCCATTTAGACCTGATCTTGGGCCCCGTACTCTCTTCTGTAATGAAAACCTTTCACACCACCTTGTCCAAATGGATTGAGCAGAGGTGGATGAAACAAAGACTGAAACACTTTCTCCTGTTTCCCCTGAATGCTTGTCATTTGCAGACTATTGACTAGCGGTTGTGCTCCAATTTTCTTGTACTTGATACTTGAAGCCAATGTTATGCCTACACTCTGATCTCTCCTCAAACTAAACTTTATTCTTCATCCTGCTTGATCTAGATTTAGCTCCAGGCTAAGAGACTTAGATGCTACCTCCACTATGGTGCACTCAAAGAACGATGTTTTAGAGCTAAGCCTCAATATATGGGGTTACAATTAAACACAGTGGTCACTGTGTGGAGTACACAAATTGTGGTTTCAATTTGTTGAAAGCTGGCAGATCTAACAGTATAATGGGAGCACTACCCTCTGAGTCAAACGTGTGGAGCGGGCCAAACTACCTACACCATATAACTAATATCTGCCTCAACCACATCCCACAATTCTGAGAGCTGTCCTTTGTCTCCCTGTAAAGGAGATGCCAGTTCAATGTTTGAGTACACAAATCCCTCTAAAACAAGGACCCAACCTACCAGACCAGCTTTATCTCCCCAGACGAAATTTCAAAGCCACTCCTCTAATCTAAGAGGATTCTGGCTATACCTCACTCCAAACCAATCTTGTGACTAAAGTTTGGACCTGTGTGTTAAAGTTTTAGTATTCCTTTTTCACAATTTCTCTGAGACATCACTTGCTGTCTACTTTTCTAGAAATATGACACTCTTAGAGAGAGATTTTACCTAATCTTCCTGTACACCTGGGCCCACTATGCTTTTCGGGTACCTTGATGCTGCTTATGGTGAATGTGTCTGTTAGACCTGGCATCCTTGGTGTGGTTTCCCCAGTCTTTTTGCCACTACTGCCTGTATTTTTTGACTGTGTGATGAATTTCGTTTTTGCTTGTTTTGGTACTCTGGGCATTTACCACTGCTGATCAGTGTAACTGCTCTCTGTCAATTGTGATCATGATTGGTTATCCATGGTTTGCATATTTGGTTTACTAGCAAGTCCTTAATATAGTGCACTGTGTGTGCCCCGGGCCTGTCAAATCAAATGCTACTAGTGGGCCTGCAGCACTGATTGTGCCTCCCACATGAGTAGCCCTGTAAACATGTCTCAGACCTGCCATTGCAGTGTCTATGTGTGCAGTTTTAAACTGCCATGTCGACCTGGCAAGTGCACCCACTTGCCAGGCACAAAACATTCCCTTTCAGTATGTCAGACACCCCTAAGGAAGGCCCGAGGTAGCTTCATGGGGAGGGTGCAGTGTATTTAAAAGGCAGGACATGTGCTGGTGTGTTTTACATGTTCTGATATTAAAATACTGCTAAATTCGGTTTTCACTACTGCAAGGCCTTTCTCTCCCATAGGTTAACATGGGTATTGCTTTGAAATATCTTTTGAGTGTAATTTCCCATTGAACGCAGATAGATATTTCAAGTTTAGTGTCTCTGAACTCACCATTTAAAAAAACATCTTCAGTTGAAGTTGTTTTTTGAAAATGCCATGGTTGGAAAGTGGGCATTTTCTTGTTTAACCATTTTGTGCCTCTGCTTGTCTGCTGGAATACACGTCTGGGTCAGGATGACAGTTGGGCTGTTTGTGAATTCACTCTAGACAGTAACTCAAAGGGACCTGAGGTGTGTCCTGCATATCCTGATGGCTCTTCCTGGGCTAGAGTGGTGGGAGGAGCTGACACTTGCACCTGAATAGGGCTGTGCCTGTTTTTGCACAATGCAGTCTCTAACCCCCTTGGGTGTGCCTAGGACCAGGGCAGGAAAGGCAGGGTCTTGTGCACTTCAAAAACTCTCCTTTGAAGTTTGTCTACTGTAAAGGCAGAAATGAGAATAAGTATTGGACTGCTGACCCCATAACTTTAGAACACTTCTGGATCAAGAGGAGACTCTGCCAAGGAGAAGAGCTGAAGAGCTGTGAGAAGGAGTACTGCCTCTTTGCTGTCTATGCTTTGTTGAGTTGGCCTGCTGTTGCTGCTTCTGCTTTGGAGAGGACAAAAACTTGACTTTGCTGTGTATCTTGCTTGTGAAATTTCCACAAGGGCTTGAACTGAGCTTGCCGTCTGTTAAGAAGTCTAAGGGACATCAAAGGCTTCACCTGCCAGCCTCTGGGATCTCTTGCTGAGTACCCTGACTCTCCATGTGGTGCCCATACCAGTAACGGGCCCTTGGAAGTTAAAGCTGGCCTAAAAACAAGAAGAACCAGGCACATCGACTCTGGACAACTCTAGAACTAGCGCTGCTGCCCGACTCTGTGTCGCTGCGTGCATCCAAAGCTGTGGTCCCTGTTGATGTGTAACAATTGTGACTGATGCCACATACCCGATGCGAATGGCCCGCAGCCACCGCAGCGGCCTCTGAACTCCAGCAACATTTTGATTCCTGAGTGCCATGTCACTGATGTCTATGACACCTGACTCCACCGCGTCACCTGTGGCCCTGTGGTGTGACCGTAATACTGCAAAGTTGCCTCATCACGGTTCGACCCACTGGACTCATCGACTCTGCCAGATCATAAGGAACGGACTCCTTGCCACGGATACTGCATCACCCCCTCTGCTTCACCTCCTCTGCAACCATAAGGACCCAATGCCTCATCTCTTCTGCCTCACAGTAAGAAACCAATGCCTCCCCTCCCCAGTAGCAGTAAGGAACTGACGCCGCACCGGCTCCAGGGACACCTTGCCTCCCCGACTCCATGCAATATCTTTGTTTCCTTATTTCTAAGGTACTGTACCACAGGTCCGTACGACTCCATGACCGGCGCTGCACTTCCTCGCAAGTGGCGTCGGACTGTTGGGAACGACTCCGTCAATTACATCGTGATAGCCCCAGTTGGAGCGATTGTGTTTCCAAGCTCTTTATTAGGATTTAATCATTAGAAAATCATATCTTTGCTTGTGTATGTTGGATTTTTGGTCTTCTTTTATTCAGATAAATATTGGCTATTTTTCTAAACTGGTGTGAAGTACTTTGTGGTGGTTTCATTGTGTTGCTGTATGTGTGTGTGGGTACAAATACTTAACACATTGCCTCTGAGATAAGCCTAACTACTTGTGCCAGGCTACCAAGGGGTCGAGCAGGGGTTATTTTAGGAGTGTGACTACTTTATCCTGGCAAGAGAGAGGGTCCCTACCAGGACAGTGTGTAAACTGACTGCCAACTAGAGAACCCATTTCTAAAAGTGTCTTTCTCATTTTAGTAGTTCTAATGAGCTTAACTAATTGACTCATCTAAGTGGCTTTGTGTTTGTGATGAAGTGCCAGGTGGTTGCAAGCTGTTTTCCTTTTACCAGTACCCTAGGGATAGTCATAATCTGTTTAATCTGTTCAGCAGGTGTTAATAAGGTATTTGCCGTGATGTTTGTCAATTGTCCAGGGGGAAGGTACATTCAGTCGTGCTTCGCAATCCAGATTAAAATACTAATTAAAGAGACCATACTTGACAAACACTTAGTGATGTAAATACACCCTAACCAAATGCCAGGCTGACTAAAGGCATGCCCTCAAGGAACTACTGAAATGAGGCCTACAGACCACGTATCGAGTGCCAGTGTATAGTTAATAAAGTAAACAATCATCAAATGCTACAATCACATTTTCCAAATTTTAGTGGTAAAGTTCATGAGTCTCCATGCCTCAATAAAATCCATTTATAGAAACAGTAATACATTCAGAGGGCATCCTACTAGCAGAGGTGATGGCAACAAGCCATGCATTCATCCAAAAGGACCTTAAGTATTAAGAGTTGCTGTTCGGTATGGAGCAAAGTTGAGACAGAGAGAGGGAGAGTGTGTGTATCCTAATCAGCTGTCGCCTGTGCTGTGTTGATAATGTGGATTTCTCTTACTCTAAGATGTATCACATAACCATTTAAGAGTCAGACAAATGCTCAAAGCTACTTTCTTTGGTTTGACTTTGTTTTTTTTTTTTGGTTGCCTGACTGACTCCTGATAAAGTGCATATCTGAGGACTGATTGTAGCAATTATTATAGGATTTGCTCTACAGTTTGCTCCCAGCTCGTCCTGGAAAATATTTCAGTTGCTGTGACCTATTGGAGATTGTTTTATGTCTGCTATAATCTAGATTTTGCTGCAAATTTTTAATCTTCTCATGTGACTTCCTTCACAGATCACTGTTACATATTATGATAGTGAGAAAAAGGACACCCTTTTAGGGAAGGCGAAAATCTTTTTCACTGGTGTGGGTAAGTGAACCTCTCCCAGATCTCTCACAAGTATTGCAGTAGCGCTGTTCTTTAGAAGACCATCTCATTCACCGAAAGGCAATCCGGTTCGTAGCCAGCCTCTTTAAGTGTAGTTTCAGCTCTGTGAAAAAAATTACAGAGGCAAAGAGGAAGGACAATAAGTGGTGTCCCCCTCTGCAGACAGGTAGTAGGCTACTCTCTCAGGAGCGGCAAATGTGGACGAAAAGGAAAAAAAAATGAATTATTCAAAATATATGGGGCCATATGTACAAACACATTTTCTCATAGACACAGAATGGACAAAACCGTTTGATACATCTGGCACATGGTAACTTATTAATGAAATCACACCCTTCTATGACCTATGGCTAGGCATTATTCTAAAGACATTGTGCAATCCAGGAAAGTTACAAATTCTGATACGTAAAAACACAAGATCAAAAAACAGTCTAGAAAAAAGGAGAGCCAGTGGAAAAAATCTCAGTTGAAGTATAGTTATGATTTAAATATTATGTAATGAGAAAGTGAAAGAAAGGAACACCCTGGAAGTTCACTGAAAAAACATAGTGAAGGAAAATTTGGGTTTTAAGGTCAAAACCTCTGATCACCTCCATCATACTCTCAACTTCAAATAATTTGTTAATGAACTCAAAATATTTATCACAATAAACCACTGGGCTTAGTACATCATCAATAAATAATAACATATCCAAATATACTGTTTCAGTGGCAGTGGTAAGGTGAAATGTAATGTTCCCAGTGACGTCATCAATGTTTTTGTGGCAGTAATTTTAGGAAAGGGGGGTTGGACGGGACACAAATAAACACTCATTCATTTACACGCACCCATGTGCGCACACACACACAACCGTTCACAACACTCATTACCAAATATTCAAACATGCACGCACCAAACAATAATTAAGAAAAACACTTACATGCAGCTCAGAGGTCCTAGGAGGGTTGGGACTGCTGCCTTCCATCACACGTTGAGGGAAGGCAGCAGTTCCAAGCTCGTCACAGTGAAGGATGGAGTCAGTGAGACTGCTGACTCCCCCACTCTGCGATGTGTCACTGATTGACACTTGGCCATGGGCGCTTCAGGGCTTAAAGCTGAGGCACCCAGGTTTGAGGCAATGAGTGATACTACCCCTCGTCACTGAGGGGGAGAGCCTTGAAGACCTTTGGTAAGCTGAGGGGGTCACACCTACAGGAGCTGTGACCTCCTCAGCCCAGCAACGTTCAGCTAGGCAGCCAGGAGCCTGCACAAATAGAGCATGTCTAGATCCTGACTGCCTGACCTGAACAAAAAGAGTGTCTGTCAAGCTTACATTTGTTCAGTCTGATAGCCACTTCTTGACGGGAAAAAGGCAAGGAGGAGTGGCCCCTCGGCCCCAAAGGTTGGGCCACAGCTGAATACCAGTGCAGAAGTTTCTCATTAATGGCACTGTCACCACTCTATGGAAACCTATAGAATTTCATACATCTATATTATCAAACAAAACTCTCTAGTCACAAATAGTATTAAACATCTGAAACCCCAGAATGACTTCACAATTACAAAGACCCAGGTATATGTAGACTTCTCCTTGTCACAGACTACTTGTGGTCTATGTCTGTGGCCCACTGGAACTGCAGAGAGATCTTGATTTTTGTAGGTTCTGCCTTGACCCAGGTAGGGGCAGCCCTTTCTGGTAGCCACAGTGCTGCTGACGGAGGGAACGCCAAAAGCAGTCTGTGCCCTCCAGAAGGAGTCCCAGAGGGGAAAAAACCCAAAAGGGAAAAAACCTCTAAGCACGAACTCCCTGGAACTAAAACAAAAGTAAAAAGGTAAATCTTATCAACAGGACAAAAAATAGTACTGAAAAAAGCTGGAACAGGCTAGAAAAAATATAACTGGCGAAGAAAGAAGCAGGAGTGAAGATCACGACCTAAGGACGTGTTGCAGCGCAAGAAGAACAGGAATCCCACACCTTATATACCCAAAAATAGGAAGTGACCAACAGGAAGTAAAAAGGCACCGTATTGGATTGGGACTACATCATACAAACATATAGAGAAAGACACCATGTTAGAAAAGGTTCCTAAAGCATGCAGGGAAAAAGAAGGCATGCTGGGAAGAAGAAAGAACATGGCAGCTGAAAAAGTGCATAAATACTGGAGAAAATAAAGAAAGAAGAAAAGCAGAAAGGAAAAAATGAAGGATAGAACATAAGGTAAGTGAGGGTGTGTAGGGGGAAGTATACAGGAACTAGTGAGGGCACGCTGTGCCCATAACTTGTCAAGGCCCCATGCCCAATTTGGGGCCTTGAGCAAAATATAGAATGGCAGGGATATAGCACGCCCGCTGATGCGGACGGCGGCCGCGCCCCGAGCTGAACGCTTGGCTCAACCTGCGATGCAACAGTAGGCCCCCGGAGCCCCGGGTTTGTGTGTAAACAGCAAAAAAAACGAACAGATCAAAAGTGGGGCGTGAACAGAAGAGACATCTTCCCAAGAACATTCACTAAGAGTATAGCCTTTCCAATGAATGAGATATTGGAGATGGTTCCGGAATATGCAAGGGTCACATATTTCTTGGACTTCATTTTTGGGTTCATTATTCACCAACAAAGGGGGAGGACATGTGGAATGTCGAAAAAAAGGGTCAGGTGTATAATGTTTCAATTGAGAGACATGAAAAACAGGATGGATTTTCGAGGTTCTAGGTAAACGGAGACGGAAAGATACAGAATTGATTTTTTGAAGAATACAAAAGGGTCGATAGTAATGGGGTTTAAACTTATTTTGGGAAAGACGTAGCAGCACAAATCTGGAAGAAAAACCGATTTTCCTTTGGATTTGATAAGCTGGAGCCTCGCATCGTTTATCGGCCATTCTTTTCATGTGTCTTTTAGTCAATAATAGATTAGACCAAATAAGATGTTGAATTCCATGCAGTCTTTGGGGAAAAAAGAGGTGATAGCAGGAAGTGTAGAAGAGATTTTAGGAGTAGCAGGAAAAGATGTGGGATGGAATCCATATGAGCAGAAAAAAAGGAGTGAATTTAGAGGCACTATGGACGATATTGCTGTAAGAGAACTCAGCAATGGGTAGGTATGTGCTCCAGTTGCTCTGAGTGGAATTACAAAAACAAAAAAGATATTGCTCAAGTCCCTGATTCATTCGTTCCGTTTGCCCATTGGTTTGAGGATGAAATCCAGAAGATAAAGCTACGTTGATATTCAAGAACTTACAAAAGTGTTTCCAGAACCGTGATATGTATTGAGGATCCCTGTCTGACACAATACTTTGAGGGAGGCCATAGAGACAAAAAAATTCTGGGATGAAGATCTAGCTCAATTGTTGAGATGTGGGTAACTTCAAGGCAGCAACATGAGCCATTTTAGTAAACAAATCTACTGTCACCATTATAACTCGGTTTCCCGCTGATGGAGGTAAAGAACACATAAAATCAGTTGATATTGTGTGCCAGCGGGCTGGTGGAACTGGTAATGGTTGAAGTAGTCCTGCAGGCCTTGCACAGGATACTTTCACTTGGGAACAAATGGGACAAGATTCCATGCATCTTTCAGCGTCTTGTTTCAGTGTAGGCCACCAAAAAGAGCGGAGAAGCAATTCCTGCGTGGCTTTAATACTACAATGGCCGGCTAAAGTGGAATCGTGACACATTTGGAGTTCTTTTCTTAGAAGGTACAAATAATGTGTCTTTGTGATAGTAGTACTCTTTATTCTTGCATTCTTTGGACGTAGATCCTTTAGTTCTTGTTCTGAGAGGGTTAAGTATTCAGGCTGTACTTCATCGAGGAATGGCTGGAGTACACCAATTATTTTGTCTGGTTCAAGTAGATATTGTGAAGGGGTATTAGAACTGTCAGGGTAGCGTCAAGATAAGGCATTGGCCAAAATATTTTGAGAACCTGGAATATAGGTAACTTAGAAATGGTAGTGACTAGAGAAAAATGCCCAGTGGGCTTTCCGACCGTTTGGAAGCTGAAAATGTTGTAAACATTGCAAATTACGATGGTCCGTTCTTACTTTAAAGGGTTCTTTTGAACCCATGAGGAATTGTCTCCACTCTTGACCGGTTGTTTTAAGAGCTAAGATTTCTCTTTCCACTCCTGAATAATTTTTCTCCGAATCAGAGAGCACATGGGACAGATAAAAGATTGGATGTTCTAATCCATCGTCGTCCTGTCGTTGTAATAATGCTGTCCCAATAGCTCTTTCTAAAGCATCAGTAACAACTATGTATTGTTTATTTGTGTTCGGATGTCTTAATATGGGTGCTTGGGTGAAGGCTTGTTTTAAGTTTTGAAAGCAGTCTCAGCCATGTGCGTCCAGATGAAACCGTTTTGCAAACTCTCTTTTTTGGGAGTTTGTGTGATTTGACTAGTTTGTTTAGCAAATTCTGGGATGAATTGATGGTAGAAGTTGGCCAGCCCTAAGAAACATTGAGTTTCTTTGATTGAGTAAGGGGATGGGCAAGTTAGAATGGCCTGAACTTTTTCTGGATCAATAGAGATACCAATCTGATTAATGTGATAGCCTAAATATTTAACCTCGATCATATCAAATTCACATTTCTCCTGTTTACAGTTGAGCTGATGTTGCCTTAGTCTGTTTAAGACTTGCTTTACTTGTTCAGGATGGAGTTCAGGGCATCTGGAATATATGAGGATATCATCTAAATAAATCACCACAGTGTGATTTAATAAGTCGAAGAATATCGAATCTATAAATCTTTGAAAAACTGAGTGGATATTTGTTAAACCAAAAGGCATTACCTTATATTCGTAATGTCCAAAGGGTGTTCGAAAGTCAGTTTCCACTCATCCCCTTCCTTAATTCGCAAGAGATGGTATGCTTCATGAAGGTCTAATTTTGTAAACATCTGTGCCCCTCTGACGGCCTCCCAAATGTCTTTGATGAGGGGTAGTGGATATCGGTCTTTTATGGTGATTTTATTTAATCCACGAAAGTCTATACAGGGATGAAGATCTTTCGTCTTTTTGGGTATGAAGGAGATGGTGTAATAAGACCACTCTGTAGATTTTCTTGAAGATAGTCCTTGAGTATCTGTTTTTCAGGTTCTGTAAAATAATACATTCTAACAAAGGGAACAACTGCTCCAGGTTCCAGAAGAATGGTACAATCGTAGTCTCTGTGTGGAGGTAGTATTGTTTGAATGGTTTTTGGAACACGTCTTTAAAATCCAGATAATGACTAGGTACCCCTTGGATGGAGTTCATAGAGTGTCCTAAATCCTGTTCTGAGGTTAATATCTTTCTAGGGGACCATTAAGTTTCGGAAGCATAGCAATGATCTTGCAGAATTTAGAAGACAGAGAAATTGTACTGGTTTCCCAATGAATATACAGATTGTGTCTCATAAACCAAGGTATTCCTAGGATTATGGTATGACTGGGAGAGGAGATTAAATTAAAAGAGACATGTTCCTGATGTTTTCCAAAGTGTAGACCTAGAATTGAAGTGGTATTGATAACAGGAAGGGATGATAATAAGGAGCCATCTAAGTATGCACTTGTTCTGGAACGTCTTTTGGTAGTGGTGGAATTTGTAGTTTCTTAGCCCAGGTCACATCCATATAAACGCCACTGGCTCCGCAGTCTAATAATGCCAGGGTCCTTTCTTCATGACCATCAGATAATTGCAGGGTAACAGGCAACAGAAATAGGACAGTGGCATCTGCTTGGAAGAACTGATGGAAGGTATCCCAGAAGATCCTGTCCCCACCCTTCTAACAGAGGACAGGATGCAGCATTTCCCGAGGTCTCCATGGGACGAACTGGACAAGTGCAGAGCAAATGGCCAGTGGCACCACAAAATAGGCATAATCCTCTTCTCCGTCTATCTTCACATTCGCTAGTAGAGAGAAGACCACAAGCAATGTCTACTTGCACAGGTTCTCCTTCTGTTGTTTCCTTTAATGCAGGTTGAGGTTCTCCAGGACGATGGACACAGATACGTGGGTTTCCTTGAGAATGTCCACAATGCTTTCTTTTTTCTAGACGTTCTTGGAGACGATATTCTGTAGAAAGCGCTAAACCCATCAAGCCTCATACATTACCTATTTTGGCAGAATGTACGAATTCGTCTTTTATGTCTTCTCATAGACCTCTGTGAAAAAGAGTCACCAGAGTATGTTCCACCCATGTTGTCTCGGCTGCCAATTGTCTGAAGCGTGTGATGTATTGAAGAACATCTTGGGTGCCTTGTTGGATGTCACATAGCGCTTCTTCGGCTGACGCTTCCAATCCTGGGCTTTCAAACATTTGTTTAAATGTTCTCACAAAAGCTGAATAGTCAGACAGAACCGGGTCATTGGAGGCTACTAACGGAGTTGCCCAGGGCAAGGCAGGACCAGACAAGGCACTGATGAGATAACCCACCTTTGTTTTATCTTGCGCAAATTGTGTTGGTCTAAAGGCAAAATAGACAGTCAGAGCATCAAGAAATTTTCGTAGCTTGTTTGGGTCTCCTGAGAACCGAGGTGTAATAGTAGAGACGGTGGGAACATCAGTAGTTCGGGATGCCAGGGCTTGTCGTAAAGCCACTTTTTCATTTCTTAATTGTTGCAATTCCTGGGCTTGTTGTTGAATAGTTAAGAATAGTGACTGGTTAGGTTCTGCAGCAGCCGTTGCAGTATTTTCCATCCCGCCTGACGAAGTCTGGTTCGTTTGGCGCTGCAATCTGTCATGGATTACTCGTCATCTAGGTCTGTGGCCCACTGGAACTGCAGAGAGGTCTTGATTTTTGTAGGTTCTGCCTTGACCCAGGTAGGGGCAGCCCTTTCTGGTAGCCACAGTGCTGCCGATGGAGGGAACGCCAAAAGCAGTATGTGCCCTCCAGAAGGAGTCCCAGAGGGAAAATACCCAAAAAGGAAAAAACCTCTAAGCAGGAACTCCCTGGAACAAAAACAAAAGTAAAAAGGTAAATCTTACCAACAGGACAAAAAATAGTACTAAAAAAAGCTGGAACAGGCTAGGAAAATTATAACTGGTGAAGAAAGAAGCAGAAGTGAAGATCATCACCAAAGTAAGTGTTGCAGCGCAAGGAGAACAGGAATCACACACCTTATATACCCCAAAACAGGAAGTGACCAACAGGAAGTAAAAAGGCACCATATTGGATTGGGAATACATCATAGAAACACATAGAGAAAGACACCATGTTAAAAAAGGTTCCTGAGGCATGCAGGGAAAAAGAAGGCATGCTGGGAAGAATAAAGAGCATGGCAGTTGGAAAAGAGCATATATACAGGAGAAAACGAAGAAAGAAGAAAAGAAGACAGGAAAATATGAAGGATAGAACATAAGGTAAGTGAGGGTGTGTGGGGGGAAGTATATAGGAACTAGTGAGGGCGCACCACGCCCATAACTTGTCGAGGCCCCATGCACAATTTGGGGCCTTGAGCAAAATATAGCATGGCAGGGATGTGGCACGCCCGGCCGCCGCAGAACAGGGCCATGCCCCGAGCTGACAATCCTGAGGTATAGAGAAATATAGATCTACTCTTTTAAAAAATGGGAACTATCACAGTGACCACCTTTTTTGGTAAAGTTTTTGTCCAGACCCAGGTACACACAAGTCAGGCTAAAAGCCACAAATTTGCAATTTATATAATAAAAAGTTTGAATGTGACGTTGTAATCCACCTTCTGGGATAATGGCCCACCTATGATATCATCATGCTTTCCCTACTCTTCCTGCTGCACTCTTTTAAATTACTAGTTACATGACTATTACTTCATAGTTTGATCATTCTGTACCTCTACTGCTATAGCAGTATCTCTAGTATGGCATCATAGTAGCACTGATGGATCTCTCGCTGCTCCCTTCGCTCACTTACTAGTCTCTCAGATGTGCAAGTTATGTATTGGGCTCCTAACCATAACTTACAAATTTCATAGTTTTTTTGGTTTTAATCTGTAACCATATTGCAATTCAACATTTTTTTTTTTTTTCTTTTTTGGTAAATTTCCAAGGGTCGTTTTTTAATACACACGGAGGTGTTTTAACCACACCTAACTGTAACTTCAATGTAACCTTTTGGTGCTTTCAGTAAAAAAAAATATATCTGTCTATCTATCTGTCTACCTGCATCTCTACCTATCTATCTGTATATAGAAATTCACTGAAAAAAACAAAGGTTACAGGGACGTCATAGTTAGGTCCACCTTTTACCCACTCAAAGCCATAGAAATTCAGCAGTTATAGTTATTCTAATATACATTATACATACATGTTCTACTATTGCCCTCTAGTGTTGGGCATTGGCATTAGTAAGTTATTTTTCTTCAAATGCCAGCAGTTTCAGATTCGATCCCAGTGACTTTAGATCTCTCTACCTCATTCGCAATTCAACTGTGATCTATTCAATGCAAATTAATTTATGCAAATCGGGTCCTATCTAGAATGACTGTTGGGGAATCGTGGTATGGAGAAAACACCCTTCCAGTTTTTTTTCCTAAATAGAACAGCAAATTCAAAGGCCCAACCAGCATCGGATTTGTAACCTCTGTCTTTTTTAAACCTCCATGTTTAAAACGACTATCTGATACTGATGTGAATGCAGCTGGGCCCATCTCAAGATGCAGAGAGGATACCCATCCTAAATACTTGACATATTCAGACCCAATTATATCAAAGGTGCTGAACAGGAAGAGGATGGTGTTTCGGGAATCCAGCTGGCGCATGGAGACTGAAGCCCAGAGGTCTTGTCCTCTGACATTGGAGTTTGAGGACCTTCCATCATGCCAGAGCACAGGACCCGGGACAAATATTACTCCTAGAGTCTCCATCCTTCCACCCTCGCTCAACAGTCAACCTCCAGGGATCAAACTCAAGTGTTCTCAAGTTGAGGCTCTTGAGGGAGTCTGGCTTCAAGCCGTGAGGTGAGCCAAAACAGACACTGACCTTTGGGTCTGGTTCACGGCTCTGTGATCTCCTGACCCCAAGAGACTTCTTCAACTCCAGGAAAGCCTACGGCAAACAGCACTGAGCCTCGGCACCTATCTAGCCAGTCTAATCCAGAGTCTCCAAGAAGCTGCACTCTTAATGGTAATCTGCTCTGAAATGATGTCTGAACCAATACTGAATGTCTTCTCTGGGATATGCCTCAATGCTGATATTGCCTTGAGCAAAACACCAATAAACCTTGAGCTTCCTGTGGTTCCTGATGTCAGATGCCCAGAACTTCACACATCCCTCTTCTAGGAAGATTCTAGCTCTGTCAGCCCAGCAGAAGGAGTTACATGCACCTCAGACTGTGAAGAGTAGAAAGCTTCCTTTCAAGGAGCAGATGTCGGAGGAACTAGAGGTTTATCAGATTCTGAAAAAGGTCAAGGACATGGCCACTGGTCTTGCACTGCAGCTCTTTTTACCTGGGCCCCAAACTCAGCCACCAGCTCATTCACCATCGCCAGCTCCTCTCCGCATACACCACCTCCTGCTCAGTCACCACAGCAGTCTTTTCCTTTGGACCACACTGGCTTGGATCAGGGTAGTCCCTATGATCCTCATGACCCTTTAACAGCTGGGAATGAGGATGATCCTTGGAAGTATTACCATGTTTACCCCCAGGAAGATACTGACCTAGAGCGATATCATATGAAGACCCCACGCCCCCCGAAAGACACCACTGAAAGCCACACAGTTATCCCGGTGGTGAAACAGCCCCATAAGGTTAAACCCTACAGGTTTGAAGAGTAGGACAACTTACGTGAAACGCTTTCCAAAACCAAGTAGTTACCACGCCCTTTTACATTGAGGATATCCATGAAACTGTTGGGAGTAATGGCTTCTTGCATAGCGACAAGGCCACACATAAGACTGCACATGCAACCACTGCAAAAGTGACTACTGAGGCAATAATCACAAGCAGATGTCAGTGGTAGGATTTAGTGTTGGTAGATCCCAGAACCCAGTGCACTCTCTGGTCGGGCAGCAAAAATCTGCAGGTGGACAGGTTCGTTTTTAGCCCTCAACTGCAAGCGACAATTACCACAGATGCCTCCCTCTTGGGGTAGGGAGCATATTTCAGAAACATGACTGTTTAGGGAGCCTGGGTGCAAGAACAGAAGGGCTGTCATGTTATCTACCTGGAGATTACAGCAATCAAGTTGTCACTGGGATATTTTACACTCAAGGCAAACCAGTCCTGGTGAAAATAGACAATGTGACAGTTATGTATAACATCCAGAAGCAAGGGAGTGGCTAGCTCATTCCAGGGATCAACACTAGCCCAATAGATCTGGCATTGGGCCATTCAGAATCCCATGCTGCTTCTAGTGAAGCATCGTCCAGGAGTGGATAAAGAATGTGTGGACCTGATAAGCAAGAAGCATATACAAACCTTACAGTATGAAATTAATTCCTCAGTAGTTCAAAGTTACTATTACATATGAGGCATTCCAAGAATCCAGTTGCCTACACCCAATGTCCATGGACAAAGCACTATGGATGAATTGGTTAGGGATATTTACCTCTACGTTTCCTCAACTACCCCTGAATCTATATGTTGTGATGAAAATGAAGCAAGTATTGTTGATACTCTTTGTGGTTGCACCAACTTGTATGAGACAGCCATGGCATTTGATGCTGCTGAAATGTCTGCTCAGTCACATGAAAATCAGCAGCCGATATTAAATCTACTGACTCATTGCCAGGGTCAGCTCAGATATCCAGACCTCAGGCAGTTGAAGCTATCAGCTTGGCACCAGAGGTCTTAGAAGTTGTTTAACTGAAACTCCCACAGAAGTGTATGCAAATCGTACAGGAGGCTCAAAAACCACTAAAAGTGATTGCTATGCAGTAAAGTGGAAACAGCTGGCCCATTATAGTTTGGAAAGGCAGATCACCACTCTTAAAACCTGCATTCCACACACCAAATGCTGTTTATTGCCTTTTCAGTAAGCAGGATTGATATACACTTCTATTTGTTTGCTGCAGGCAGCTTATACTGCTGTAAAGTTACAAGTGGCCGTAGCCATTCCTGGAAGCAAGATGTTTTCCAATGTTTACTCTTAACAATGCACAGACCATACATTCTGTATTCATTCATTCATTTAACTTTATTTCGGTAAGTAAAAACATACCATAAAAGTACAATACAAGCATCATAAATTGTTAATATTGGAAATTGATAAAAGACTTAAAAATATAAGCACAGTAAAAATGTAAAAGAGATAATAGAAAGTTAAAATTCAGACAAAATGATCACAATATATATCTCCTAAATTTAAAGTGTACCGCACAACAAGGACCCTATTCCCTATGCCCATGGGAATTCAATAATGCAATAAAAAAGTATCTTAATATTAAAAATTAAATACTAAAATCAGACATCAAAAGGTCAATTAAGATGCATACATAGATCTTAAAGTTAGCTACCCAGTCATATTCTTTAAAGTTGCTAGTCTAAGGTGCCAGATTGATTCGAGGAATTTTGCCACTGGTAAATTCTGTCTTACTTTTCTGCACTTCACTAGATTACTCACTTACTTGGGTGAATTCTGTGACCTGAAGCATTATGGACACAGGGAGGAGTCATGATAAATTCTGTGGCCAAACTTATGTCAAAGAAAAATAACTTGCAAACATTTGTGCCTATCACTGAATGGCAGAAGTATATAAAGCATGTGAATCTACAGCACTGAAAGCTACAAACAGATAGTTACAAAGTAAGTAACATTTACCTTACACAGAGAGTGGGAGAGAAAAGGGGTATTGGAGATTCATAAACAATGCATGATTACAAGGAACATTGACTCTGCTTTCATTGGGGAATGGTCTTTTCAATAGTAGATAGAAACTAGCATTGAAATAGGTCTTTACTTGGAGTTTATGTTCAAGTCCTCAACTTTCTAAATAAACCTTGGGTTTTTTTCTGCAATAAGACCAAGAACAAAGGCAAAGTCCAAATCCCTGGTGCGGTGCATATCTACATTTCATGCATTGCAGTTCATTTTGAATGGTATGTGTGCTCCTGGTGCTCATGGCATTTCTTTTTTCCTGATGTTGTGGCTCTGTAGTTTTGCTTTTTATGAAGCATATGAGTATTTTATAGAAACAACTATGAATGAATCACATCTAGGTGTCAGTGTGAGTTCGAGGTGTGAATGGGTGTCCAGGGCAGGGCACAATTGTGAACTCTGGAGTGGAGGCTTGATGAAGTACATGTTTTTACAGTGCCTGTCACTGGGCAAGGAAGGTGTTCAGGCTATGTGTTTATCCATTTTGTGGCTTCTCTGCAGAGTTCACAGAGTAAATGTAACATTTGTGACAATTGTAATGATGATTCTATGGGAAAGTGTGTGATAGAGGTAAGCAGGTGTTGATATATTTACAATACCAAATAAAAAGAAAATACATTGTTTACAGATTGTGATGGAGTGTTAAAAAATAATTTGTTGTGAAGGAGACTAAAGGAAGTACATGCAGAAGGAGTGAATGAAAAGACAGCACCATATAGGAAGGGAATTAACGACGTCTGAGAAAAGAAGATGGATACCTTTAGAAAGAGAGATGTGGGAAGAAAACGTATTAGCAAAAAATATAAAAAGACTTTGAAGAAGACAATTATGTGATGGCGAGAACAGAGGGATTGAGACATACTCCCCCTTCCTCAGACCTTTGTAATCATTAATTATAATAATTCACAACAATATCATTGTTGCTAGCAAGAATTGCCAAATCCAATAAATCAGTTTGTTTTTGGTGTATCTGTTTGCTGGTGTGCGATCTGTTTGGATGCCCTCAAGAAAAATAAATACAGAATTCCCAAATATTGTTGAAGCGGAGTGCTGTGGATTCTAATTAGCAAGTTGGTGCCATGCTTTCCATAATATGCCACACTTCTTTAAAGGATTACTAGTTACTCTTCATTGGCTTTGCCATTTTAAAGACCACCCACCTTTTCCATTCCAATTTAAGCACTGGATTCCCATAATGAGTTTGAAAACCTGCATAGAAGTAGAATTGCCCCGGAATCAATTAAGGATATGCCCCAATGCTGTCGGCAGTAGGTCATTGAGGAGTAACATATGTAGTGGATGCCCTTGGTGTCAAAGGGCCGACAACGCTATTTCATTCCAAACAGATAATAATTATTTAGGACTTCACTTCAAATGGAATACAAGAGGCACATTAGTCAAGGTCTTGAAGAAACAGGATCTTAACCTGGAGTCAGTAGAGCATTTGTGTTTATCTCTGTTCAATATTCAACCCACTTTAATTGCCTGAAGCCATATTTACAACTACCTATGGCTGAAACAAAAGCAAAAGCAAACTTCTTGACTGAAAGCTTACATGAGGCACTCATCGATGGTTCCTACGCATGCGCAGTTTAGAGGCTTTAGAAATTACCTGACAATGCGGAGGCACACAACGTGCTCCCACGCACTATACGGATGCTGTATTGTACATGAACTTACAAACTTATGGACTCTTCTCCAAGGACTGAATGTCCACTGGGTCCACCCATACAGGATAGTGGCGCCCTTGCTTTTGTTCCAACCATAGATGAAATTCATGTAGATAAAATGCCCTGAAGTCAAACATTGCAAAAGTCTTGACAGAAAGCTTATGTGAGTCACTCATGGATGGTGAATTTCCTGTCCTCAATGTCTTATTTTCAGTTTCAAGGGACTTCATCAAATGGTGAGAATTGAACGGCCACAGCAAACCTTTCAATGTAGCCACAAGTTTGTCTTTAGAAGTGCATGGTATATGTTTTGAATTGTATCATTTCTATTACACTTCAAAAACTTCTCAAGAACATATATTGCTTTCTGGTCAGTTGACCAGGCATCTGCTTTGTTTGTGATGCAGGGTTATTAGGATGTAATTTGCTTGGTGTTGTGCATGAGGCTCAGAGGTGTTCTGCAATCCTATTGCGGCTAACTTGCTGTAGTCCTTATAACTGAAAGTTAATGTGGATATAGGATTGCATGAATCTTATATGTATGCAGGGCCAGCTTTAGGGCAGTGGGATAGGTGTGACCGCAGTGAGTTCTGACCTGTGGAGAGGGTTGCTGACCTTGGGATGGCACTGTGTTTCGTAATAACTTACGATTTAAAAACACCTGCTGAAGAGCTCCTTGTGGTCCAGCTTTCAGACAGCAATAAAAATGTCAAGATGACTCTTGTGATTAATGTTTCTGCTATCGCGAGTGAGAGCTAGAGTTTTGTCTAGGGCAGTTTTGACTCTCCATAAAGTAGCACAGAGGGTTAATATACATGTTGCATAGAACGCATACCTTGCAGATCACAGACCTGTATTTTACTTGGATAGCGGAGTGGATTACTGCTTTTGTCACATAGATCCTTTTGTTACTGCAGTGCATATGATACAACCGTAATATATAATAGTGACTATTGTGAACTGTCATCAAAGAGCTGCTTGCAAACTGCATGAAATGGGTTAGGACATCTTGTTCTTTTACCCAGTATTTCATTATATATTCCTAAAGTTGCAAAAAAGAGTTTGTTTGGATAGATATACATTCTTTTTAGTAAATCCAGCTTTTACCAGTGCTTTAAAACAAATTAAATGTTTGTGAGAGAGGGGCTATGGAGGGATGAGGGGAACATTTTGCCCGGTGGTAGTGAGGGAATCTGAGGAGGAGGTCATGGGCAGATGGGCACCAAAAACAATTGTTGCACCACGCGCCACCAGTGTTAAAGCCGGCCCTGTATGTCTATTTGAAATTAGGTTATTAATTTGGGAGTGTGGCCAGCCAACATTCAAACACACTTATTTTTAAGCTAGCAAGAAATTCTACAAGGTTGAGGAGACAATAATATTCAAATCAATAAGGCCACTAATTGTATCATCCTATAAAGGGAGGATGAGTGTTCAATGGCAATCACATTGAATGCACTCTTATTGCCATTTGATTGGTTCTGTGCTGAGGCCATTTGCACAGTTGTTACATCTCTTCAGTGCACACAGCACTGGTTGCAGTGCACAAAGATCTTTCATTGCAGCACACAGAGGAAAAGAATTAGGGAAACATTGTTTGTGATTAATATTCTTTTCTACGTTTATGACTGTAGGATGGGGTGACAGGAGAATTCCAAGGGATCGATCGCGGATAGTAGAACAATGCAGGCGAGAGCAAGATTAGGCCAGTTTTCATTTATTCTGAAGGACCCACAACAACCTCAGCTGCCATCCAAAACTGCCATCCGTGAATAACTGCCAACACAGACGGTCTGGAATCTTGGGCAGAGCTGACGCTGTGAGGATTCCACATGCAACATCTCAAAACAAACACAAGTAAAAGAAAGCAGTATTACCTCTTCTCCTTTCCTCACAGCAAAATTACAATAAACCAAAACTATGATAGTTATTAATTCAAAACAAAATCAGAAAATTCTGAGGGCACTCTAACTGTATGATTACTGTGAGTACGCTGCTCAACAATATCTTTTTTTTTGTCAGCACACATTTCATGAGTATTAAAACCACTGATTACCCCATCATCATTCTCAGAAAGTGATGAGTCTTGCAACTCTGGAATTGTAGTGGAAGTGTTCTCCATAGCACCAATAGATGTATCAGTTGATATCATGTTATCGGTGTTCATGTGAACATCCCCATCAGAGTACACTCTTCTGAAAATATCAACTTGCGATGTAAAAATAGGCACTACACTGTTCCTGTTCCACCATCCCTTTCCTCCAACAAAAGAGAAGACTTACTAGTCTTGATGACCTTCACAGAAAACTTTGATTCTCCTTTAAAATCTCTGTGGTTTTCTTATTAGAACATAATCATGTGCATTGATTGCACTTCTTTAACCTTATTCCTGAAATCGTAATTGCACTTTTGCAACCTTTGTTTTTCTAAAACACTGTTTTGCAATTTTCTCCAATCAATTCCACACAAACATTTGGATTTGTTCCCCCATTATGAGTCAATCAAGGTGGAATCAAATTGGTTCTCGCCTCTCTGCCTCGGAGAAGGGTAAAAGGAGACAACTCTGTAGTAAAGTGAGGTGTGGCAAGATAAGCCCAAATTTTCTCTTTAAGAAAACTTGAAACATTTACATTGACAGCAATAGCTGTTTGAATTCCCTCTTTTAAAAATCGATTGGCCCTTTCTTCCACACCATTTGATGCTAGACTGTATAGAGCTACTTGAGAATGGTCAACATTAACTTTTCGAATAAAGTCTTCCATTTTTTTCGATGTAAAATGTACCCCATTGTCTGTAACAATCAGGGAAGGAAAACCTTCAACAAGGAACAGTTTCTCTAGAAACGAAATTACAGAATCTGAATTAGCAAATTCCACAACTGGCGCCCCAAATGTAAGTCTTAACTTTTTCGACGGCCCACATGCACGCCAAGGCCTCTTTTTCAATTGTGCTATAATTACTTTCTGCATGAGTAAGAGATCTTCAAGCGAAAGCAACAGTATTTTCCTGCCCGTTGACCCACTGCCCAAACACGGCACCGATCCCTTAAAGGCTGGCATAAACATTTATAAAAGACTTGGCTAAAGAGACAAAATGCTTAAGAGCATGCACAGACAAAACTACCTCCTTAATATTCTGAAAGGTGTCAGCTGCTTGAGAGTCCAACACAAATGTGTTGCCTTTTTTAAGCAACGATCTCAAAGTTTGAACCATCATAGCAAACCCCGGGACAAATCTAGCATAACACAACCCCCAAAAAGGAGTGTAACGCATCCTTGTCAGAGGGAGCTGGAACATTTTCAATAGCTTCTAAATTGCAAGATTTTGGTTTGATGCCATCCCCAGAAATTGTATGTCACAAATCTTCCACTTCACTCACATGAATTTGCACTTCTCTGAATTGACGGTCATGCCCGAGAATGTAACACAACAAAAACCCTCCTTAAAGCCTGAACTTGTTCTTCAGCTTTCTCAGTGTGAACTAGTATGTCCTCCTGGAATGCTTAAACATTATCCATTGCCCCAAATAAAGCATCCATCATTTTTGGGAAAACACAGCAGCAGATGCTCAAACCTACAATACTTAAATGCACCAAATGGTGTGACAGAAGTAGTAAATGGTTGGAAACATTCACTCAATGCTATTTGATGGTAAGCTGATTGTAGGTCTATGGTAGAAAAAAACTTAGAATTTCCTATGCTAGTCACCATTTCTTGTATGTGGGGAAGGGTATGACAATCCACTAAAATGTTTCTGTTAAGAGATCTCAAATCAACACAAAGTCGAAGGTCACCGAGCCTCTTCTTTGTGAGAACAATGGGAAAAAGCCATTCAGAAGAATGAGTAGGCAAAATTATACCCTCAGTAACTAACCTATCCAACAACTCCTTCAAAATTTCTCTGATACTCCAATGTACTGGTCTAACCTTATGTACTATGGGTACAGCTCCATTCTTTAATTTGATGCAGTGCTCAAAGCCTAGAACAGTTCCAACCTTATCTGCGGAAACTTTGGGAAATTGAGATTTCAATTGCTCAAAGAGTCTATCTGCAGAAACTAGAGATAAAGAAACAACACTCCTATGAACAAAAGAAGGTATGTCACTCCTATCGACAAAAGAAGACATGTCACCCAATGTCAAGGACGCAGAATAATGCTAAGTCTAGCTAAATCTTTCCAGCCCACAATGTCTCTTCCATTGACCACAACAAATATTTTAGTATGTGTGCACCTCTTGAAAATTTCTAAATTTGAA
Source organism: Pleurodeles waltl (assembly GCF_031143425.1). Classification (NCBI taxonomy): domain Eukaryota; kingdom Metazoa; phylum Chordata; class Amphibia; order Caudata; family Salamandridae; genus Pleurodeles; species Pleurodeles waltl. The sequence goes on along the minus strand of NC_090445.1, from coordinate 1,406,823,806 downwards.
AAGAAGAATCCAAGGAGTTCAATATCCTGTTCACCAAATGCTTAAGGACTTATATCAGGCCGTTCCAAAACATTTGAATCCAACCAGAATTTATTATAAGTAGTATCCGCTAAAATTGTCACAGGAGCCCCCGAATCTGCCATAACTGTTATTGTTCTGCCATCCACGAGTGCTTCCCACAAAGGTCCTTTGATAGCTCCAGCTTCCAAATGCACGGTCGAATCTATGGCATCCACAGTCAAAACTACATTGGAAAAACCTTCTAGCAAGCTGTGAGACTGATCCTCCAATCATTAGTATGTACATTGCTAATCTTCACTTTACTGAGATTGCTAGTCGTACCAACACAACTAGCTGTGCTTCTACACACCCCCTGCAAATGTCCTACTTTGTGACATTTCAAAAAAAATTTCATATTGCAGGACATGACGGTCTATTTCCAATATGATTACAAGAACCACATCGGAAACAAACTCTAGTACCCCTATTTTTTTGGAAGACTTAGTGCTCCCTGCACAGATCGAATCATCTTTCGTCATGCAATTAACAGAAGATTAACTAATGTGACCTGATAAAACTTTAGAAGAAACAATGGATCTTTCTATACTTTTTGCAATGTCAATTGTTTCTGCCAAAGAAGGATTACGACAGACTAGCAGATGTTCCTGTATTTTCTTAGAAGAGCAGTAAAACCCAAATTGGCCCCTTATGTAATTATCAACACTGTTGCCAAAATCGCATTTAGCAGCTAAAACTCGCAAAGTTGCAACATATTCCTCTACAGTTTCTTCAGCAGATTGCTTGTACATGGCAAAGTTAAATCTTTCAAGAAGTACGCTGGACTCATCCGAATACTGTTTTCCCATCCTTTACTTTCCTTCCCAATAAACGTTCCAAACTGTATCACCACTTTGCTACCTCTGAACAGGCGGCAAATTGTCAAACACATGTTGACCAGCAGCCCCTAGATGATTGAACAGCAAGGCCAGTTTTCTAACAGGAGAAAATCCAATAGCATCAATGGCTGTGAGGTAGTTCTAAAAAACCTCAGCCGCTCTTTCCATTTTATATCTGGCTTGCCACTCCTTGTAAAAAAAGGGGGAGGCTGAACAACTCCTTGATTGTATGCCATAGTAAAAATTGAAGGTTTAAGGAAATAAACTGCACAAAAGTGGTGAAAATAAGACAAAAGCTGGCTTAAAACGAAACTGAAAATCTATCCCAAAATGTTAGAATCAAGAGAAAAGTAAAGTCAGGTAGACTTTCTCCACATTTATAAAAGAATGGCAGCTTGGGAGCAGCTTGATGTATCCAGCAAACCACTCTATGCCGATTCGCTGAGCAAAAACTGAAGAAATACGATGGCCCCTGGGGTGAGGGCGTTGAGTCACACTTGAAAGAGTCAGCTTGCTCGGAAGTGTAGCCTAAATACCAGCGCAAGCAGTTATCTAGGCAACAATGACTCGTGCGCTGTGATAGAACCTTCTGAAAGAGTCAGCTTGCTGGAAACCATGAGCTAATTTCCAGCGCCAGCAGTATCTTAGCAGCAGGCGTCGCTAGTATCCTAGTAATGAGCCGTCGTTAAAAAATAAAATGAAATCGGCCTCTGAATATCCAACTCAAAGGAAAATAACTAACCATGGTGCTGGTGCGGACGGCCTCCAATGTGTATATAGACACCTATACACAGCTGCAGAAACAAAAGGCTTTACACCACTCCTGTGGCCATATGTAAGAACACTTTTTCCCATAGACACAGAATGGGGAAAAACCTTTGCTACATCTGGCCCCTGGTACCAAAATATGTAGGATGGGGTGACAGGAGAGTTCAAGGAATCGATCACCGATAGTAGAACAATGCAGGCGAGAGCAAGATTAGGCCACTTTCTTTTATTCTGAAGGACCCAGGAGAACCTCAGCTGCCATCCAAGACTGGCGTCCGTGAACAACTGCCAACACGGACGCTCTGGAATCTTGGACAGAGCTGACACTGTGAGGATTCCACATGCAACATCTCAAAATAAACACAAGTAAAAGAAAGCAGTATTACAAAGACGTCTTTTATGTGTAGTATATAGGGACACTGTACCCCTGTGTCTGTTTTACCCCTGGTCTCTGCAAACTTAGGAGTTGAGGCCAGTGCTACTGTTCACTCTCTCCCTCACCCTCTACAGCTTTGTAGTCTCCTGGTCTCCCTTGCCCATTACTAAGGCCTCTTTCTCCCCTGCTCGAGCCCCTCAAAGGATGGTCCAAGTTAAATCAACATACTGCTGTGCACCATAGTATGAACAGTTCAAGTTAGCATTGCAGAATAACAGGGAGTGTAAATGTAAATCGGGCTGCATCATACTACTGTGTAATTTAGTACAATCCTCAATGCAGTCACTAGGAGAATGTAGCAGTTGTTTAAAGAGGGGTCACCACGTTACTTTAAATGTTTTTCTAAATGAGCTTTGTGTACACTTTACAGCTAATTTCCCAAATAAATTGAGTAAGTATTAAGGGAAAGAAGAATAAATTATCTTGTACTGAAAACACATTGATGGGCCCAGCAGAATAATATATAATAAAGGAGGGTAGTTTATTAACAGGAGAACAAACAGATACCCCATCATCAATCATGCGACTAACAAAAAAATCCATCAGTTTCAAATAGAGTGTAGGAAAGCAGTGTTCATAGTTATTCTTCAGCCAGTGAGTATCCTACCAGAAAATGTAATCTTGTGCATCACAGTGTTGCTTGGTTGCACGTTACCAAGATCCTGTTGTGCCACCAGTGTTCTTGCTTTCTGCCTGTAATGGCCCAACCAATGCCCGATCAGTTTGTTAGCATTAATAGAGATATGTCATTTCGCAAGTAGTTTTGTTTACGATGTAAGTTCTTGGTGTGCTAAGTAGATCATGTTTTAATATTACTATTGTATGGTGTGAGGGAAGTCGGGGATCATGCTCTCTTGCAGAAGAGACTGATATTCTTATCGGGTTTGTGAACGCTGAAACCCTAATTCTCCTTAGGGTGCAGATAACAAGTTTTCTTGTATATGCTGAAGGAAACATGTGCTTTGTGCACGTGACTGACAGCATTATTTGTTCTTGCAGGTGCTAGAACTATTGTGCAAATGTGGGTTCTTGGATTATGATGTGCGAATGCCATGAGAGTGATATAATGTGCTGGTAGGAAAATAACATTCTCGTATGTGCTTGGGGATGTGGTGCTACTAAAGACAAAAAGAGAATCTTCCTTTATACACTTGCTCACTTTGCTTTATACTTCTAAAATATTTACAGTTGTCGGGTTGGACGTTGACACCACGCGTGATAGAGATGGGAACCTGGATAACTATAAAAAGGTAAGGAGGGATTAGTCCTCACATTTTTGTTTTTTAATTCTTTCAACTGATTCCAAACTTGCCCATTAATCACTATCTGTTGATGCCTATAAAAAACAAAGCGATGTAGATGCAGACTACCAAGCACTTGCTCTAGTTCACTGGCAGGTGGTGCTGCCGGACACTGCAGCAGTTGTGCACCACTCCAGCAATGATGGTACAGAGCTGCATATAGGCCCCACCTTCGCACACTGATGCTAGTACCTTTCGTTCCGCACCCAGCCGTAGGTCTGGAGCTCTGTTCCAAAACTCGGTCATTGGACTGATGCCCAATTTCAATACAATAGACTGTATGCCAAGGAAAATGGCCCAACTTCTCCACCCCAAAATCATAGGTTTTAAACCATTTCACAATTGCAAGAGGCACTGTTGGTAATGGTAAAATTAGTTTAGGTTCTGGTCCTAATTTAAAGTTGTGTGGAAAATATGTACTGAGGCATCTGAAGGCGATGAAGGAGCGGAAAGCGAAACTCTATGTTGCAGAGCACAAGTAGAGGCTGTGCATTAGACAGTGATCCTGCCTGCTTCTAGTCAAAGTATTTGTGTTACTGCCATGACAAGTTACAATCACAAAGACATGATCTCAGTCCAAGACTTTGGTAAGGCCATTAGCACAAGAAGGCCAATCACTGAATGATCAACAGCCTCTTCCTTGATGCCAGAACTATTTAAAGGCTATTGGAAGGCTATAGGCTCTGATTCAGACGCAGTTCAGAGGTTTCTGAACTTAGCACACAATGATGACGCTTAGGAGGCAGACAACTGGCTACTTCTTCACTATACTGATGCCAGACTGAACATGGGTGTTCAAAGTGAAAGTGAATTGGGCACTTCTTCTGGAACTGAGTTAGAATGTTCACCAGGTTTACTCACAGAGGAAGGTGCCTCTGTTACAGTGACTATTAGTAGGGCATTTGAACTACTTGATTTACAACTACCTTTGGTTGAAACAAAAGCAAAGATGTTGCAGGAAATCGTACAGCCTGTGCCTGCCACTTTGTAGATCTTGCTGTCTTTCAATGAGACCTTAAAACATATGTCAGGGACATGGCCCATCCTCTTGTGGCCAAAACATTCTCATCCATTATCTGCCCCAGAAAGCTTAGTGGCATCCAAAGCAAGGTCAACCTGAGCACGAATCCCTCTGTGCGCTTAGATGGGGAATATTTTCCTCCACCAGTATGGTCCTTCAATGCCTAAATACGGTCTGTCTTCCTGTAACATTGTGCTCATGCTCTTTGGAACATATCCTAGATGACCTTGTAGGGTGTCAATGACAAATTCAGGACAGCCTTCATCTAAACAATATAGGATATGCACGGCACTGTCAAATATGTGATGAGAGCTAGCCTTGCGCCAACAGGCTATATGCGCTGTTTTGGGATCAGACCTCATGTCTAGTTGCTAGCTACTGGGTTTTCCAGTGATGTTCAGACATAAATAATGGACATGCCCTTTAATAGACCCAAAACCTTTTGAAAAAAGCCAGACTATACACTAGAGCATTTTACGAATTGCTGCATGATGGCCCATTCCCTGGGCTTGCTATCACTAACCTGCCAGTTTCACAGTACAGAAAGCTCAGAGGCTGCTCACTGGGTAAAGTCTAGCCTATTGATGATAGCAGCCCTCATAGCCAGTTCAGCAGCTGGCCAATATTTCACAGTTCCTGGGCACATGAGGTTGGCCAGGGTTGTGACAATGCCAATGGCAGCAAACTTCCACCTCCAAGGTGGCCCTTGAGACAGTACCGGAAACAGGGTTAGGAGTGATATTCCCATTTGTTGTTGGTGACCAAGAGGATGAAGTGCTGAGGCTGATTTTGGATCTTCGTCCCCGAATGACTTCATCCGAAAGTACAAATTCAAAATGTTCATTTTGGCCCAGCTTCCTTCTGCCCTGAACCAGGGCGATTAGATGGATCTTTGGACTGGTTGCACAAGGTGGGCACACGCAGGCACTGAGTCAGAGACCATCTCCAAACAATGACTGCCTTTCTTTCATTTTTGGAGCTCTCCGTCAGGGAACCCACAACCTATCTGATGCCTGCACAAAGGAGTTCCATCATAGGGCCATTCTGGACACATTGGCCTTGAAAGTCTCCCCGACCATGAAACAAGCCTGGGGCAGACTGCGATCCTGATGTTTTAGGCTCATTCCTGGATCTCAATGAGGTTGGGTTTTGGAGTGCTCGGTTCATGCATCATCCTAATCCAATTGCTCTCTGGAACATGCAGGTATGGCAGTGGAGATTTTGTTTCCAGTGATTGCAATATGAGGGCTGAGAACAGCAACTTTACATGTTGCAGTCCCATCGGGTTGGAATGGTTACATTGAACAGGTGGAATTCACTGGCCTGTGCTCCCCAGTTGAAAGAAGACTCCATAGCAATCTCCTTGAATTTAATGTCATCCTGTTCCCTCTGAAAGCCGTTCCCCCAATTATCAAGGCAAGGTCTGTGCAAGTCCTGATGGGCAACATAACTCATGTGGTACTGCAACAAGCAGGTTGGCTTGGAAATGTCACAAATAGGAGCTGCATACATTACAAATTAGTAAGCATCAATAATAATCATTAGTTGTTTTGAGAGTCCACATTTATGACCATCTTCATGAGTTCAATCACAAATTTCTTTATTTATCTTGAAAGTTCTTGTATCCAAAATTTGCTCACGTTCCCGTCCTAGTCATCTGGGGAATACCCCTTGACTTCATCAGGACTTCCTACAACAAACAATAAGTATTTAAATCCCAGAATCCCTCACCATTCATTATAACTCAATTACTTTATAATTAAATGTGAAAACCGTGATTCTTATTAGTGTACATCCAATTACCTTTTTACATTACACCATATCAATACCATTGCATCGGTGCAACAATTATTTTCCAAACAAATTCTGAAATATTGTCATAGCCCAATTATTTGTTATCCAAATGTTTTAACATAGCCTTCTTTGAACCGAATCATTGAAGAAAAAGAGCATGCATAGTGATACCCTCATGCAGTAAATGTGCTTTTTAATTAGTATCAGAAGAACAGAGGACAAAAGGACTGGTACCTTCTTATACGATTGGTAATCCCACAAAACAAAGTTATCATGATCCTTGAAGTATATTTAGTATACTGCCATATATAGTCTGTAATATTGAAAATATGTATATTCTTTTGTTAGTAACAAATTGCGTGTCCTCTTAAACTCTTGTGAAGCAGTGTTCATTTATAGCGCTTACCTCACTGTGTGTATTTAACTTAAGTCGAATCTGGATGCCCCAAGTAATGAAGACTCGTATCCTAAAACGTTGCAAATGGTTAATTGCCAACTAATATAATCCTTTAACTATCGCTCTTAATGCCATCATACAAGTTCTTACCTTCTGTTCCTTATCTTAATTACAATCCACGAGTACGTTGGAAAACATCTAAAAGGAGAGCGTTTCTCCTCTTAGCGTTTTTATGCCCGCCTTCTCCGCTCGTAGACATAGAAGACGGACTATCCTTTTTCTCGTCCTTCCTGTTTAATATCAGTTCCGAATCTCATTGTTGGCCCTCAGACAGCCACACAATGACTACATGTATTTTTCCAGATTTACAAATACGTGAAATGTTATTCACTTCCTAAAGAGCATATCTCTTCATCATTGTTTACCAGCCCACTCATTACTGGCCATAAACAATAAAAACAAAATCATATTCATATCACACGTCCCTATGCTCACTAAACTGCCTTAAAATATTTCATTAACATTAGCCAATAGACAAATTGAATAAGTATATTCATGATCATTAATTACATCAACCAAATAATTTTCCTACCTGACTCACCCGTATATACTCCAAACGCTAAACAGTGCCAATCCCCCAACACCCAACCTAATGAAACATCATGGTTAAGTATCGGGAAACGAACACCACCCAACATCCAGGGCACGCGCGGATAAGTCAAACAGGAAGACCCTCAGTATACTCTATCTATCTGTGCCTAAAAATCTTTCACCTTATATGTTAGGTACCTGTCCTACTATTTCATACTTATTGATCACCTCAACTACTATGCTTTATACTGCAATCATGAACTCTCCATGAATACATATCGTTATCCTATCCATTTATAGGTCACTTTGTGTTCAGAATAATCCAAATATGTCAGATATTACTATTCACCTATATGAAAACCTCTCCATAATCCATCTATCTATCCCCAAGGAAATATTCCAATTCATAATCAGAATTTAAGCCATACTCCACTGCCCCTAAGTGCATGATCCAGACTGATTCTTTTCTTCTCAAAGCTAATTCCCTATTACCACCTCGTGGGTTATTTTCACAATGTTCAAATCCCCTAAATTTAAAATCTTTATGGGCTCCCTGCACTTTGCATAGTTTCATATGCAGGGCTATAGGGTAGCGGTCATCTTCTTGTCTTATGGCTCTCCAATGCTCTGATATCCTTAACCTCAGTGGACGAATAGTGCTACCCACATATATCTTACCACATTTACAAATTAACATGTAAATGACATACTTGGTATTACAATTTATGTGTGATCGAAAGATATGTTTGCTGTTCCCGAGTCCTTGAAAATCTTTTCTTGCATGCCACACCCACCTACACATTGCACAGCTGCCACATTTATAAAAGCCAAGATTATGTGAATTCAGCCAGTTCGGCTTATGTTTCTCTTCCAAATAGCTAGGGCTAAGAATATTATTAAGTGTAGTTCCTTTTCTATAGGATACATCTGGTCTATTACTAATGACCTTCTTCAAGATTTGGTCTTGTAGTAAGATTGCCCAATGTTTTTTCATGACTTTAAGTAATGAAATTGAGTTTTCTGTATAATCTAATACTATTCTTACCCTCTTTGCGTCATCAGACTATTCCAAAGGTGAAAAATCTAATGTTAGAAATGTCCATCAGAATAGGTTTCTTAAATTTAATAACCCTCTTTCCAGTGGATAACTACAGATTTCTGACCTCCACCTACTTCCTCGTCTATGAAGTAGACTCATGTATCTGTTAAAAAGATCTTAAGTTAGATTCAACACACAACAGCTGTTATGGTTGATCCGTGTCTGAGGGTGCAGTAAAAAATGTAATAATACTGACCACAGCACGCAGCAGTGGCACTTACATGCAACTCTGCGCTGTCACTTCTTGGGTGGCTCAATGCGTCCACAGATGGCATCAACTTCTTGCACAGAGGAGCAATTGCTGTTGGAAATTTGAGTCCAGTCTGACATCTGGGATTATTCTAAATGTGAGGTATCTGTGGTTACATGGAGTATCCACTAGGGGGTACTTTACAGAAGTTAATTTCCATTGTTCATAGATGCTAGTCGAATATTTTCACTGCACAGATTTGAGGTCTTCAAATGTTTTTGCTCTGAGCCCCCTAAGCAACTTTTTTTTTAAGTTGGGCCTTCTCCAAAACTATATGGCAAGGATTTGGGGAGTAGCAGGGGAGGGATGATAGCAGGGGGCGGGATCATGAGATCTTTTTAGGGGTGCTTTTCTGTATCTGGTAATCTACACTAAATGTGGGACTTATTAAAAAATAAATTAAAAAAAATAAAATCAACAGCATCAAACAAGAACAGAATTGACCAAAAACACTATTCACCATTATTGGGGTGCTGGGGTCCCTAATGTGCTCCAACTGCTGTGCTAATAATGGTTGTAGCCCTGAGAAGCAGGTGATCTCCTCTTCTTTCACTCCTTACCCACCATGTGTGACCTTCACTTCAATCTGGAAACAAGTTTGGTCTCTTTTGTGAAAGAAAATGAGCTACTGAATGCTGCACCCTTTTGTGCCATTGTAAAACGTTCATATTTGTGTTGCAGTGGGTCTCTGGACAAAAGTGTCACTGCACCTGTTTCACTAATGATAGCTACTGCCTGGATGCTGCTTAAGAACTTTGTTAACAACATGGTCACCCATCTCACACCATCCCTCTCCCTCCCATCTCTCATCATCCTTCTCCCTCTTATCTCACTGATGCTCAAATCAAGGTGTCTCCTTTGCTTCATTGTCGCCTCCCTTGGGCATTGCTCACTCCCTTGGGCCATTGCTCCACGGCTCAAAGAAACATTGGCACAGGAAGTATACCCTGGCCTCTAATGCAGCTGCAGCACCAATGACACATACAGCTCTGAAAAGCAGGCTGTCTACTCTGCCCACTCAACAGGGCCATTACAACTAGGCCAAATGCCCAAAGCAGGCTTCCTGCCACTGGGCAAAAAAAATAACATCAAAAAAGCACGTTTGGCCCCGCTCATCTTGTTGCTTGGGCCATGTTCCGTCACAAAAATGGTGAACTGGGCCCTAATGCTAGCAAGGAAAATGCACCTTATGTTCTTTTCATAGTAGGACTGCCATATTTAAGGTCCAGTGCCCACTCACAGAGGGTGGTTCTTGTCCCGTGAAACAGATGGTAGAGAACTGAAGAAGAACTATGCCTTCTCACCAAGGTACCAGATACCTGAAAGAACCGTAAATGTGTGCAATAGTTAACCATCACATATAAAGGCTGTTTTGTAGCCAGTGAAGATTTTTATTTTTTTATTTTTTCATTTTGTATTATGTAAATCAAAGCAAACATAAAACATACAACAGCCATGTCGTGGGTGAATGGAGTTTGTGTGGTAGTCAGAACATACAGTGAAAGGAGTGTACATAAAATGACACCTTTATCGCATAAAATGGAGTATATACAAAAAAATCTAATCCATGTAGGAACAGTAGTTAGGCATAACCACATACACATTCCTGGAGCACACAATGCGTTGTAGGCTAGGAGGTTGCATGGGTGGTCTACGGCTGAGTGATTAAGTATCTGGTTGGTCAGGCTCTTGTCTTCATGTTGCTGTAAGTAGGAACGAAATGGTTGCTAAATGTCTTTATGGCTGGATGAGGGCAGCATTCGCAATGCATAGATTTTGCTAGTGTTATCACAGAAGGTGAGAATCTTAAGCCAGCCACAGTCGGGCGGCTCCTGCTTCCCCAATGTAGAGCTATTTCACGCTTTGCAAGTAGCAGCGCTAGTGCAGTGAACCTGCGGATCCACTTCGGGACGTCACGTACATAGCCTAACAGGGTGAGGAGAGAGGTTGGATGTAAGAGTGATTCCTACCATCAAGGAGCGCTGGGAGAAAACCGATGTCTAAAATTCCCCAATATGGGTGCACGTCCACTTAAGATGTGCAAAATCAGCGTCACTGACATGACATTTAGGGCATGCAGAGGACCTTGCGAGGTCAATCGATTGCTAATGAAAAGTTAGTGGTGTATGTATGGCTAAGGAGTTTAAAGTGTATCAGTTTACATCTGTGATTGGGGGAGATAAGTTTGGTTTGTTGACAGCAATAATACTAAATTTTGTCTGATAAAGGCCATTGTAATTCATTCTCCCATCAGTCTCAGATACGGCCATCCCTGGCTGGCGGCAGAGCCAAACAAGCATGATAGAGTTTAGAAGCAAGATGTCCACTGTCCACATCCTCGATCAACACGGTTGATAGAGCGGTCCGTACTAATAATTTACCTGTATTCGGACGCTCTTTAGGCCGATGAATCTTTTGACTAAGTGGGACTCTCCGTACTCTATATCGGTCAATTTAATCAAATCAATAATCAATAACGAACATAAGCAATACCTTGATCAACATAACACTTAACAATTAATCCAGAATACATTTTCGGCGAACCCTGACCTTTCAGTCAGGAATAACCACACCAGTTTATTCAAAGTTAGTGAATTTATTTCCCTATATTAACAAAGCTAGCACAATATAGATGTGTCTCAACACCAAATGATAAACGTAAATGAACATTAATAGCTGTCCATAGCGGCGAAACAAGTGCAATCTATGCAGCATTTGAATAACAAGGCATTCGATAATAGCAATGCAAATCACTAATACGATAATCTGTAATGAACTAATTGCATACATTTAGTCAGCATAACAAGGTCTCAAATTGCATCGTGCAACAAAAGGAATCCTCATCTAACCTCAAATTAGCATCGGCATGTAGGACTTCATGCAAAAACAATTTAGCAACATTAATTTGGAAAACTTCTGGCTAGGGATCTTATAAAAAATCAGCAGTTGGTTACCTAAGAGAAACACAATGCAATTTTACAATTTCCTTTCATATTTACCAATTACGATCAGCATACAAGGAAGTCTTCGTCTCGCAGGTACCGTTTCTCGATCAGCATGGGTACCGTTTCGATCAGCATGGGACGGGGCAAAGGGGCAAGGTGGACGGGGCAGTTGCCTCACGGCGGCAAGGTAAAACTACTACTTCATGCAAGGGATTAAATCAAAGTTAAAGTCTCTAGGGCAAGAATCATTTAAAGTCTCTTTCTCTCGATTAGAGAAAGCATCAAAGTCTCTTTCAAAATGGCGTCGCAGCAAAGTGGGCCATAATAACTGCAATGTCCTGCAAAATGGCGGGTATCGGGCTGGTAATGGCTGTAATGGCTACTTTCTTCTCGTGCACCTGGTTTAAATAGACAACAGTTCAAATCCAGTAGGGTCTTCCATTGGAGGGTTCATAGGTTAGCTTCAAATTGTCCAATCAAAAACTACAGTTCTCAAGCTTTTACTTAAGCATACATTATCCTCGGAGACGAGTACGCAAGTTGCAACATTTTATACCAATTAACTCACTTTCAGAGCTTCCATTGTCCGCACCTGCAGATTGACCTTGAAGTAAAGAGAGAAATATGCCAGGCTGGCACGAAACCTTAAGATAAGCATGTGAACGATCTCAGTGGAAAAGTACAGCTTCAAGCAAAAATACACGTTTATTAGCACATTGGAAAAATACGAGCATCTAAACCGTGAGACCAGGCAACTAGGCCGAAGCCTCCACTAAAGTAATGCTAAGCTAAAACATTTCAAACAAGCAAATCGTAGCACACGTTTATGATTATGTCGGATTAGTGCAATTCTAATACACCACGTTATATAAAGCACGCTTATAAATGCTGGCAAACTACTCTGAGGGCACATTTTGTCCCCGTACAATCTTTATTAGTTCGGTTAAAGTCACGCATGATTATTTCACACTACGTTTACGCGTTAATAAATGTAAAACCTTCATTTTCTGCTTCATCACGGTCAGTGGATGAACTCTTCAGTGTCAAGTGGATAAGAGGGGACCTGAGCATGTAGTGCTTTATGAATGTGTCGCATTACAAAATAGTCCATAAGAGATGCTACAGCAAAGCGTGCATTTTCAGAATGGGAAAAGATCCCCGAACGTATGTAATGCTTGCCTCCGCAGAGCGAATCCATCCCGCAATCTGTGTAATCAATCATGGTCCATAATACAGCCGAAGGACCTGTTCTTTATCGTGGTGTACGTGAATGCCCAAATATTGGACTGTCTTTACACCATTTTAAAGAGAATTCACACTCTACTGGTGTTGTAGTGTCGGTTAGAGGGAACAATTCAGATTTTTCCCATTTTATTTGAAGACCAGAAAATCAACCAAATCGTAAAACTTTGTGAAAGATGGGGGATAAGTTAAACGCAGGCTCACATACAAACAACAAAATGTTGTCTCCAAATAAAGAGAGGAGCAGGGGGCTGGTTGTGAACTGCAGGCCTTGATGGAGGTGTTTTTCTTGTAAAGGTTGAACCAGTGGATCCATGTCCAGAACAAACAATATCGGGGACAGCAGGCAACCCTTGTCTCGTCTGCCTGGCTATTGTGATGGAGCTGTGAGTAAGCCATTGGCTTGAATTCGAGCCGTCGGTTGTGAATAAAGAACCATAATGAATGAGGTGAACCCCCGAGATAGACCCAGTTTTTGGCAAAAATGCCACCCCAGTGAATCAAAGGCCTTCTTGGAGTCGAGAAGTGCTACTGCAGCAGGAATTTCAGGAGAGATTCTATTAAGGATGGAAAATAAAGTGTGCAAGTTTAGAGCTGTAGAGCGGAGAGGAACGAATTCCTACTGCAAAAGCATGATGATGGTTTTCAGCAGGAGGGAAAGCCATGTTGCAAGTATTTTGGCCTGAATCTTATCAAAATTTAGCAATAAAAGCGGCCTAGAGGATTGACAGTTCAGTGGGTCCTAACCAGGTTTGGAGGGGTGGCTAAGACATCAACATCGTGACTCGACGTACATGACCAGCAGATGGGGCACAAGGAGATGTTGGTAGGCATTGTACACAAACACCGGTGAGTCCATCCAGTCCGGGAGCTCTGGACCCATCCAAGGAATCAATGGCTTTAATCATGTCTTTCTCAGAAACTGATTCACTGAGTAACTGTTGTTGTTGGGTAGACAGCCAGATCATAGCTATCTCCGATAGATAATCTGCCTCTCCCGAATAGTGAGAGGTACATAAACTAATGTGGTACTGTGAGAGCTCCGCAAGTACAGAGCTATTGTCTGTTCCATCTTCAAGTAGGAGCCCAGGGATTTCAGCCACTACTCCTTTGTGGGCAGAGTAGTTGTGCCAATTTGCACCTGTGATACGGCCTGGCGATGTTCTGCTGGCGGTAGTAGTGCCCCTTCCCATTCCCAGACAGAGGACCTCCTCGACAAAGGTAAGTCGGGCTCCCGACAGGGGAGGGGCGTGGGGGGTGTTGTGTGTCTGAGTGTGTGCATGAATGTGTGAGTGTGTGTGTGTGTGTGTGTGTGTGTGCGCGTCTGTGAGTGTTGTGTTGTTTGCATGGGTGTATCCGTGTGAGTGAATGCGTGTAAGAACGATGAAGTAAGTGCATGACTGCATGTCAGTGTGATTGTGTGTAAGAAAATGTGTTCGAGCATGTCTGGAAGTATGAATGAATGTATGCCAGTGTGAGTGATTGGATGTATGTGTGGTGCGTATCAGCTGGTGTGTGCATATATGGGGGCGTGGGGGTGAGTGTGAGGATCAGAGGGAGTGGGGGGGTGAGGATCAGAAGGGGTAGGGGGGAGTTTGGATGGGGGTGGGGCATGTAAGGTGTGTGTTGGGTGGGATGGGGGAGCTGATTACCGGTGACAGGGAAGGAATTCCCTGTCACCGGTAGGGCCTACCACCATGGTTTTCGTGGCGTTGCTAATGCCACGAAAACCATGGTGGTAGGAAGGCTCATAATGCCGCCGGCTGCAGCCAACCCCCCTTTCTCATAATGTGGTGGTATGCACTACCGCCACATTTCTACTCATCGCCGGGGTCATAATGACCCCCTTTGTGGCAAAACATTTTGACCAGCCAAAAGTTCCATGACCCCTATATGCCTGCCGCCCTCATCTTTGTAACTGACTCTAAAGGGAACTGACCGGTGTATCAATATGCAGAACCCACATGAATATGTGCTGTAGGTGGAAAAGTACCGATGTGGGCCCCAGGATGATGCAAATGTTTGTGGCATACAGGGGGGTGGGAGATGAGTTTCCTTCAATAAAGCTATCTTCACACCATGTCAGGTGAAATATTGCAATAACTGTTTCCCCTTGGGGGGTGGGTTGTTAATGCCCCTGATGTTCCATGTCGTGAGTGGGATCTCCACCTGCGGGTGGGTTGCATTACAGGACATGTTCATACAACATGGTAATGTAGTGATGAGCATCAAACTGCCAGTACGGAAGGTCCTTCCATCTATACAAACATATTCAATACTAAAAAAAAAAATCCCATCCTCCACCCCCAACCCACACCAGGCCCAGAAATGCCCAGTGAATCCCCATAATTCAATCCAATGAAATGTCCCCAACAATCCTAAGAAAGGAGCAGCACTGTGTTTACCACAGGGGTTGAGCAGCGCTGTGGCATCTGATCCCCAAATTAGGCAGGGAAAAAAACGTATTGGATTAGGAACAAAGCTAGCAGTTTCTGCGAACATGTGGAACCATCAGGAACCGTGCAACCTTATTGAAACAAATCCTGCATTACTTCTGCCCAGTCACCGACTAGTCAATTCTCTGAGTTCTAATGCCAATCAGTCTAGCTGAAATAGATCTTAACTGTTAATAGCATGCAAAACTCACAGAGATGGCTCTGGTGTTTCACGATGAGCCGTCGAGTGACCTTTGGCATATTGTTTACAAAAGGTAAGGGCATCCACGGGGATGTCAAAGAATTGTGCCTTGCCATTGACGCTGGTGCACAGGCGAGCTGGGTACAGCATGCCATACTTCAGACATAGCTGTCTGAGTGAAGATTTAGCATTGGTGTATTTGCAGCATGTCTCCTGGACCAGCAAGGTGAAATCCAGAAAGAAGAAAAGGTTGGAGCCCTGATATTGTACCTGTCCATGCTCACAAGCTAGCCAGAGCAGGGTATCGTAATCTCATACGTTTATTAAGTGAGCAATTATAGGGTGCAGCAGAAGGTGGGGATGGGAGTACCCAGGGAGCAATGGGTGCACTCCACCACAAAGGTAGCAGTAAAGTGTTCACATCCGAACAGCTCCGCCAGGAGACGTTCAAAAATTGGTTGATCCTGACGGTTGCTGTGGATTCTGCAATGCGAACTATTCATAAGTTGTTGCAGCGTGATCTAGCCCCCATTTGTTTTATGGCAACCATTTGACGAGATGTGTCAGCCTGTCGAGCCATTTTGCCTTCTTAGCCGTGCCATCCTTCAGAGAAGTGCAACATGCATGCCAGCACTAACTAGGTGTGAGGGTGACTCGCATAATTTTCTGTAGTACACTTAAATTACAGTGAAATTGTGCAGAATTATGTGAGGCGCAAAATTAGCATTTAGCGATATTTTCCTAATGGAAAATATACTGTTGCAGGCAAAATGGACCAGAGGAGGCATTTTGTGCTAAGAATATATATCTAAATCCAACAGAAACAATCAGCAGCAGCAACTCGCTAAGTTTGTTTTTCCTGTATTACAGCAGTAGGACTTTTTTGCCATGTTACTCATAATTACGTTAAAGGGCATAACCGCATAATTTTTTGCAATTTTGCAACAAAAGAGTGAAGCAGAATTAGCAAAATTACTCTAATTACTCAGCTTAATTACAATTTCACCCAGGCCTAGTGCTAACCGATTTACAGCATCCTGTTCACTAGAGTATTTATCTTATTTATAACCAGCAGCCTTTCTGCTCTCCCCACTGCCTTGTCACACCCTCTGACACCACTTTCACAATTGAGCCATCCAAGGAAAGACCCTCCAGTTGTTTGGACAGAAGCAATTCCTTTACAACCAAGAGCGTCCTTATGCTTCTTCGGCCAACAGAAAGAATATAGTGAGCTTAGCTCCTGTCCATCAACACAGCTAAAGAAAATTTAACTCAAGTCCACTGAATCCAGCATTTTTGATTATCTCAACTGAAACAGGCAGTTTTGACATTTGCAAACATACATTCTCTGTAGTTCATATGAAGCCTGCTTTAAGCCTTCGCTTGGGATTGGAGGGGCCTGCGGAGAGAGAGACTCGCTCTAGTCTCTCCGCGGGCGCATTCGGGAGGACAGGAAGTGGCGCCTACGGGACGGGATAGGCTGCAGTTAAGTGGTGGAGGGACTAGGGGTGGTTGTTAAAAGGGGTGTAGGGGGAGGGAGTGGCCTCTTTCCGTGCCGACGTTAAATGGGGACGGAGTTTGGCCACCCACCCAGCCGGCAATTGGCTAAGGTAGAGAGGGGGAGCTAGCGGCGCGAGGTGCTATGACAGGGGGGCTAGTGGGGGCTGCTGAGTGTCAGTTCGGGCAGGTGGTGACAAAAGGGTGATACGGTAGATGGGGGAGGGTGGAGTGCCAGATGGGGGCTTGGCCATCCTTCCAAGGGGAAAAACAAGCAGGTGAAGGATCAGAGTGAGGGGGATGCATGAAGCAAGTAGGGCATGAAAGGAAAAGGGGATTGTCTAGGGGAGTGGAAGCGAAATGCGGGTTTGGAAGTGAAAAAGTTGAGCGAGGAAATCTTAAAGGGTTGGGGCTCTGTTAAAGTTGGGGTGTAAATGTTGAAAGTTAAATGATGTAATCTGGTTTAAATCCTGTCCTAAATAAATGACCTTTTACACTAACAATTGGTGTCACTGTAAGTGTACTTAATTGTAGTTCAGTTTCACATTAGAGCTGATCCTCCTTACTCGGGACACAGAGAAATCTGTTATTTTAGCACCGGGGAGTTCCACCTCCTGAGGTCGTTTCCTAGCTCTTGGTATCTTGAACGTATTGATCTCATTGCAGGGCCAGCAGGGTTGGTGAAAGTATAAGAATTTAGGACAGTCCTAATGTAAAAAGGCAATAAATACATTATTAACTTACATAAGAAGAAGCAAAGGTATTTTTTTTTATCCTTTGGACAGCACAAGACACATTTACACTTTGAGACAGTCAGTTGATGACACAGTGCAGCTTGGGAAAGCAAGGAGCTATGGGCTAGATGTATCAAGCTCCCGGCTTGCATTTCTTACTAGCGAATTTTACAAAATCACTATTTAAGAAATGCAAAATGGGATGTATGAAATGTCCGATTTGGTAATAGCGATTTCTTAAAGTTCGCAATTGCTATTACGGAATCGCTATTAGGGAATTGGACACCATTCATCCCTAGGTGCAAATGGTTTTGCATTTCCCCATTTGCGAATTCCAGTTAGGAATTTTCAAATTAGGTAATGCAAACCCCTAGGTGCTGGAGACCTAAGGCCCCCTCTGATGCACACCTAAAAAATACTTGCGGACATGTGAAGCGCACACATGCCCCAGGGGCATGTGTGCACTACATGTCATTTAAAAAAAATGCATTTATAATGTATATTTAAAAATTGCACATGCTTACCACCAAATTGTATTTGGTGGTTGTTGCATTTCCTAAATGCCCAAATCGTATTTAGGAAAGGCTTGATACATGTGCTTTGGAAATCGCAAATAGGAATTCCCTATCTGCGATTCTATATTTAGAAAATCGCAATTTGCGATTCTCTAAACAGGCTCGAAATGTTAAGGAATTGCTATTTTTGTGATTACTTAAAATTGCACAGCGAATGCCTTTCATACATCTTGAAAGGTATTTTTGCATTCGCAAACGGCCGAATTTTGTGATTCCCACCATTTGCAAATGCAAAATTGCTTGATACATCCTGTTCTATGTTCCTTACTTCCTTGCATGCCTTGTCCATACCCTGATTTGCTGGAGCTAAAGAAAAACTATTTTGTTTGATATGTCCTTAGGGAAGGAGCATTTTGTTGCCAAATTGTGACATCAAACTGGTGTACTGACTCCTTAGGCGCCTCTCCTCAAACCACTTCCAGCACATGCAATCTACTTGTCATTTAATAGGCTCGCCTTGATGTGCTTCTTGCTGACGGTTATGAGAAACACATCCTACTACTGCCCATTTCATCTAGGAAAATCTTAATTCGGGCCTTCATCGTTTCTAGGCTGTACCATTGCAACTTTGTTTATGGTAGGACTGCCTGCTTATTTCCTTCATAAACTACAACTTATACACAATGCAGCTGATCACCTCTTTTTAGGTCTTAGGAAAAATTATAGTATTTTTGCACATCTCTCTTTTCCATTGGGCACTTATGCACATGATTTTTCAAGGCCTTGTGCTTTTGCCACAAGGCCTTATACCTACGGCCTTCTACTAGTTATATACCCTTTCTCTTTCCTCTAAACACTGTTTTAAGATGATTTTAATGCAGCACGTTACTCCATATCACCATTCTTAAATTTAGGAAATCCTTCATTGACAGCTGTGCTTTTTTAGTGCTTGTTGCTCAAGCCTGGAACATTTCTACCATAGTCATTTGTGCTGAAAGAAATGATTTCAAAATGTATCTGTTCTGTAGGAAAATGACTCCCTGTTTCAGTTACCCCCCACTTTTTGCCTTATATTGGAGCTGACTTGACTGAGAAGTGTGCTGGGGCCCTGCTAACCATGCCCCAGTACCAGTGTTCTTTCACTAAAAAATTTACCATTGTTCCACAATTGGCACATCCCTGGCACACAGATAAGTCCCTTGTAAAAGGTACCAGTGGTACCAAGGGCACTGTGACCAAGGTAGGTCCCTAAAGGCTGCAGCATATGTTGTACCACCCTAAGGAACCTCTCACCTAACACATGCGCACTGCCATTGCAGATTGTGTGTGTTGGTGGGGAGAAAAAGGCAAAGTTGACATGGCATCCCCCTCAGGATGCCATGCACACAAAATACTGCCTTTGGCGTAAGTAAGTCACCCCTCTAGTAGGCCTTACAGCCCTAAGGCACTACACCACAGGTGGGGGCATAGCTGCATGAGCAATATGCCCTTATAGTGTCTAAATCTATTCTTTGACATTGTAAGTACAGTGTGGCCATATTAAGTATATGGTCTGGGAGTATGTCAAAAGGAACTCCACAGCTCCATAATGGCTACACTGAATACTGGGAAGTTTAGTATCTAACTTCTCAGATTAATAAACACACACTGATGCCAGTGTTGGATTTATTACAAAATGCACACAGAGGGCATCTTAGAAGATGCCCCCTGTATTTTACCCAATCCATCAGTGCAGGACTGACTGGTCAGTGCCAGCCTGCCACTAAGACGACCCCAGCCTTTAGAAATCCTCCATCTTGGTTTTGGAGGATTCCCCCAATAGGAATTTGGATGTGTCCCCCTCCCTCAAGGACAGTAGCCATTGGCTACTGCCCTCCTGACATAAACACACCCCTAAATTCAGTATTTAGGGGAGACCCAGAACCCTGCAAATTATATTCCTGCAACCTACACAAAGAAGAAGGACTGCTGACCTGAAAGCCCTGCAGAGACGACGGAGACGACAACTGACTTGGCCCCAGCCCTACCGGCCTGTCACCAGACTAAAAGAACCTGCACAGGACGCATCCGACAGGGACCAGTGACCTCTGAGGACTCGGAGGACTGTCCTGAAACTGAAGGACCAAGAAACTCCTGAGAACAGCGGCACTGTTCACCAACAGCAACATTTTTGCAACTTTGAAACAACTTTTAACAAACTCACTCTTCCCGCCGGAAGTGTGAGACTTCACACTCTGCACCCGACGCCCCAGGCTCGAGCTTCAGAGAACCAACACTGCAGAGAGGACTCCCAGGTGACTGTGACCTCGTGAGTAACCTGAGATGACCCCCCTGTACCCCCACAGTGACGCCTGCAGAGAGTGTCCAGAGGCTCCCCTTGACCGCGACTGCCTGGAACAAAGAACCTGACGCCTGGACCAAACACTCCTCCCGCAGCCCCCAGGCCCAAATGGAACTAACCTCCAGTGCAGGAGTGACCATCAGGCCGCCCTCTGCCTAGCCCAGTTGGTGGCTGGCCCGTGGAGCCCCCCTGTGCCCTGCCTGCATCGCCTAAGTGACCCCTGTGTCCCTCCGTTGCTTTGAATAGCAAACCTGACGCCAACTTTGCACACTGCACCCCGCCTCCCCTGTGCCGCTGAGGGTGTGTCTTGTGTGCCTGTTTGTGTCCCCCCAGTGTTCTACAAAATTCCCCTGGTCTGCTTCCCGAGGACACGGGTACTTACCTGCCAGCAGACCCTAACCGGAGCACCCCTGTTCTCCATAGGCTCCTATGTGTTTTGGGCCCTCCTTTGACCTCTGCACCTGACAGGCCCTGTATTGCTGGTGCGATGACTTTGGGGTTGCCTTGAACCCCCAACGGTGTGCTGCCTATGCCCAGGAAACTGAACTTGTAATTGCTTTACTTACCTCAGAAACTTAACCATACTTACTTCCCCCAGGAACTGTTGATTTTTGCAGTGTGTCCACTTTTAAAATAGCTTATTGCCATTTTAACCTATACTGTGTATATTACTGCTCTAATTCAAAGTTCCTTAATTACCTGTGTAGAGTACCTTGCATTTTATGTATTTACTTCAAATATTGAATCTTGTGGTTCTAAAATAAATTAAGAAAATATATTTTTTTTATATAAAAAAACTATTGGCCTGGAGTTAAGTCTTTGAGTGTGTGTTCCTCATTTATTGCCTGTGCGTGTACAACAAATGCGTAACACTACCCTCTGATAAGCCTACTGCTCGACCACACTACCACAAAATAGAGCATTAGAATTATCTAATTTTGCCACTATCAACCTCTAAGGAGAACCCGTGGACTCTGCGCACACTATCTCTCACTTTGAGATAGTATATACAGAGCCAACTTCCTACATGTTCCCTATGTAGATTCTGACTCAAATGTTTGGTTCCTTAATCCCAGGACACCCTGTTTGGATAAAAGCACACTTTTATATAAATCTGCATATCAAATCGAGCACACCACTAAGGAACCCATTCCCTATTCAAGTGCTTTTGCCACTCTTAAGTATTGTAGCCTTCTGCATATAAGTGAAGGTACTGAGCCATCGCCCATGCCACTGATTGTGCTGCTACTGTCCTGATCGTGGTACTGACATGGGTCGTTGTGGAATAAATTGAGGGACTACAGATGGGAACAGGGAAGAAGCAGGCTTATCAATGGGAGGACTCCACAAAATGAAGTTTCACTCTCTGCCATGGGTTAAGCACATAAAAAACATGCTCTTTTATTCCTGTTATATTGCAGTGACTGCTATTCAGAACTTAACAATGACAAGCTTAATTGTTGTGCCATGTGCTATAGTCAGTATGGACATATACTAAATTCACATAGTGTACATAATTCCACCATCTAATAGTTGCTGGAAAAACTGGTAAAAAATAAATCTTTTTGGTGTCGACCATAGGTGGTATCTTTGGGAATCATGATGCCAGCTGTAAGTCCACAAAGACTCCCTTGCATCATAGATTTTGTTTTCATCTTTCCGTATTCGAAATATAGTCCTTGGGATTAGAAGATTTATTTTGGAGAAGCAGAAATTGCTATGTAGAGCTGACACGATTACCCACTATAATGTTAAGGATTTATCACCCTACGCAGTTTTACGTTTCCAAGTCCCTTAAACATGGGAGTTCTGTATAGGCTTGCTCCGTATATAGGATACGATCAGTCCCAATATACTGCGCATTATCTATTTTGATAGATTGCCTTGATGAAGGTGGCATAAGGAATTAAGATTGGACCAGATGGTTGTAAATTCACCGAAACGCCGAATTGGAAATATAGTCCTTGGGATTATAAGATTTTTTTGGAGAAGCAGAAATTTAAAGGTTTTAAAAAAGAAAATTGAACAAGGTATTGTTTTAGGAACACAGCCAACAGGGACAACAACTCCGGAAATCAACGGAGAAGAAAATTGCAACTTGTTTCGACCATGTGCAAAATCAGGTCGTATAAAAATGATTGCAGAAAAGATCTTTTCGTAGTGGTTGTTCAAGGTATACCCAGGTTCTTTGTGTCTCAGAGCAGATCACATAGATACTCTATGTAAGAACATTAATAAATACTCAATGCCAAAAGAAGAACATTTGGACCTTCTGTTCCATAATGTTGGCGGGTTGGCTTTAGACGCTGATTCTTTCGATTTTAGTTTTGGCACATGTCTCAGATATCGAGTACAGCAAACTGGCACCAGTGATAACATTTTCTCAGTGTGTTGAGGAATAGCTCATGTAAATTGTTGACCCGCCAACTCTGTTCTAATGTAATTTTAACATTTTCGAAAAATCATAAACCTTTAGTGCTGACTGCAGAAAAAAAACGGATCAAACACATTCAGAGCTAAATTCTTTGAAATGTGGTTTGTTTTCCTGCGTGGTTGATGTGGAAAAGACAAGACCGCATTCAGTTTTGAAGCATGTGACATAATGCCGACATCGTCACAAAAGAGTACAGACACAAACTGGGACAAAGAAATGTGAACTTTGACCACAGAATAGTGATACCTAGAAACCGCATTGATGGACAGAAGTCAGTGAAAGTAAATTGAAACACTAATTGCGGCACATGAAAAATACTGACTATGATAATGGGACCTGCGAAAATAACCATGTGATGAACAAAGTGGCATAGACCCAAGGACAGAATTAAACTTCTGAGAAATGTCTTGTGGACACTTGGTCTTGCAGTTAGCCATTTGAATTTGGATACACCTGCAGTGGCACAGGGAGTAACCAATACCTCGTCATGAAAACACCTACTGGTATGCTAGTCCAGTGTGACACAGCTATAAAAACCGGCTGATGTGGAATCGTGCATGGAGAAACAAGCACTTTGGAAAACATGGATACTGAGACCAAGGGACCGAGATAAAGGGAGAGCTCAATGGCCTTTCTGGAGACTGAGGGACTGTCAGAACCAATTCTTGTGATGTGGGGCAATCAGTTGTTACTGGGCCTCCACTGAGGTGATTGAACACTTTTAGCATTGATATCCATGAGTAGACCAGTTTTAGCACAGCAACATATGTGCCAGATACATTCTTTCCGCGCTCGATTCTCAGGGAACTGAAGGCTATCATTCAAAGACTTCTCAAGGAGCTAGTATGCGGAACAGACTCAAAACTGAGTAGTTATGCAACAGAGACAATAAAGTTATCTGCAGCCCATTGATATTCTTTTGAAAAAAATGAAAAATACTTTAATTACATGCCAAAATAAAATACCACACAAAAGAAGACACATTCGGCCTAAATCCTAAAACAGATTCTACGGAATAAGAGTTTCAGCAGAATATAACCAGGTGAGATTAAGGCACAGGTGAAGCTTCATTAAGGCATGTGCTAGCAACCATCGTGGCTCAATAACCCTGGCTAATAGAGAGTTCTCGTAGTGTTACTTTTGAAAAGCTGAATCAATTATCCACATATTTATTGGCAAAAGTACACAGTCAATGTTCAGTTCCCTTGGTTATGTTTAATCTGCAGCAGCAGAACAGATTTACCATGCCGTGTCTATTGTCCACCATCCATCAAGGATGCAGTATCACAGGTGGGCAGCAGGCCAGGCCTAGATGGTCCATCTATTCAGCAATGAACCTCCTAACACTTGCGGTTTTGGGTTCTTTGACTAACCACGGTGTCCACTTTGGGCAGAGTCAGCACAAGATGATATTTTCCTGCTGGTGGGTAGCAACATTGTTGTTTCACTGGTGGTTGCCCTCTCAGGCTGTATGGTATATAGACATGCAATACTTGTCTGGGAGACCTATAGGGAGGTCAGGAGGCCCAGTGCTAAACTCAGGACGGCTCTGTTTACGCTTCCTCAATTCATGAGTTTACAGGAGCTCGGAAAATGTCTCCCAGACTATGGTCAGCACCGGTCATACTCCTTTGATTCAGTCTGCTCTTCTGGACTGTCCAATCACTAAAGGATCAGTGACAAGGATTCTGCTGCTCAGGCAAGTGCCTTCCGGCATGGTCAGGTGCTCCTTCCCCTCTATCAGCAGCAACAGTCAGACCCACAGCCCTCCGAACATGACTTCACCTCACCTCTTTAGGATTGGCTGTCAAAGACACCTTTCTTGGTTTCCAGCAGTCCTTGGTGTACACTGAAGATTTTGAAACTTGAAACACATGGGATTGTTTGGGCTTCACTTTTATTTTCATTTTCCAGACAGGAGTTGTAAATCTCACTGTTGGTGTCCTGGAACTATTTTGAGAAGGTTCCCTTTCAAAATTCCTTATCCTTCTGCACCGCAGACACAAGTAGTGACTCTCACAGCAGGTAGGGGTGACTCTGTCTCAACTGGACAGCCACAAAGCATATTCACAATGAATTGTGAAAGAGGTTGGCACTGGGCTCTGCCTAGAGTATTCTCTCTGTACCCCAAAAGAAAGCCCCTGCCACCTGTCTCCACCCACCATCAGCCAAATGGCAATGCTCAGGAAGAGATGATTTGCAGGCCCTTGATAACAAGGTGACTGCTGCATTTCCAAAGCAGCACTATCTCCACCTTCCCAAACTTCAGTGTCTAAGAGTACACCTTCCTTCTCAAGAATGCTATCAATGCCGTGTGGCTGTCTTAGAAGGCTGTGACACAACCTCTATCTTGTGCAAGGCCTTTATAAGGTGTCTCCAAAATTCATCCCACTGGTCTCTGCAATCATTCTCTCATCAAAACCACATCGTAGAACTTTGTCACAATTAATGAATTGTGAGCATTCCATTCATGCAGAACTTGAGTGGGGCCTGTCCATCGCTCACACCTAAACATAAGAAGATCTGTTTAGTACTAGCAATGTGAAAAATAGTATGCCGCCACCACCTGTTATTATACATGTCCCTGGGCATGAACTGTAATCACATGCCAACTAAAGAGTGCATGTGGTACGCCCTTCCAAACCTCCGAACCAGGCCTTAGGTCTCATTGTCTTTTACAAGGCCTAGGTCTTAGCACACAAGCAGAAACATTTAAGGCGTGGACAAAATGGGCACTTCTCTAGGACCCCACTTTCTAAGGAGCTACCAGGTAAAAGGTCAAGCGAACGCAGCCCTGGAAATTAACAACACTTATAATTGTTTTGGTGACACAATGAAAAAGCCGGGTTAAAGTTGTTTGAATATGTTTCGACAGGGTAGCACCACTTATTAGGATCCTTGTGCAGAAGAATGTTTTCATTGGTACATTTTTGTTAATCTGCTTATGCTGCTCTCAACGTCTCATAAAGAAAGTAGCACAACTATGAATCCATGTTTGCGTTCAAATGTGCTACATATTGGTCTCTTACGTTTTGAATTCCATATGTATGTACCTATGTATACCCGGCTAATGTTTGTGTGCTAGATGAGATCAAGGAAGCCATGTCACAAATTGCTTATAACAAAACACCGGGCGCAGATGGCCTACCGATCGAATACTATGCTACTTACTCCACTGCTGTCAGGTCGTACCAACCCCTATCTTTACTAAATTTGGACTGAAAGATATTGGGGAAGATCCTGGCAAACTGATTACTTCGTGTAATGCAGACATTAGTCCATCATGACCAATCATTCTTGATTCCGGGCCAAAGTACGTTTCTTAACATACAGTGCGTATTACATATCATTCATAATACCCCACCTGAGGACCTGCACTGGGTGGCAGTCTCCTTAGACATAGAAAAAAGCCTTTGATATCCTGGGATGGGATTTCCTTTTTGCGAGTCTTGAAGCCATGGGATTCGGACCGCGACTTGTGAGATGGATCAAAACATTGTAAATGGAACCGCAAGCCAGGGTGAAGACAGGTCAGGTGATTTCTAATTGTTTTGTTATACAGAGGGGATGCAACAGGGTTGCTCACTCTCACAACTTCTCTTTGCCTTAGCTGTGGAACCCCTTGCATGATACCTGCATGACTGTACTGAGATCTGGGGTATACCTGACTCGGGGAGGTACCACGTTGTGTCTCTCTATGCAGAAGATGGTCTAATTTATCTCTAGAATGTACGAACCACACTTCAGGAGCTTGAACAGCTCCTGGAGGCCTTCGGGGAGGCCTGGGGTCTCTCTGTTAATAGGCCCAATTCATGTGTGTTCCCGCTGGCCCCACACCCTCCCGCCAACAGAGATATCATGGCTGACTCACACTTATAGTGGAATTATGACTCCTTCAAGTACTCAGGAGTCAATGTTTATCAAACAACATGTGATCTTCTTGATGGTAATCTCCACAAAGTGGTTGCAAATCTCCGTAATTCTCTCATTTTCTGGCACTCTTTGCCACTGTCACCGATCGGTCTGTGTGGCAATATCCAAGATGCTAATCCTACCTAGATTGCTGTATTTATTTTCAGCATTACCTGTAGTGGTGCCACGTGTCTTTTTTTAAAGATGCTTGATGGCTTGCTCCTTGACTAGATCTGGGGAGATGAATGCCGTAGGGTAGCCCTATCCAAGCTCCAGAGGCCAATGACAGCGTGTGGGCTGGGTGCCCTAAATATTGAGCTATATTATGCAGCAGCTCAACTGCAATAGCTGATGACCTGGTTATTCTCGTCAACATGCCCGGAATCGCTCACTATACAAGCCTGACTGGGGAATGTTGTGGTGTGCACTTGGTTACCAGACTCTAGCAACCCTCATAGACCAATGAAACAGTTAATGAAGGTAGCACACACATGCTGGCGCCGTTTATACATCTTAAAAGCCGACACATCCCATATTCATCAGAGATCTCTATTTGGGATATACCTGGTATAACAAAGAAAACACGAGCTACTGACCATGATCAATGGACTGAAAAAGGGATTACCCGACTAGGAAATTTATTCTCGGAAAGCACACGTCATTTCAAGACATTATCACTGGATAGGGTATTGTCCCTGGGCAATTTCTCACTTACTATGTTATATTGCAAGTCATGCAGGCCTCTGGGGAACGGAGAACACAGAGCAGCCCACGTCCCAAGCGCTACACACTATTTTGCTGACCAAGAGCACACACCATGCCATTACCACTTTATATACCGCACCAAATACGCCTGAAACCAACCTTCTACAGACTGTGATTGAGAATTGACACTTATCGCTGCCACAACCACTGACGTGGAATGGAATGGGGCTTTACTGACTGTAAAGGGGATATTCCAAAATTCTAGGTTTAGAATCGCACAATTTAACTAAATACATCATGCTTATCTGGACCCCCATCGCATCCACGCTGTACCTTACCCTTGGCAGGATTTTATCACATGGTGTGGGATTGTCCAGCTTTACAAACAACCTGGCACACAATTACTGCAATAGTATCAGACCTGACCACACATCCCCTCCCGTAACACCTACCTCTTGTTTCTTAAGTCTTCACCCCCGTAAGAAAGGTGATAAATACCGTCACAGATTTATTGATTTAACTTTTGCACTATTTAAACGTAGGATAGCAATGTCATGGAAATCCCCAGCCCCTCTGGCTATATCCCCATGGTTAAAAGAACTGTTAATTTGGGCCAAAGCATAAGTGCATCATATTCATTGGTTTCAAGCTCGCAGAATTACCTGTAAGGTGGGGAATGCTGGGACTCTCTGGTACTCACCGTGGAGGCCAAGAATGATTTACATCCTCCCTGAGAAAAAAAGTTGCATAACGAAACATGTATTGCTACACTCCCTTTATGCACCAAGAACGAATATGCTGCACATTTCTCACAAGAACCCTCGCTGCTGGATGCGCTTCTTCCTGCACTAGTAATAGCAAAGATTTCCTCCCATTGCAACATATATAGTCCCACTAATGTAATGTTATGTTTTTTTACATGATAGTTAAGCCTGTAAAAAAATTTTTAATCATCAAACATAAGTCAAGAGACGCTCTTTAGAAGACCTCCGACTAGACAATGTCCAATTCTATGTGAATAGATATTGTTTGTGATGATAGGAATTCACTCGGTGAAACGATCTGCTGTAATGTCTTGAATAACATTGAAAAATCAATAAATAAACATAAAAAAATTACTATGTGCACATCTTTCTTTGTACAAACATTCCTTTTATCTGATGTATTATTAAGGCTGGTGCTCCCTTTATAAACAGATTATGTTGCTGTTTTTTAGGTGCAGTGGCACCTAAAACCAGGTCCAGCTTGCCACTTCTTTTGTAGATAAATGCATTCATTGTCTAAAATCTAAAGGTCTTAAAGTGCTGATAATAGGGAACCTGCATTCCCATACGGGACGTTTCTGGTGAGCAATATCTGAGAAAAGCAAAGAAGGGAAAATGCAAGGAAAACAGAACAGGAAGATGCAGATCAAAAGAGGAAAATTACCTTCAGAAGAATGGGTGCACCTTGTTTGTTTTTTTGATAAATACTTTTTTTTTATTTTGCAAAGAGAAAAGAAAAGGGTAAATACAATGGTACATACATGGAACAAGATGCCAACGTGCATCTAACAACAGCCGAGCCCATACTCCCAGACAGTACAATATGATTGGTGGCTATACTTTGTTTAATCTAAGGACCTGCAGCAGCTTCCCACTTCCCCCATATCTTATTATATTTGTTTGGACAGCCTCTGGCCTCGTATATACGTTTTTCATTCTGCGCACACCAGTCTACCCCTCTTCTCCATTTAGTCAGTGTTGGGGCACTTATAGCCTTCCAGCCCGCCACTATATCCCTCTTGGCTACCAGGCACGCCACCCCAAGGAAAGCTTGGTCCGGTCTCCTCAACCCAGTGTCGCCCATGATCCCCAGAAGAAGGGGCAGAGGTCTCCTCTCTAGGTCTTCCTGTAGGACCTCGGAGATTTCCTGCAAAACAGCCTCCCAGTATGTCACCATGACTGGGCAGGTCCATACCATGTGGAAAAAGTCGGCTGTAGGGTTTCTGCAGCGAGGGCATTCCACTGTGGGGCGTAAGCCCGCTCTGTGTAGTTTGATGGGTGTGAGATAGGCTGTGTGAAGGTAATATGTTTGTATCAATCGAAGGCGTGTAGCCATCGCTAGGGCGCGTGGGGCCATCAATGCTTCGTCCCAGTCCATCTCCTCCATGGGGCCCGTCCATCCCTCCCACCTTCGGCGGAGCCCCTCCAGAGAACCCGGGGTGCCGGCGACCAGGGCACGGTATATCTGGGAAACACCTCCCCTACCCAGGCCCCCCATCAGCACCTTAGCCTCCATAGGACTGTGCTCGGGTATGGCTTCTCCCATTCGGACATGTGCTAGTAGGGCGTGTCGGAGCTGGAGATATCTGTGGAACTGTGTCTTATTCAGGGAGAATTTTTTTGGGAGATCCTCAAAGGATCGCATATACGACCCTCTCCAGACGTCCCCCAGAGTAGAGATACCTATGTTGTCCCAGTTTCGAAAACCCTCCAAGCCCGCCACCTGCGCCAAGTGTCTCCCATGCCATAACGGGGTTTGTTGGGTGAGACGCCCCTGCCACCCCGTCAACCTCTGAGCAGTGCGCCATCCCTGTAAAATCACCTTAGTTACGTCCGGGACGTCTTGAGAGATTGGACCTCCGTAGAGGGTGCCAAAGATCCGAGGATAGCCCATGGACTGAAGTTCCAACCGGTATGCCGGGTCTGACCCCCCACCCAGTCGTTAATCACAAGCAACTGCGTCGCAAGGTAGTAAAAGTGGATATTGGACATGCCTAAGCCCCCCTCGTATACATCTCTTTGGCAATTTTTGAGCGCCAGTCGTGAGCGAGCTCCGCTCCATATAAATTGGCGCGCCAGTGAGTCCATTTCCCTGAACCATTTTATGGGTATGGGGAACGGAAAATTTTGCAATAAGTAGAGGAGCCTAGGGAGGATCATCATCTTGTAAAGCGCTATTTTGCCGAGCAGATTAAGGGGGAGGGTCTTCCAGCGCAGAAGATCAATCTTGATTTTCCTAGTTAACGGCGTGATATTGAGTTCCCATGTCAATTCGGGGAGGAGTGAGATGTGTATTCCCAAGTATTTAAAACTGTTTCTTCGTACTGGAATGTTTCGCTGCCAGTCCACACAGTCCCTGGAGCGATGCAGGGGGACCAATAGGGACTTGGTGGGATTTAGGATCAATCCCGAGGCCTCCGCAAAGAGGCCTAGGATTTCCAGCACGCGGGGGCCGCTTTTGGCCGGGTTGGAAATATATAGGAGGACATCATCTGCGTATAACGCCACGCGATCCTCTAAGCAGGTGGGCCAGGACCAGCCCTCGATCAATGGGTCTCCTCGGAGTATTATCGCTAAGGGTTCTATTATCAATGCGAAGAGCAGGGGAGATAGTGGACATCCCTGTCGGGTTCCACGGCCAATGGGGAATGGATCGGAAACCACTCCGTTCACCTGGACTCGGGCTGTCGGCCTGGAATATAGGAGTCTCACTAGGTTTCGAAATTTGGGGCCGAGCCCGTTTCTTTGCAGAACCTGTTCGAGGTAAGACCAGTCCACCGTATCAAAGGCTTTCTCAAAATCGAGTAGGAGTAGTGCCAAGGGTTTGTGCGACAGGGTCTTGTGGTGGGCCAGGGCCAGATGTAGCCGCCTAATGCAGTGTCTGGTGCTGCGGGTGGGCATAAAGCCACATTGGTCAGGATGCACCAGAGTGGGCATTACTTTTTTCAATCTAGAGGCAAGGATCGAAGAGAGCACCTTGACCTCAGTGTTTAAGAGTGAGATGGGCCGGTACGCCGAACAATGTCGTGATGGGGGTTGGGTTTTGGGGATCACTACAATCGTGGCTTGATCGATCCCAACGGGGAAGCGGCCCAATCTCTCAGCCTCCTCGTACATGTTAAGAAGGTGTGGACCCAGAATGTCACTGCATTTCCTGTATAGCTCTGCTGGGAAACCGTCAGGACCGGGGGTCTTACCCGACTCCAGGCTGGAGATCGCGTTGGTGATTTCTTCAAGGCTAATAGTTTCATCTAGTCTGTCTCTTGTCTCCGAGGAGACCTTAGGAAGGGTAATGTCGTTTAGAAGGGGAGCCTCTCTCTCAATGGTCGGGCGGGGGTGCCTTGCATATAGGCGGGCATAATACGAGGCGAAACTCTGCGCAATATCAATAGGTGTTTTGGTGAGGGTGCCCGAGGCATCTAAAATCTCTGGGATAACTCTGTTGGCCAGAGGACGGGTGGCCAACCAATGCAAGAGCTTCCCATTTTTGTCTCCCCAGCCATATATTCGGGCCGTGGAAGCTCTCCAGATATGTTTAGCCGATTCTAGCATTATATGTTTGATTTCGCCTCTGACTAAGGTCAGCTGCCTCGTGGTAGAGGCAGACGGCGAGGTCGCTTGTTGGCACTCCAGTCTTAAGGCCTTGGCCTCCAGCCTGGAGACCTGAGAATTTCGGTCCCGTTCGCGGGAACGGAGGAGGTATTTAGCTTGCCCTCTAAGGGTGGCCTTACATGCTGCCCATAGTGTTCCTGGAGACTGGACTGATCCCGTATTCAGGTTGAAGTATTGGGTAAGGTGAGTCATGACCTTGTGGGTATAGTCTTCGTCCTGCAAATACCAGGCATTCAGGCGCCACACCGGGCACCTAGAGGGGTCGGTTCCGCCCAAACGAACACGTACTGGAGTATGATCTGAGACTCCACGAGGGAGTATCTCTGCCCCCGTAACGCTCGGGAGGTCTGTGGCAGGCATGAATATAAAATCTATTCTGGATTGCGTTTGGTGGGCAGCTGATGTATGCGTGTATTGCCGCTCCCTGGGGTGCCAGGTTCTCCATACGTCACATAGGCCTAGGCTCTCGGTCCAGCTGTTAAGGGCCGAAGCCCTATTGGATCTACTGGCAGTGGCCCCGCCAGACATGTCCAGGTTGGAGTCGAGAACGGCATTGAAGTCTCCTCCCAACAGGGTGGCCCCCTGGGGGAGCTCCGCCGTCACGCGTCGGAGCGAGAGTAGGAAGGCGTCCAGTCCCGCCGGAGGGGCGTACACACAAACAAGGTTTATTGGCGACCCGTGGAGCGTCCCTGTGGCCACTACGAATCTGCCCTGTGGATCGGATTGCGTGCCTGTAATCACCATGGGTAGGGAGCGGTGGAGTAGGATGGCCACTCCCCTGGAGCCTCTAGAGAAGCCCGCGTGGTATATTCTATTGTAACCTCCTCGCATAAGCATGGGGCACCTAGTCCCGAGGAGGTGAGTTTCTTGCAAAAAAAACACTGAGGGAGAATATCTGCAAAGAGTGCTAAATACTGCTGACCTTTTGATCTTGTCTAGCAGGCCGTTTACGTTCCAGGAGAGGACCTGAGTCAGTGTATGCCAAGCGTGGGTTGCATAAGTATTGTACCAAGTTGGGTGTCTGGTTGTGGATCTAGGGACGGCTGTTTTGAACTTAACAGTGAGATATTGAAATAACAAACTAGGTTAAGCGACTCGCTACGCTCTAAACTGGTTTCAAACCCCCCCCCCCCTAACTGCCCCCCTCCCCATACTCCCACCCCGGAAGCATCTGTCACCCAAATACCCAACCAGAACCAGATAGCCAGTATGACTATCGTTGGGGTGGAGTGGTGGACCCCTCCATTTAACCGGATCAACTGCAATTAGCGGCCATGTGCCGAGGTCAGGCGCCGTGCATTAGAGGGGCACAATGTGACCAACGGTGGCCTCCAAGGGGCCCGCACCTTAAAAGTTGAACAACCCGGGTCCGCCCCCGGAGGTCCCTCAGCAGGGGTCAAGTATGTTTCATTGTCAGTATTAATCAAGTGCCGGGGACTGGCTCAAGCGGCCGTCGTCCATCGCCTGGGCCGAGGCTCGGGAGGGTCCGCACCTCCCTCGGCCTGTGAGTCTAAGTTCCGGGCCGCCTCATTGTCCACAAGAGTGTCTGGGTCTTTTTCTTTTTTCCCCCCCCTCCGGGACCTGGTGCGTCTCTGGCTCCTCCGGGGCCCCTCCGGGAGGGGGGGGTCCCATCCGGGAGATCTTTTCAGCAGGACCCGGGGGGCCCCTCCGGGCTCCGACGCCCTCCTCTGTCAGCCAGTCCCATGCCTCTTCAGGTGTTTCAAAAAAATGAGCCTTCCCGGCCAAGAGGACTTTGAGTCTTGCGGGGAAGAGGAGCATGTAGGAGAGCTGCATTGCTCTAAGTTTTTGTTTAACCTGCTCATATGAGCGACAGCGGGTCTGGACCTCACGGGTGTAGTCCGGGAAGATTAGGATTTTATGGTTTTCCCAGTGAAGATCTTCCAGACGTCTAGCCTCCTTGAGGATGTTATCTCTGTCTTTAAAGTTGAGGAAGCGAGCAATCATCGGGCGTTTTGGGCCGCCCGGAGGGGGGCGAGGGGCAAGTGCCCTGTGGGCTCGCTCAACCACAAACCAGGTCGAGAGGGACTGATCCGGCATCCAGGTTTTAATCCAATTCTCTAGGAATTCGGAGGCTCCGCCGTCCTCTATGCCCTCTGGAAAACCAATGAAGCGCAGGTTGTTGCGTCTTGACCGGTTCTCCGCGTCCTCTGCACGGCGGTGCAACTCTCCGGATCGAGTCATCAGCTGGGCTAACTTGGCTTTAAGGTCGGATAGGTCGCTTTCAGTCTGGGAGACTCTGGCCTCGACCTCAGTGATCCGGTTCACTGCGTTTCTGAGGTCCTGCCTAACAAGGCCCACATCCTCCCGTACTTCCCCGATTTTGGTCTCTACAGCGGATTGCGAAGTTTGGATTGCCTGGAGGATGGCGCTCACTCCGTCCGGCGCCGGGCCCCCACTAGCCGTGTCCCCCTCTCCCCGCTGTCCTGTCGGCGTCGTGAACTGGTCGATCTTTTGCTGAGAGGGTGGAGGTTGTTTGTTCGCCTTGTCTCTCCCCATCGTGGCGCGGGGGGGGAGTCGGATAGGTTAAATCTTGCAGTGTTTTGATTTAAATCTTGGGCCTTGGTTCACTTGTTATGATTGGGAATCCGCGGGGGGGCTCACACCGGCGGGGACCCGCCACCACGGGCAGGCACGGATGTTCTCAGTATTGTATGCATGAAGGCCAGGAAGGCGGGCTCAAAGTCTCTTCTAGGTGCGTTTGTGATTCCGTAGGCTCCGCGTGGAGACCCTCCCCGCCGATTCCACCCGGGGGTCTGGCTCGTTGGTCTCCCCTCGGCAGTTTTCCCGCGACACCTTTTGCGTAGGGAAGGATGAGGGAGAAGGGGGGAGGCACCTCGACCCAGGATCCAGTCCCCCCTGGATGTCGCAGTGTCCCAAGGTCGGTTCACGGCCTATTTTTAGTCGCGTTGGTGGTCTGCGGGCCATTCAGGTCAGCGGCCCCGTTGGGGAGGGTGAATTTGGCCCGCCGGCCCGTTTGTCAATAGCTGCTTGAAAATTGATGGGGTCACCTCCGATCCCCCGCACACCACACGCCCTCGGCCCTCACCTTAAGTCAATCAAGGCACCGGGGTGGGGGGAGGGAATGGGAGCCGCGGGTGGGCATCCTCCTTACCACTGTCACTCTGTTCCTCTTCATGCCAACAAAGTCTTGCCTCCCTTCAGCGGGGTTCCGTGGGTCTTCTCCACCGACGATTCAGATGGGCGCCCAGAGGTGGTCCCGCTGGCGCAGGGCCCCTCTTCTTGGGCCGGGGCGGCGTTGCCTCCTCCAATCCGTGGGACTTCGCGCCCGGGGCGCAGCCCCAGCGCTCTCCAGGGCTCCCGGTGCGCCCCCCGTCCGGCGGGGCACCGCGGAGCTTCTTCGCCGATTGTCTCTGTGTGGGCACCCAGGGGCCGCCCCTTCGGTGCAGGGCCCCTCCCCCGAGCCGGGGCGACACCGTCGCCTCAGTCTGCGGGGTTCCGCGCGTGGAGCGCGGTCCCAATGCCCTCCAGGGCTCCCGGTGTACTTCCGGTCCGGCGGGGCCCGCGGGTCTTTTACTCCGGTGTCTCCGCGTGGGCACCCAGGGGTGGCCCCGGTAACGCAGGGCCTTTTTCTCGGGCCGGGACGGCACTGTCTCTTCCGTCCACGGGGCTCCACACGCGGAGCACGACCCCAGCGCCCTCCAGGGCCCGCAAAGCGCCCTCAGTCCGGCGCGGCGGCGTCAGGAAGGGCAACAGCGTCTGAGCCGAATCAGCCGCTGAGACTCCGTCCCAGCCGCCATTTTATTTTTCTTTCCCCTCGGAGCCGGTCGGGCCGCGGCGGTAGATCGGAGCCTGCCTTTCGCAACCGCTCACCTCCACCGGCTCCTCGGGATCCAGGATCACAGGGAGAGTCGAAGCGGCATCCCTCGCTCGGCAAAACCGCGTTAGCTATGGGCGGATGACGGAGGGGTCCAGAGCACTCTCAGAGTGCGACCGCCATCTTGACGCCAAAGCCACGCCCCGCACCTTGTTTTTAAGTGTTAAAAAGACCTAGGGAGGAAGCCAGTCTGATTTCCCCAAGCAAGCCTTTCCAGGTTTTAGCATATGATGAGGAAAGCAAAGAAGTGATTCATCCATACTCCTGAGAGTACATTGGAGACGCAGTATTTCTCTTCAGTCTATTTACCATGTGAAATTGTAATGTATAATTCATTATTGTTTGGCATCAAGAGGACTTCAATTAAAAAAAAGAGTTACAATGTTTTCTGAACAGGGTGTCCCAAAATCAAAATGCCTCTGCACACAAAGTGGATTGCCATGTGTGCTGGGCCAAAAATGTCAGGGCCCTCAATAACTCGCACCGAGGGCAAATCAGGAAAATGGTGTACTTCTGTTTTATCATTCCTGCCTCAACAGTAATAACGCAGTTCAGGCTAACAGTGACTCTGTTACACGGTGAAATTAACACAGTGAGTGGATGAAATACAAAAGTAAACAAATGCAAGCACTAACATATGGATCTGTCTCCAAGCAAGGGAAAATTGGTACCACATATGCATAACAAAACTGGCATACACATACACAGAATAAGTGCACAGACAAAAAACTCGGGAGAATAAAATACAAATAATGAAACTACAGCAGACAGGCAGAAACAAGGGAATACACTAAGCCCACGCACCCTACACAACCCTCAGTGCCCAGAGGGCACTGAATTGTCAAACTCAGTGCTTCATATATTTTTTTTTTCTAATGCGAATCAACATTAATTAGGACATTTTCCTTTCGATATTGTCCAATTCGTCTTCAGATGCTAAAGGAATCCTGCAAAATTTGGAGGTGCATCCATAAGGTTCTGTCTACCAAATACACATTCCTTTAGGTGCACCAACCAGATGTAAGCTTAAGACACTGTAGAGATCCTGTATTGCTTGATGGAGATGTTTATGACACTCCGGGGCCTTAAGTGTTTGTGCTCATGTTGGTAAGGGCCAAGGCAGTTTTATCTGATTTAAAAAGATAAGTTTGTATTGAGTCAATCACAAAGCAGTAGCTTGCTAGTACTCTAACAGCCTCATGGTTGGACCAAACCTCAGCAGGACCAAATGTTCAAGTTCTCACCTCTGTATGGCGGAGGGTGGAGAGGGAATGGAAACATTTCCATAATCGCTTGGGTCGCACAGCTCCAGTGAGGAATGCCGACCGACTACCCGATATCAAACTGCCACTAGCACACGGAAGAAACTCAACTTTTGTTTTGTGTGATTGATTTGCTGACCTATTTCCTCGTGTTTAAGACTTATGTGAAAGGGTTTATTTCTGTGGTTTGTTTTCCTGCAATCGCCCTGGTTCCCTAGTCCAGTTAGGAGTACAATTTAAATTGAAGTTGAGACTTTATCCACAATAATCTCAAATACTTGCTAAACTTTGCATATGTAGATTTGCTTGCCAAACAGAATTTAACAATTGTAATTGCTGTATTTTTTGCGTGCCTTTGACTCGTCTGTGTCTGGCGACAGTAAGACACAGACGAGTAAAACCAATAACCTTTTGTAATTTTCAGGAGTTTCATTATCAGATTTATTTATCATTACAGTACATCTTTTGTGTTGGACTGCATTTAACTGTATACCAAAATTACCAAAACGTTTCTGTAACCACGAAGAAATAAATTATAAAATGCCTCTTTTCTAAAACTGAAATGATTTTAACTTTTCTTCGTCTATTGAACTCTAGTTCTGGTGTTCTTGAAGAATGTTAGGTAACATTACATTATTATAATGGTGGTTCTAATGGTATAAGGAATATTTGTTTCATGTACTTGAATAATGAAAGCACTCAAACGTTTTTTATTGCGCTTGAAAGACACTCAAGAAACGAGTTGTAAATGCAGTAGAACAGAGCCATCCTACCTGCCACCCATCCTGAGGGGGATCTTTAACAGCTGTTGTTACATTTTTAGATTGAGCATAGCAGCGCGTAAGTGCTGCTCTTCTCGACCTGTTGTAATCTATTCTGTGGGCTTTAACCACGCCAATCACTTACATTAATTCCTGGGCCTGCTTTTCAAAAATCCCTTGATGACGTTGGTAAAAGCTTTAGTTTGTTCCGCCTTGAGGCTGTTTTGTTACTGCCTTGGAGACTGACCCTGTTACATGTATTAGTGCACGATTGGCCATGTACGTTAGTGTGGTCCACTATTTTTTCTTTTGCCTCGACGCTTTGCCCTCCTGGCGGTATGTTGCTTCTTCCTCTTCCTTGGTTTCGGGCATCTTGCTGTTTCTTTGCGATGTCTGCAGGGTCTTTTATATTTTTATTATTGCCATTTGTATGTAGAGCAAACTCGACACAAAGGTATTTGAGCACTTTAATGATCTTTTTGGGAGTTTTATGTGGCGCAAACTTGATACAAAGGTATTACTGCGCTTTACATGAGCACTGGTTACATTACACAAGAACGCATACATTTTTGGTAGCAAGGGGAGATTAAGTGATTTGACAAGAATGACAGGATGTTGAGCCAGCACCTAGACATAAACTCTGTTCCTCATCTCCAAAGTCGACAGCTATGGCCCTTACGCCACATCCTCTCCCCTAGGGTTTTTTGTCTGGTGCGTACTAACAGTCTGGTAATAACTTGTTTTTTTATATAGTGCTTGGTAATACATGTTCTGCCATTTCATAGCACTGCAAAGCAGGTGCCATTCTTCACAAAATCACTATGGTTCATTTGCAGTTAAGCTGCCTCTTCTGTTACTCTCTTTGCATACAGTCAATGTTTTTAAAGTTATGCTGTTATTGCCAATGTAGAGGAATATATCCTTTAAAAGTTAAAAAAACAGAAATATGTGGCTGCCCTCTTTTCTTCGCTCCTAACTCTTTTGACCCCCTCATTATCTGGGTTAAATGCACAGGGTGGCTCTTTGTGGCTTGTTTGTGCTATAAATGTTTAAGTCAACACACTAGAAAGGGTTACATCTCTAGGGTATCTCAGTCAGTCTGTTGGAATGAGGCAAAAACACTCCCAAGATGGCGGCATTGTATTGTCCTCTCTCCTGCAGTGACAAGCCTGGGAAGGGTTGCTGTGGCACTTGGCATATATCCACTACACTGCAAACCAAAACACATAGGTAAAAGACATTGGGCCTGATTACAACTTTGGAGGAGGTGCTAATCCGTCCCAAATGTGACGGATATACCACCAGCCGTATTACG
This sequence comes from Pleurodeles waltl, assembly GCF_031143425.1. Taxonomy (NCBI): domain Eukaryota; kingdom Metazoa; phylum Chordata; class Amphibia; order Caudata; family Salamandridae; genus Pleurodeles; species Pleurodeles waltl. Next base: position 1,406,784,721 of record NC_090445.1, on the reverse strand, counting down.
AGTTCCATAGGATATAATGGACTCGTAATACGGCTGGTGGTATATCCGTCTCATTTGGGACGGATTAACACCTTCCTCCAAAGTTGTAATCAGGCCCATTGTCATTTACAATGCTAATAGCTATAACTTTGACAAATGCAAGACCTATTGCATTGCAAATGCTTGTTGTTCTTATACTCAGATCGTAAAAGTGCCTTCTCCATGCCTTCTGTTTTTTAAGAGCTACTCAGTCTTGCTCATGTCATCTCTTCCCATGGAAACCTCACTATCTCATTCCCATCCTACCAATGTTGACAGTTATTTACCAAGGAGGCCTTTCAGGGTTCCAATTTCTATTGTAAGTTTTCAGCTTCCTAAATCTCCCTTATCCAGAAAAGGTGGGAAATAACATAACAAAAAGTAGCTACAATGTTCAGTTCCCTGCATACTCTGCCCCCGCTACGCCCCTCCTCCGCTCAGTTCTTAGCATATACGACAGATCCACAGTAACATATGTCTATTTTGACATTGATTCAGTCACCACCAGTTCTTCAATATGTCATAGCTACAATGTTCCCTGCCAGCACATGAAACTTTGTATGCTTTCATTTAGAGTTGGATGGAAACTTAAAAACCTCAGACTCGCGGAGGAAGGCTTCACCAATACATTTTCCTCCATCACATTGTCTCTGCGATAGAGGAAACTGAATCTACATCAGATTTAGAACTCTTTTCAATCAGTGTTTTTTCTTTCCTCCCACTCTAAATTGACCTTAATGTCTGCCACCAAGAGCTCAGTTAAGAGAGGAGGGGAAAGGGAACCTACTTAAGGTCATTCTGATTGGCTGTTGAGCTGAGATTTGTACTTGGGATCTGTTGACACTACTTCCAGGACAACAATTCTGGGACCATTGATCTTCCAGTGAACAATCAAACTTGTGCCTTTTGTTACAGGTAAGGGCAGTGTTTAGAGGTACAGGACCATGACGGAGAGGAAAACACCTATAGAGGTAAAGTCATACAGATGTGCCATTCTATTAAAATTTAAGGATATTCATTTCTTCTTCTCATTTCAGGCATCTTGGACATGGGGTCCCGATGGCCATGGCGCCATTTTATTGGTCAACTGTGATAGAGAACAGAAATGTTTCACCACAACAGGAGAGGAGTTATTCAATCCTGCAGGTACAGTATATAGCTATCACTCCATAGTGATAGTTGGAGCTCAATTGGTGGCTGCCAATGAGCAAATGAACACTCCCAATTCCATTGAACTTTTGGCAGATCTGCTCAAAAGGTCTTGTCCTCATTACTCACAGAAGACATGAATGCTTTATACACAGAAAGTTTCAGTTCAGTTATTTTAAGTTCCCATGTTCACGCCACTGCTTTAACAAAGGAATTTTAGACTTCTCCCATCCCCCTGGTTGCTAGAAATAGATGTTAAATAGAAAACCCATACAGTAACTCAACATCATTTTTAAAATAATTATCTCTTTAAACCTTTCAATATGACTCCACGGAGGCACAGAGCATAGCATCTGTGTTGGTTGTCCTCCACAGGGAGGTGCTAGTCGCTGGTGCTGATGACCTAGCACTAGGCTTTATACTGTTCAAGTCTGTCGGCATCTTTTCATGACATAGACCACCAGGCTGACTGGTGAGTATCGTAAAATAGATAAGAATTGAAAGCAAAGTTCCAGGTTAGAGCACATTCATCATGGCAAACCCCAAACAGCAAATCACTTATTTTTATCTGTCATCTGTTTTGCAGATGATGTGATGTTGCATACTTTTACTTCTGGGCCTCTCCACAAATACATGGCTATATGATATTAATGGCTGAAGAAATATTTAGAAGCGTTAATTTTCATTTGCATATTGATAACATTCAGTTGGCCCTTAACCTCAATATAGATTGTTGAACAGAGGACACTGTTCGCCGGTCTGCATTCCTCAGGTAAAATGGAATTAGACAGTTAATTGTATTCACTGTGCAATATTCCTTTCAACGTCGCATATCGCATTACAGGTGCTCTAAAAACGACAGAGTGAAGGTGAAAAGTGACATTTGTGAAAGGTTGTGCATTGGTGCTGTACATAAAATATATATACAACATATACACGTTTATTAGGGGCTGATAAAATTGTTGATGCTCAACAAGACTCCAAATGAAAGCACCTTGTGTACATCGTGATAAATCGTATCAGTCCATTATTTCATTTGTCGACGCTTTGACCCCGTAGGGAGTAATTTATCCAGGGTTGTCTTCGGGACATAAATTATGGTAACAACCAGTATGAAGGGAAAAGTTACCCATGGCTGGAAAAAAAGCACCATCGGAAACTGAAAAGTTGCTTTTTAGTGTCTGCCTCACGGGTTTCTACATTTGAAGGCCAGAGTACCAATCTTTTGACCCTGCTTTTTCCCAGCCTTGTGGCCAGACCTTGCTGTTACTATGAGGCAACTCTACAATTATGTCCTGACCTACTTCCTCCAGTACAGTGATTTTCCCTTCATACCGTTTGCTACCATAATTTCCGCCATGATGATGACGCTTGATAAGTCACTCCCTATAGGTTCGAAACATCAACAAATGAACTAGTGGACTGATATTTATCACGATGTACACATTGTACTCTCATTTTAAGTCTTTTTAAGAATCCGTAACTTTATCAGTCCCTGGTAACGTGTAAATATGTTGCATGTATATTTTATGTACAGCACAAACATGCAACCTTAATTCAAATCACAATTTTTTGCCTAGGGGGTTTAGGCTTGAAAACCTATTAGGAAGTGATCCATTGTCTTTCTTCTGCCTTTACCAGCCCTGGTTTCCAGGGCTGCTCCATAATAGTTGGTTCATGCTTCCCTCAATTGGAACATATTACTTGCATTATGCATGTGCAGCTTTAGATCCAGGTGATTGGAAGGGCCTGAATAAGAAAGCAAAGCTGTTTGATTTCCTACTATGGCCCCTCTTTTAAATATCAATTACTGTGGGCAGACTACATGGGAGAGTAATCTGAACCTGTTCTAATCTCAGGGTTAATTGTGTGCTACACGTTTTTTAAAAGGCTCAGGATAAGGCTCAGATGTAGCATGTTTTTAAGACATGCCTGTTCCATCTGAGGTTACTGAAGAATAGGACCATTACCTGATGTTGATATTCACGTGAGTGATACATTGATCTTCTAGCTCGACCTTTCTGGTATTGATTTCTGGAGCTTGCCTTGCAGTGAATCAGATGCTTTGTTTGCAGTCCAAACTGGACTGGTGTGCTACCTGCCTTTTCTTATGAATGCCTCTATTTTTAGTTGTAGGGGGCAATCAAGAGCCCCCTATATTTGTGTGCTTTTGCCATACACCTGCTGCCTCTGGTCTTTCCAGTTAATGCTGATGATACACAAACATCTAACCCTGGCTGAAGAGTTGGTGCGGGAAATAGACATTTGATTTGGAAGTAAGAGTGTGGTAGTTCCGGCTTCACCCTAGATTCTTGGTGCCCCAGGGAAATGATAACTAACTCAGATTTTGTAGTTTAAGATATCATTTCAGTACTACAATGCAAAATAATGTTCTCAATACCATTCAGGATGTCATATTTGTACATATGCAGGCCACTTTTCAATGCACATCAATTGACCTCACTTAAGTGCCAGGCAGATTGAGCTCATCATAATGAACAGGAATGAGGAGTCCCCTAATGATGGTATCCAAGGAGATTCTGAATAGAGCAGCAGTTGCCTTTTCCCCTGACCACAGGGACTGGACTTAGCTGATTGGCTCCCTGAGTCCCTGCTGCACCTGAGCACCCGCCCCCCCCACCTGCTCTGGCCCCTTAAGTTTGTGGAGGGAAGCCCAAGACAGCCATCTCCATTTTGTGAGCCTCTGTGAATCTCCCCTGTGTCCTGATACAGCCCAGTGTTCAAGGATTGCAAAAAGACCTAGGTAAGGAGCCCTGAGATTTTTCTGGGTAAATAGTATTATTTGTTCAAAAGTGTTTGTTTCAGCTACCTGTGTCTGTTTTACTGTGGACTCTCTGGGCCATATTTATACTTTTTGACGCACAACTGTGCCAACGCAGTTGTGCGTAAAAATTTTTAACGCCGGCTAACGCCATTCCAAAGCGCCATGCGGGCGCCTTATTTATGGAATGACGTTAGCCGGCGCAGCTGACTGGTGTGCGTCAAAAAAAATGACCCACACCAGGCAGCGCCGGCGTAGGGGAAAATGGAGTTTGGGCGTCAAAAAATGGGGCAAGTCAGGGCTGAGGCAAAATTTTGGTCTCAACCCGTTTGCGCCATTTTTTTTACTCCCAACCCCCATTGAAATGACTCCTGTCTTAGCACAGACAGGAGTCATGCCCCCTTGCCCAATGGCCATGCCCAGGGGACTTATGTCCCCTGGGCATGGTCACTGGACATAGTGGCATGTAGGGGGGCACAAATCAGGCCCCCCTATGCCACAAAAAAAAAAAAAATAAATACTTACCTTAAGTTCCCTGGATGGGTCCCTCCATCCTTGGGTGTCCTCCTGGGGTGGGCAAGGGTGGCAGGGGGTGTCCCTGGGGGCATGGGAGGGCACCTCTGGGCTCCTTCCGAGCCCACAGGTCCCTTAACGCCTGCCCTGACCAGGCGTTAAAAAATGACGCAAAATCGGCTGGACGTCATTTTTTTTGACCCGCCCACTCCCGTGCGCCATTTTTGCACAGGAGTTTAAATAAGGCGCACATGCCTTGGAGTCATTTTTTAGACGGGAACGCCTACCTTGCATATCATTAACGCAAGGTAGGTGTCCACGCTAAAAAATGACGCAAACTCCAAGATCTTTGACGCTAGACAGGTCTAACGCCAAAGTATAAATATGGAGTTAGCTTTGCGTCGGATTTGCGTAAAAAAAAAATACACAATTCCGGCGCAAACAGAGTATAAATATGCCCCTCTGTGTTTCAGGCAGCCTGGCCTCTTTTAAAGTGGTATTTTTTTTTTTTTTTGTTGCCGTGACTGTGTGAATTGCCTTGCTAGTTTGTGGCACCCCCCCACCCCCACCTTCCCCCCGTTCTTTCTCTTCTAAGTAAAAAGGCTACATACATCTTGCAGAGTGTGTTTTTAGGAGACCGTTTTAATCTGTTTGTGTGATTTAAATTGTGCTTAAAAACTGACTGCCCCCCTGTATTTTTGCCTTTAAAAAAGACAGATTTTTGAGTACGCACCCAGCACTATTGCAGTGTTTGTTTCTTAAACAATCTCTCCCTTACCTGGAAAGTAGACTCTGCTAGCTTGGAAGTGTGGATTCAGCCTGTCTGTATCCAAGGAGATTCTGAATAGAGCAGCAGTTTCCTTTCTCCCTGACCACAGGGACTGGAGTTCAGTTAACTTGCTCCTTATATAAGTTCCTATTGGTTGTTGCATATGTTGTTGTGATAGGTTGTTGGGAGATGGTCTTTCATTGGTTGCTGGCTCCAGGGCTGCAGTTATGATTGGTGGATAGGGCTGGGAATCTGATTGGCCGTTGGCTCTAGGGCTGATATTCTGATTGGCTGTTGGTTCTAGGGCTGTGGTTGGTGGATAGGTCTGAGATCCTGATTGGCTGTTGGTTCTAGGGCTGTGATTGGTGGATAGGTCTGAGATTCTGATTGGCTGTTGGTTCTAGGGCTGTGATTGGTGGATAGGGCTGGGATCCTGATTGGTTGCTGGTTTTGGGGCTGGGACTGTGATTGGTGGTCAGGAATAGGGCTATGATTGGTGATTAGGGCTGAGTCTCCCATTAGTTGTTTGAATCAGGGCTTGAAATTGAATTGGCTAGGGTTAGGACCAGCTTCTTATTGGCCAGTAGGGCTATAAAAGGCTAGGACTCAGGGCATCGAGACAAAGGGCGGAGAGGACAAGGGCAGCTGCCTGTTTGGGCCTGTTAGGGACTAGGGCCAGAAATGCTGCCCAATTCACATTTGACCATGAATGTTTTCAGCCCCTACACATCCCTCAACATGCAAACACATATTCTACAAAGACATCCAACACATGCATCACAAACTGACCACAGACGGATTGCATTGCCCCATCACCCAACACAATACCCTATATACAACATATATACACATATCCCCCACAATTACTACAGTCAAACACCTGCATTCTCACAGCCAACACTACTCTATCCACTCCCACTAACACAACCTGCCATCACCCACAAAATACAAAACAACAGCATACATTTCTCTCAGTCGCAGCCTCCCAGATACACACTCTCTGCTCATACTAACCAACAACCCTATCCTCTGTTTGCTCCACACAGACCACCTGTCATCATAACCATGCCCAAACCCTGCCTTCAAACACATCATCTACAAACACTCTTCCCCTCTCTTCACCAATTACACACAACCATACAATCCCCACATTTCACTCCACCACACATATTACCTCTTCCAGTCATCGCAACTAATACTAACTCCCCTGACACACACCCATCACCTCTTACACACCTCATACATTCATCTCCAAAACACATCAACACCCCATCTAACACTCAAATTCCACTTACCAGCACTAACTCACATACAAATCCCTCACCAAAAACAACTACACCAATATCCCCGCTCACTATTCCACAAAAACAATACCGACCACAAACATCAGCACATCAAAGCAACACAAACTTACATTACACTTATCGTCATACCCACTCCCACCCCCAGGACTACACAAAGAATACAAATTCCATCCTATCTCCACCCCTACTTTCTCACTCTTCACAAACACCTACCACAAGCACCCCTACCCAGCAACTTTCATTCACTCGCCTCTCCTCCATTGCACAATTTAGAGCCTTACATCATGATCCACATGCTCCTCCACCACCCCTAACCCATACTCCATCCACACTAAACAAACACAAACAAAATAAAAAACATGCCACTCATAGCAACCTCTCATCCCCTTGTCTGTTACATAATAAAACTACCCTACAAAAAACAGTACACTCCTCATGTCTCTCTCAGCCACCAAGTCCACCACCCACACACACAGACCCAACAAAATGCCTCCTTAACCTGCTGGAAGAGGAACACTATATTGAAAAGCAAGACTATTGTGAGCCTCAAACAGTTATCACAACTAGCAACACTCCTGCTTCAAGCTCATATTATACTACTTACCCTTCTCCTAAACAAAACAACACTACCACTAACACACCTTTTCTAAACTGCCAGCTCATAAATGCTCGATCACTCTAAAAAAACAAGCACCACTTCTACGACCTGCTCACAGACACACAACCTGACTTACTATTCATAACCGAATCCTGGTTGGGAGATGACATGGCACCAGTGTTGTACGAAGCCGTTCCTCCGGGCTATCAAACCATCACTCAAAACCGTGTAGGCAAGAGAGGAGGTGGACTAGCTATTATATTCAAACAGGCAATGAACCTCAGTAAAACAGACAACATCTCCATACAAGGTTGTGAAGCCCTCCTTACCAGATGCAACCCTATTACAACTTCCTCCTGTAACTTTCTCCTCCTTTACAGACCTCCACCTAACAACTCCACATTCCCAGATGCTTTTCTATACACAGTCTCAAACCTTATTACACTATACTTCAATCTATGCATTCTTGGGGATCTAAACATTTTGTTTGACAAACCCAATATGCCCCATCCAAAAGCTATCACCACTGGCCTGATCGCATTGAACCTACATCAGATTGTACACAATCCAACACACATTGCTGCTCACATCCTAGATGTCATTTTTGCTAAGCCTGAACTAGTTACTATTCATAGCATCACGCTAATCACCTGGTCAGACCACCATATGATAACTTTCTGACATACAACTCCACAAATCAACACACCCCACAACTACTTACATACATACACATATCGACCATGGAGCAAACTCAATTTGGATCACTTAGAAACACAACTAACAGCAAACACAGATCTAGATACAATTAATTCTGTGCCAAAACTTTGAGTGGCTACAGGAAGCTTTTGGTGTCCTAATGCCACTCAGAAAAACTAAACACGACAAAAGAAAACCAACACCTTGGAGAAACACAGAACTTAAAAAGATAAAGCAACACATCAGAAAGTTGCAGCGGACCTAGCTCAAAACAAACAACAGTCAAGACAAACTGCAGCTAGACAAACTTAACAGGATATACAAATCATCAATCAAAAAAGCTAAAAAAAAAGATACTACTCAGACAGAATTCAAAATGCTCAATCTACAACCAAGGAATTTTATACAATTCTCAATGAATTTCGAAAACCTACATGCATGGAAGGAAGTCATCCCACTACTCAAGATTTCACAAACAAATTGGCAACTCACTACACAACCAAGGCAGACACATTGGACTCCTATTTAAAACAGAAGAAAACCATCAGCACCAACCCCTTTCCTAAAATACCCTTTAAGAATAAACCAACCCAACCTCTACAGTCCTTCAAACAAATATCCCAGGATGAATTTATGGATTTGGTCAAAGCAAGCAGACCTTCTGGTTGCCCTTCTGACCCTTGCCCACCACAAATCTTCAAGAACATTCTTCTATCTACTTCTGCTGCCACACCTGTAAGAAGAATCATCAACAACTCTTTAACTTCAGGAACTTTTCCTGTAGACCTGAAAAAGGCATACATACAACCTTTATTAAAGAAAACAAACCTAGACCCCCAAGACCCCAACAACTACAGACCAATCACAAATGGACCTTTCCTGGGCAAATTGATAGAAAGAGCAGCATTCGCCCAGATGTCACAATTCATTGAAGACAATTCTATACTTTCAGACTTCCAAACTGGATTCCGCGCAGGAAGAAGCACTGAATCGGCACTCATGGCAATCTGGGACGATCTTAAAAATACAGTCGACCGAAATGGAGTTGCTGCACTACTTCTCTTGGACCTCTCAGCTGCCTTTGATACGGTTGACCATGACACCCTAACTCAAAGACTCCACAAAGCCGGCATACAAGGGATTGCTCTCGACTGGATTACTTCCTATCTTAAAGATTGAATATCATCCACTCGCCCCCCTTCTCGTCCGAACCCTACCTCACAAAAGCAGGGGTCCCCCAAGGGTCAATCATCTCACCTTTGCTTTTCAACATCTACATCATATCTTTACCAGAACTGATCAATGATTTCCATCTCACATGCTACAACTATGCAGATGACACACAAATACTACTTAAATAGAAGGCCCCAAAAACATTGAAAACTCACAAATCTTCAGTTGCCTCAGAGCCGTTGATCAGTGGATGACCTGGAGCCATCTCAAACTAAATACCTCCAAAACAGAAATACTCCTATGTGGTGACTGGGAAAATTATGACCCTCTGTGCATCTGGCCTGACGATCTCGGACCACCTCCTCAATTATCCAAGGAAGTTAAAAACCTAGGAATCACCATGGATTCCAAGTTTACTATGAATGCCCAAGTAGACAAATTAGCACGAACAAGCTTCATCACCTTGAAGACTTTACGACGCATCATCCCCCACCTCGGATATCCACACAAGGTGCAAGCTACTATCTCGCTTGTACTATCCAAACTGGATCATGCTAATGGCCTCTACCATGGATCATCTCTATCTGTTATGAAAAAACGACAACGTATCCAGAATTCTGCAGCCAGGCTACTATTACTTGTAAAGCCGCAAGCCCACATCTCCCCTGCCTTGAGAGCACTACACTGGTTACCCGTTGCCAGAAGATGCACTTTCAAGCTGCTTTGTATCACCCACAAAGCTATACATGGAACAGGACCGCTTTTTATCAGAAAGAAAATTACCAAATACATCCAACAAAGAACGCTCCGCTCAAGATTGGCACCCCGCCTTAGAACACCACCATACAAAAAAAAGACTATAGGTGGTACAGCCTTCTCCGTCCAAGCAGCCAAACTATGGAATTCATTACCCCCAACTATAAGAGCCACAGATAACTTTCTTGTCTTCAGAAAACTACTCAAGAGTTGGCTCTTAACTTCATAACCACCATATTCAAACAACTATGATCTGCATATGCCTATGTTGATAAATATTTTTTCAGATTATGTGTATATTTATTTATATTTATTTATCGTTTCTTTAGAAAATATGTATCGCTACTATGTCATAACAATAAAATACACACACACTCTTTAAACCTGTTTGACTAAGTATTTTTTATCCATGGTTCTAATTATGTATTGTATGTGCATATGTGTGTGTATTCGTGTGTGTGTGTGTATATATATATATATACATGTAAATTTCAAAAAGTATTCACTGCACTCCACGAGGTATCAATAGTGCAAATTTAATCCAAATAACAACCACCAACGCGTTTCAACTCTCTCAGGAGTCTTGTTCATATATATATGTATGTATGTGTATATGTTGTTTCTGTGCTTGGCATGTTCGTGGATCATTGCATGGCTCCTCGGTGGGTTGTTATACTAGATATCTATGAATTCCTCCTGCTCTCATCTTATCACACTTATCTACTCATCATCATATGTCATGTCTCTATCAAACTATCCTCCATTCTCACTCTCACTCATCCCAAATCCCTTCTACTACTTTCATCTCCTAAATAACTCTGCCTAAGCTCTTCCCTCCGCTTCCACATCTAACTCACCAAACCTCACTCTACTACTGTGACCTCCCACACAACCCTACTAAATTCTCCTGCATTTATCTCACCCTGCTACTATGCTCTCCCTAACCCTTCCTCATACTCTTCCCTCCTCCGCCACCCTTTACTCATCCCAATCCTTTGGGTTGAGTAAATTAATGATATACACCTTTCTTTCCTCCTCCACCCCTCCACTATTCCAGTCAATCTAACTAACAAACTCTCATATCCGCAGCTCAAATTAACTCATAATAATACTAAAACTGTACTCATTATTTCCCGATACTAATCCATCACTAATTCTTGTTGGGTTCCAGAGTAGTGTGCTACTCATCGAAAAGCGCTTCAACGCCTCGTCAGGGGTAGTAAGCGCTATATAAATACGATTACAATACAATACAATCTCTTCATATTCCCTACTGTTGAAGTACTTATAGACATACTTTCTCCACAGTTTCCAGGTGAATGTTGTGCTATTTTTTATTTGGAAGCAGTTGTGGAAATTAATCCGTTTTTCAGTGACCCAGTTTTCCTGTCTGAATATGTTCGTCTCATGCTTGAGTTATAACCATTGCTTGCACTGGGGAATTATGGGCCAGGTGTAAGTATGTTTGGGTTTGCGACTCGCAATTTGCGAGTCGCAAACCCATATGCAGGATGGTGTCCCTGACACCATCTGCGAATCGCAAGGAGGTCGCAAAGACCCGCCTCATTAATATTAATGAGATGGGTCGCAATTTGTGACCTCCTTGCGATTCGCAGCACTCACAGGGATGGTGGCCTGCTGGAGACAGCAGACCACCATGTCTGTGACTGCTTTCTAATAAAGCAGTTTTTTTTTCTTTTTGTATTGCAGCCCGTTTTCCTTAAAGGAAAACGAGTTGCAATACACTCGAAAAAATTCAAGGTTTTTGTTTCATTTTTTCAGAGCAGGCAGTGGTCCATAGGACCACTGCCTGCCCTGAAAAAATGTTTTTAGAGCCATTTGTTACATCCACTCGCCGCCGTTCAGAATGATACACGATGCGATTCTTCTTAAATGGTGAGTTTATTCTGGTAAGTATAATTGACATTAAAACCCCTGACCCGGCTCCGTCCTTTCCAACCGCCTCCTCTCTTTTTACGCTTTGTTCCTCCCCCTCTCGAATCCCCGTTACAGGGATACCGCCGGGTTCTCTTTTCTTAGCATTCTCTTCCTTAAAGCCCTATTACCACTATACTACAACATAACACCATTCACAAAGGGGAAGGGGCCCTATGAGGACCCCTTCCCTTTTGCGAATGGGTTAGCACCCATTTGATATGGGTGCTAACTGCAAATTGCTTTGCAACCGCGTTCGCGGTCACAAAGCAATTCTACATTGCGATGCGAATCGCAAATTGGAAGGGGAACACCCCTTCCTATTTGTGAGTCGCATTCCCATTTTGCGAGTCGGTAACCAGGTTACTGACTCGCAAAATGGGAATGAGCATCGCGATGCACGTTTTGCATGGCGCAAACAGCGAAATTTGCTGTTTGCACCATGCAAAACGCTTCCTACATCTGGCCCTAAGTCTCCTCCGGCAAGTACAGAATACTGATGACAAATCCCTAACACAAGTGAAGTGGTGAGATCAGATAACACCTGTTTTCGTTGCCCTTTCTATTTATCAAAAATAAAGTCCCATGTGCAGCGAGCCAAGTCATACACCAGAAAAGCCCATCCCTTTCAAGAGACAGCATTTGTCAGTGCATTGCTTTCTTCCCTCTTATATCTTCAGCAGGCAACTATTTGTGGTTCATCAGTTCCATTGTGCTAGGTTGAGGTGCTGCAAGTTTTTTGGTTCCTGCACCTCTTCCATGGGACTCCTAGCCATTTGATGTTCATGAGATAGTAAGTTACCTAGTATTTAGATGTAAAACAAAAAACCTTCTTTCCTGTTAAGCTTCTCGCTGCTAATAATTTTCTGAAGGTGTAGTACCAAGAAGCATTGATCGGCATTCACGGGAGACTAAACAGACATTCAATTGATGCTCAAGAAGACTATAACACCTATGCAATCTGCAGCAGCGTACCATAAATTGCCCGACCACTGATGTCGACGTTGTTGGCCTTTAAAAAATACTCACAACATAGCAGCAGGCACTTACATCTTTATAAGGGCAAAGCAAATTTCCCTGAGCAGAATGCTGATCTTCAGTGCCTTTAACCATGCTTCTGATTTACATTTCTGCTTGGCGTGAGACTCCATTGCTTGCTGGATAATTGGAATGAATTTTAAGGAACATCGACTTTCAACTTGAAAATCGGCCAACTAACATTCAAAGAATCTGCTTCTGATGCACACATATTGCCTTTTTTCATAAATTAATTACATACAACTTTTTGTAAGGAGTTAAATATATTCTGAAATCATTAGTGTGAGCGGTTGGTGTGATTGGTTTTCCAGTGAAAATATGAGTGAAAAAACATTAAAGTCTTGTTAATGGCCAGTTCTTCTTTTTGGGCTTCTTAATCATTGCTTTTTTCTTTTTTCTTAGACTTGGAAGATATGTCTCTCATGACTTTGACCACAAAGGGGCCCCACGCGTTCTTTGATGCGCACAAGGTTGTGCTTCACATAACACTTCAAGAGGCAGACAAGCTGTATGTTTACCATTCAGAAGGTGAGTGAAAAGTCTCCATCTCTCACAAATCCAGAAACACAAAATGAAATCTGCCACGTTTGACCTCCCAAGAAAGTGAAATGGGAATATTTGGAGGCCACGCATGAACAAGAAATCAAAATGGAATGTTTTTATAGATACTAAGAGTAGAAAGGCTAGAAGGGGTTATCTCAGATCAACACCAACTAGAAACCCAAAATAAACTGAAGATTACCATAATATAATGGGTAAAATATCACCATACAGAAATATACTGGCCATTTAAGTAAACATAGGTAATTGTAGCACAACGATGTCTCATGGAGATGGTTAATTATAAGGCGACAAATCTGAAGGCCCTCCAGACATAAGATACGAGCTAATGATGGAAAAAGGCGACCAGAGCGGTCTGTAGTGATGGGTGAAACCCATGCCATAGGGAGGGGGAGGAAGAGCTCAAAAGGAAGCATAGAGGGGAAGAAACGGAGGAGGAATAACCGGTTATTAATAATATTAATGGAAACAGAAGTGATAGGGAGAAGAAAAAGTGACAATGGAAGTAAAGGGAAAGGAAAAATGAAAATAAAAGTGAGAGTATAGGTAGGAGTTGTGTAGATGGAGATGATAATGATAATGGTAGTGATAGTGAGAGTGACAGAGGAGCGGAATGAGTAGGACGGATGAGAGGCGGGAAGGACAAGGGGCACGTTCAAAGAGGGTTGGCGGGAGTAATGTGAGTGAGTAGAATAGAATAGCGGAGGGGTTGAAGAGGAGGAGGAAGGAAGGATAAAATAGGGGTAGGTGGTCAGTGGGCTCTTAAAAGGGCCGAGTGGAGAACAGGCGGAAGTGTGTACATGTACACAACATGTACGTAACTGGAGCTAGTACGGCGCATAAGGGAGCAATAGCGTGCTGGTGTGTGGTATTAGAGTGTCCGGACAAGCGTGGCCCTGCTTGGTCACTTACATTGGTATCTCCGTGGTGGGAAGTCAGCTCACTGGCCCTTAAGGGAAGGGTGACCACGTTTGTAGGAACACATCTGTTTTATCTTGTAAGTCGTATATGGCTCATTCATGGTAGGCAGCCTGATACATCGCAGTGATCCATTCCCCGTGGGAGGGGGCAGTTGCTGCGCGCCAGTGCTTGAGGATACATACATTGTGGTCTGGAGATATCGTAAAAGTATCTGGTATAATGCAGCAGTAAAAGGGAAGGGGTGAGGGAAGATGGTAAGGGTAGCATATCTCTGAGGGAAGGCTGAATGACTGGGCGGTCATGTAAAATATGTGGCAAATCACGGCGGGCGTGAGGGCATCTCCAGCAGGAGGCATGAGACAATAACCCAGCATACGAAATTTCTGGGGGGTGCAGTACCACTCCTGTAATGTCTTAAAAAGTCTGAATTTCAAGCGAGCCTCCCTTGCTCCGTGGTCTCTGGCCTCGATTAAGTTTGCCCAACCCTCCAATTCATATTCAACCTGCAGACATGCCTGCTACTTACTTATGAGGGAGATGAGGAGGGGGAGAGAGAAGAGGTGTTGATTCATTAATGCCCGCAGTCCTGGTACGGCGCCCCTCAAGCGACCCCAGGTCTCCAGATATTGGAGTATCTGGGATTGGGGGAGTCGCCATGGAGGATTCCCCATGCGTCTCTCCAAACAGTGCCTGAGCTGTATAAAGCTCCACGAGTGATGTACCGGAAGATCGAATTCCTCACTGAGATCCGCAAATGACTTCAATCTGTCCCCCATTATAATCCGATCCACCCTCAGGAGACCTTTCGAGCACCACTCCTCCCAGAAAAAAGTCTTTCCCCCAATCAGAAAACCTTTATTTCCCCATATTGGTGCCCTGTCATGTATTTGGGGATCCACTTTCATTAAGCGATGTGCTTGCCGCCATGAATTTCGCGCAGCTCCGATCATAGGATTGGTGGTATAATGGGGCGTCGTTCCTGCATTATAGAGCACCTGGAGTCCGGATGTGGATGCAAAAGTGTCAGTTCCACTTACACCCAAAGCAGAGGGTCCCTCACTCCCGGGAGTAGAAAGACCATCTGCGAGAGATGTAATGCTAGGGTGTAGTGTTCCACTGAGGGAACTCCCAGCCCCCCAAACTCGCGTCTGACGAGTAAAGCGACTCTAGGTAACCGTGGACGCATGGACCCCCAGACAAAGGCCCGTATACGACGATCTATCTCATGAAGGAGAGACAAAGGTATTCGCCGAAGTAGCATGCCGAGGGCATATAAAAAAACACAGTAAGGTCACCATTCGTACCGCCTGCACCCTGCCCCACCATGCCCCACATAAAGAGGCCCAGGTGTGTCCATTTCTCAAAATCTCATTTCATACTGCCTAGCAGTGGACCCAGATTGTCAGCCATCATTTTGTCCAGACCTCTGTTAATGTAAATGCCCAGATAGTGAAGACATGACTGTTTCCATTTGACTGAGAATCGATGAACTGACGCGCTTACTCTTACTGGGGATAGTGGTAACGCCTCACTCTTATCCCAGTTGAACCGATAGCCAGAGAGAAGTTCAAACTCTGATAGGATAACTCTGAGAGCTGGTAGTGAATTAGGTAGGTCAGTGAGGGTGAGTAAAATATCCTCAACATATAAGTAAATGGTGGAGCAGCCACCAGGAATCGATATTCCGGAAATAAGATTGGGACTTCGAATTGTTGCCGCTAAGGGTTCAACAGCTAGTAGGAAAAATGGCAGAGATAGAGGGCAGCCCTGAAGAGTCCCTCTGTTGACAGAGAAGGTGTCTGATAGGAACCCGCTGCAGTTGACCTGGGCTGTCGGGGAGTCATACAGCGAACACACTCTATTGATGAAGCTAGTCCCCAGACCGAACCGTTTTAACATTTCGGATAGGTACCACCACTCTATCTGATTAAACGCCTTTTTGGCATCCAGTGAGAGGGCAAGGGATTCCTCTCGCGAATCCCGAGTCATCCTCGATGAGCGGCCAGGTACGAAACCAACTTGGGTGTGATGAACCAGGGAGGGAATGACCTTCTTGAGGCGGGATGCCAAGATCCCTGCCAGGATAGAAGAGGATCTTTACCCAGCTTGGGTAGAACTATGATGGAGGCTTTGTTGGAGAGAGGATGTAAAGAGCCCGTCTGATCAGCCCCCCCGAAAGGCCTCATATAAGGCATCTACGGTATCTGCCCCGTCTATTTATAGAATTCCGTCATGTACCCGTCCTCACCAGGCGCCTTATGGTATGGGAGGTTGGCTATTGCCTGCTGTATCTCCTCTTTGCTAATGTCACCCTCCAGGAATGCTCTGCCCTCGTCTGAGAGGCATGGTATATTCGCCCTCTCGAGGAAGGCATCCAAACGACCAGTGTCTTCAGTTATTTCTGGAGTGTATAGGGTTTGGTAAAAACGACCAAACTCATCTGCGATTGCCTGAGGGTGCGTAATAAGTGTGCCATAGGCACTGTGCAAAGCCGGTATAGCTAATGCTGCCTCTCTCTGACGAAGTTGAGCGGCTAACAGGCAGCCTGCCTTCTCCCCATGCTCGTAGTGGCGACCTCTCAACCGCTGTACGGCATATTCCACCCGTGACGTATAGAGGGAGTTGAGCTCCATTTTGGCTAGTTCCAGGCGATGACGGGTGTGCAGAGAGGAGGTTAGGGTGTACTCACGGGTGGTCTGGGCAATGCAGTCTTCCAGTTTTCTCTGTTGATTGCGCCTGGCCTCTAATCTTCACCTCCGCCCAAAATAGCTGGGGTGAAGAGACCAAAACTTTATTGTTCTAAAGATAGGTGGCGATGTGGGATCTGAGTTGTTCCTTTCCCTTCAGGGTTCGATATCTGGAGGTTTGGAGATGCCAGGGCTTACGACCAGGAGAGGCCAGCCCCAGCTCCAGGGCCAATAACACCGGGGAATGGTCAGACAATGCGGGCGGTAGGCTTTCAGATGATCGAATCATCTGTAATAACTGGGGAGTAACAAGAAAGTAGTCTAGACGGGATTGAGTCCTATGGGCCGTGGAAACAAAGGTGTATTCTCGGTCAAATGGATGGGGAAGGCGCCAGTGGTCCAGCAGACCATGATCCGACAGAACGTCACCTAGGAGGGCCCGATGAGCATCATTGCCTGCGTCAAGACCACTTGATAAATCTAGGATGGCATCCTGTACCAGATACATGTCCCCGCGCAGCATGTATAGAGAGGTGCCAATCTCGGTCAATAGTCGATTAAGAGGAAGGAAAAAAGAACGTTTGGAGCCTATGGGAGCATAAATAGTACCAAAACAAATTGTGGAAGAGGCCACAGTGAGCTTGGCAAGGACATAATGTCCCCGGGTCGCTCCACTTCTTGAGAAGCCTGAACTGTAAGGATCGACGAATGAGTATCGCCACCCCGCACTTCGGCCCGAACCCTGTGCTTCACCATGCACAGACGGTGCCCCGTTGAAAAGCACCATGCCCACCCAGTCTCTGTGTAGTTTTTCAGATTCTGATGGGGAGGGGTGCGTTTCCTGCAATAAGGCAATATCCGTTCTCTTAGATCGAAGATAAGATAGGACTTTCTGTCGCTTGATGTAGTTTGTCATACTGTGTACGTTCCAAGAGAGGACCGTGAGCCTGGCCACTGACCCCATTAAGGAGCGTAGAAGAGTCTGATTCTGAGATGGTGGAAGGTGTTGTGTGCGTTGATACAATTAATGAAAGGATAGGTTGGGGACAGCAAAGCTCAGAGCACTTGTGTTCTGGAAGGGAACAAACGGGTAATGAGGGAATTATAGGGAAAACCCTCGGTCAGGAAATATAAAAGAATCAGACAAGCAGAAGAAAAAAGAAAAAGAAAGGGAGAAATACAAAAGAGACAGAGAAAGAGATAGTGGTCACGAAGGGAGAGGTAAGAAGTGTGCAGGTTACTATACTCAAAACAAAGAGGTGGGTGTGTGGGAAACAAAAGAAGAGTGGAATGAAATGAATGTAAGGGAAGGGAAAAGAAATGAAAACTCCAGTGAGCGAGGCAATATCTCGCCACTGAAAGCCCTGTTAAGTTGCGGGTCAGAACCTGCGAGAGGGGGAAGAGAAAGTATGTATTCGGCCCAATAGGACCACCAAGAAGCACCCACTGACATATGACACTGGATGGTGCTTAGGTGAAGGGAGAGCAGAAAGCTTGGAAAGGTGAGGTGCAACGCAGGGCATTTCCGAGAAGAGGAGGACTACAAGACGTCCGACAACCAAGACAGGTGATCGAAGGTCAGCACCCACCAAAGCAAAGAAATAGGGTAATTACCGTACTATACCATATCCAGGAAGACATCACCACAGAGATATATCTCGGGGGTCATGACAAGCGTGTCGGTGGTCGCCACTGTCGAGAATTCTAAGGAGGATGGGTCAGGGCCCCCATAACTGTGAATGGAGGAGTACAAAAACAGCTTGGCACATGGAGTTCCCATGAGGGATAGAGTGATCAAAGGAAAACATGGATTAGGTACTAAGACCGCATGGCTTGTGCCATCCGAGCAGCCCTCCCGCATGACGAGTGAAAGGTGAGTGGCATGGGGTGGGGGAGAAACAAACCTCACAGGAGTCTGAGGTGTATAGTAGGCCGGGGTTCCCCTCAGGCTATGTCTCGTGGAGGCTCACTGCGGCTGAAAACCTACAGAATAGATGGAAAAGGAGGCACGGGGGACAGATCACAAAAGAAGGAATTGGTGATGTCTGGAGGCAAAATCATATCCCTCATCCAGAGGCAGGTCGCAAGGTATGCATTGTGTGTATTGTACGGTACAAAAAGTGCTAACGATGAGCAAACGGATCTGAGTATACTGTATCTTGAAACATATGTGATAATACTCGAACAAATCGCTGGGACCTACTGCTGCTCAGCGTTTCCAATCATAAATTGATCCCCAAAGCAATAGAGGGCTTATATTGAAGCTGTCCATGCAACATGCCTAGAAGTAGGGGTGGGTGATATCAGCAACAACACCGACCCGAGGGCATAACACTGGGCCTGACCCCCTCCTGCCCCCTCTAACTGAGGAGAAAGACTATGAGAAAGATAGTCTAGTATGACACTTAGCTGTGCGATGTGGAAGCGCCTGTTGCTGGTTGTAGAGCGAGAAGACATCTGAGCGCAATGAAGCCCGACATTAGGGAAGGTCCTCAAGTGCTGGCTTCAAGGGGGATCGTCTCTTCCCTGGTCCTGGGTGTGGTCAACCACCGCTTGAAGAACATGGTCCCGGCCCTCCTGTGATTTGAGCGAGTGGTGATAAACTCTACCCCTCTTCTGCGAGGCTGAACAATGAGGCTTTACCAGGGAAGGAGAAGCAGAAACAGAGGGAGGCTCTCCAGGGGTGAAGGCGTCGGGCTCCGGGTGTGCTTTGGCAAAATCCATGGAGTGTTGAGCGAGGCCGTCCAAGAAGGAGCTGAGGTCTGCAGGTTCAGTGAAGACCCTAGATTTGCCATTATATGTGATCCACATACAAGCAGGTTCAAAAAGACCGAATTTAACACCCAGGTTCCTGAGTTGTGGACAGAGGGCCAAGAATGCCTTCCGCTTTTCATTTGTTATCCTGGAAAAATCCGCTGCCATCCTGATCTCGTTACCCTCCAGGGAGTACAGCCCTTGGGATCTAGCTGCCGAGATGATTTGGTGAGCCTGTTTGTGACATAGAAAACATGCAATAATGGTACAGGGTTTGCTGGAGGTTGCTTTGTGTAGAAGGCCAATCCTGTGGGCCCTTTGGAACTCCAAGGACGGTGAGAAATCCAGGCCAGTGAGCTCAGGCAGAAGATACTTGAGAAAGGTTTTGATGTCAGAACCCTCTTTGTGTTCCGGAATGCCAAAAACACGAACATTGTCTCTCCAAGTCTATGACCTTTGCTCATCGAGACCATAATCTGCCTTTTGATCGGGCAATGCCGCAACATGGTCCTCCACAGTTGTGAGGCTTCGATCCAGGTCAGTTACTGTCTCCCGAACGCTGGCGATGTCAGCCCATATGGAGGTAGAGGCCACGGTCAGGTCCAAAATCTTTAAGTCCATTGCCTCCAGGCGTCGCCCCACTGCGGTGATCTCCTGCAGTATACGGTCCGTTGCCTCCATTGTGCAGGGGTCAGCTGGTGAGGTTGCAGGGCAAGAAGAGGTCGTCTGCACTGCCATGGTTTTCGATTGCGCAATAGCCTCAGAAAAAAATAGTTGACGGGAATGTTTGCCAGAACACTTCCCATTTGGCATTGCCCCAGGTGGGGGGGTGGGGGGGAAGAGGTCCTGGGAAATAGTTACCGAGTGTTGACGTAGCCCTGAGACCTTGTTCCTACTGCTAGAGCAATGATGTCTGTATTGCAGCCGCAGAAACTTCATATACTGTAGCCTCCATGAGGGATCAACAAAGTGACCTGGGCCCGAAGAAAAATGACGCACGTGTCGTAGGAGGCACACTGTCATCCGGCGATCTGAGTGGCGGTGGACCCCCCCCACACAAGTCTTCAGGGGCAGCCCGTACTAGCCCTGAGCCCAATTCGAATTGCCAAGCTTGGACAGGGGGGGGGGGGGTATGGCTGCCTGGGATTTCAATTGCTGCTCCACTGTAGTCAGGCAGGTGGGCCCTACCCTTCATAATACTCTGCCAGGGTACTAGTCACTTCTCTGAGGTGGATTCCCTCCTGTAGGGCCCCTTGGATCTGGCACTGCCTCTGTCCGGGACACTCTGAACAGTAAAGTGCTGCTTCCTCCTGTGCACCTCCCAGAGACCAGGGAATTTCTCTGTGGCTGGGTTGTCAGGTTCTTATAAACTTGAGTGAGTCCCTGCACAATATGTGCTGTTGGGCGCAGTCATTCGCGGTCGTCCACCTCACTGTGGGGCCCCCACGGGGCTCTCAACCTGTCCGCGACACTCCACTGCACTTTTAGCCAGCGACTCTCCTGCTGCTCGGAAGGAGAGGGCGATCACCCCTCCCCTCCCCCTTCCAATATGTCCAGGTCCTGGTTGTGGGAGCTAGTCCCAGGCCGTCTTCTCACACGACCGGGGGGAGACACTCCCGGCCGCCCGTTCCACCCCCGTTAGGCCTCGTCTGGCTGCGTCATCCCAGCGGCCTCTACAGCCACTGTGTGCCGAATGGCTCTGAGTGTCCTGAGCCTATCGGTCCTGCAGAGGCCCCCAGTAGATCAAGGGGGCTCTTGGTGATAGATAGCACCCCCTCCGTGGTCCCCGATCCGACCCGGCGCGCGGAGCTCTCTGCTCACGCGGCCATTCGGATCAGCGGCCAGACCACACCCCTGAGGTTATTACTTTTAAAATGTAAAAATGCTGTTGGTTGTACCGGAAGAAATTTACTCTGCCACCTCCTGGATTAACACAAAGAAGTAGATGGTGACTTTCTTGAGCACATTTGAAGCCATGTTTTTTACATGTTTTTAAGGGATGAAAAATGTCTTCTTGGGTGAATTTGAAAAATGAAGAGATTTTTGTAGAGCAACACTTGTACTGTTAGTCTGTATGCTTCCTTCCATATGTAAAAATCAGGAATGGGAGGGAAGAGGGAAACTGACGTTACGACTCATCACTCTTTGTACAGTGCTGCAATCAAGAGAGTCAACCTCGTGCCACCTAAAGTGGGCCCACTGGATACAGGCAAAAGCCCTTTTTAAATAAATAACCAGCCAACCTTTCCCAAAGGGTATTAATAAGGACGTACTGAGCCTGACAAAAGACACTGGATTGGGGTACGTGGTAGAAACTAGTTGATCACACTAAAAGGCCAAGGGGTGATAGTAATTCTAACTAGCCCGTTTTCCCCAGTTTTTCTCCTTGCCAGATGGACCTGTGAATAAATAATGCTTTGGGCACCACATAGGCAATTTTAAAGGTTGCCTCATATGGATCTCAAACTCTTTTTTTCCTTAAAAAGTGTTCCTTTTTAGGGAAAGAGGTTGCAGCATGCCCCAACCCTCAGATGGTCAGGAGAACACGATGATGAAGCACGTCAGTGGATAACATTCCCTCACTCAGAGTTCCTTTAAGAAAAATGTCTTTCCCATATGTCCAGGGGGCCCAGTATAGATGACTCAAGGTTGACTATATCATGGTTGTGATACTGCTTTCTTCCATAATATGCTAGTGGGAGACCTCTTCCACTTGGACAAGAAAGTTATATCCTAGCAATTAATACAAAATACACAAGATTGAGAAGTATTGAGTTTCTTCCATGCCTCTCGTGCAACACATCTTCATATTATCTGTGAGTTCTCCATAACTTCTCTGTTCTTGTTACTGAAAGATGTTAAACAATTACAAGAGAAGATTGCTAAGTCTGTGAGTGAATTATAAAGGAAGAGTACTTGGGAGGAAAGTATCTAATACATTTGGGGAATCAATAATACGAGGTACGACAGCCAGCTGTTTTATGACTGTTCCAGCATGGGACAGAAAAGAACATAATATTGCAAATAAGGCCATTTGAATAGGGGCCAGCACATGTCACAGTTATTGTGGCTCTATTCTTGAGCACCTAAGAGCTGGTATGGCATTGGAATCACCGCAATGAAAACAGCAGAGTTTTACGGTCAGAAGAAGATGCCATCAACCTTAAAAAAGAATAGGATGGTACCACTATTTAATGATGTTAAACAACATAGTCATTGCTTCGAAGTTATTAATGCTATTGTCAATAAAGTTTTCAATGTTCAACACTGTGACTCCTGGGTGGCTCCACGTAACATCATGAAGCACTGTGGCATCCTTATCCTCCTGGAGTGTCCTATCGTCTAGAGACACTGCAAGCCTTGTATAAATATTTTATCCGAGCCTGCCTGGGGCTTGTTTGGTAACTTTACTTATTAGCTGAACCAATCACAGTGCTTTCTTTGATATGTCCCTGACTGTTTAGCTTTTAATTGACCCTTTTGTTTTTATTTATTTTTTTCAATTGAAGTCTCTGCATGCAAAGACTACTTCTTTACATCTGTGTGCCCCTGCCTCTTCTGTGTAGCACCTTAATTATGGCACGCTAGGGGTTGTGCGGGTGCACATGCAATACAACCGGCTGCATACCCAGCACACACAACTGCTTGTGCCATTGTAGGAGCTGTCTGCCTTTGTTCTGTTCTGCCCTTTGTCAACACTGCTGGTAATCTTCACACCAGATGCTTCTTGATCTCTCTTGGTAGAGGGAGATAGGGAAGCACCCTAGTGTAGCAGGAGGGCCATGCGTCTGTGCCACATTTGTCTCCTTGTCCCTTCCCAGGGGGTATGAATTGGCAGGAGGGTAAGGTGCCACATATATGCTCCCCTGACCCCCAGTGGCTATTCCCCAGGGTGTTGGCCATCACCAGGGGCTAGTTGAAGAGCTGCAGAGGGAGGTAATGGATGTGCAAGCTGGGCAGCACCAGAAGGGGGGTAACACATGCAGTTATCACCAACTGATTTCCACATGGTTTGGTGATTGGATGTCCTGGTGACATGTTCTAGCCACAAAAAGTGTTTTTTAATCCTTCTTTGGTGTTTTTCATGGAGCTACTTTTCAACACTCTCCCTCTCCAATGAGGCAGAGCTCAGGACCTGCCCTCCTGTTCTTTAGTTTCTCACAGACTGCTGGTAAGGCTTCTTGACTGCACTCTGTACCAGCTCCTCTGCCTGGAGTCCTGGTACATGTTCTTGGTCTATGGCCTACTGCAGCAGCATGTGGCCGTCAAGGTAGATTACCTTCCCCATCTACCCTCTTCAGGCTCCCCAGCCTCCTTCCCACTTGCAGGTTCTCTATACGTCCAGAAAGAGTCGGGCTCCCCCTTCAAGACCACTGGACCATAGGGCAGGCGCACAGACGTTCCATGCATGTACACATCTCTACTTCCCCCAGAGGGAGTGGGAAGGCCAGTTTCCATGACTCTTGATACACATCCTAGCCCCTGGGTGCCAGCTAGGGTCAGCTGTGTTTGGTTTGGATCCTCTTTTCCATCAGGAGTCAGGAGTATTTGAAACCCTCTCATCCAGAGAAGACAGGAGTCACTTAGTCCTTTTCTTCTGAAAGAGTCATAAGTCTTTCACCAAGGCCACCTAGATGTGACCCCTCCCACTTCCTCTTCCAGGATCAAGCTTAAGCCCTCTCCATTTTGGCCTGTTGGGTGATGACAGGCTTTGATCTACCTTCTGGTCAGTACAGTAATTAACTTAGCACAGCAGGATTGTTCAAAGCCAGAATCTAAATATGGGCTGACTCAGAAAAATATGACCAAACTCAAAACACATGGAGTAGTAAAATATGACCGAATTAATATTATATTTGCATTTGTGGTCTTTGTTTATATATTAAGGCACATGTTAAACTTCTATCTAGGTCCAGCCAATAAGAAGTTATTTTGGGCCATCTTTTGCCTACAATGTGAATAGAATAAGTCATTACATGCGTAAAGTGAAGGACTAAATGCGCAAACTGAAAACAAAAAAGAAATGTGGACAATGGAGATAAATAAACAATAAAGCTTTCTCAGCAATAAGCAATTAAATGGAGGTCTCATCTGTGACAGGTTATGTGAGATCAGAAACTGGGCTGAGTTAAATAGTAGCCCAGAACCTCTATCCCCAGCTGAGCAGCAGTGGACTTCATCCGGACAATTGGTTAGCACAAGTAGCTAGCACTCAAAACCATTTTACCAGTGCTTACAATAAATGAGATTCAGTTAGTGAGACTCACAGCAGAAAATCCAAAAACCAGGTGGCCCAAAAACAAAAAATCCAGAAGAGGTACATGGTTTAGAAACCCATTCTTCCCAGGCACTTTACCAGTTATTCAAAAATAATCCACTTTTCTTTTGTTCTTGGTTTCATGTCGTTATTTTAACATCATAGATAGAGCATGTCTCGTACTTATATTATTGTGCGTTTTGTTAGCTGTAGCAGCATGAAGTGTGTGAAATGAAACCAGGAGAAACCCTACCAACAGGAAAAGTTTTTTAAAAAGTGATGTATTTTGATCATTAAGGCAACATGTTTGATTTTTAAGAATCTGTTCTTACTGCTATAGTTACTTCAATTTTGCAAGTGGATTTTGATGACCGAATGTTAGATTTTCTTGAACAAGTTACGGATTTGGAAGGGATAATGTTGCCTACTTCCTGGAACAGAAGCGGCTCTTAAAAAAAAGGAGCGACCCTTGACCCTGCTTCAGGCAGGTCACTCCCCTGCACCGCGTGCCGGTGCTGCCTCTGCTCTAGGTGCCTGTGCTCTTTGTTTTTTGGTTTTTTTCCTCTTTCCCCTCGCCCCTGGGTCCCCGCGGCCCCGCCTCCCTCCCTCCACTTCAGTTTCCCTTTTCCCGCCGCTGCGTCTCTGGGGCCCCGCCCCCCTGCTCTCCCATTCGCTGTCCCCTCCCTTCTCCCTGCTGCCACTCCCTCCCTCCTCCCCTCATATGTCAGCTGCTGCGCAGTGAGGGGAGCGACCCTTGACCCAGCCTCAGGCAGGTCGCTCCCCTGCACCGCGTGCCGGTGCTGCCTCTGCTCCAGGTGCCCGTGCTCTTTGTTTTTTTGTTTTTTTTGCTCTTTTCTCTCGGTCCCTGCGTCTCTGCGGCCCCGTTCCCCTCCCTCCACTTCAGTTTCCCTTTTCCAGCCACTGCGTCCCTGTGGCCCCACCCCCCTGCTCTCCCATTCGCTGTCCCCTCCCTCCTCCCTGCTGCCACTCCCTCCCACCTCCCCTTATATGGCAGCCGATGTGTGGATGCGCCGCTGTCCTAGCGCAAGCCCGTCTGCGCCCGTCCGCGCCCACCGCCAGGACCCCTGGTCCCCAAGACCAGCACGGCCAGCAACGCCATTACACTGCCAGCACCCTCCGTGCACGCAACACCGGATGAGCACAAGCCTGCTTCCTGGCCTCTCCTAAGCACACCCAGGGACCCTTCACCTGCCGTAACTGCAGCTTCACCAGCCTCCAAATCGCCAAACCTCCTGCCGAGCCTGACCGCAACTACCTCCGATGCATCCTACTTAACACCCGCTCCGCACGCAAACACGCCGTTGAACTATGGGACCTGCTCGACACCTCCACCCCGGACGTTGCCTTCCTGATGGAGACCTGGATGAACGCCTCCTCGCCCCAGACATCGCCATAGCCATTCCGGATGGCTACAAGATCACCCGCAGGGATTGCACCAACAGAGTCGGAGGCGGAATTGTCATTGTCCACAAGAACACCATCAGGGTCACGACCCATACCGACGACACCCTCAGCGCCGCCGAACACCTGCACTTCCAGATCCACACCAACCCAAACACCACCCTCAGAGGAACCCTCATCCTCAGACCCCCCGGACCTCGGCCTCAGTTCTGCGACTCCATCGCCGACCTTGTCAGCAGGCACGCCCTAGCCTCCGCTGACTACGTCCTCCTCGGCGACCTGAACTTTCACCTGGAGAATAACAACGATCCCAACACCACCACCCTAATCGACAACCTCACCACCATTGGACTCAGACAACTCGTCACTACCCAACACACTCCGCTGGCCACCCGCTGGACCCCGTCTTCTCCTGTAGCCCCCACGTCACCTTCAGCCACACCACCAAACTCTCATCGTCCGACCCCCATGGCATCCACTTCACCTTCCAGAAACTCACCCCCAGCACCGCACCCAACCGTTCCCCTGCTGCAACTGGAGCAAAATCAGCCAAGACCAGCTGAACACCAGCCTCACCAAAAAAAAAAACACCCACCAATCCCAACCTCGCAGCCTGCAACCTCTGGCGCTGGATCGACGACTGTGCCAACACTCTCTCCCCGCTCAATAAACCTTCCAACAGAGGTGCCAACAAGAGATCCAGCTGGTTCACCTCAGACCTTCAAGTCTCCAAGCAAACCTGTTGGAAACTGGGGAGAAAGAGGCTCCTTGAACAGGCTCCGGACAACCATGACGCCTTCAAGAATGCCATCCGCAATTACCATCACCTCATCGGATCTGCCAAGAAAACGTCCTTCAAAGACCACCTGGACAACAACGCACACAACAGCAGGGAGCTCTTCAACATTGTGAATGAACTTTCCAACCCCAGCTCCAGCACAAACGACATCCCACCTTCACAAGACCTGTGCACTCCCTCGCCACCTTCTTCCATCACAAAATCACAGACATCCATGAGAGCTTCAACAGCCAGACCACCCCGCCAATCACAGACTCCTCAGACTCTCCTCCCCCTTTCAACTACGACCCCCTGCTCGTCTGGGCCAATGTGAACGAAGACGACACAATCAAAACCATGGGCTCCATCCATCCTGGATCTCCATCAGACCCATGCCCACACCTCATCTTTAACAAAGCAAGCACCACCATCACACCCCATCGCCGCAAAGTCATCAACATCTCCTTCGAGACTGCGACCTACCCCGAGAGCTGGAAGCATGCTGAGATCAAAACCCTACTCCAGAAACCCACGGCGGACCCGAGAGACCACAAGAACTTCCACCCTCATCTCCCTGCTCACATTCCCAGCCAAGGTCATCGAGAAGATCGTCAACAGACAACTGACCCACTACCTCGAAAAAAACAACATCCTGGACCCATCCCAGTCAGGGTTCCGCAGCAACCAAGGTACGGAAACCGCCCTCATCGCCGCCACCAACGACATCAGGGCCCTGCTTGACAACGGCAAAACCGCGGCCCTCATCCTCCTTGACCTTTCGGACGCCTTCAACACCATCTGCCACCACATCCTACGCACACGCCTCTACAATGCAGGGATCTGGGACAAAGCTCTGGAGTGGACCACCTCCTTCCTCTCCGGCAGAACCCAGAGCATCCGCCTCCCACTTTCTGCTCCGAAGCCTCCAAGATCATCTGCGGCATTCCCCAAGGTTCGTCCCTCAGCCCTACTCTTTTCAACATCTACATGGCCCCCCTCGCCCGCGTCACCTGGCTGCTCAACCTCAACATCATCTCCTACGCCGACGACACCCAACTGATTCTCTCCCTCACCAAGGACCGCCAAATCCAACCTCCACGAAGGAATAAAGGCTGTCGCCGAATGGATGAGGAACAGCAAATTGAAGTTGAACTCCGATAAGACGGAGGTCCTCATCTTCGGCGCCAATCCCTCTGCCTGGGACGACTCCTGGTGGCCAACCGCTCTGGGAGCAGCCCCAACACCCACCAACCACGCACGCAACCTGGGCATCATCCTCGACTCAACACTCTCCATGACCAAGCAAGTCAGCGCTGTCTCCTCAACCTGCTTCCCCACCCTCTGCATGCTTCACAAGATCTACAGATGGATCCCCACAGATACAAGAAGATCAGTCACCCAAGCCCTCATCAGCAGCAAACTTGACTATGGAAATCCCTCTACGCAGGAGCCCCGGCCAAACTCCTCAAACGACTGCAACGCATACAAAACGCCTCCGCACGCCTGATCCTCAATGCCCACAGCCCATCACTCCCCTTCTGAGAGACCTACACTGGCTCCCCGTCAACAAAGGGATAACCTTCAAGCTCCTCACCCACGCACACAAGGCACTCCACAACACTGATCCAGCCTACCTCAACAGATGACTCACCTTCTACACCCCGTCCCGCCAACTCCGCTCAGCCGACCTCGCCCTCGCCACCGTGCCCCGCATCCGAATAGCGACTACCGGAGGCAGATCCTTCTCCCACCTCGCCCCCAAGACCTGGAACACCCTTCCCTTGTCCCTACGACAGACCGAAGACTTGCTGACTTTCAGGAAGCGGCTCAAAACCAGGCTATTTGAGCAGTAGCAGCACCCTCCCCCCCCCCCTCAGCGCCTTGAGACCCTCACAGGTGGTAGTGCGCTCTACAAATACACTGATTGATTGATTGACTGTATACGCACATCTGGCACACCCCAATCAGAGACTTTCACAGTGAATACTACATTCTGCCAGTGTTTCTACAGAATGTGGATCACAAAAAAGACAATTAATCCATGTAGGAACTTGAGATGTGGGTCTGAATTAGCATTGTTAAAGGACACATGCCCCATATCTCTTGATGATGCATGCTGCTAGGCTTTAGTGTAGACTTGTGTCTGGTAAGATATTCAAGGAAAACCATTTCATACTTTTATTATTGAACCACAGAGTTGTCCTATCTATGTTTAGCAGAGCTAACTTTTCATCAGTGAAAAAGAGAATGACTGTCAAGACCAGGAAAAAACTGCCTTCTTCTCACACATTCTAATAAGTGTCTTTGATAATTTCTGTGTAGCTGTAGTTATTTTATGAGACTTTCGTCTACAAACCCTTGACCAGTATAAAAGGTTTAAAACACATTGAAAACAAAAACTGTGGAAGGGGGGTTATGACTATTGTAAAGATCACTCATGTAGTTTTGTCCAGTCTTGCAGCAGGCTTTCAGGCTGCTGGTCTTGCCCAGCCCCTGTACATCAATCTTCTTTTGGCTGCTATTTTGTACAGAACCTCCTGAATCTGAAGTGAAGCATCTGACACTACGTATAAAGAAAGTAATGTTTGGAAAATGTGCTGGGGACTAAGTAACAGGAGTCATATCCAGGCTATGTCTTGAATTTCTCTTAACTTCATTGTATGTGAAGGTTATGGATGCACATAGTTCATTACCCTTCTGCTAATCCCTCGTGAACAAAGGATTCATCGATGTGTATATTAGGTTCAGTGTAATTGGATCAATACAGAAGGGAGGTTAGAATCTCATAATAAAATTTAGATCATGTTCAGAATTCAGTGTGTTCGTGCTTAAACCTCCTATTAACGAAATAAACAAATTATTGGGTATAAATGAAGGACAGAGTATCTTCTACCTCACTGAGAGCCTGATTTATTTTTTGACTGACATTCGTTTCTTCATCAGTGTGAATGAGTAAATTACTCCATCGTCCTGACAAGGATGCCAAATTTAGAAAAGACTGTCACACTTGTGACATTTATAAAGCTGGAACCTACCATCGTGGTGGTTCCTATCAACACTGTGTACAATTTGATGGGTCCACATGACAGAGCTGTGCAATAATCTGTTTTCGTTTTTTCTAAAAGAAAACAAGAAACAGGAGTATATTTTTTTAAAGAAAAAAGAAAAATGCTCCCCTTGCCATGGCAGTCCTTTCTCATACTGAGAGGAGTATTTAAGGGTTTTCACTGCCCCTTACCACCAAGGTTGTCTTGGCAGTTATGGGGAGTGACAACTGACCTCTACTTTGCCTCATCTAAGTTAGGTGGGTGGAATTAGAGATCTTTAATCCTTAGGGCTATCAGAGGTGTTTAATTATAGTGAAGATAGAGTAGTCTCCGCTGTGATTAAAGCCAAGGTCCACCCATATATAAATTTGGTGGGCAGACCACATCATGGCGGTATATATACTCCTTCACTGTTGTGGCAGAGTATCTATATGGCCAAGATTTAAATATTATTTTTTTTAAAAAACTTTGATAGTAGTAAGAATAAGATTCCTACCTTTTTGCATCCTTAGAAATTAGTTTTGCATTATACTCAAGCTTATCGTAACCTTCTCCAGGACAGGAAGCTTGACCAGAGGTCTTGTGAACAAGGACAAATGGCTTGAGCATATTGTTTCACTTTTTTGTTAGACATTTGTATTTAGCCTGCTACATTTGCTCAGCAAAGAAGGCTAGGAATGATTTTTTTTATAAAGAAGCTTCACACAGAATTTGCTACACTTAGATAAAATGTTTTAATACTGGTACATGAAATGGTCCTGTGCTGCTTTTAGTGAATTTTTTTAGGATTCACTGATTTATACAAGCTTCTGAAATATGTTTTTGTCTAGTGTTTAGTTTAAGGGGTTATTTTTTGTCTAGTTTTTAGTTTAAGGGTTTGTTTTTTATAAAATTGATAATAAATAAAACATTAACTTCTATTGGATACTTTCTCACAAGATCTTAATTTCCTTACATTAATATGGTGACCGAGCACCCCAACTGTGCACTAATCTCTAATCAAATTGCGTAAAATGCATTAACTGACTGACTTAACTCAAACTTCCTGTTGACAGCTGTTTGGCAGTTTTAATTTAAAACATCAACTATAAGTTGTAGGAATTGGTTACCTTTTTTAATATTATGTAAGGGTTACTCTAACACCAACTTGAACACAATACATTGTTACTACAGAAGCCACATGGTACTTAAAGTGCAATATATGGTTTTGTTGAGAAAGAGTTGTTGCCACAAGCACTCTTTATACTTTGGTTTCTTTTCTGATTCCAGAAACCAACTCTGGAGTCCAGCTCAGACAGGTGCTAGGGGAGAAAAAACTTCGGTATCAGGTTTTGGACACTGCTCACGAAAAAAATGTATTCTACGTGGAGGGCATAGCTTTTCCTGATGCAGGATTTTCGGGACTCGTTAACATCGGTGTCACCCTTCTGGGTAGCTCTGTTAAGGTATGGTATATTTATTCTCATAATGTTTCTACCTGAATGAATGCATTGGAACTGCTGATAATAGGTTTACTACTGACGTCTGTGCATGTATTCCCCTTTTAATAATGATTCTATTCTAGGAGTTTGTGAATGATATTTCAGACAATATAGAAGAGAACTTGTAACTCCGAGGGACCAAAGCACCTTCCCACAATCACATTGACGTGTTTTTTTTCCCACATTTCTTGATTGTGACGGTAGGTGACCCGAAACTTATTGATATAACTTTCTACATTGTAGGCATATGAATAGAACGGCTGTTACCCCTGCAATTGAGGTACTGAATAAACACTATCAGCGTCTTTACTCCATAATCTGTTAATGACGGCATGGGCAGTTTTGTTCCTTAGAACCTGTCAAATTAGTAGAGGTAAACATGTAGGGTAAGGGTAGTGAATGAACTGTGAAACAGATTCATTTTACAAACTTTATTCTTTGATTTTGCTTATTGAGACAATTTGAGACGGCCTCCCAGCAGTTATGAACCTCATTTTTTTGACCTCATAACACTAAGACCTTGTATGCATCATTACGGTAAAAGACCCTTATTTTGGGCTCTACATTATATCGTCCATCTGATCCTACTCTTACTTGGGTATCTTGTCTTGAGGTTACACCCAAAACACACCCAAGCTTATGCATGTAATCATCGGACTATTGAGTATCCTTCAGTTCCCAAAGTTTGAATGCCCTCCATATCTTAGCTGTCAAAATTATACTTATGAAACTCTGACCCCCAAATAGCATACCAGAACCATCATGGTGACCACATTTGACTTTTCCTTTCCAAGCTATACCCTAAACCGCAGACATCGGTTCTAGGCACATGTACACCAGTAATTTTAAAACGCAATGATAAAGTGAGCCATTTACTACATCAAGGTATTCACAAGTGGCATTTGTGGATGGGCCTCCACCTACAATTTATAGGCCTTGACACAACCACGACTCTTATCACGTGACTGTACATGGACTGAACAATTTCAAAACCCTTTCTACAATGTATTGCGGACTACTGGCAGATATCCATGCACAAAAAAATAACATCCACATCCCCCGTACCATCACTTCCCAGTACACAGTTTAGCACATATTTCTTTGCTGTTTTATCTCTGGCAAACATTTACTCTCACTCGATAATAGATACAGGCGAATTTAGAAATGAAGGAATTATTGTATTCCTTATGTATCCGATTACTGATGCTTTAGCTTTATCACCGACAAAATATATTAATCACAAGACAGGGTACTTATATCATACTCGGACAGTTATATTGGAGCTCTCTTCTTGCAAAAACCCAGCTTTTTAGCAGTAATTTCTTCATTTTTCTTTTGGTCAATAAAGCTTTTAGACTTAATTATAACTTTTTTTCAGGCGTGCTTTCATTTGGTGTAAAGTGATGAACCACGTAGTTTTACTAAGGAGTAAAAGGAATGGATTTGGCAATTAAAAAAAATTGGGACAGTGTAGTAAATACCTATAACATTGTTTGTTATAATGTATGTTAACAACCTTGAACAAGCGGGAAGCATGTCAGGTACTAGGTTGCGAAACATATATTAGGTGTAATGAAATCAGAAGTGAAGTCATACAGCGAGCTCATTAAGAATACAATTATAGGTCTGTAAAGTATCTGCAGACTAGGGGGGGATACTTCGTCGACGTTTTGGTTTCCAGTCGTCTAATGTAGATCAAAGAGGCGAATTAGTTTAAACAGTACTCGTCCAGGATCCTGAACAAGTACTGTGCAAACTAATTTGACTCTCGGATTCGACATTGGTTGTCTTACAACATATTGTGGGTCTACTTAAGGATACTTCTCGACACCTGGTCCTGAGTGTGGTCTCGTGTACTCATGAGACGACTGGAGACTGAAATGTCGACGACTCCGCCACCACAGTCTTCATACACTTTACTGACTTATAAGCCTCTCCGAGACACTTTTCTTGGACTCAACGAGGACGATAGGATTGAGTGGTTTCCCGATCTGTCTGGGAGCAAAACAAACATTAAGAGAAATAATACCTGGTTAATTACCATTTCCCAGCACGATAGTGCATTTTTGAACCACATCGTACTTTACGTGTATCTAATAAAATTTGTATTGATGTCAAAGAAAGTACACCTTTCTATAGCAATTATTGTTTAATTCATGTGCACTTGCTACGTTTGCTGTTTAATGTATGTACTCTTGCTACTTTATGTGCTCCATATGTAAGGGAATAGATACATTGTTACCATATCCTAGTTGACAAAAAAATGATTTCGGGAACAGTTTTTTCCTCGGGAGACACTTTGTGGTGTTATTGAGTGGTAAAGATCAGTATTAGCAATTACTCAAAGATTGTCAGTATAGTAATTATATGTAGAGCAGAGCAACAACACAGTTCTGGTGGATGATCAGTAATGAGCGTGCTACTTTTAATTGATTGTACTTAATTAAAGACTGGCACATTTGTCTTGGGTGAGTTAGGTTTGGACACACTCTAGCCACTCCGATTGTTAAGGATTAACATATATGGCCGTATTTTCCAGCAAAAGAGGAAGGATCAACCAAACATTTGGAGAAGAATTGGGTATCACTGATGTAGATATACAAACTGTAACCCAAATTATCCAATCCGGTCATAACAATCACACAGATATTATAAAGCACAGTTGATAGTATTCACCACTGAAGCACACACCTGGAAACATGGGAAATGTACTCAAAAGGAGGGATAAAAAATATCTGATTCATTCACTCAAAAGTAGAGAATCCACTGAATGAATCGATCACAGATCCACATAGAAATCAATTAATTTCTTAAAAATGCAGATACACTTTTGAAATTTTACAGGTGGCATCTGTGAGAAATTTGGTTGTTGGTTGACTGGGGTGTGAGCCCTGGTCAAGCAGTGGCCATAATCCCTTGCAGGATCTACCACAAAAGTAACCCGTGCTTAACCCTGGGTAGTTTGGCACAAAAAGCAGTCAGCTTAACTTGGAGGCAATGTGTATTTATGCACCACACAAACAGTAATACAGTGAAAACACAACACAAGAAAAATCCTACACCAATCTAGAGAAATAGAGCAGATTTTGACAAATTATTTGACACCAAAGCAACACAAATTCAATCAGTGAAATTGGAGTTATGATAAAGAAAAAAAAAAGAATTGTGAAATCTAGCACCTATATGATCAAAGCGCCAACCGGGGACATCTAGTCATGCGAGACCGGGTCAAAGTAAGAATATATGGCCTACCGTAATGGAGCTTGGTTGAAATACACAGAGTGGATTGGGCCTTGTCAGAGCTTACCTTCGGACTTAAAAGAATTTCTGAACAAAAATGTCTGCGTAGGTAAAGTTCAGCAAATCAATGCAAACAGGAGGTGTTCGAGGAGGGAGCATTGTCGTCGGACAGCCGTGGGTCGAAGCTGCGGTGACTATTTCTATGTTCAGACTAATGGCCTCATTACGAGTTTGGCAGTCCCATCACAGGACCGCCAAACTCACAGGGAGGACGCCACCGCTATAGCGGCGACCTTCCCCTGGGCGTATTACAATGTTCCCGCCGGGCCGACTGACGGGAACATTGTAATACAGGTTCCAGCCAGGCAGACCAGTGGGAACAGCGTTAGGACATTGGCCTCTGCTCCCTTAAGCGAACCATGGCCAAAATCCTATTAATCCAGCACCCTCTATACTCGCACTGTCTCCAAAGCAGACAGTGCACATTCAGACGGTGCTGGGAGAGGAGACCCTGCACTGCCCCTGACATGGTAGTGGGCTGTGCAGGGGGCCCCCTCTGGCCCCCGCACTTCCTTTCTGTCAGCCTTTTCATGGCAGGCTCCCTACCATGAAAAGTTTGGCGGAAAGAGGGGTTGTAATCAGCCAGGTGGCGCTGAGTTCAGCGCCACCATGGCTGTTTGCAAGCCTGACCTCCATCATGCCATCGAGAACCATGTTCCCAGTGGGGACGCCGGTCTTTTGGAGTTCTGACCGCCAGAGTCGTAATTTGGTGGTCGGACAGCCAAAGCTGTGGATGTCTGACATCCACCACTAGTTTGGCGGTGTCATGACCACCAAATTCGTTTTGAGGCCCTTTATCTCTGAAATAAAAGTCAAAAATCCCCAGTGGGACAAGGCGGAGGGCTGTAGCTGAAGACCGTTCCATGAGCCCGGATACCCGTTTAACGAAAGACTGCAGAAACAGATTTTTCGCTACAGAGAAGAAAGTAGTGGGAGAAGGCACGAAGTGAGTCCGACCGACCATGAACCACAGGCTCTAGTCTAGCAGGTTGGTCCAAGTCTCTGCCTGGTTCTTAGAGCAGTTATTAGTCAAAAAATGTTTAAGTCTTCACTTTTAGATTTTGGCTCTCAGGTCACATTCTGCAACACTTCCAAGGGTCCAGGACTGGTAGAGCACGACTTAGAGGGTCAGGACTCACTCGGGTTGGATTCAGGCATTGGTCCAAGGTAAAAGGAGCCTTTTATGTCTCTGAGGCTTAAAAAAAAAAAAAAAAAACAGGCCATGAAACTAGCCATTTGGAGTCACTCTGGTTGCCCTGGGTTCAAGCTGCAAGTCAAGTCCTTCTTCCCCAGACAAAAGGGAAGCATGGCAGAGAGGCAGTAAGCAAGCAAGGCTGCAGCAGGTCAGCAGTCCATCAGAGTGTCAGTCCTTTTAGCAGCAAAACAGCCCTTTTTACTGGCAGAGTACCCACAGGTCCAGAAGTGTAATGAGGTCCCCTTTTTTATATGTTGGTGGGAGAAGCTTCTGGACAATGGATTTGAAGTGTGTGAAATTACCTGACTCCCCTGCCTTTGTTCCATGCTGACTGCAGTGACAATATGGGTTGATAGGTCCTTTGTGTGATGGCTGAGGACTCCCTATTCTGCTTCAAGTGGGGCCACTCTAGGCTCCGCCTTCTCATTCTGCTAGCAGATGCACCACTAGGGCACACCTAATTCCTCCATTGTGTGACTGTCTGGGAGGAATTTGCAAAGTCTAACTGTCGGTTACACTTAGTTATGTGACCCAAGACAGGCTACAGGCACAAAAGGGCTAAGGGCCAAAAATTCCAACTTCCTAAAAGTGGTATTTTCAAAATTGTAACTAAAAACCTGACTATCATTAAAATGGGTTTTTCATTAAAATTCATTAAAATTACACCAAATACAAAATTGCTACCTGCTCCCATTTGTAAGTTACTGATTATTAAACGTAATAAAGAATCCCCAGTGTTACCTTTTGGGAGTGTTAGGCCTCACAGTAGTGAAAGCGCTGAAAAACAAATCTTGGAGTTTTTTACTCTAAGGAATGTAAATCCTAAACGTACATGTACAACCTTTTTATTACAGACCATGCTGCCCTTTGTTTGCCTAGGGGTTACCTTAGGGGTGGCCTATGTGTAATAAAAGGGGAGATTAAGGCTTTATAAGGGATTATAATGCCAAATCGACATGGCATTTTAAAACTGTATTCAGGCTGCAGTAGCAGGGTCATGTTTTACGGTGCTACTTGAGTGTGTGGTGCAATTGGTGCTGCAGGCCCACTGCTAGAATTTTATTTACATGCCCTGGGTATATGGTATACCACTCTAAAGTGGCCTTATAAGTAAACAAAATGTCATTTTGGTATAAACCAATTTAACCATGTTTTAGGATAGTGAGCAAAAGCACTTTAGAACTGTTTAGCAGTGGCAAGGTACAAGGACCCCTAGGGCCATCAAAAATAAGTTCAGTGAAATGAAAGAGGAGAGGTACAAAGTTTGGGGGAATGCCACCCTAAGGCTGACAGGTCTAACAGAGTCCCGCCAGTAAGCACTTTTAATGTCACTGAAATGGATCTGTTTTTAGCTAGCTTGGTTCAGGTAGTTTTCTCTTACTGTGCCTTATCATGGGCTTAAATATTTTCAATGGCTGTTTTATTGTTCAGTATAATGACAATTCTCAGAATCTAAATCCATGGAGTATGCTCAGCACATCGCAAAAGGCCCTCGGTTTTCATTGGCTATGTTGCTGTTTTCATTCAACTGTATATGAGTACTTCTCTGGTTAGTGAAAACAAGTTTTCTCATATATATTACATCCACACACATGTGGAGATGCTTCATGCCATTTATGAAACCAGTTATTGATTTTAGTGCCATGCAATTTAGGCACTGCCATGCCATTTAGAGGATTAAAGGATAATAGCCAACTTTTATGCATCTACATTCAGAGCATCACATTGAAAGTTCATGTGAATCAGAAATACTGAGTAGCCGATGTGATGAATTTTTCACTTTCTACTGGACTAATAACATGGTCTCAATTGAACTTTCTTACAACCCTACTGTATCCAGCATAGGACAGTAATCCAGTCTTTGTATTTAGATCTATTTAAAGTGAATTGAGGACAGCTTTACAACCATTTATGGTACTTGTGTCAACTAGAGTAAAGATTAAAGTAGTGCTACATGATGCAACTGTGCCAGCCCTGCCATTTTTCATTTGGCCTTAAATGTTCTTCTATCTTTTTGACAACAGATTGTGGACCCCCTGTTGCTTAAAAAACACCCAAACTACAAGTTGTTTCGTGTAGGGGCACCATTGACCAAAAGGGAAACCCTCGCATTGATGTACCAATCTTGTAGTCTCAAGGGGGTATCCGATGTGAAGGAAGTCCACAGCACTAGGACAAAAAAAGGCCTATTTGTGTAATTTCTTTTAAAATAAAAATATTAGTGAAAATTATATACAGCTGGTCTGCTGGCCCTTTGCAAACATTAGAAATAGATGTGTATGGTGAAAGCTTTGTGAGTATTTCAGATTAACCTCTGCCTTAAAATAAGCAGTCAGTATCTACAAATGTACTTATCTGATAGAGACTTCTAGTTGCAGATTCCTTACCTTAGAATTTCCCCCAGGCATCAGACTGGATCTGGAGATTTTTCTTTGAGCAGTACTTTTGCACGCTGTCAGGTGGCGTCGGACTCCTTGTGTGTCATTGGCATTGTGGTAGCCGTGATGACATTGCAGTTGTATATAGTCTCCGCCCAGGCACACTGATATCAGTTCTTTTTTTTCCATGCCACGTGCAGATCCAGAGAAGAGCTACCCGTAGTCATTTTTTGACTAGCTTTAACCGGTTTGTCGTTATTTTTTACTTTTTGGTGAAACAAGGGATGTCACAGAAGATCGGGACAAACCTTATGACTCTGGCCACCGAATGATGTTGGTGACAGATCCGCACCTTGTGTGTTTGTGGTATCTGGAGTGCGACCATGACCAGAAGTTGTATTCCGAGAGCCTGGCCATGGACCCGAAGGCTTTGAGGGAACAGTCCCTGAACCTCATGGCGGCCCGGCACAAGACTCTGCATCTTTCCTGTTCTCGTTCGAGAGAAAAGCCACAAGACCGATCGCAGAGTCATCACCACTCTTCGTCGTCCCATTCTAAATCTTTGGAACACTCTGGTCATAAGAGGAAGTCGAAGAAGGCCAAAGGTTCTGCAACTTTGCCCCACCGCTCGGCCGATGCGATACGGGAAGCGCGACGATGCTCTAGGCCTCTGTCTGCAGAGCCTACTTCTGGGTCCACTCCTTGCCATCATGCCTCCCCGACTTACAGGGAGCCGGAGCCATCCCTGCCCGGATGAAGGAGATTTAGGAGGCCATGTGCCTCATCTCTGGGCAGACAAACCCCCTGTGGTGCCTTTAGAGCCCAAGGGATTGGATAGGGCCCCCTCAGGTTCTGTGCGGGTGGCTTTGTCTCCAGCCACTGAGGGCCCCTCTGGATTTGTTGCCAGATCTGTGCCAACTCTGGTCATGCCAACGCGACCTTCTCCACGCAGGAAAAGTCATTGACGCTCCTGACACCAGTTGGGCCCACAATCAACGTCAACCCAATTCTCATCCCTGATGAGCTGAACGTAATCCCTCAATGCGGAAACAATCAATTCATCAATCAACCAGTTTTTTGTAAAGTGCGGCTACTCACCCGTGAGCATCTCAAGAGGCTAGGGAGGAGGGGAGGGGCCTCATCCTAAGAGCCACGTCTTGAGGTTCTTCCTGAAGATGATGAGTGAAGGGCTTTGTCTGAGCTGCAGTGGGAGGTTGTTCCAGCTCTTTTCTGCAATGTAGTTGAAGGATTGTCCTCCAGGTGTGGTTGTGCGGATGCAAGGGATTGTGACTAGTGCCGTCTAGGCAGAGCAGAGGGATCTGCCAGGGGTGTGGATGGAGACGCAGTGGTTCAGGTAGGCTGGTCCTGCAGTGTTTATGGCCTTGTATGCGAAGGTGAGTAGCTTGAATGTGTTTCGTTTCATGACCGGAGCCAGTGGAGGATCCTCAGGTGTTGGGAGATGTGTTCTTGGTGGTCCAGAGTGAGTCTGGTTGCGGCGTTCTGGGTGAGGTGTAATTTTTTTGTTTCTAATTGAGGTGCCGGCATAGAGGGCGCTGCCATAGTCGAGCTTGCTTGTGACTAAGGTGTGGGTGACTGTTCGGTGACCGTCTGCTGGGATCCATCTGAAGATCTTCCGAAGTTTTCGGAGTGTGTGCCAGCAGAAGAAGGCGACTGAATTTACAGGGCAGGTCATGGATAGGGAGGAGTCGAGAATCTGACTTCGGTATGGTTTCTCGCACCAGTTTGGATTCTGACCCTTTTTATTATGGGTAGGAATATGGGGAAGGATTGGAAGGGACACCTTGGCCATTTGGAATACCAGCTAGACAACTTGGACTTGGACTGGGTACAGGAATTGGATTAGGCTAGTGGTCCGGATACTTCTCCAGATGCTGCCATGATTTCTTCTTGTACAGTGACTATGGTGGAGAGACCGTCTTACTTCATGGTGGTCAGTAGGGCAGCTGAGGTCCCTGACCTTGAGCTTCCTTCAGTTGCAGTCAGGAATAACCTCCTGACAGAGGTGCTTCAGCCTGGTGCTTCCACTTCGGAGCCTCTCCTTCCATTTAATGAAGTCCTTACCTCTATCCTTCTGAGTTCTTGGTCCAGACCCAGCATAGGGGTTCATGTGAATAGGACAATCGCCCACTGCCATTGGCCCACCCTGAACGACCCTCAATTCCTGTCCCAACACCCCACACCTGAGATCCTTGTCATCCAGGCTTCTTCTTCTTTTGGTGCATTCCCCTCTGCTCCCCCAGATAGGGAATCAAAAAAGACTGGCTCAACTTGAGAAGAAAGTGTTTTCTTCCTC
This sequence comes from Pleurodeles waltl, assembly GCF_031143425.1. Classification (NCBI taxonomy): domain Eukaryota; kingdom Metazoa; phylum Chordata; class Amphibia; order Caudata; family Salamandridae; genus Pleurodeles; species Pleurodeles waltl. The sequence continues at coordinate 1,406,743,895 of NC_090445.1, read as the reverse complement.
CAGTCTGACATTGCGGTCCGTGAACACCGCATGCCTTTTGGGCGGCTACACGCATTCACTGTGGGATACGGTTGCGCAGGTATTGTTGCAGCCCAGAGGAGGCCCAGGCTATCATCTTCCAAGCATTTGCTGATGGGAGGGACATGGCTAGGTTCCCAATTCATTGTGGACTGGGCTAGACCGACTCATTTGGCAGATTGGTAGCATCAATGGTGCCTTGAGGCTCCAAGCTTCGTTGAGGACATCTGGCTTTGAAGGGATATCCAACAGTCTCTCATTGACATGCACTTCGATGGCATTTGTGTCTTAGGAGACAAAGAGGCCTCATCGCTCGAGAGGTTCAAGGAATCCCAGGTGCCCGCTCAGTCCTTTGGCCTCGCGGCTGCCCCTCACCTAACAGTCTGCTTTTTGCCCCTTTCGTGGTCACGGAATCTGCTCCCTGTTGCGTCCTATCCCTGCCAGCCACCAAGCCGCACATGCTACTCAGCCACTGCACGGCCGGGGTTGCAGAATCCCAGGGGCTCATCGGACAGAGAAACAGAAATCCTGCCCGTCCACCCTTTCCCCTGCGGCAGCCTCCAAACCCTCCTAGTCCATTCCATCATCTCAGACCAGTAGGGTGCAGGATCCGCCATCACCTGGCCCAATGGGAATCCATCATAATGGACAGGTGGGTTTTGCAAATTTTCCAAAGGGGCTACTCCTTCCCCTTTGAGACTCCCCCTCCAGCCATACCTCCAGCTTACGGCCGCTTACCAGAGGATCATCTGGCACTTCTTTGTAAGGAAATCATGGCTCTCTTAGCCAAGGGAGCAATAGAGAGCGTCCCTGCGCCAGAAGTATGTTGAGGTTGTTATTCCCGCTACTTTCTGGTGCCCAAAAAGGACAAGGGCCTATGTCCTAGCCTAGACTTTTGAGCCCTCAATCTCTTCCTAAAGAAGGAGAAGTTCAAAATGCTCACTCTGGCTCAGGTCCTGTCTGCCTTGGACCCAGAAGACTGGATGGTACCGTTGGACTTGCAGGACGCTTACTTCTGTATACCCATCTGGCCTGCCCACAGGCGCTACTTGCAATTCATGGTAGGTCACAAGCCCTTTCAATTTACTGTGCTCCCCTTCGGCCTTACCAGCACTCCACGAAAGTGATGGTGGTGGTTGCAGCTCATCTGTGCCGGTTAAGGGTTTCAGTCTTCCCCTACTTCGATGACTGGCTGTTGAAGGTGAAAATACCCCAGAAAGTTGTCTCCCATCTTCAGACTATGGGAAACCTTCTGCACTCTCTGGGGTTCACTATAAACATGCTTAAGTCACACCGACTCCTTCTCAGACGCTCCCTTTTATCGGAGTTGCTCTGGACACAGTGCTGTTTGGGGCCTATTCTCCTGAAGAGCGTGTCTAGGATATTAAGGCTATGATTCCGATGTTTCAGCCTCTATCCTGGATTTCGGTGAGAATGACTCTGAGGCTGCTGGGCCTCATGGCCTCCTACATCCTGCTGGTCACACATGCCAAATGGCATTTGCGGACTCTGCAGTGGGACATGAAGTGTGCAGCATCAGGGAAATCTCTCCGACATGGGCCAGATCTTGGAGGGAACTGCGATAGACATGTAGTGGTGGCCTACAAATCGTGATTGGGTCAACAGCAGATCCCTCTCCCTGACCCAACCATATCTTACAGTAGTGACAAATGCATCACTTCTGGGATGGGGCGGCCACATGGGAGAGGCAGAGATCTCTGGTATCTGGCGTAGTCTGGACTCCACATCAATCTTTTGGAGCTCTGGGTGATCAGGCTTGCATTGAAAGCATTACTTCCCTCTCCAAAAGGGAAAGTAGTGCAAGTGTTCAAGGACAACACTACCATCATATGGTACTGCAACCAACAGGGCGTAGTGGGGTTGTGGACTCTTTGTCAAGTGTTTACTAGGGACAGGGATTCCCTTTTCAGGGCCCTGGTTCTGGCACACCGTTCTTGGTGTTCTTCATGGCGCCGCGCTACTGGCGTGGAAAGTAATGAGATGAAACTGATGTCAGCACGCCGGGGGTGGCACCTGAATCGGACTGTGACAACATCACTGCGACCACGATGCCTAGGATGCACGTGGAGTCGACCGACACCAGCTGATGGTTCTCTTTGGTAAATCTCCAGATCCAGCCTGACGCCTGGGGGAAACTCTAAGGTAAGGAATCTGCAACTAGAATATGTCTCTGGCAGATAAATCCTTACCAAAGGTAAGTAACTTGTTCCTTAGTAAGACCGGTGCTTGCAAGTTGGTGGACAGACGCTTGGACAGAGGAAAACTGTATCCAGTCTCACAGCTGCATTATGCACAATCTGGAGACTGTTGAATAAATAATTGGGAGTCGATAATAAGAGGGAATTGAATTGCCATATTCTAATCTCAAAGTTATTAAGGTGTGGGTCCCAGTTTTGCAGGTAGCAATGGGAATGAACTCAGAGATTTTTCTCATCGCTTTCAAGGCAAGCTACAAGTGGTGAAAACAGTTTCAACACGGGTAGACAGAGTGTGGGTGGGTGGTGGCCAGGCCTCCTGACTGGAAACCATAATGAGAAGGATTAGCTGAAAAGAAGGGTCCATTGTCCTTGCCCATTACATTTGAGGCAGCTAGACGTTCTCCATTGTGCTACCTCAGACAGACTCTTTGCAATTGTCTTGAAGCCCTGAAGACTGTTCAGAGAGAGTCAGAATTAACTGGGTGTCATGAGTATAAGACACTATTTGGATGCCAAAGGACTAGTGAAGCTTGGCCGAGTGTTATGTAAATGCTGAAGAGTGTCAGACTCGACGTGGCACCATGGAGTACACCATAGGGGAGCTCCAGATGGGGACTGAAACTGGAGGAGTGATACCCTTTGCCAACTCTTAAATAGAAAAGAGAAATTCCAATTCAAGGTTTCACCACAGATCCCTGCATTGTTCAGATGGTCCATCGGAATCGATTGTGCTACAATCTAAAAGACCACCTGGAGAGCAAGTAAAATAGGGGTGACTGAGTGACTTTTGTCCACAAGAGAACCTATCGATTTTGCAGCTGCTAATATAACCATCTTTTTGCTGTAGTTTTTACGAAAGCCAGAGTACGTGTCCTCAAGTAGGACATAGGTCTCTAAATAGTTGGAAAGTTATTGGTTAATTTTCTTCTCAAGAATTTTGATCAGCAAAGGCAGCAAGGAAATTGGTCTATAGTTAGCAAGACCAGTGGGGACAGCCATTATTTTTTTTTTTTTTTAACAGTGGAGTCAGAATAATGGATTTCCAGGCAGAGGTGCTGATAGATAAATTGATCAGCTGTCTAAGTATAAGGCCAATTGTGCATAAACCTCTGGGTAGGATTGCTGCATGGGTAGTTTGGATATCTGGTTTTACAGGTGTGGAAAGTGTCCAGAAAAACGTCTACAGAAAGGGGATACGGTTAGCAAAGATTGTCCTTCTAGGAATAGTAGTGAATGATACAATAGTTTGGGTCCTGTCAGAGGTTGGGAGAACAGAAAAGTCTTTATATACTACTAATTTTGTTCTTGAAAAAGTACTCCAGATATTGTGCTGGAGTGGTAGTCTAGATTCCAACTGAAAGTTGAAGGAAGGAAGTAACAAGTGCAAACATTACCTTCAGAGAGAAGTTCAAGATGACATTGGACTTAACAAAGTAGTCAGCTTGAGTTTTGGGAATCATTTCATCCGTTTTTTTTAGTTTTTTTTTTCTTACCCGGTTCTAGTAGCGATGTCGTAATTAAGGTGCCAAATGCACTCTCTGCTTGCAGTCACTTCTAGCAAGCTTTAATGTAGATTTAGATCAAGGAGCACAGGGTGAAACGTCTTAAGCCTGGGCATTTTGCCAAGTGCCTGAGCGATCCAGTTGTTAAAAATAAGTGGCATCCTGGGGCATTGCTGGCATCCATAGAAGATGGCCACCAAGATGTTGCACTGTGCTAGGGAGTTCACTCTAAGATTTTTAGAGAGGTTTCTCCCGTTGAAGGATTCTATTAAATTCTGGCCTATGGACATTGCTACATGTTTTATAACTGCTTGAGGGTGGAAAACAGCCATCTTCCATCAATGAAGAGGCCTGCAGCACGGATGGAATGCTCTGCATGGAGCCAAGTAAAATGGCGGCCTGGACCCTGCTGCACTGAGAATTAAATACCCTCCCCTTAATCAGCCACATAGGCAATCCTGCCGTGGTTCACCACCCCCTCTCACCTGTTAGCCTTTGTTGGGCCTTTGTTACCCTTGCAGGTGAATTATGGATCTGTGTCACAAGTAGAGGCAGGAAGCTAAACCCTGCTCTGCTCTGCACCCGTGCCCTGGCTGTAGTGTGAACTCAATTGGTGTGGCTTATAACCCAGTCTCTGCATAGGGTCCACCAAAGGTTTGCGTGTGCCCTTCCTCCATTTGTGCAATGGAGAAACAATGTTTGAGCTTATTTTTCAAACCACAATCACTGCTTAAAACAAAGAACCAGCACCCAGTACGGACCACACCACACATTTTACTACTTAACTTATTTACGCAGAGCCTAAGTAGTTGTGATTACTGTGGGAACACTGTTTTCTCGAAATTAGCAACCACTGTTATGCTTTGAATTTTCAGTATATTGGTCAATATCTCACTTAACTTGGACAAGACGAATCATTTACAAAACGTACAGCTACTCATGCACCAATAACATCTATCAGCTACAAAGTGAGTACTCAACTATGCACCTATAATACTACTCTGATTCTACTTACATGTACGTAGCACTCAGCTTTTCTTCAAGCTTCAACTACTCTGTTTCTCTGTTTAAGTACTTAACCTACCCTCAAGGCTAAAATGTAACGAGGAGTATCATACTTCCTTTGAGCAATAAGCAGATTATGCATGGGCTATTTCCCTTGTCCACAGGGTGGTAGCATGAATGACTACTTAAGTTTAATGGCGTAACAAAACTTGAGGGGGGCCCTTCCCCTGGACCCAGCCAGGGCCTGTGCACACTGTACTGTGCTTGGGGGGGGGCCTGCACTGCAGGGGCTGTGGGGGCCTTTGTTACATCACTGCGTAATTCTGTTGAGACTATATACACTATACATCAACTGCATAATTGTTTTTTCCCTTCTTTCCACTACTGCACAATACCCATCGGTGAACCTGTGTTCCGATGACCTCTGTTAGAACACTTGGGTAATGCTACCCTTCACCTGTGTCCGAATATGATAGAATCCAAAGGTAAAGACCACAAAGAGCTCAAAGAACAAAAGTCAAGCAAAAAAAGATCCATATAGGAACCTCCTGTCCCCGACTTTTCTATAAAATGGAAATCAAACTTTTCTAATAACATAGACCCACTGCTCCAACACAAACTCTTTACATGACATAACCCAGAGCACCAGATCTAAAACTGAACTCCTACTTCACTTGGTGAATTGAAGAAGCCCAAAAAAATATAGGGAAATGGAAGACAATCATAACATTCTAAGAAAAAATGTCATCATAACATTTTAAAACAAAAGGTGGACACAATGTCAAAGAAACAAATAGTTCTCAAAAAGAAACTACTGAGCCTGAAGATAGCTGGGAAATAGCAGAGGCGGCTTAAGATTATTCAGCCTTCCGGTAACCATTGAGTATGAAACAAAATTGTGTGTTACCTTCCTATCATAATTGCTACCACAAACACTTGGAATTGAAAGGGCCCACAGAGCACCATCTTATAGCTCAGGTTACCACAAAGTCCCAGACCAACAAGGTGACTGTACAACCGGTGTTTCATTGACTCCCTGTGCCAGCTTTCTCTGCCTGCCCTCCCTTGGTGTGCACTGTAGTCACACATTCTTTAAGAGTGTTACATCACCCATAAACCTAGTTGTACCCTTGGTCCTGCCAGCTCCTCCAAGTTGCCTACAACAATTCCTGAGTAGGGAATCAAGACTGAATATTGCTCCAGTTAAGTTTGCGTGTAAGCCATTACATGCATATGATCAGTGTTTTATGTTTGTCTGCCTCCCTTCACATTGAGAGGTAGACAAGGAACAAGACTCCAGGGCACTTTTTTGTCCTGATCAAAGCCCTGGACGGTAGGTGGCCATGCTTTTAAGGGCTGAAACATGTCAACAGAATTATAGGGTAGTAGGGTCATTATCCCCCTATTTTTATCCCTGTATTTGGCTTCTAATCATACCAGAACAGTCACCAATAAAGGCATACATTGGCTAGTCAAGGTATTTTTATTTTCTAAAACAAGACAGCAGCTGCTGTTTATATTTAAAGTGCTCCCTGGAATATGGTCAAGCCCACTCTGGTCTTTAGGGACTAGGGTGAGACCCGATGATGAAGCATGTCACTACTAGAGTGGGCGAGGGTCTAACAAAAATAATCATTTTTATTTCCAGTGCAGAGGGCATCTCATTTGAAGTCCTAAGTGCATCTTTGCAGAGATGTTTTAAGACATGGGCAAAGTGGGCTCTGCCCCAGGCCCCCAGCCTTTCAGGGGATGCCACTGATGTAGCCAGGTCTGTTCTGCAGAAAGTCTTGCCCTGATGACACTGGCTAATTTTAAAACAAATAGTTTTAAATACTATTTTATTTAAATTTGTTTTTAATGTGGTTGATGTATGAAAGTCTGTTACAGACATTTTGCAGAGAAATATGTGTTCGATGGCATATGTTGCTGCAGATACACATGTTGAGCACAGTCCGCTGCCTGGTGTTGGGCTCGGAAAGTCTTTTTTGGTCACGGGACCGAAGGACTCCTCCCTCTTCGGCTCCATTGCGCATGGGCGTCGACTCCATCTTAGATTGTTTTTTTTCCGCTGTCGGGTTCGGACGTGTTCCTTTTCGCTCCGTGTTTCGGTTTGGAAAGTTAGTCAGAATCTCGGAAGAAAGCGTCGGTATTGTTCCGTTCGGTATCGGGATAGTTAGGTACATCGACACCGATCATCGGAAGACTTTGGGGTAGCTTCGATCCCCCATCGGGGCCTGGTCGGCCCGACCGCGTGTGACGCCGAAGCCGATGGAACGGACCCCGTTCCGTTTCTGCCCAAAATGTCACTGTAAGTATCCTTATACAGATCAGCACTTGGTCTGTAACTTGTGCTTGTCCCCCGAGCACAAGGAGGATACCTGTGAGGCCTGTCGAGCCTTCCGGTCCAGAAAAACACTCCGGGACCGAAGAGCCAGGCGTCTACAAATGGCGTCCACGCTGACAAAACAACGTTTCGACGACGAAGAGGAAACATTCTCGGTTCCGGACTCAGAATCCGGAGACTCCGACGTCGAACAACAACAACAAATAGTGAGTAAGACGTCGAAAATAAAGACCATCGAAAAAACAAAAGCCCAGGGGACGCCACTGCCAATAGGCCATGGCTCGACCCATAAAACCGGCGACCCGTCGAAGGCGCCGAAAAAGGGCACGCCCATAGCGAAGACACCCGACTCCGGTCGAGGGACCGCCATGGAGCAACCTCGGAGCCGAGATAGCGGCTCCGAGAAGCAAAAACAAGATGCCGGCACCGAAAAACATCGGCACCGAGACACACTGCCGAAAGCCACAAAAATTCAGTCGGTACCGAAGCCGAAAAAAGATTCTCTCTCGGCGCCGAAAAGTTACACACCTCCTTCCTACACAGAGGAACAAGGAATAAGTGGCCAGATGCACAGATTTGGACAAGAGCTCCAAAGTGTAGAATCAGACTACACACAAAAGAGACTGTACATCCAACAAGACACAGGGAAGATATCAACCCTTCCCCCAATAATGAGAAAAAGAAGGATCGGATTTCTCAAGGATGACGCACAACCACAAGCCAAAGTGGTTAAAAAAGTCACGCCTCCGCCCTCTCCACCACAACAGGCATCGCCGGCACAAACTCCGCCACAAATGCACTCACCAGCGCAAACTACTATAAGTCAAGATAATCAGGATCAAGACGCTTGGGACTTATACGACACCCCAGTGCCGGACAATGATCCCGATTCATACCCCACAAAGCCGTCACCGCCAGAGTACAGTACCTCATACTCACAACTGGTGGCTAGGGCAGCAGAATTCCACAATGTACAACTGCATTCCGATCCTATAGAGGATGATTTTTTATTTAACACCCTCTCGGCTACCAGGGATGTTACGGCACGCAAAACAAATTTTTGAAGAGCCCGTAAAATCAAGAGCCATCACCCCAAGGGTGGATAAGAAATATAAACCACCACCCACAGACCCAGTGTTTATTACTTCGCAGTTACCACCTGACTCCGTAGTAGTAGGGGCAGCTCGCAAAAGAGCAAATTCCCATACATCTGGCGACGCCCCACCTCTGGACAAAGAAAGCCGAAAATTTGATGCGGCAGGAAAAAGAGTCGCATCACAGGCAGCCAACCAATGGCGCATCGCAAATTCTCAAGCGCTGCTAGCCTGATATGACCGCGCACACTGGGATGAGATGCAACTTCTCATAGACCATCTTCCCCAGGAATACCAAAAAAGGGCGCAGCAAATAGTTGAGGACAAACGATCTCGAACAATCAAATCCGCTCTTCAATGGACGCAGCCGATACTGCAGCAAGAACAGTCAACACTGCTGTCACCATAAGGAGACACGCATGGCTCCGCACTTCAGGGTTCAAACCTGAAATCCAGCAGGCTGTCCTTCATATGCCCTTCAACGAAAAACAACTTTTTGGCCTTGAAGTGGACACAGCCATTGAAAAACTTAAAAAGGACACAGACACGGCCAAAGCCATGGGCGCACTCTACTCCCCGCAGAGCAGAGGCTCTTTTAGAAAAACTCCATTTAGAGGGGGGTTTTGTGGCCAACCCACAGACACCACCAGCCAACAAACAAGAACCACACCCTATCAGGGTTCATTCCAAAGGGGAGGTTTCAGGGGATATAGAGGGGGTCAATTCCCAAGGAGTAGGGGAAAATTCCAAACTCCAAAAACACCTCCACCTAAACAGTGACTTTCAAGTCGCACAACCCCTTCACTCAACACCAGTGGGGGGAAGACTAAGCCAATTCTACCAATCTTGGCAGCAGATTACAACAGACAATTGGGTACTAGCAATAATCCAACATGGCTATTGCATAGAATTCCACAAATTCCCACCAAACATCCCTCCAAAAACACGCAAAATGTCACTACAACATTTAGAACTTTTAGGACTAGAAGTTCAAGCACTACTGCAAAAGGATGCAATAGAATTAGTACCAGTACAACAAAAAAACACAGGAGTTTACTCCCTGTACTTTCTAATTCCAAAAAAAGACAAAACATTAAGACCAATATTAGATCTCAGGACACTAAATACCTACATCATATCGGACCACTTTCACATGGTCACACTACAAGACATCATTCCACTGCTCAAACAGCAAGATTACATGACCACATTAGACCTAAAAGATGCGTACTTTCATATACCGATACATCCATCTCACAGAAAGTACCTAAGGTTCGTATTCAAAGGAATACATTACCAATTCAAGGTGTTGCCATTCGGAATAACAACTGCACCAAGAGTATTCACAAAATGTCTAGCAGTAGTAGCAGCACATATCAGGAGACAACAAATACATGTGTTTACTTACCTAGACGATTGGCTAATCAAGACCAACACAGTAAGAAAGTGCACAAACAACACCACATATGTCATACAAACCCTTCACAAACTGGGTTTCTCCATCAACTATACAAAGTCACACCTCGAACCGTGTCAGACACAACAATATCTAGGGGCAACCATCAACACATCAAAAGGAATTGCCACTCCAAGTCCACAAAGAGTTCAAGCATTCCACAAGGTAATAAGTGCTATGTTTCCAAACCAAAAGATACAAGCAAAATTTGTGCTAAAACTTCTAGGCATGATGTCATCATGCATAGCCATTGTCCCAAACGCAAGACTACACATGCGACCCTTACAACAGTGCCTAGCATCACAATGGTCACAAGCACAGGGTCAACTTCTAGATCTGGTGTTGGTAGACCGCCAAACATACCTCTCGCTTCTATGGTGGAACAGCAACAATTTAAACAAAGGGCGGACATTTCAGGACCCAGTGCCTCAATACGTTATAACAACAGATGCTTCCATGACAGGGTGGGGAGCACACCTCAATCACCACAGCATTCAAGGACAATGGGACGTACACCCAACAAAATTTCATATAAATTACCTAGAACTGTATTTCTAGCGTTAAAAGCCTTTCAACCCATAATAACACACAAATACATTCTTGTCAAAACAGACAACATGACAACAATGTATTATTTAAACAAACAAGGAGGAACACACTCAACACAATTGTGTCTCCTAACACAAAAAATATGGCAGTGGGCGATTCACAACCACATTCGCCTAATAGCACAATTTATTCCAGGGATCCAAAACCAACTAGCAGACAACCTTTCGCGAGATCACCAACAAGTCCACGAATGGGAAATTCACCCCCAAGTTCTGAACAATTACTTTCAAATTTGGGGAACACCCCAGATAGATTTGTTCGCAACAAAAGAAAACGCAAAATGCCAAAACTTCGCATCCAGGTACCCACACCGAGAATCACAAGGCAATGCTCTATGGATGAGTTGGTCAGGGATATTTGCATACGCTTTTCCACCTCTCCCTCTCCTTCCATATCTAGTAAACAAATTGAGTCAAAACCAACTCAAACTCATACTGATAGCACCCACATGGGCAAGACAACCTTGGTATACAACTCTACTAGACCTTTCACTAGTACCGCATGTCAAACTACCCAACAGACCAGATCTGTTAACACAACACAAACAACAGATCAGGCATCCAAACCCAGCATCATTGAATCTAGCAATTTGGCTCCTGAAATCCTAGAATTCGGACACTTAGACCTCACACAAGAATGTATGGAGGTCATAAAACAAGCTAGAAAAGCTTCCACTAGACACTGCTATGCATCTAAGTGGAAAAGATTTGTTTGCTACTGCCATACCAATCAAATCCAACCATTGCATGCCTCTACAAAGGACATAGTGGGATACTTACTACATTTGCAAAAAGCAACCCTCGCTTTTTCATCTATAAAAATACACCTCGCAGCAATATCTGCTTACCTACAAACTACTCATTCATCGTCTCTATTTAGAATACCAGTTATTAAAGCATTCATGGAAGGGCTAGAAAGAATTATACCACCAAGAACACCACCAGTTCCTTCATGGAACCTTAACATCGTCTTAACAAGACTCATGGGTCCACCTTTTGAACCCATGCATTCCTGTGAAATGCAATATTTAACGTGGAAAGTCGCATTTCTCATTGCAATCACATCCCTCAGAAGAGTAAGTGAAATACAGGCATTTACCATACAAGAACCATTTATTCAAATACACAAAAATAAAATAGTTCTAAGAACAAATCCAAAATTTCTACCAAAAGTAATCTCACCATTCCATTTAAATCAAACAGTAGAATTACCAGTGTTCTTCCCACAGCCAGATTCCGTGGCTGAAAGGGCACTACATACATTAGACATCAAAAGAGCACTAATGTACTACATTGACAGAACAAAGTTAATCAGGAAAACAAAACAACTGTTCATAGCTTTTCAAAAACCACACATAGGAAATCCAATCTCTAAACAAGGCATTGCTAGATGGATAGTCAGATATATTCAAACATGCTATCTTAAAGCCAAGAGAGAATTGCCTATTACACCAAAGGCACACTCAACCAGAAAGAAAGGTGCTACAATGGCCTTTCTAGGAAACATTCCTATGAGCGAAATATGTAAGGCTGCAACCTGGTCTACGCCTCATACATTTACTAAACACTACTGTGTAGATGTACTAAATGCACAACAAGCTACAGTGGGCCAAGCTGTACTAAGAACATTATTCCAAACTACTTCAACTCCTACAGGCTAAACCACCGCTTTTAGGGGAGGTAACTGCTTTATAGTCTATGCTCAACATGTGTATCTGCAGCAACATATGCCATCGAACTGAAAATGTCACTTACCCAGTGTACATCTGTTCGTGGCATTAGTCGCTGCAGATTCACATGTGCCCTCCCGCCTCCCCGGGAAGCCTGTAGCCGTTTAGAAGTAAATCTTAAATCTTAAACATTTGTACATTTGTAAATAATTATTATAAACTTTTTATGTACATACGTATTCACTCCATTGCATGGGCACTATTTATAGCAAACAACTCCAGCCTCACCCTCTGCGGGGAAAACAATCTAAGATAGAGTCGACGCCCATGCGCAATTGAGCCGAAGAGGGAGGAGTCCTTCGGTCCCGTGACCAAAAAAGACTTTCCGAGCCCAACACCAGGCAGCGGACTGTGCTCAACATGTGAATCTGCAGTGACTAATGCCACGAACAGATGTACACTGGGTAAGTGACATTTTCATTTTGTTTCGTGCAACATCCATTAAAAAAGTGTTTTTAATTCAACACATGACCTCACTTGTAAAAAAATTGGACACTTTCACAGAGATTGATTGCAGTAATATTTGAGATCTGCTGCTGCTCTGCAATATCAAAAAATGTCACTATCCCCGAATATTAAATGTTAACACTTCTAGAATGTGGACAAATGTATCGGTGCACTGAGTGACCTGGCCAAAGAGGGCATGTGAGAGGTGAAAATGGATCATAGGTTCAAAGCTGTTCCAAACAGGGGCACCCAAACTCTGTTTGGCTCAGGGCCCCTAAAGTCCTTAAGATGTCCCTGCATCTTTGGAGGGCATCACAAGGCTTGTCCTTCCAGTTGTCCGTGGTTCTACTGCTGCTGTCTTCCAGTTCCAAAGTCTTGCTCACTTTCATGTTCTTCAAATGCTACTTTTTTGCCAAGAAGCAGCCTGTGGATGGGGCACACCCTTTTGTTTAACCCTAAAACCTTCTGGTCAGTTCCTCCCTTTACCCTGGGGTTGGCTCTTGCCTGGCTAGTGAAACAAATGCAATAGCAAACCTGGTGTCAGGCTCCTTTCTGTGTGTTTGACGCAGGTTCCTTTGTAGTATAATCATGGTAGGGCACAACTCCTCCCCAGCCACAGTCAGGAGGACCACTCCCATCTACACTCGGCCCATTTTTTCACTGTCTGGGTCTAATACTAATACACATTTCCCAGTCAGAGAGCCATCACCAGCTGCCCACTCACAGAAAGATCCCAGAAATGTTAGGCAAAGAAATGCCAACTTTCTAAAAGTGACTTTTCCAAAATCCTAATTTATAATATGACTTTGCTATTAAACAGGATTTGAAATTACAAATAAAATGAGTGGAATGATTTCTCTAGCTGATACCAATCAGAATTTAGCATTTAATAAAGGTAACTATGTAGCCCAATAATTCCCTATGGCAGCAAACAGCCTTGCTACCATGAAAATCTTCTTTGGTGATATATTAGTATAAGAACATGGTCAGCATTAATTTTTACTTGTCCTACTTTTAAATATCTTGCGCCCTGCCTTTGTGGGCTATACGGCCTATAAACTTGTGACTTAATAATATATAAAAGGAAGGTTTAGGCCTATCAAAAAGGGCTATTGATAATACCATGAATGAATATTGGGTAGTGAGACTCTCCCACAGTAAAAGTCCATAAAAAATGGATCAAAAAACAAAAAATCCTTGCATTCTAAATCCAATTTGCAACAAATACTCAAATGTAAAAAATCTACTTGTGCCTAATTTTAATTTGAATAACTTTTTGTTGAGATTCTTATACAGAAATACCATGAAGAGACAGGTACTGTGATTAGTAAAAAATATATATGTATATGGTCAGTTTGGAATGCTATAGCATTACATTGTAGAATTTGCCATCAGTAGTTAGAGAGCAGGGATAGGAAAAGGGGTATAGAAAAGGCACTGAGTGAAGGGAGGTGGTATGAGTCAGATGTTGAGGCACAGATACAGAATTATCGGTATTGAGTTGATATCTAGATTTTTAGTTATGAGAGGGTAGAAAACACCTGAGTTCTTTTGGTTTTAGAGACGTTTAATCTTTTCTAGGTATGTCTAGTTTGTCCCACAAGGTTCTGGAGGATTTACAGTCAAAATTATTGTGTTGTTGTCAGGACCTATGAAACAGGGCCAGTCCCACCAAGTATGGTGGGAGATATTATTTACATTTTTGCAGTCAGATAAGAGTGTTATGAGACCTGGGGTTAGTAATAGATTGAAAAGTTGGAGGTCCAGCGTGTGAAGTATAGGTTTGTGGTATCTGGTCTTGAGGTGACCGCCGCAGAATAGTTACGTGTGATGGTAGTGAGAAATATCTCTTTTAGTCTTTGTTCTAGTCAATTCCATTAGTTTTTAATGATCTTGTAGTAGAAGAGTGAGTGATTGAAGTACTCCATGGTATAAGAACAGAGCCAATATTTATTAGAGTTTGTTAGCCCTAGTTTGTGTAGTCTATCTGAGGGTCTAGAAACATCTATGGATGGTCCAGAATTTGCTTAGGTAAAGTAGCAGGGAGATCTTATATGGAAAAAAAGCGAGTTCTCTATGTGCTCCCATTCGGTCTTAGAGGGCGGAGGGATACTACTAGTATCACAGGATGCTTGCCATTTTTCTTGAGTGTGGCAGTTGTTTGTGGTGGATTCTCTGTCTATGAAGTAGTATATTCTAGAAGGTTTGTGATATTTGTAATTGAGACTAATCATAAAAATAATGCAGTCTGAAGGGCATTTTTCCACTCTTTTTAGGCACAGATGTAAGTTTAAGAAAGCTGTAGAAATCAATTGGTTGGAGCTGAAACTTCTCACACAGCAAGGCAAAGAATAACGGATCGGCCAGTGTACTGAGGTATCTAGCAAGAACAATGCCTACAAATGCCCATTTCTCTCAAAATATCATATATCCATCTATTGTTATGCATGTGTTAAACCACAGTGAGCGGCAAATAAGATGCTTTTACTTTACTTAGAAATTATTTGTCCAGGTTTCTAATTGGGGCTATTGGGTCATTTATCAGGTATGAATGCGTAACCTTTAGTGCTTTTTGGGTTACTGTATTCATTAGGGAGAGGGCTTTGACTAAGTGGGATTCACTATCAACCTATAGCGGGTGGGGTTAGTCACTTGCTTAGAACCACCATGTAAACTTGTCATTGATATTTTCTGAAACCCCAATTCACCTTTAGATTTATGTATCTTCAGACTATTAAGGGAAATAGTAGCCCTCCTATCCTTCCAGATAAAATCTGAGATTAGTTTGTTTATAGATTTATGGAAATATGAAGAAGGAAGTAGTAGGAACATTCCTAGTATAAAGTTTCTCTGAGAGCCACCTTCATTGTGACAGTTTCAGTTTAATTTTAGTCTATGGTTTGGAGGTATTGATATCTAGCTCTAAGCATGGTGTAAGATGATTATGGATTCTATATAAGGGTTTATTGAATGTGGAATAGCAGTAGCCTTTGTTGCTTGATTGTAATGATTTTAATTAATGTATGTATGCATAAATATAGTATTAAAAACAAATTATAAGTCCATGTTGGCTCATAGGAAACTAATGAGCAAACTTCCACTTTGGAGATGATTCCCACCAAAAGTCAGTGAGTGAAGAGATGAAGGAATAACAATCCAGGCCAAAACATAAAGTGCTGGTGCATATTGTATGAGCAGCATCCGAAATCGTGATCATCCCACATTTTGGATTTGCTAAAAGATAAAAGTGCTTCAATTGGACTCACTAAGTTGGTGGTATGCTAGAGCAGTGTTATTAGTGCAAGTATGTTGCCCCCTAAGGGGGCAGGTCCCACCTACTAGGCAGCCCAGCTGAGGAACAGCCCTTCGTGCCATTTACCCTTCATTGATCAAACCTATAGGCAGTCCTGAGGCACATTGGTGACCATGCCGTTACAATGTGTATGTGTAAAAAAAATTTATTACCAAACAATAGAATTCCTCTGTATGCGAAATAGTGAAGAATAGACAGTTCGAAACAAAGCCTAAAGTGCTGGTGCATATTTGGTAAGCCGTGTCTGAAGTCCTTGACATTGAGTTACTCCCTGGTAAAAATGTGGCCTTCCCACTTGACATCCTGGGTTGGTGACCAAGTCATTAAGATGGGCATGTGTAAGAAATATGCAAAGCCAGATGATAAAATCCCTTTATCTGAGTAATAATTGAGAATAGATAGTCCGAACTGAAACCTAAAGGGCTAGTGCGTATTTTGTAAACAGCATCTCGAGTCCTTGGCTTCAAATTATTCCCTGGTAAAAAGCCAGGTCTTTCCACTGGATATCTTGAGTGGGAAGTAACCCTGCTGCCATAAGCTCCGTGTTGGGTGGATCATTTGACTATCCTCAGACATGCTGATGGTTGAAAGATGTCCTTGTTTGGTTAACAGTACAGTGGATGTAAGAGATGTTTGAAAACGAGTGATGGAGTGGTTTTGTTTTAACTCTGTAAAGTACAACACAGCCATTGCTACAGCTGAGCCATTACAAACATTTCATCTTTGTTCAAGCTGCTTAGATGCTTAGAGTAAGGAATCTAACTGCCTTGCATGATGATTGGATTGGTTCCCATTTCGAAGTGCAATTACAGCTGGACGGTAGGACCTAGCTTGAAGAGCTCTGGAAACTGGCCATAAAAGCTCTAAAAGGGCCAAGCACATGCAGAGTAGATACAGCAAACTTTCTTGCTGATATCTGCATAAGCGGCAGTGATTTTTGGAACAGGACTGCTTCCAAGTAGGGGCCAAGTCCTTTGATGGGAAAACGCCAAGGCGGATGAACAGCAAAGTGTGTTTCCTGGCCACAGAGAAATGAGAAGTCAGATATGGCTGTTGGCCCCACGCAGGATATGTTGGCAAAACTGTCCACCAGTGACGTTTGTTGGCAAGCTCTGCCTAAAATTGGTGATAAGAGCTTGGCGGCTTTCTTGGTTATTATCTTAAAGGCAGCATGTTCTATAGTTGTATTCCTAGATTCTGCTAGTTTCAGAGCATGAATGGGTTGTTTTAAAACAGAGAGCCATGAGACCTTGCTATTGGGCTGATTTTAAATCTCCAGCCAATACAGACAAGCCATAGTATCGGTGGAGGGCTGATCTAAACCTGCAACAGTTTGACAAGGGTCTGTTCCTTACTGGACCCTGGTGGAAAAGGCCAAACTCTAGTCTAACTTGAGACTGAGACATACTGTGGTAAGGTGAACATTGTTTTGAAGAGGGTCGACTGAAGTGTGTTTAGAGTAAGCACGTCATTCCCCTACCACAATTCAGAGCCATAAGTAATCTATGTCATAAACTTTGTGCTGATAACCTGTAGTAGGTGGTGGGTCGATGTGTTGTGTCCCTTTCTTTGTAATGTTTTGAATGCAAACAAACGTTTATTCGCCATGGCTTTTCTAGATAAAAGATGTTATTTGAAAGTTAGATATGAATCTATAAAAACACCTCGATATTTATAAGATTTAGCCAGTTCTAACGCTCGACCATTAGCTAGCCAAGCCAATATATAATGGCAGAGTGAATGTGGAATAAGTGAGTAACTAGATAGGAGGTTATATATCCTGGAGAATGTGTTGTGTGGATGAGAGAAGAAAGTATATTCACGGTCCTTTGGGTTGTAAAGACGCCATATTTCAGTAAGAATATTGTCTTCACAAACTTTGCGCATTATCATATGGAATTTGCTTGGCTTATAGTTTCATGTGGAGAGTCACTTAAGAGTGTTATCTCATGGTATTCTGAAGTCTCCTCTTATCTTGCTGTTGGACGGAAGACTGATGGTTTTTTTTGTTGAGGACTCTTCAGAATTGAGGGTCATCGCCAGTAAGTGAAAATATGTTAATAATGAAGAAAATTGTAGCATCTTCGTATGGTTTTGATATTAACCATCTGCCTTTGTCATCATGGGGTAATCAATTACAGTAAATTTCAGCTCTTTTTGAGACTAGTTTAATTCTTACTTTTTTATTATACGCTGAGGAGCAGATACTATCCTGGACCCCAGAGTGTTTCGTGCTGAATGTTTTTTGGGGGCAATTCTAGTCACTTGTAAGAGTTCGAAGTCACCTTTGAGTTTGACATTTTCATATTAAAAACGTTTTCCATTTGTCCATTTGCGACCTTTTGTATTAAGTGAAAAGATTTTAAAATAGCTTTTGCTATCATGTGGAGTGTTATTTAGTTTTGTGAGAATATATGTGTCTTCTAGATGAATCCATAGATGTTGGTATACTTGTATACCATTGTAAGAGCTTTGGTAGTTGTGAGAATGGACCGATGTTTAAATGACCAAAAGTGGGTCAGTGGCTTCGGACAACGGATTACATTGCAAACAAACGAGACAATACCAAGATTGTCACATGGTATACTTGAAGATTGGGATAGTGAGGGGACCACGTGATAACCAGAACAAAACCATTTTGTGTAGATATACCAACTTCAGCAGACTACCCTTTGTAAACATAATTTATAAAAATGGTTAGTAGCATCATTTAGTTTCAGCTCTTGTGAGGGAATGTTATGTGCTATGCTCATTTTGTAACCGAACCGGGCTTTGGGTGTTACTAGTCTGTTAGTTTGCTAGAAACATGACAGTTTGTCAGTAGATAGTCGACACATGATGTATGTTATAATATGGTTAGTGGCTTAAGTGATTAGTAGTTTTAATGATTTAAGTAGTGTAGGTTAAGAAGGGAGCAGTTGAAGGTGTGTGTACGAGGTGCCAGATGTGAGCCAGTTGCTAATATTTACATTGACAGTAAAGAGTATATAGTTTAGACTAGAAGATGTTGTAAAGTAAAATCTTGCCAAGCATGGAAAAGTTAGTGTCTTGTGGTGTGAGAAAAGTAGTTTAATATATGGTGTGTTTGTCGAACTCACTGTGTAATAAAGTCACCATTCCGTATACGGTCCCGGTCAGGTTCATTTGTAAAATCTTATCTCAGTTGTAGGTAGCTCTGGTTCTAACCATCCAACACAGTTGAATACGAGGAAAACACAACACAACACAATACAATACTGACACTGAGTTATAACAATAGCTTGTATTTTTATCTTTAAATAGACACCTTATCAACAAAATCCACCAGAGGGTTCTAGAGATGAATTTTTAAAGGAACAATAAACCACTGCTTTTTCATTAATGGAATACATTGTTTTGATCTACCCAAACTTGCTGTTTAGCGTTAGCCATAACAAGTAAACAGCTATAGGGGCTCTGTTGTGGGATCCAACCGCTAAGGGAGCTAGTGACAGAGACCAGCAATGGCCAGTTGAACAGTTACCTCAAAGTTTGCAGTCTCAGGTCCATATACTAGGTACTTACAAGTAACTTCATTTATGCCAATTGTGGATAGTCAAATTAGATATGTAAGGGTCAGAGCACTAGCCGTAAGACCTGTTTGGCAGGACTCAGTGCACTTTCAGAGTTGAAAAACCAGCAGCATCAGTGTAAAAGTTAGGGGGTGATCCTGCGAAGAGAAGCATTTCCTTACAGACGGTGTGAGAAGATCCTCAAGACAGATGGCTCAAGAAGGTCCTCAAGATTTGTCTATAAGTGCTAGTGGAGGCCAGGGGGCTGATAGTTAAGAACTCCTTCGAGTGAACAGGAAAAGTAAATAAGAATAAGAAACATGATGCCCTCACCATCACAAAGAGGGGCTTTAGTGAAAGTGCAAGAGAAATGGGATCAGAAAATAATTGCAATGCCACCGCTCTGACATTGGCGGGCAGTCAAGTTGAATAATATTGGATCCCTCAGTTAGTGCTACAGAGATAAATGAAGTGCCCTGTCATAGAGCGAGATCTTAGTTCTAAAACTAAGTTTTATTCCCTCAAAGAGTTGAAGTCACTGATTCTATACAATCTCTGAGAAAGGATCTTGTGCTTAGCAAGAAGCAAGAGAGGCTGTCAAAAAGGAGAGGTGTGTCCAGAGCGAGGCTATTGTTATAATTATGCTATCAGCTGAAACAGGAGAAAGGGACCAAAAGTTGTACCCAACGGTCTGTAAGGGGCACATACATGTTGGCTGGAGTTGATAAAAGGTTAGAGTGGAGTAGCAGAAATGCTTTTCCCTGTTAGGGTTAAAATAGCCGGGGTCCTGGCCTTAGGCCCTTACTGAGGTAGGGGATAAAATCAAACTAGAGCAAAGCAGCTCTTGTTTCACTAGGTAAGCTAATCTGCTTGTGGCAATACAAGGAAAATAATTATAATTACAGTAATAGTGAAAAATCTAGGATCATGAAATAAACATTAAAAGAAGACTGCATTGCTTCAGTGGACTGACTGAAGCCAGACAACTCCAGTAAAAGACTAAAAGGAACAGAAAATGCAGCAAACAAAGCAATTCCGAGGGAAATAACTACCTCCTTCTAAGTTGCTGGTGAGTTTTTAGACACCTTCTGAGCAACAAGACAGCGGTTCATTTTGTGCACAGGAAAGGAGTTCCTTTACTACTGTTAAGGTGCTGTGCTCACTTTCTAAAACCTGGTAAAAGTGGCTTACATCTGATTGGCATGTTTCATCTACTTATGAGTTCCTAGTAAAGTCGTACACCAAATCCCCAGGGCGGGACATTAAATGCTAATAGTGGGCCTGCAGAACGTAAGGTGTCACCTATTTAAATAGCCCCTTAAAATATGCCTCAGACCTGCCATTGCATCCTGTGTGCACAACTGCCAATTTGACTTTGCAAACAAAATCTTTGACCAAACCTAAAATTCCCTCTTTATTACATATACAACACTCGTAGGGCAAACCTAAAACAGACCGTATGGTAGGGTGCAGTGTATTTAAAAGTAGGACATCTCATTTTAAGTTTAACATGTCCTTGTAATGAAAAACTCACACATTTGATTTTCACTACTGTGAGGTCTACCTCTCCCCAGGATAACATTGGGTTACATTATTACATTTAATAAGTGATAACTTTTTCTTGGAAACAGGTGGAAATATCATGTTTGGTGTCTAAGGAATTGCAATATAAAATCCTCTTTAATGGTAAAGTAGGATTTTAAATCGCCATTCTGAAAATGCCACTTTTTAGAAAGTTAGTATTTTCTTGTCCTACCCATTTGGTGGCTGCAGCCTGTAGGTGATATGCCCAGGTTTAGTTTGATGGTGACTTTTGTGTATTCCTCCCAGACAGTAACAGGGAGGAGGGCTGGATGTTGGCAGCATGGGCCATCCAGGCCGTATGGGAAGGGCAGAGAAATGCACAGCTCCACTTACATTTCAAAGTAGCTTCCTCAGCACATGCACAGAGAACCTCTATAGCCTTTTGTGACCCAAGACCCAGTGGAGCCTGGGCAGTGAGGCAGGAAATTCTAGGATCATCTGTGAGGGAATGGCTGTAGCGGTTTCTTCCACTTCAAAGCTGATACAAGTATTAAAAATGGGTCCCTCATGCCCTCTCTTCAGATCACTTATAGACCTGCGGAGGATACATCTGAGGACTGCCCTGCTCCCTTTGGCCTGCTGTGTACATTAGAAAACTGTGCTTCTCCTCCAAGACTGTCCAGCCTCCTGAAGCTTGCCCTCTCTGAGGACTGCCCTGCTTCTTCAGACCTGCTTTTCTGCTTGAACCCAGGACCAACAGAATGACTCCAAGGGCTTGTTTGCTGGCCTTCGGTTCAGAGCTACAAAAAAAGCTTCAACGACTTTTAAAATGCACCTTAAAACAGCCTGAGGTGAGTCCTGACCCTCCAAGTGGTGTCTCAACTTGGGAGTTGTGCTTGAAGTGCCTAACCAGCCCAAATCTAAAACCTGGAACTTTAAACATTTTTTGCCAAAAGTGGTGTGAGAACTGATAGACAACCCGGTTCTACCTGCTGGCTGATCTACCCAAGATATCACATGTTGTCCTGATTTCATGGTAGCTCCAACTGCATTCTTCTCCGAATTACTGTTCAGCAGAGATTTTTAACTTTCATGAAGTAGACTAAGGAACCGGATTTAGATTTTGGCGGATGGGTTACTCCATCCCAAACATAACAGATATCCTGTTTGGCGTATTACAATCTCCATAGGCTCCGATGGAATTGTAATACAGTAGACAGGATATCCATCACATTTGAGATGGAATAACCCCCTCCGCCAAACTCTAAATCAGGCCCTAAGTCAGAAACTAGCAACTTCATCTGAGAGCTCCCTGACGATGGTGCCTCCTCAGACATAGTGGACTGCTTTGCCACGTTGAAGTTTACCTTCTTAGACTTTTTTTTTTTTCAAATTTCTTCTTATTTCGAAGGTAAGCCAAGGCTAGGCCCAATCCAATTTTTGTATCTGGGCTGCACTCCATCGCAGTCAGCCATAATTTTCAGCATTGCACCTTTCACATCACTAGATGTCTGGGGTTGATGCATTGATATTTTAGGCTAGATAGTACTAAAATCTTTAAAAATATGAACTCAGGTTCTACTGATTGGAATTTTGTTGTTCAGGTGTCAAATAATGTATTCCATTTTTTAAATTAGTGTGGTATTTTTCTTGTGTTGTGTTTTCACTTTGTTACTGTTTGAGTGTGGTAAAAATACTATATACGAATAGCCTCTAAGATTAGCCTGGGTCCTTTTGTGCCAAGCTACCAGATGGTTAAGCACAGGATAATTTAGTGACTTCTTGTTTCACCCTGACAAGGATTGTGGCTGTTGATTGAGTATAGTTTCATACCCCTTTAATTAACAATCCAGTTTCTCATGTGTTAATTTAGAACATGTATGAAATGTCTGAGGGCAATTATTCATTTTTATTTACCTTTAATATGACTTGTAGGATTTGGTCCCATTGGTGGCCTCTGGGATGTTTCCTGAGCCCACTGTTGAGCAACTTGCTTTCGATTCTACCTAGGAAGACAGGATCATACGCCATTTAGGTAAAAATGTTGAAAAGAGAGCGTTCCACGGCATGCTAATAGCATATCTAGACAAAGGAATTTATATTCAGCTCAATGCCCTTCAGGGTGAAAAAATAACCCCAGTAATCATCGTTCTAGGTTTCAGCATTCCAAGTGTTGTGAAATAATGCACTGAGATTCCACCACTTCCTTCCAATACTTATTTTTGAGCACTTTCACATCATGTGAATAAATCCATCTTGAGGCTCTCAACATCTGGAACATTGTGGGAAAGCTCCTAAGTATATCTTGCTGAGTTTGATAGAGTAAAGACATGCCCTATTGAAGTAGATGTCCTTGAATGTAGCATTCCAAGGCACTTGATGCAGGTAAGCCAGGATGTGCTTTTATTCACCTTCATTAAGTATTCTTTCCAGGCCATCCTCCCATTTATTTCTGAGTCTGGTCAAAGGAATACCTGTATACTCCAGGCGTGCATTATAGAAACAGCTGATTAATTTCCATCCATTCCCCATGGTATGCGAAGTGTATACTAAGTCAAGGGCTTGGCGTCCATGTCTTTCCAGAGCTTGCATATACAATTCCTCAGTCACTTTGTATGTCAGAAATTGGCCTCTATGGAGCTTGTTTTCTTCAGTCGGTGCTTCAAGCAGTGCTAAGGTGTTACTTCTGAACAGATCATCCTGTATTGATAGACTTGCTAATTATTTCATAATAAATCTATTGCCATGTTTAGGTATTCTTGTCAATAGTCCTGCCGGGGAATATGTAAACGTTTTCTGAATTAGCTGCAGTCGGGGCTGGCTTGGGCATTAAAGATCGGCCCTGTCAAATCTTGTCAGAGCAGCCCCCTTGCTGCATGCAATGAAAGACTGCAGCGTTTCTCCTGTTGGCTGTCAGGGTCAGGGTCCGGGTCGGTTTTGTTGTTTGGGACCAGCTTGCCATGTTCATGTCTGTAGGAGACAAGAACCACCCAAATACAAAAACGAGTGCTGTTAAAGCATGCTTCGAAACAATGTTTTCTATTGTTTATTCAGAAGCGCTGCAGGCAGCGAAGTTGACGGCCAGTTCCCAGACACTAAACAGCCTCCCACTATCAGTGAAACAGACCCCCACACCGGGGAAGTACCCACTGCCAGCCCACCGGGGAAATACCCAGTGCCCAGTAACGCCAGTCCTCTCCTTTAGCATCCCAGCACAGATGGAGTGTACTTTAAGTGAGGTTCAACTGTTATATAGTACTGTGTTCCACAATGGGACATTAAATGCAATGCTCTTTTTTATGACCTACATAGACAGGCCTGGTGCATCACTAAAATTTCATTGACACTGGTAGTTAGACCTCACCAAGCAGAAAACCAAACAGTTACCCACTAGAACCCAAGTGAATTTGAAACCATGCAGCAGGTGTATCAATCACTCTAAACCTTATTTCCTCTCTAACTTGTCAAGAAACTACTACTCAAGTTTACAGACATTAGTTTCATTACTTGGCAACCATCTCTGATTGTACTTCTTCACCAAACTCGTACTTATAAAACACTAAGGGGGGTCATTACAACCCTGGCGGATGGCAGAGAACCGGCGGTAAGACTGCCAACAGGCTGGCGGTCTTACCTTGGTGAATTATGACCATGGCGGTTACCGCCATGGTCATCCGTCGGTTCTCCGTCCCGCCCGCCAGGATGGAAACGACCGCTGGGCTGGAGACCTGGGTCTCCAGCCCTGCGGCCATCAGTATACCGCCGGCGGTATTTGGACCCGGCTTACCACCATGGATTTCCAGCGGTTTGAACCGCCATGAAATCCATGGCGGTAAGTACTATCAGTGCCAGGGAATTCCTTCCCTGGCACTGATATGGGTCTCCCCCACCCCAACTCCCTCCCCTACACCCCCCACCACCCCTGCCACTCCCCAAAGGTGGCAGGGCCCCCCTCCCCACCCCGACCCCCAACATAACATTACTCACACACACCTGACACGCATGCAGGCACCACCAACACACACACGCACACACCCCGACATACATGTCCACAGCCACACACAGTCAGGCACGCACACCCACATTCAAACATACACGCACACATCCATACAGACATACCCACAGCCATACACGCACTCATTCCCATACATACAACACCCCCGCAAGCATACACGCACTCACACACCCCCTCTACATACACACACGCACACCCCCATGCACACACACAACACCCCCCGCCCCCCCTCCCCTAACGGACGATCGACTTACCTGTTCCGTCGATCCCCCGGGAGGGGACGGGAGCCATGGGGGTAGCTCCGCCGACACCGGCACGCCAACAGAACACCGCCACGGCGAATCACAAGACGTGATTCGCTGGGCGGTGTTCTGTTGGCGTGGCGGTGGAGCAACCTCCACTTCCCCGCCGCCTGCAAGTATGGCTGTTGGCGGCTCTCCGTCGGAATAACGACGGAGAGCAGCCAACAGTCATAATACGCCGAGCGGCAAACCGCCTGCACAGGTGGTCTTCCGCACGGCGGTCCCTCAGCAGTCTTGCAAAAAGACCACTGAGGTCGTAATGACCCCCTAAAGGTAGACTAATGGAGCATCACTGAAACTAATGTGTATGTTTATATTGAAGCTGGTGGTTTGGCCAGTGACAGCACCCACTGAACGGGGTGGCTTGGCGGTGTGGGACAGGACAGCGTGAGGGGGCGGGGTGAGGAAAAAAAACAAAAGAAAAAAAAAACACTTACCTTCTTGGGGAGACACGTTAGTCTCCCCTTCATCCTTCTCCTCTTCCTGGCGGCACTGCACGCAGGCTCCTAGACAAGCACGATGCTGCTGTCACCAGGCTGACAGCAGCATTGTGATTGGTCTAAGCAGCCAGGCCGCTCAGATTGGGAGTGGGAGCCTGTGCGTGTTCTCCACCCAGCTGTGCTATACAGCCGGGAAGAGAACATGCAAAGTAAGTAAGCATGTCCGTTTGGTCAGCCCAATGCGGCCGGCCATTGGGCCGACCAAACAGACATTCGCAATTTGTGGTGCACATACCCCTCCTCCAGCCCTCCTCAGGCCACCTCCCTCCAGTCTAGCCTCGCCCGGCTCCTTCTCCCAGGAAAAATAAAATGATTATTACATAGCGTCCCTGGGATTGGCTTCCTTGGGTAGAAAATAAAATATGCATTAGAATCACAAATGAATGTGAAACTGTGAAATGGGAGTATTAATCTTACCAAATTTATTTTCCTCCCTAACACTTTTTTAACCAGCAATTCCCCCATCTCCATTTCCCTCACATTTATTATCTTACTTACTTTGGTCAGGAAGGACAATCAGAAAATGCTTTTCAATACCTACCTGTAAATCAGTAATGCTGTTTCTGCCTGCCGGCCCAGCGGGAGACTCAAAATAGGGCCGGCGGTGTTCTGGCCGGACTGGCGGTTAGGTGGCTTTACGAGTTTGGCGGGCAGCCTCTGCCACCCACCAAAACTCATAATGAGGACCTAAGTAATCATACATTCAATATAAAGTCTAACATACAGTATTTCTTTAAAAGTGCTGTATTAGCGTCACATGGTTGATTAAAAAATAGAGTACATTTTACCTCTGTATTAGAGAAACTTCAAGTGACTTATATGTGTCATAATATATAGCGGTAAAAATTATCTATGTAGTTTTGATTATTTTTGTCCTTGTGACACTAATGCAAAACTATGGATGTCAAGTAATCAATCCATGTGACTTATTTTTGTTTTACAAAGCAGTCTTTATGCAAAAAATGCTTACCTTTGGTGTTTTACTGTCTATTTTCAGTTGAATTGCAACTTAAGACCAATTCATAATGGTAGGTGAAAAATAAATGACTGATTTCTTTACTTCTGTTCAGCTTGATAACTTTCCTCTTAGTTTTCTGTTGATGCTTCTTATGAACAGCAGCAAGCAGAATAAACAGTGTCATACACATGGAGTCGATCCCAACAAGATCACTGCTGGCCTCTGGCAACTACGGCCGAAAAGGCTTTTTGATCCAGTGTTCAATTTCCTGGTGGGTTGAATCTCTTGAAAACTAGTTTTGAAATCTCAGGGTCACTCCTGGTGCCTCTGTCACTTTCCCCGGCTCCTGAGGTTAATTGCAGGATGGCACTGGAATGGTTCAATAGACAGCAAAATAGAGAGAGGGATGGGGAAGTTAGAGAGAAAGTGATAAGAAAGGGAGAAGAGAGAGGGGAGGAAAGAGAGAGAGAGAGAGAGAATAGATGGATGGAAAAGGAGAAATTGTGCAAGAAGATGAAGGGAGTGGGCCTGGTCTGAGCATTTCTACCAAGGCTGGTTTAGGTTCCCCAATACGGCCTTGCTGGCAATTCCTTCTTTCCCTGCAGTTCATGGTTGCGTATTGCCAGTGGCATAATGAAACTTGAGGGGGCCTCACCTGTAAAGTCCAAGGAGGACTGCTCCAAGGAGGTATGCTGTGCTGAGGCAGTCACCTGGAGCTTGGCCTCCCCCCACATAGAGGGCCTGCAGGGGCCTGTGTTATGCCTCTGCGTATTGGTCATTGTAAACACCGTTCTCATTGTTAGGGTTCAGCTTCAAGTCTGTCTGTCTAACATTTTAATTATGCTTCAGGCTGTGTTGATATAGGACTTCCCACACAGAGCAGGGACTCCAGTGTTAAAAACCACATTGATGGGCATAATGTTACAAAATAATTGAACTTTGTTCACAATTGATAGCATATTCTATAACTATTTTTCAATAGCTATTCACGTAACCACTGTTGCATATTACATATCACTCCTTTGATATATAAATATGTATTGTAATTTTGGGGCATCCAAACACAACACTATATTAGGAACAATATACAAAATAAGGAACTGCGGAAAGAACAATAGAAGAAACACAACGTTATTGGAAGTTACATGAATAAGGAGTAATACCTAATAAGAGGGTGTATACCAGATTACAAAGGGAAATATTAGGAGAAAATAAGAATAACAATTTTGTCAAAACATTATGGAGGGTAATTAAATGGCATTAGAAGAAAAGTGAGTTTTAGTATTTAGTTACATTCAAAGAATGAAATATTCATAGTTATGTATAAAATGCTTCTAAAATATATACATACATTTTGTAAATTCCAGCATCTGTTGTGTCTTCAGATTGTCCTCACTTGACATTTGACTATTCTGGAAGACATTGACTGTAAAATGTGGATCTTGATTCAAACACGGTTAGTTAGTAAGAACTAGGTTGGCAAACTACCTCAAAGAGAAGATTTTTGTTTACTCTGGAAAAATCAAAAGTGATTATGTGATATGAAGAAAAGGGGTAGGGAATTCAACCTTAAGGGAGAGTATCAAATGAAGGAATGGATCATAGTGTTTTTTTTTAGTCATGGCTTGACAGTGCTGCTGCCTGGTAGATGCATTGCTACCAATTCTTTAAATTATAAATAGAGCAAGATTTGACTTTACCTAGTGCAGTATTACATTCTCACCTCATACTATCGCCTGGCTTGCATTCCAGTACCCGAGGGACTTGTTTTACATCTGAAAATATATCTAAATCAACACACATTCAGTGTTTTTGTATATTTTACCACCTCCATTACCAATGCCACCAAAACTATTACTATCACCATTACCATAACAATCACTACCACATCATCCAAAACCACCATGGTCACTAATTACCACCATCATTACAACTAACACATCATTTGTGCGTGCTTATGGTTGCATGCTTTACAGGTTCTAAGACAGGCCTATTGGGATTGGACTGGGTTGTTAGTTTGAGGAAAGGAGATTATGAGGAATTCTGTATAACTAGGGTAAGGTAGGACAAACGGTAAAGCAATTATGGAAATTGGCCACAATGGCAATGTTTTCGTCTAGCATTTTGACCAGTGTGCTGTGGTTTGTTGTGCTGAAGTCAGTTGTCAGTACAAAGAATAAGTAGGCCAGAGTTGACATTGTCCAGAACATGTAAAATGAGATCCATTACTTGAGCCAGGCGTGCTATATTCAGGTTGGAAAACAAATTGCACATTTTTTATCTAGTGCACTACCCAAAGGCAGTATATCACACACATCTAAGCTTTGCAAATTGTGATCAGTAAAAGATGATGGCCCCTCTTTGCTATGATAATATCATGCTTAATTTTGGATCATAGGTGAATGGGTAGCTTCAAATTGAAATTTCAAGGCTTGCACAGATTTTAAGTTGTCTCTTGGTGTACATTCATTTAACTTAACCTATCCTATATTTAGTTTACTCTCCCAAAAAACGCAAACGATTTACTACAGCTGTGTTCATTTGTTCACAAACGCAATCATCATACAAGGCATTTGAATCAAATTACATTGGCCAGTTTTGTTCATTTTGAGCTGCTTCATCACAGCCCTTCCTCTAGAGAAAATGTCACAACCAGAATGATTGTCTTGTTCTGGGGGATTAATGTGCTGTGCCTCATCCTTCCATAACTAATATTTCTAGAGTTGGGTATCATTTAAACCAACCACGTGTCCATGAAACTCAGTAGAACTCCACCATTCCGAAATCATCTAGTATATGGTTTTTGAAAGGTTTGACAGTGTATCCTAAACTGTGTGGCTTGGAGGGGGTCTGAGCTGATCTCGTTCTCCTCTCTCAATCAAACATGTAGGGGTGAGACTGCTTTCCTAAGTTTGTAGGAGATCTTAACCTCCTTCCAGTTCTTTGGCAATGGCATGTAACCTGCAGTGGGCCCAACCATCGATGCTGGTCAATGCAGACAAAGATGAAGACTCAACTGTAAGTTTGTCTGTACGCACCAGAAAATGTGTGACTCCCAGCCTCAACTAAAACTTATGGTTCACTCATTTCTGAAGGTCTGGAAGATCAAGTAGACACCACTACGTGGAATTGCCCTGTTTTTCGATTCACTAGTATAAAATCTATCTAGACCAGATAAGTGCTAGTATCTGACTTACTCCGCTTCCATTTTGTAACTGTAAAATAATTAAAATGTACAGTGGGGAGATTAAAAATATTTCAGCTTCAATAGAACAAAAATAGAAGCAATATATCTGATTTGGAAGGTCCAAATTTGTATGTCAGGAAATTTGCATTCCTTATCAGATAGATGAATGCATCAGGGGCCTAGCCAGCATGAGAGGCCACATAGATTGATTGCTCTGAGCCTTGATGACCATTCTACAGCAACGTCACAAAGTCATGCTTTCAGAAACCAGAGTTTGCTGAGAGCATCACTCAACTCCTAACATAGACCTCCTGCCAAAGTATTTGGATCACCCTTGCCCACTAGTAAAAGCAAGCACGAGCATGCATGAGGAAAAAATGCTGAGCTCATAATGAATGGATCACAGGCCATCAGATCGATGTTCCATCTCTTAAGGAATCCGAGAGGAAAACTTGGAAGCCCAAATACCTCACCCTGAGGTCAGAAAAACATACTTACTCCACTTCGACTAAGGTCAGGCTTCTTTAGTCATCCACAAAATGGTGGCTACCATAGAGGTGAGTCTTCTCAAGACTGGTCTGTAAGGAAATGTGTCACTGCCTATGGCCCCATACCAGTGCTTACCCCTGACACTAATAACCTTACTAAGATATGTCCCTGTTTACAGACATCAAAGCTCTCTTGTTGCGCCTCACTGTTTCACCTTCAGTGCAGGTTAGGCATTCAATTTAGGACAAAATAGCAGCAGACACAGAAACTGATCAGTAAATCCTGCCACAGCTCTCCTTTTTCCGGGGACCAACAATCAAAGCACTATGGGCCACATGTACAAAATCCAAAATGTGCATGTCTGGATTTGAGTATCCATGCAAATCACAATTTGGAATGTACGTAGGCAGGGACCACCCATGTCGCGATTCGGTACCCAATTGCGTCACAATTTGCGTAATTGCTAAATACAATTACCTAAATTGTGAATGGGCCAGTTACAGAATCGTAAAATGCGACCCTGACTCATAAACTCCAACTGCGAGTCTCAAATAGCGAGCGGGATCCAAAAACAGAGAAGCTACACTTCCTGGTACTGGAGAATGGACCCTAAACCAGGAAGTGCCTCCCATGAGTGTGGGAGGAGTCTAGCCAGCACACATAGCAATGGTTCACCAAGCAGAGAGGAGCAACTGCAGCCATAGCCAGCCAGACAAAGGACACAAACCCAGCAGGGATGAAGAGGAAACTCAAGTTTTCAGAAAAGGAGTTTGAAGTCCTCACTGAGGAGTGCTGTCTGCACCATGATGAGTTGTTTGGGATGGCAGCAATGACTGTATCTGACTCCCAGAAAAATAAGATATGGCAGGAAATACAGGCAAAAATAAATGCCATCGAAGTCAGCCACCGCTCAATTGATGAAGTACACAAGAGGTGGTATGACCTCAGATAAAGCACTGATGAAAAGATTGTAGAGGCACTGAAGGAGTCAGTTGAAACAGGTGGCAGACCTTACACAGTACCACCTCCCACAGCAATAGAAAGCATAGTAGAGACCACGCCAGAAGCAGTCCTGGGAATTAGGGAACTTGACAGTTCAGCAACAGGAACCTCCAAAAGTAAGTGGCAATATATTACCTTTTCACACATTAGGGCACAGCACCATGCACAAAATCACAGATTAAAAAAGCATGCATCAGTGAGAAATTCCCAAGCTTCCAAGCCCTGTGCAAGTCCAGTGCAAGTCTAGACATTATGGGTAATATAGTCCAGTAGTCAGCTTAGGGATGAAATATGATTTTATTGAGCAATACATCATGTAGGTATTCACAATGTATCTACTATGTACCACAGATCTCCCTCAGGTACCCATTGAGGACACCAGTTCAGAGGGAGTGGATGATGCCAACATAGCAGCAGAGGAGCCAGTCCCTATGGATACAGAGGAGTGCAACACACCACTCCACGTTTGCACTGACCCAGAAACCACAGAGAATACAGAAATGGACCACAAGGATGTATCTCTGCCTCCTAGTCTACAAACACAGACAAGTGTGAGTCAACCACAGTGACTTGCAGGGTGTGGGTGCAGAAGGCATGGTCAGGCGCATGATGCTGGTGAGGAGGATGCCAGCACACAACTGTTCCTGGGTCTTGAGGCATCCCTTCTGCAGAATCAGTGCCTGCAAAACATACAGTTGCGCATGAAGAACATAAACCTACATCACATGCAGCAGACCCCAACACAGGGCTTTGAGATTATGGAGACACATATGGCCACCATGAATGGCAACATGGTCGGCCTCACCACTGCCATCTGTGATCTATGTAGGGTGATGGTGGTGGACCGTGCCCATGTAAGGCGCCATGAGTGCAGCGCTGCTGCATGGATGGACTGATTGAGTCAGTCTATAGGCCATTTGGCAACAACAACAACATGCCTGTCGAAGCGCACAGTCACACTCCAGATGGAGTTGTGACATTTAGCTGGTGATGCGGCCAGGGGAGTAGGTTGCAGTACCTCAGCTGTTGAGCTGATACAGACCTCTCAGGCAGCAGGAGGCAATGGAGACATCCCTCAGCACAGTGAGGAGATGTCAAGTGGTAGCAGCATTTCAGCCTCTTGTGCCTGCATCCTGCAGTGTAGCAGTGCCCCCCCACACATCTGTAGACCAACCAGGTACGGCTCACAGTGGTTGTAGCAGTAGGAGGGTGTGATGGACTAACATTTTGAGTTTTGCTAATGCCAATGGGTGCACATGGGTGATGTAACCCCCATATCCTTGATCATTATTTGAACTTGCCACTTGATTCACATTCACAGAAGGATTTCCTGAGATTAAAGGGTGTTTGATTTGGACAACTTGGCTATGTGTGTTTAATATTTGTGAGGGAAGTGTCAGTCTTCACTTATCTAGCATAGTAATGGGTTGAAATGTGATCCCATTGCTGTCTACCCTCCACTGATATGCTACCATCCCCAGACTGTCGTAGTGATGGCTCTTGCTACTCATCTTCTGAATCCGTGTCATCTATGTTGAGATTTAGCCCACGCTTGTTTGCTATGTTTTGTAAAATGGCACAGGGAGCCTCAATTTTGCATGCAATCTCAGGGGCATACTTGAGTGCACCACCACTTCTGTTCAGGCAACGAAATGTGACTTGAGTATTACAAAGGTCCTTTTGATGATGGCTCCAGTGCACCAGTGTGCTATATTGTAGCACCTCTTATTCTGATCTGCAGGGGGGAAGTATGGGGTCATTATCCATGGCCTCAACTCATATGCACTGTCACCTGTGTAACAAAAATGTGATTGTGAGAATGGCAGTACCTGGTTATGCACTGACACATCTGCAATTTGGGTTTACAACTACACATCACTTAGTAAATATCCATCATCAAACTCCTCACATTCTAGACATTGGTGTTTTCAACTGTGCTTGAAGATATATGCGTCATGTGTTGGCACTGTATCTGTGATGACATTGTGGTCATCGCATACCACCTGTATGTTGAGTGAATGAGTACCCCTGGTAGCTACCCAAGGCCGAAAGGTGCAATGAGCACAGCCCTTGCACATGTGTGGGGATGGAGCAGCTGCACAGGGTACGCCTTTATAGCTGAGGTTTGAGCAGTTCTATCAGCTCTAAGATCACTGTGCTATTCAGCCTGTATTTCTCACACATTTCCTTCTCTATTTGTTGAAATATCAACTGCCTGGTTCTGTATATCCTCTCTGGCCTCTCCCTCCTCCTCCTCCTCTGCTGGGCAGCCTGGTATATCCTCCTTAATGCAATCACATAGAGTGCAGCCATTGTGGAAAACCCGGATACATTCTGGATCTGATTTTATAGTTTGATGCCATACAGGTGGTAAGCAGATTCAGTGCTAATCTGGATGTGCAAACTGGCCTTTTTTGCACTTAGTCGCTAACTGAGAATACCTTGAGCATATGGTTTGTGAGCTGCAAATTGTGATTTACTATTTGTGACTTGCAAAATCCAGTCACAAATTTTTGCAGTTCGGTACTTGGTCACAGCGCTATTTGGGATTTGAAAATGGTGTTTGTACATACCAGTTTGCCATTTCCACAGTTTCACATAGGTTTGCGACCAAATAATGAATTGCAAAACATACATACGGCCCTATATTATTTAACACTTTACAATTGACATGGTCTGATATCTTTCTCCTGCAAACCCAGACCTTGGTGTGTGACTCTTATGTGTGATCTCTGAATACATATTTCGGTATGTGAATTTCAGCACTATGTTTAATAGGTCATCAGGATATCAACCTACTTGGTATTCCAAAACTAACTTCAACAAAACATCTTATCCCTAGTTCCTGTTTTCTAGAAATACCTGACAAGAGTGAAATTGTTGTGCACAAAGCCAACTGTGGTGCAGCACATACATCAGCACTAACAACTCTACAGTAGAGCAAGGTGACCAACCAAGTTCTACTAATTGGGCCACTCTGCAGTGCCAACTCACCCTGCATTATATTTCCTTATATATGTCACCCATTTGATCTGCTCCTGATCTGGACAAGACTTTCAAGCTACACTCTGACACTAATATCCTTCGGCTCTAATAGAGACCATTAGTCTGCTGACACCATCACTCAAAATGGCTGATCAGCCCAAAGACTCGAAAGATATTAAAACTGGACAGAAAAGATGCAAATTTGAGCCTCCTGTTCTGGATAATCCAATTAAACCGAAAACTGACTACTCTGCCAACTTGTACTCCATCCTCCAGAGACTTTCCTTACTGCACAACCTGTCTCAGGGGATGAAGACCAATATGGATTTTATGAAGACGGACATTCGGGGTTTACAGAAAGATTTCAAGGAGCTAGCTGGTAGAACTCTGAATCTAAGTCAAGGATCAATCTACTTGAAGACGAGAAATCTAAATAGTTTAATGTCACTGGCTCACTGTGCGCAAAACTTTCATCCTCTACAAAAGATGTACCAAGCCTTAAGGACTGCAACCACAGAGGACACTTGAAGATCTGCGGCTTCACAGAGAGAGTAGAACACTCAGCCTACTCATGCACTGGGTTTTTGGAATACTGGTTCCCACGAGTCCTGGGTATTTCTTTAGAAAGTCATAATCAAAATGGCACCTAGAATGCCCTTAGGCAAACTTTCATCTGAATCTCTTAAGGCAATGAAACACCCTAAAGCTATGATCTTCAAACGCTTAAGATTCAAAAACACAGAAGCAATTGTCAACCTTATAAAAAAACATTCAGCATTTTTCCTGGAAAAGGGTAACGGTCAAAATTGCTCAAGATTACTCCAAAGACACAGTGCTAAGAAGAAAGGTGTTCCTTGAAGTCAGGAAGAAATTCTGTGACATGGCGATCCCCTTCCTCTTTGTTAGACCATCCCACTTCAAGATTGTCAATGAGTAACCCAAAATATTTCATGAGTCAGAATAACATCAGTCCTTCTTTGTGACACCCAGTCACACTGAAATGGATCACTAACTACGGTCACAGTTTTACAGCGATTACTTTTTTCAATGTCATGAATTTTACTTTATTAAACTTCCCTCACGTTTTGGTGGGAGTTTCTTGTTATGTATTCAATCATCTTAGAGGGGCTCTTATTATAGGATAGCCACTGGTATCATCATTCTTATCATGATCGTAAATGGTTCAACTAAAATATATGAACTACTGATACAATTTCATAATATGGTTTAATATGGTGTTATGTGGTCTGATTGCGTTATATACTATTGACTGGACTGGTATCCTTCACTTTGATCTCCCTCTCAGCTCACAATGAGGGCGTAATCAACCCTTGTCAGCCTTTATTAATGTTAGTCTCTTGCCCCAAACAAATAATAGCTTCAGTCATGGCTGCTTAGGTGTTGATTTTCAATATAGATTAATGTTTACCACTTTTGGATTGGATCATCATTCCATTAAGAATGATGTTTGATGTTGCTATTACTAGCTAACATGTAAGTCAAGTCATTGCTCTTGGAGGCCTGTTTTGGTGTTCAGTTCTCCTGCTGATTTATGCAGAGTGGACATGAGGGCTTCTATGCTCTCACTGTGCCTGTTGGGGTGGAGTTTTGCTGTGCTTTCTTATATTTAATCTTATATTTATTATTTAATCTTACCTGTCTTTCTCTTCTCGTGCCCCTTCTCAAGCTATTCTCTCGCACTCCAATCTCCCATCCCTACCTTTTTGGAACTGTCCGGTAGTCCTTAAGGATATTCAAAATTGAGGCCCAACTGAAGCATCAGCACCTCTATACTGCAGCTGTTAATCATGTATGATTATCAATCAATCAATAGTTTATTCGGTCCAAATTTGGACCATTTGAAAAGTAAAAAGTAATATATATAAAAAGGACATTGACAATTAATACAGGAAAAAAGTTCATAAATTTACATAAAAGGTTTCAAAAATAGTTAAGACAAGACTCACAAAATAGTCTCTGGATCCTACCCTATGCAAGACGCTAAATGCTAAAATGATACTGATCAGTTGTTAAAAGCATAAAAAGCATTTTAAAACGGGTTTATACAATAAAAATAAGACCTAAAAACTAAATACAATAGCTCCTGTTAGCAAAAGTTAAAAAATCAACCAGTGGAAAATGATGCCCTAAGTTAATCAGTTCTATTGAATGAGTTGATCAAGTAGATTGCATCTTACCATTTGTAAACAGGGTGCTAGTTCGCTAACTTCTAGACTGTACTTCAACCGGTGGATTAAGATCTGTAGTGATCCTACTGCGGATGTTCCATGCTGCTGCCAAATATTTAGAAACAGAACTCACTATCAGCATGGAAGTATCATATTTACATATTCTATATGCACTGTTACGATTTTGTATTGACAGTGTTTTACACAGAGGGGTAATCCACTTCCCTCGGGGGCATTTGTACAAAGGACAGAAAAATAGGACATGCTCAGAAGTTTCCTTGCATAGATGGCAGTTTGTGCATTTGTCAGATAAGGAACTATTGGTCGACCAGCAGGCCGTGAAGCTGTTGACTGCCAATGTTCCATATCTGAACTGAAGTAATAGAGAACGAGCACGGGCTGGTATAGGGAGATCCAGGAAGCTTTCAGGCAGAGGTTCGTGCTTAACCAGCAGGAACTCTGCTGTCAGCCGACCTAACCCATTTGAGCCGAGAGATTCCTCATGGATCTTTTCCCAATAACGGTCTTTGATCAAGCGTTTAGCGTTACCAGGAATCATCTCGGGATTCTCCCAATAATGGGATAGATTCAGTTTAACCCAAGCTGCTTTCATCTCCCTTAGCCATCGTACTTTTTCCCATCCATAGCAAGGTGGCAATAATTCTTTAACTGCTAACCTGAAAGGTTCGAGTTCATCCGTTTTCCATAGTCTGAGCCAGTACAGAAGTGGTCTTAAGTATGCTGTGTCTTTAATACTATTTAGACCCAGGTCCAGTCTTAGGGGGAGCATCGGGGTACCCTTCCCTAGTCTAGATATGTGTCTAAGGAAATTATTTTCTTTAACTTGAAGAGTATCCATTTGTCTGTGAGATCCCCAAAAATCAGCTCCATATAGGGCCGCGGCGCGGATTTGGACTTTGTATATTTCAGAGATGAGGGTCAGAGGGGGACTTGTTGCAGTGCTAGCTTTGCGTCCTATCACTCCACATCTTTGGCTGATTGTTAGTGCCCCTTTCCTTATAGCTGCATCCCAGCTGCCCTTATCGGATAGTCTGATGCCCAAATAATCGTATTCAATTACCCTCTCCAGAGGAATTGAATTTAACTATATATTTGCTCTGAGCTTCTTGTTCGGGGAACTATATATCATGAGTTTAGTTTTCTTGAGATTTATGTCTAACCCGTAATCTCTGCAGAATACACCGAACTGATTAACCAGATTCTGGATTCCCATGGATGATTTGGACAGGAAGATAGTGTCATCTGCATAAAGTAAGCATGGGACTTTGGTCCCGGCCAGCTTTGGGGAATCATTAGTGAAATTTGCTAAATACTTAATACAATTATTAATATATAGAAGGAAAAGAGTTGGGGCCAAAACGCACCCCTGTCTGACTCCCCTCTCAATAGCGACTGGTTCTGTTAGGTCACCATTCTTGCCGCTCCTAATTTGAGCATAAGTCTTCTCATGTAGTCGGGTGATGAGTTTCAAAAGGCCATGTGGGACACCCATATTGGCTAGTGTCAGCCATAGCTGGTTTCTTGGGACCAAGTCAAACGCAGCTCTAAGATCAATAAAAACTACAAAAAGATTGCCACCTCCTACTTCCACAGTCTTCCATTTTATTGTTAGGAATCTTAGCACCTGATCTATGGTACTAACTGCTGGCCTAAACCCTGCTTGCAAATCAGAAATAGCATTGGTTTCCAGAATCCATTCTTCTAGACGGGACAAAATTTGCTTTGCAAAAAGTTTTTGGAAGTTGTCGATTAAGGAGATTGGGCGGTAGTTAACAGGGTTAGAGGGGTTACCTTTCTTAAAGATGGGAACTATCTCTGCTCCCATCCAGGAGCTCGGGACAGGTGCTCCTGCATTTACCGCATTGGAAATAAGGTTCAGATATGGGGCCCATATATCTGGGTTTGTCTTGTATAAGTCACCAGGTATTTTATCAAGGCCGGGGGCCTTCCCCCATTTCAATGAAGCAATCGCAGCTTTAGTTTCTGCCAACGTAAATTCTATTTTGGGGGTCTCAGTAATCATGATATGGGTCAATTCCCTAGGAGTAACACCAGTGATCCCAGAATATAATCGGGAAAAATTATCTGTCCACTCTGCAGGGAGTATTGAGGTACCAGGCGAACGATTAGGTTCTTTGTTGGCATCAGCCACCAATTTCCAAAATTTCGAGGTGTCATTTGTTTTAGCAGACTCCAGGAGGGAAACCCATCTAGATTCATCCCATGTCCTGCGGGCTCTGCCTTGTTCCTGTTTATAATCTTTCCTGGCTTCCCTTATATGATCTGACTGGCCTCCTCTTAAAGCTCTCAGCAGTTTGTGCTGTGCTTCCCTGCATGCGGCGTTAAACCACCTTGCATTGCACTTCTCTTTAACTTCTTTTACAGACTCTTTGGTAAAAAGGTTTTTTAGAGAATTAAAGAAACGTGTGTGGGCTGCTATAAGCCCACCACTATCTTCTAGAGGCTGAGATATACAATCCATGTGATCAGCCAGCTGCCTGTACGCAGATGCCAAGGTGGCTGTATCGGTGTTCAGGGATTCCCATCTAACATTTTGGGGGTGATTCTAACCCCGGCGGTCTTAGACCGCCGGGGCCAGGGTCGGCGGGAGCACCGCCGACAGACCGGCGGTGCCCCGCAGGGCATTCTGACCGCAGCGCTTTGGCCGCGGTCAGTGCAGGAAAACCGGCGGTCTCCCGCCGGTTTTCTGCTGCCCCTTGGAATCCTCCAAGGCGGCGCAGCTTGCTGCGCCGCCGAGGGGATTCCGACCCCCCCTACCGCCATCCAGTTCCCGGCGGTCCGCCCGCCGGGAACCGGATGGCGGTAGGGGGGGTCGCGGGCCCCTGGGGGCCCCTGCAGTGCCCATGCCACTGGCATGGGCACTGCAGGGGCCCCCGTAAGAGGGCCCCTAAATGTATTTCACTGTCTGCTGTGCAGACAGTGAAATACGCGACGGGTGCAACTGCACCCGTCGCACAGCTTCCACTCCGCCGGCTCGATTCCGAGCCGGCTTCATCGTGGAAGCCTCTTTCCCGCTGGGCTGGCGGGCGGCCTGAAGGCGGCCGCCCGCCAGCCCAGCGGGAATGTCAGAATTACCGCCGCGGTCTTTCGACCGCGGAACGGTAACCTGACGGCGGGACTTTGGCGGGCGGCCTCCGCCGCCCGCCAAGGTCAGGATGAGGGCCTTTGTCTATTATTGGTCAGTGCGAGCTGTTGTTCGTGGGTCTTGGAACAGGAAACTTCAAGTAGGGGTAATAGGTTCCTAAGAGATAAAATCAATGGTTCATGGTCACTTTCCTCATGTTCTACAATATTCATGTCAGCCATATAGCCCCACAGGCGGACATCAAGCAAAATATAGTCTATCTGGCTCTTCTGTGCCCCGTGTCTAAATGTGTGGTGAAGATTAGGGTCCGAGCGGGAGCGACCATTGCAAGCCCGCAGTCCATGTGCCAATCATGTATGATTATGTCATAGTACAATCTTATTCAAATGTGTGTTGCACAGACAATTATACAGTGACAGAACAATAATATGACTTATGCTTTAATCTGATCACTCAAGAATTAAAACCATTTCACTCAACAATAAAAGTCCAAGTCACCCAGTCAAAACGAAAAAATAATTGAGTTACTGACCCAAGTTTAAAAGTGACATCGTCCTCTTAGAAAGAAACTAGGATAGGCTCTACAGAAGCACTACAACTTAGCTACAACTTGATTGCTGATAGTGCATGCTTCCCCACTCAGCAAAACACAAATTGGGTCATTACACTCATTTCAAAGAAATCCAGTATCTGTATTCTCTCTCATAACCATGACAAAGCGCTCAGATGGCTAATCACCCGAGCGAAAAAGACAATACTGAATTTTACATTGTTAATATGTACGCAACTAACAATGATGACCCTGATTGCTGACCTGCTCAAAGACATAGGTGTAACACTAGAAGGTGATGTTGAACGTCACCTAGATGACACTCTGGATAGACTATTCAATGTAAAGTTCCCACCAAATAAACCACATTTACAACTAAACAATCTTTGCAGTAATGCCAATCTGAAAGATGTTTGGCAAATTCATACCGCAACAGGTAGTGAATACACTTTTTGTTCTCACTCCTACAGTTTGTTGTCTAGAATCAGTTACTTACTAGTTGACAGCGGTACTTTACAATAGACTGTCAACATTATAATAGAGCCAATTTTGGTCTCTGAGGAAGCTTGTATCTCCATAAACTTGCACATTGGTATTTCTGAGCAGACTGCAAGAAAGTGGAGAATGAATAACATTCTAGTGAAAAACACTAATTTTCAATAATCACTTCTAAACTAGACCATAGCAGCTGCTACCAGGAAGGGGTTTGGGGCAGGAGGGCAGTGTCTGGTGTGGGGTGGTGGGGGTAGGGAACCAATAATGTTAAAAAAACGTACCTGTCGCCTTGGTTTTCTGTCGCACCCGCCGCCTCGATTCTTCTTGTCTTCTTCCTCGGCACCCAATTCCGATGCTTCTCTCATGCTGTTACCAGTATGACAGAAGCTTCCGGGATTGGCCTGAGCAGGCAGAAATGCCGCTCAGGGAGAGAGTGGGTGCCCGTGCTTGGTCACCACCTGGCTGGGCAACTCAGCCGGATGGAGAGTTCTAAGTGCGCATGTTAGTTTGGCTGACCTCAGCATGTCGGCCAAACCGACATGCGCACTTAGAAGTGCACATACCACATCTCCTCCCTGGTGACGTGAGGGCGGCTGGCCCCGCCGCACCCTCAGGAAGTGGAATAATAAAGTGATAATAAAATACTTCTATTTTCTCTTTATTTTTCTGCTTTCCGCAGTGGGGTGACGCACCACTGCCATAGCGGAGGGGCTGCCCCTGAAATGAGGTCGATCTTTACATTAAAGAAAGCTAAATCCATGAAAACACACCAGAAATATTCTGGGATGCCCTAAAAGCTTCCTTAAGAAGCTCCATGATCAACTTGATGGCAGCAAAAAATAAAAGTGATCAAGCCAAGCTTAAGAAGCTCCATGATCAACTTGATGGCAGCAAAAAATAAAAGTGATCAAGCCAAGCTTAACACTTTAGAATCTAAAATTGAGTTTAAACCACAATAAAGGTTCTGCTGTACTATATGGATTAAAACAAATCATTAAATATAAACATAATATCTTACTTAGCAAGACAGCACCTCAGAGAAGAACCCAATAAACCCATCTCTCAAGCAGAAATCTTAAATGCTGTACTTAAGCTATAAATTGGGAAAGATCCTGGTTCCAATCGACTTCATTGCAAAGTCTATAGAACGTTTGAGCATTTGTCTGACACCTTTACATAATCTTTTACATCACTTTGTAAGATCGGATACCATTCTAAGTTCAGCTGCTAAAGCAACCATTGTTGTAATATCTACGGAGGGAAATACCACATATGTACTACAAATCATTGGCCAATTTCAACAGTTAACTCAGATTGCAAACTAGAAGTCTTGGCAACCTGATCAGAAAAAACCCTACCTCAACTGATTCACCAGGCACAATCCGGATTTCTTAAAGCTAGATTGACCTCCAAAAAATTACACCCTTTTGTCGGGTTTTAGAAAGAGTAAAAAAAAAAAAAAAATACCACATCCGCAGCCATAGCCTTAGACTCTGATAAGTTTTTTTGATAATGTGTTCTTCGAACCTGTTCTGAACAAATTTGGCCTGGGTGACAATTTTATCTAAATCACTTTGGCCCTCTACTGTAATCCAGAAGCTTCAGATAGAATAGATTTTTGCCTCTCTAGACCCTTGAAACTAAAACATGGCACAAGGCAAGGATGACCCTCATCCCCTTCTTTTTCTTTTAACCATTGAGACACGTTTGACACCAATAAAGTTCAATGGCAAAATAAAGGGTATCCCCTTCTTTGTTGGCACAATAAAGGTCACTGCATATACAGATGAAATGCTGCTATTCACAGAAGAGGCAGATAAGGGAATCCATCTTATCATGGATGTGAGTAAATAATTCTCAGAGGTTTTAAGTTACTCCCTTAAAAAATACAAGATGTAAGTTTTTTCCGCTAAATATCTGTTTCCCCGAAAATCTGCATGATATGGGACTGAAACGGCAAACGTCTTCAATAAAATATCTCAGCAGATGTTTCGTGAAAAATCTTAAGGACACGCCGACCCCTGATAAAAATAGAACTATCTTCAAGATCAAAGACCATATATTACAATGGCCAAAGAAATTTATCACAACGTGGGGTAGATTGGAGACCACCAACTTGATGCGGATTCCTATAATTAACTTCTCACTTAGCATGCTCACTTTATGATTCTCCAATAGAAAATAATTGACAAACTAATATCCAAATTCCCTTGGAATAGTAAATAACTGAGATTATCCTATAAAGCAAATCAGAATGTCAAAATCAAAGGTAGGGTTAAACTTCCAGACTGCACCAGACACCAGTGTACAGTTCTAGCCAGATAAGGGGACTGGTGGTTTTCTTCAGATCTAAAGGAAACTCCAGTATGGCTACCTATTGAATTGGAATTGCTGCAACACTTACCACTACAAGCAGTCTTCACAACTTAAAGTTTACCTCTTTTCAAAATTGAACACTCCTACACTAATATCAACAATACACTGAAAGCCCTACTAAAAGTTGACAAAACGCTCCAACTTCAAATTCTTAAATCTACTCTTGCTTTCTTATGGCATAACAAACATTAAAAGATTGATAGAAACACAATATTTTGGGAGGAAGCCATTAACAAAATTAAAGACCTTGGCTCCAAAGACAACATGACATTGCTTGCATCAGTACATAACTCCCCATAATCTTTCCAATATGGACTTTTACAAATTTCTAAACATCAAGGTTGTGTTAAGGAAACTAGGTTCAGACCCTATACCAGAGCTCCCAATTTTGCTAGATAAGGTTACAATCTCCGGCCATGTTGCCTCAAAACTTTATGCACTTCACTCACCCTCAACACCACACCTTACTCATAACACCATTTCTATATGGAACAGTGAACATACCATTTCAGTCCTCACTGTCCTCAGCAAACAACGGGAGAAAATATGATAATCTCCTTTCATAGCAGGATTCCAACTGTGATTACTCAGTGCACAACGTGGATTCTACCCAACTCCCTGTGGATCACAAGTAAACTTAACAAATGAGGGCTTATAGATTCACACGTTTGTGGGAGTTGTAAGACAACTACGTGGAACCTAACACGTTTTTAAATGCATAGCTGTGTTTTCGCTTTAGAACCAGATTCAAAACCAGATTGAGAATGTCTTCAATATTCAGTTAAGTATTGCAAGGCATTTTAAC
The DNA here is from genome assembly GCF_031143425.1 of Pleurodeles waltl. NCBI lineage: Eukaryota > Metazoa > Chordata > Amphibia > Caudata > Salamandridae > Pleurodeles > Pleurodeles waltl. Next base: position 1,406,700,125 of record NC_090445.1, on the reverse strand, counting down.
TCCTATAGTTCTTCCTTTATTAGCAGCAAAAGACCTCCTGCTTATTGATCTCATGCTTGCGTTTGGTACAAAACCTTTTTTTCCTTATGAAAAAGTGCTGCTACTATTTTCTTTGCTAGAGGTGCAGACAATACATTCTTTGATAAATCTCACAAGCTCTCCTCCTCAAGGAAACTTTGAACTCCCTGTATGTATACCTACAAAAACACACACCACCATAATCAATCCACAGACTCAAGAGAATGCATGGACAGCTTTTCCTGTGCACCATGACCTTACAGAAACTGTCAGGACCAGATCTCTTTCTTATAATCTCTATTGTGTCCTCTCCCAATCTCCTTTTATCCCCTGCTATGCTGTCATGTTCTCTTCTTATTTCATTTCTAATTAGAAAATAGTTCTTCAGTTTTATATCTGGAAATAAGTATATGACCAATTATACTATTATTATATATATCATTTAACATTATAGCAGATCCATCTTTTAGTTTTATGTTCAATACTCTGTATCCAATTCCTTAAGTCTGATCACAACATATATAATTTCTCTTTATGTGGATCTACTATGCAGATGCATATGTGTTCCATTGTCATCCACAAACTTTTTTAAATTGAAAAAAAAAAAAGGTACGTGAATCCATGGACCCATTTCAGGTATTGACAGTTTCCTATAATCATAGATTAAAATTTTTGTAATGACATAGGATTTGGTACTCTTATCAATGGGTTCAAGACCATAGGAAATTAAGACAAGCTAAATGAAAGGGGATCATTTTAGTTTGTGAACTGGTAAGTGAGTAAAAAAGCACGCTTTCGTACAACAGAGTCTCTAAGCTGAAGAACATGGAATTAGATGTAATTGAAAATATTTGCTTTGAAATTTTTTTGCATAGGCAATTGAAATAACCAATCTGCACTGGCTCTCAGAATGCATACCCTAGACAAACAACTGCTAAGCCCACAACACAGGAGGTAACATTACTGGAAATCCTGTTAACTTTTTGGGATCACAGTGAATATTCTGGATGGAATATTGGGGTTCCACTAAGAAATGTCGAATTAGCATGTGAATCCATAATTCCTGGTCTGATTGCCCCGGGCAAATTTCTTTCCTTGCAGCAATGCCCCTCCCTTGGTGCTTGACAGTTGTTTATATCACAGTTTTTCTCCCTCTCATTAAATGCAATAAAATATACTTTGTGTCAATAATGTCCAAGAATCCACATTCACCTATTGGCTTACCTCTTCAGAATGTGCCAGATGTCCCATTATGTACAAGAACCATAGTCTTCCGAATGACTCCATGGATAATGACCCCAAACATCTTGAAGCCACTGGAAGTGTTTGTCTGCAGGTAAATATACCATGTTTTTGGCTCATTTTTTTGGATGGCCAGCAAATAAAAGTGAAGGATCAAAATACTTGATTGCTCTGAACCACTGGCAATTACTCTAGAAGCACTTCATTCCATCGTTTAATTAATCTCTATTATTTAACATGGATACCAACTATATGTTAATCTGCATTGGTCCTACTCCAGAGGCAATGTCCCATCTCAAAGACAACATATTTTGTCCTTGAAGGACATCAGTATAGCCTGTATCATAGTGAGCTTGATTTAGACATATAGATTTACCCACACTGCTTATTGTTACTCACCAAAAAGTGATTGATCGATTTGCTTCAATTAATCTTAACTACTGTTAATTGGCCTCTCTGCTGCCCCTTCCATTATATTTTAGCCCATTTTATCCTACAGAAGTGGGCCAACCTTTTTCTAATCGGACATGGCCCATTTGTCAAAAAAAGTCTGGCTGATCCTGTCTTAAGTAGCACAGTGAGCAATGGACCCATAGTAATTACTAGTGTTTGAGGTAAATTCAAGCATCCCATCCAACATTTTAGTCCATGTCAGTGTGTATTGATTGGTCCTAGCCATAAAGCCTGAATCTCATTGTGCTCTAACACACAAAACGCACCTCACTGATGAGGCCCTATAAAGTTGAAAGGTGATCAGGGTTCCTTGTGCGTCCATGCAAAGGGGAGTGGCCTGTTATTTTGGGCTGAAATTGGATCTGGAGAAGCTTGATTTGCATATGACTGATTCCTTTTTGTACTTTAGTTATACAATGAGCAAAAAGCACTGACGCAGAGTTAAGAACAATTGAAAATTCAACAATTTAATCTATTCATGTAAACTCCTTTCCTCTCATTAAGTGGCTTCTAATAGCTTTATGGTTTGAAAGATGAAGAACATCAATGGGTTAGTGCATAGGTTACAATTTAACACAGTTTATCTAGGATAAAGTTTTTTGGCTGCAAGAGTATTCCATGGTTATCAAACCTATGTATTTTTTCCCATTGGACAAATATTTCTGTTCTTATGGGATTATGTACCCTGATATCGCTGTTGAAATATTGATCTGCTTATAATATAAACTCCCCAAATATTGTCACGGTAAGTATAGATTTACTATTGTGAATTCCACTGTGATAATATTTTTAGAGCCTGTACTATGGTCAGGGTATATCTGCAGGTAAGCCATGAAATTGTGGATCAGCATTTACATAGGTAGAATAGACCTCTCTCCCTAGTTCTCTCAAGGCAACAAGAAAACACAATTGTCTATAATTTGCTAAGGAAAGTTAACCTGTTTTGTCTACAGTTCAAGAACTGAAATACACCTCAATAAAATCTGTTAGGTGGAATAAGTGTCTTGGTTTGCACACTGATACTAAGGCCTAACGAATACAGTTCTGTAATAATGTTGATTAGTGATCTTTCTAGGGACTGCAGGTGAAAGGAAACCCTTCCTATTAGGTGTTTACAAGTGGAATACCTTTGGCAACAGTTTTTGAGTAGAATATACCCCTCTCTTATGAAGTGATACATGGGTCTGTGCCTCTGAATTAACATTTGTTTCACTGTTCAGAAGCTGGGCTATCTCCACAATTTGTGAGCTGCCTCGTGGATAAAACAAAGCCATCCCTCTGGACAATCCTGTTCGTAAAACTGACACCCATTCTCTGTGACCAGCCAGTAAATCAGAACCTGTCCCAGAGATGTAATATTCTCAGTCCTTGTGATTTGTTGCTAAGTGAAATGGTAAATCTTTTAAAGTGGACACACTGGAGATAAATTGACTTTATAATCTGTTCTGTAGGTGTTCTGATGATATGTTAGCCTGTGGGAAAACTACTTCTTTCCTTTTCATGGTGAAAGAATCCACCTGGTGTAATATAATCTGTTGGTCTTTCTCCATCCAACAGTCACCTTTGAACATACTTTCTTGTATGTTGACAATTCTTTGCTCATTTGCTGATTTGTTTGCTGGACCAGATTCGTCTTTTCTAACTTGTTCTATTCACTCAAACAGTGTGGATGATAACAACATTTTTGTAAAGCAATTCAAGGAACTGGTGAAGATTGCAAATTGCAAACTGAGGATCTGTTCAGCAGCGGATAATCGTGGAGATCGCTGGATGCAGGTAATTATCTGACATAACTTGACAGTTTATGAGTTTTCAGGTGTTATTCCACCAACTGAAGTCTTAGCTTTACTACCTTAAGTAGTTATAGTTAGTATTCCTATATGGGGTACTCGAAGGAAGGCAACACACAGAGGACTATACTGCAAACCAGATTTAAATGCCTGGTTAAGGCCAACTTATTTGACGTCAGCGTAAATGCAATTATTCAATGATTGGTTGTGAGGTGGAGGTACAATGGATGTTATTCATTGGTAAATAGTATAGAATCAGCGTATTAGAAAAACATATGTCCCTGGGTGATTCAAAGGGAAGAAAGTTGATGGAGTCGTGATCATGTTCTATGAAATCACTTCGAACATGAGGGGAAAGGGCAGAATATATTAAGTACACACAGTAAAGATGGAGTGGCTCAACCTGTTGTTTTTGAGGTGTAGTCTGAGAATATTGAATCTAAAATATCCATGGGACATAACATCGTTACAACAATATTGAGGGGCAAAAGATTGAAGCTTTTGTTTCCATAAATTTTGTATTCCTAATTCCACCCACATACATACATATAAATCCTCAAGGTATTTAAGAATAGTAAATCCTTACCTCCCACTGTGCTCTAACTTTTCAATATCTTGTCCATTTATATTGCTGAAACAGTATTCTGTTTCATCAATATTTGGAATTCGATCTTCTCAGTCCCAGTCATGATTTGATACAGAGCTGAAGAACAAGTTCCAGAAGTCTTGTGAATTCAAACCCTATCGGCAATACCTGGATCAGGAGCTCACACCATACTTGGGTGTTGTTAATGTGCAGCTGTGGTCTTGTGCAGTGTGCTACAAGAAAAGACCTACCATTGGAATGTAGAAAGCACTCGCTTTGACAACATCTATCGAGTGTGTTTAAATCCTATTTTATTCAGTCAAGGGTATCATTAAACTCTTGGCACCACGCCTGCAAGTGATGGTAGAGCATGGTGTCTTCAGTAGAACTCCAGGACTTCCTGATTTACAACTTATCTGCCATCTCCTCCTCCTTCTGCAGTTAAAAGTGCGTGGGGTGCTTATTATTCATTTGATTAAATAACTTTGCAAAAACAAATGATTCAATGTTCAATTAATGTACAATGCATACTTCCTTAAATAAAACATACTATTTTTTAATAAGCTACAGATACATTTGAAATACACAATGCTTCAATATCTTCTTGAAAGCTAACAAAGGGTGGGGTAGTTTAATATTGGGATGACAACCTATTTGCAGCCAGCTAATGTTTTTTGTTTTGTTTGGTTTCTTAAACTTGGGGACGATGTCGACTTGTTTCAGGACTAAGACACACTAACTTACAGGCCATCCATGGCTGCATCACGAGGTACTGTGTTCAGGGGTGCCAGTCATATTTGTGAAGTCCAGCATTCAAGACCTGATCCTCTGTCCAGAAGCCTGTCTGAGGAACTAGTGGTTTAATTTTAGTATATGAAATTGCTAGTAAGGAGATTTAGCAGTAATGTGTTTGTTGAGGCTCATTAGTTGGCACTTGGTTAAACCGGGGATATTGCTGATGTTGCTAGTGTAGTTGATGCACATTCAGAGGCGAGTTCCTGTAGCTAGGTGCGCACAGGAATGTAACAACACCTGATTGTTAGGAATAGAATCTGTGTGTCCAGTGAGAAGATTGTCACCAGGTAGGAAAACGTTGTCACATGACTACAGAGGCATGTTTATGGCTTCTTTAAAAAAACGTTTATACATAAGAATATTATTTTCCCTACTTTCTTGCTCAGTCAAACAGAAATGAACAAAATGGAAATCACATTACCTTTGTCTACTATTGCTGAACTTATCAAACACAAGACACCATTCAATAGATGTGAAATAAGATAAGTCTTATCGTCCACTATATAAAGTGATGTCATAACTTTTGGCATCACTCATAAAATTGCATTTCCAAAGAGTGCACTACATTAGATGAACTACTCATTGTACGCTCCACTTCTGCCTTTTGTTTCCCTGCTGTTCCATCTCCTCTCAGCCCTCCATTGTCATTCGATGACACCCTTTTCCTCCAATACCTTCTTATTTCTTTTGAGATCTCCTCTCATCTGGTTCCTTTTCCTTCTATTGCTTCTTCTTTTAACCTTCTATCTTTTCCAAATAGAATGTCTGGGTCTTGTTTTTTGTACCTTGATTACATCTTCCTCACAGGTCCGTTACAGCCCCACTTTACATGATACATCTCCTGTTCTGCACCAGGGGTCTCCGATCTTTTCTCCCAAAAATAGCTACTTATGTTTGAAGCGAATCAGCCCGAACTACTAATATTATTATTGTTTTAATAGTAACTACACCTCACAAGATTGCATTAGGGGCAACCATGTGTAAGATTACTACCAGTCACTTCAGCATACTGCCCTGTATTCTTCTGGGGGACTATTCTCTCCCAAGGCACCACCACCATCTTTAAGTAATGGTCCTGTCTTCTCAGGCACTGCTTCAAACTCCTTATCCTCATAGTGCTGCTCTATCTTTCTCCTCAGGGTGCCATCTTCCCTTTTACTCCTGTGGGTAATAGTCTTCTCAAGCGCTGCTGTGCCATTATATTTTCAAGGTAGTCTTTTCCCCTTGATGTGCTTAAGATCCTTTCTCTTGACTGTACAACTCTCTTGCCCTCTATGTGTTGTCCTTTATGTTTTTGTCCTCTACTTTTGGTAACACGTTTTCATCCTTCAAGGGAATGAAATGCTTCACTTTGGTCGACAGACCTTTTGACCCAGAAAAAGTGTGTTGAACCATACACAGATTTTTTCATTAACACTACCCAAACAGTTTAAACACCATGACCAATGTGGCCACAGAAGGAGACTCCAATCAATACAACGTTTCAAAGCTTTATTTTATAATCTCAAAGCTAATGTCATGAAAACTGTGTGCAAAATCATATTATAAAGTTAAATCACCGCCGTTGGCTACCCAAAACAGCTAAACAAATGTAATCTAATTAGCATCAACATAATTAAGCAATCAGGAAGAATAATACATATCATTAAGGAGATAATCTGTAACACAAAAACATTTCTCAAACCAGATTTCATCAACATTAGTCAAGCTCAATTAAACAAAATATGCAAATTTGGGTTGGGCATAGGTTGTCCCTACAGCTAACCAAATCCAGACATGCATGTGTAGGGACAGGCTAACACATGCAGGCAAAATACAAAATAAGGCAAACATAATTTGGAAAAATATGCCTCAGGCTCTAGATTATTAATTAGAAAAATAAAGAGTGAGAGCATGCTAGTTTCTAGTCTAGAAAAAGGAAAACATGTCAAGCGAAATGACAATCAGCAGGGAGATATACCTCCCCTAGGGTCAGCATTCAAGCATACTTCATTAGCAAAGCATCAGATCAGCAACAAAGTCCATTAGAAGCACCATCAGAAAAGTGCAGAACACAAGCTGCACTGAGAACAGCAGGGTCAAGAGCCAAGGAAATAACTTGACAGAGTGAGCGCAAAGAAAACAGCAATTCTTTCTGAAACTTACCAAGTCCATCCTTATATTACAGAACAAAAACGTCTCTGATTTGACATTTCACTGGTTTCACATCACGTGAAAGAGACATCATCCAATCTAAATTCAATAAAATGTCTGGTTGCAACAATTCAGTATTTTCTCAGGTTTGATCTGTACTTGTCTACTCTTTCTATATGAATCCAAACAGTTTGGTAACAATATATTTTTGCTTGAAACAATCCAGTTTCTTCCCAGGGTGGTGTGCAAAGGACTTGTCTCAGTCCCATGTAAATTTGCGTTAGTTGAAACAATGTTTTCATGTTATGTCCACAGGTATAAATGTTCTTGAACCAGGGTCATTCAACTGCAAGTTTGTATAATTGAACAAAAGAGCCTACTACTACTTGCAAAGCATTTCAGGAGAAAACCTAGAGGAAAATTTCATGTTAGAGAGAAAAATGATTAATCACTTTATATGACTGCAAATACGAATTCTGCAGGCCTAGTTATGCTAACACAAGAACTAAAATGTATTAATATATTTGTTAATAAAACAAACATAATATGCAAACTTCTAAATTTAGCAGTAATACTATATCATCAGAATAAGTAAAACATTTCATTATGAATTGCAAACGTGTTTTAAGGCATCACGTTAAACATGACAGAGAAGTGCATTAATTTTTATGTGCGTTTCTATTTAAACTCATTAATCACATATTAAACATTACAAAAATCAAAATTCGTTTACATACTGTCAGTTAATCTAGTGTCTAAAATATTCTTTGAAATTATATAAATCTTGTAAGCACATTGTTAAATCTGGTATAAGCAATAGTGACCACCACAAATGAAAAAATGAGCACTTTTAAAATATGTGTCAATGCAGCTTTTCTACGTTAAGCTGCCACTAAAAGCATTCCTAAAATTAAAATCCTGTCAGGACGCAGCTGTCCCTCAGGGTGCTGCGATCTATCTGCTTGATGCCTCTTCCTATAAACACCCTCAGGGCAGTGGCGTAACAAGCCCTCGCAGTCTCTGTGGTGCTGATGGGGGCCCAACCTCCAAGGGCCCCCCTCAACACAGTACACTGGCCTGAGACCTCTTGAGTGGTTCTGGAGAGAGGGGCCCCTCCATGTACTGTAAAATGGGGTCCCCTCAGGGTTTGTTACACCACTTCCTCAGGGGGCTGCTTTCTCCCTAACTCTATGGTTTTGCTGCCTCTCGGGCTGCAGTTGCCTCCCTGTAGGGTGACCAGCCGTCCTGGATTTGACAGTGACAGTCCAGATTTTTCACCAGCTGTCCCGGCAGATTTTGGGAAATTTAGCTCATGTCCTGGTTTTTAGAGAGGGTCATCTGAAAATGGCGGGAGGCTATTTTTTTTTGTTTTGTTTTCTAAAGCAGAAATAGTGTTCAGGTGTTATCAGAAAGCAATTTAATTGACAGACATTACACTGACATAAAAAATTGCATTTTATTTATGTTCTTAGTGCCTCTTCTGTAATTCTACGCTGAGGAGCGCTGTCATTCTGTATGCTCGGTTGAAGTAAAATAGTAGTCCTATTTCTATTTTTGTGAAATGTCCCACTTTTTTGTCTTTAAAATTCTGATCACCCTACCTCCCTGTGAAATCTGTCAACTTGAAACCCTTAAGCGCAGCTCTCTTACAGCGCTTCCCCCTCCCAGCCACACATCTCACTCATGGTGCTTTCTATCAGAATGCTTTGTACCCATTTCTCTCTCTCTCTCTCTCTCTCTCTTCCACTCCCCCCCAGGTTCTGACCTATTCCACTGCAAACCCTCTTGGGGTGCTATTCCGTCTCTCACTTTAGAGTACTGCAGTCTCTTATTTTACTGCTGCCTTTCTCTGGTGTTGCCCTCACTCGGGGTGGGACCCTCCTTCTGCTTCCATTCATGATACAGTACTGAATCCCACCTCATTGTGTTCGGCCATTTCTCAGTGGTGTTCCCTGCCTGTGTAAACCATATCAGGGGGCTGTTCTTTGCCTGTGACAGCCTTCAGCCGTATTCTGTCACTCGAGATAGTACTCATTCAGAGTGCTGCTGTTTATTTGGGCTATTAGATGGGTGCTATTTCCTTCCTGGAACCTCTGTTGGGGCACTGCTCTAACTTCAGAAAGCTGCTCTCTGCCAGGATGCTGCTCTCAGTTATAGTACTGTGTTGCCTCTTAGTATATTGTCCCCTTTATCCAGTGCTTAATTTGTAAAACCATTAGTGCCGGGGCACAAAGTCTGGCTAAGAAGCCCATAACTGGGGCTACGAATATCAGATGTGCCGATATGATTCTCTTTAGGTTGTGAGACACCAAAACTGTTAAGAGAGTGCATGCGTACATCTCTGCAACTCAGCTCACTTTTGCCTTTCTGGCACTTTATTATTATTAATGTTTTCTTAAAGCTCGCTGCTACCCGCAATGGGTTTCCCGGTGCTAGGCGTTCACAAATATTGTTTCTTAAAGAGTGATAGGATAACTTATTCTTACAACTACTTCCCAGAGGTTTCTTACATGCTTGAGAAACGACGCCCAAGCAGGAGGAAGTCAGGATGCTACACCCCTCCTCAACTTAACCCCTTCGCTGCCAGGCCTTTTCCCCCTTCAGGTGCCAGGCCTTTTTGTGGCTATTTGGGGCAGTTCGCACTTAGGCCCTCATAACGTTTTGTCCACATAAGCCACCCACACCGAATTTGCGTCCTTTATGCGACAATTTCGTTTTTGTTTCAAATAAATGGGAAAAAGGGAGGCAGAAGAAGGCTTGTGGTTTTTTCCCTGAAAATGGCGTCAAGAAAGGGTTTGTGGCGCTAAAATCACCATCTTCCCAGTTTTCAGGGACTGGCAGACTTGAATCAGAAAACCACATTTTTAAACACAATTTTGGCATTTTACGGGGACATACCCAATTTTTACTATTTTTTTGTGCATTCAGCCTCCTTCCAGTTAGTGGCACCAGTGCTGGGTCCTGGAAAGCTAAACATTTCTGAAAAATAGATAACATTCTGAATTCAGCAAGGGGTTATTTATGTAGATCCTACAAGGTTTTCCTAGAGAAAATAACAGCTGAAGCTAAAAAATATTGAAATAGAGGTGAAAAAAACAGCCATTTTTCTCCACGTTTTACTATGACTCTTCTGTTTGCTGGAATATATAGGGCTTGTAGGTTCATCAAGAACCCTAGGTACCCAGAGCAAATAAAGAAGATGCTCCTTGCCATGGGTTTTCATTCTATACCGGGTATATAGCAAATCATTTGCTGAAATATAAAGAGTGGAAAATAGGTATCACAAAAACCTTTTTATTTCCAAAATGGACACAAGATAAGGTGTTGAGAAGTAGTGGTTATTTGCACATCTCTGAATTCCGGGGTGCCCATACTAGCATGTGAATTACAGGGCATTTCTCAAATAGTCGTCTTTTTTTACACGCTGACTTACATTTGGAAGGAACAAAATGAAGAAAAAGACAAGGGGCAATAACACTTGTTCTGCTATTCTGTGTTCCCTCACTTTCCTCAAAAAATGGTGCCTCACTTGCGTGGGTAGGCCTAATGCTTGTGACAGGAAACGCAACATGGACACATCACATTTTTACATTGAAAACTGACGTGTTTTTTGGAAAGTGCCTAGCTGTGGATTTTGATCTCTAGCTCAGCCGGCACGTAGGAAAACCTACCAAACCTGTGCATTTTTTAACAATAGACACCCAGGGGAATCCAGGATGGGGTGACTTGTGGGGCTCTCACCAGGTTCTGTTACCCAGAATCCTTTGCAAACCTCAAAAGTTGGCAAAACAACACTTTTTCCTCACATTTTGGTGACAAAGTTCTGGAATCTGAGAGGAGCCACAAATTTCCTTCCACGCAGCGTTCCCCCAAGTCTCTTAATAAAAACGGTACCTCACGTGTGCCCGTGACAGGAAATGCCCTAAGAACCACAATGTGGACACATCACATTTTCCCAAAGAAAACAGAGCTGTTTTTTGCAAAGTGCCAAGCTGTGCATTTTGGCCTCTAGCTCAGCCGACACCCAGGCTAAACAATCAAACCTGTGCATTTTTGAAAACTGGACACCTAGGGGAATCTAGGATGGGGTGACTTGTCGGGCTCTCACCAGGTTCTGCTACCCAGAATCCTTTGCAAAGCCCATAATTTGGCCAAACAAATAATTTTCCTCACATTTCGTTGACAAAATGTTCTGGAACCTGAGAGGAGCCACAAATTTCTTCCACCCAGCGGTCCTCCAAGCCTCACAATATAAATGGTACCTCACTTGTGTGGGTAGGCCTAGTGCCTGCGAAAGGAAATGACCCAAAACACTATGTGAACACATCAAAATTACCAAATACAAAACAACCTGTTTTTTGCGGGGGGCACTTGCGTTTTTGGTCCTGGGCTCAGCAGCCACATAGGGAAACCTACCAAACCCAAGCACTTCTGAAAACTAGACACCCAAGGGAATCCAGGGAGGTGAGACTTGCGTGGATCCCCCAGTGTTTTCTTAGCTGGAATCCTCAGCAAACCTTAAATTTAGCTGGAAAATCACATTTTCCCCACATTTCTGTGTGGGATCACTGCACCGGGACAAATTTCCTACCACCCAGCGTTCCCTTCAGTCTGATGGTAAAAAGGATACCTCACTTGTGTAGGTGGGCCAACTGCCTGTGATAGGAAAGAGCCAAAAACATGTCAAAACTGAGGGAGAACCAAAGCGGGTCCAAAAGAGCAGTTTGGAAAAAAAAACATTTTTAGGCTGACAAGTGGGGCAGAATTTTTATCGGTATAGATGCAACAATGCTGGATGGTAGGAATTTCGTGGATTCCTGCAGATTCCGAAAGGTTCCATCACAAAAATGTGGGAAAAATGTGTGATTTCCAGCAAAGTTAGAGGCTTGCAGGGCATTGTGGGTAAGAAAATGGTGTGGGTGCATGTGAAGCACACCACCCTGGACTCACCCAGATGTTTAGTTTTAAGATGTGGCTAGGTCTTGAGGATTTTTCTACATGGCAGCGTCACAAAGTCCAAAAAGTGCAGCCCTCACCATTCCAAGTAGGACGATTTTGAGAGTTAGACAAGCTCTCATGGCCCAAATGTAAAACCAAAATCCTAAATAATCAATGTCCTATTGCTTGCCGAGGAATAAGATGTTTTAGTGTGCGGGGAAGAACTGAAAGCCTGTTATCCCCTTCAGTTGTGTTGGTGCATAACCATGCTGATACTGGTTGGTAGCCACCAACCCACAATTTCTTTTTTTTTTATTCCCTGGCATATAGTAGGCTTTCTGCCCTCTCGCCCCCCACCCACAGGTAGTGAATCGGACGTAAATACCCCATCTGCCCACCAGTGGGCAGAACAACTTTGGCTCAAATTTTTGGGGTGGGGGTATGGGCATACCACCACCCTCTTTAAAAAAAAAAAAAAAAATACAAATCTTCCCTGGTTTTTGGGGGGCAGACAGGCCTTCCAAAAATAGGCCGATGTGCCCCCAAGGGGGGCAGATATGGCCAACAGTGATGTGCCCCCATGGAGATCGACCCTTGCCCAAGGGGCTGCTCCCCCAAACAAAACACACACACACACACCAGTCCTGAGTGTCTAAGTGGGTTCTACCTCCCCGGGGACAGATCAGCCTAATAGAAATAGGCCAATCTGCCCCCAAAGGGAGCAGAAATGGCCTAAAACTAATTTCCCCCGCAGAGGAGTGACCCCTGCCTAAGGGGCGCTCCCCTCATGTGAAACAGACGGGAAAAAAATATCTGTTGTCTAGTGGTTTCTTCCCCCCTTGGGGGCAGATTGACCTAATAAAAATAGGCTCATCTGCCCCCAAGGGGGGCAGAAATGGCCTAAATTTAATTTTGCCCCGGGGGAGCGACCCTTGCCTGAGGGGGTCGGCCCCCACATATAAGAAAAAAAGAAACAAAAAAAATGATCCCTGGTGTCTAGCATTTTCTGCCCCCCTAAAAATAAATTCCCCCCCTTGGGAATGGCCCTTGCCCAAGAGGACGCTCCCCTTATGCACAACATAAACAAATAAACAAATTCCTTGGTGTCTAGTGGCATTTCTGCAGCCCGATCGCATCGTGATTGGGCAGCAGAAATGCTGAGAGAGACATGAAAGGAGAGGAAAGGCCTTTCCTCTCCTTTCATTCCTCTCATGCTCCCTCCACGTGATCGGAGGAGAAATGCTTTTGCATTTCTCCTCTGATCAGCTTCCATCGCGGAGGGGTAGGCCTCAGAGGTCAGCACGCTGATGTCAGCAGACACCACGGGGGGTCAGGGGTGGAAGGGGAAGCGATCCCCTTCCATCCCTGCCCACAGGAGGGGGGTGTTTGGCCCTTGGGAGGAGCGCCAGCGCTCCCCCCGAGGGCCCATGGGACGACAAGCTGGTCTCGTCCTCGGCACCGAGGGCGAGACTAGCTCGTCCTGGGCACCCTAGGGGTTAAACAAAAACCCAACTCCGTCCATGAGAATAATGAATCACTCAGAATCTGAATTTCGATTGGCCTTGCAAGTCCCTCAGACTTTGACTATCACCATTCCCACCTGCTGCAACTTTGATGTTCTAGATCTCTTTTGTCTATTGGCTTAAGATCACATTTTGTTTTCTTTTCTGCATCTCCAGGCCCCACCTCATATAGCAAATGCAGATTTGGCTTGTAAGGAGCAGTGGATTTATGGTTTATACATTTCTTCCAAGCCTTAACTCTGACTGAGAAACTTCGGTGGTGGGGCATGGGGTGTTTTGGTAGTCCCTCAGTGTTTGGCAGATTGGTAAATGAGTGGTGGTGGTTACTTGAAGAGGATTATTAAGAGTGATCATAAACCTTTTGGTAACACCATTGGCTTAGGGCCAGAGTAGTGTGATTAATTTTCTTTGTACTTAAATTCAAATGGATTGCAAAATATCAGCATTTCCTTGTGTTGAATGGGTGGGTACCTGTTGTCAGGCTTGAATATTGAAGGTATTCCAAAAGTGGCAAAACTTTTGCTCAGTGCTGGAACTCTGATATCTGCAGAATTGCTGGTAGCAGGCATCATCTCCTGAAACAAGAACACTCATCACTCACCATTATGAGGTTCTGTCCAGTGTGCAGTGGGTCCAAATAAATCAATGGATATTTCATACCAAACCTTCTGATGCAGTGTGGATATTTAAAGGGACCCTGGAACGCAATATGTCCCCAGGACCTGTCAGATGTGATACACACCTACCACTCTCTCAATGATGGTGTCAAGTGCCAGAAACTAGAACCTTCGATACAGGAGGTGTTTGATACATTCCATGCCTTGCTGGCTCATGTGGGATAAACCAACCAAATGTCAAGGTAAAACCAGGTGTGCCCCACGAAGTACAAGACCAGTGCAGTGTTTTGCAAATTCACTGTGGAAACTTCTAAAAAGGCCCAAGGTTTTCCACTCAACGTTAGGTATTCTGTGGGTGCATCTAGGTCTCTGCATTGCTGTCTCAAGAAGACTAGCTACTACTTGTGTTCAGCTTTTCTTTTTAGAGAGACTGGGCAAGCCTATTGAAGGTACAGATTGCTTTGTTTCGCAGAAGGCCAGTGGAAATCTTGACTCAGTCAGCTGGCTTTTGTCTTTTCCTGGTAGATGTATTATTTTAAACTTGAAGTCTTGTAACTGAAGCCCGACCCCACTTCTTAATTCAAGTGGGAAATGTTGCTTTGATTTCCCAAGCATGGTGAGTAGGACCTGATGGTCCATAATGACAGAAAATGCCTCACTGCAGACAAGCAAGTGAAAATGTTCGCAGGCGCACACAAAGGCTCAATGATCTTTTTCGGGTGATAGTAGGCTTGTACAGGATTTATTAGGCTGTGGCTGGTGCATGTGGTAAGGAGCTTCAAAATGTGTGTCTTTCTAGCTTGGGTGGCACTCAAGCCTGTTGGGCTGGTATCCACTACAATCAGTATGTAGATAGGAGGATCAGGTAGGTCAGATCCTGTGCCTTTGAGATTTTGGCATGACTGACTTGAAGGCTTTGTGACAGTTAAAGGTCCATTCAAAAGGAGTTACTTTCTTTGTCAGTTGTCCCAGTAGAGCGCTGATGATAGCAAAATCAGAAACGCATCTGACACAGTAGCAGGTTTAGATAGATAGGAGCCTAGTTCAGATACATTTTGAGGAGCTGGCACAGATGTAAGAATTGTGATTTTGTCTGGTTCGGGGCACATGGCATCAAACAAGACATTGTGCCAATAGAACTTCAAAAAAGAGTCTTAATAAAATGACATTTGCTGTCAGGGTTTTATCAGGGTCATGTCGTGCTCCTTCTTTGAGGTGCCAAATACCAGAATGTCATCACTGTAGTTCAGGCAGTTGGGTAACCTTGAATAAAATGGCGGATTTCCTCCTGTAAAATGTCAACAACCAAGGAAATCTGAAACTGTATGTGTTTATATTTAAATAGGTCACATGTTTTATCAAATGTGGTAATGTATCAAAAGTTCTCTTCTAGATGGTGGTGATCTTTATTTAGATTCAGGATTGAGTAGAATCTCGTCCCATTCAACTAATGTATCATGTCTTGGATTCAGGGTGCTTGTTGAATCTCTGCCTGGATTGCAAGGTTTGGGTACCACATTTCTACAGTGATGCAAAATTGTTGCCCTGACTGATGATGGATAGTTCCGCTTGGAAGCAGCACGGTTGCTACCTGGTGTGAAGGTCATTGCCTTGCTCATAGGTTGAGTATGAGGAACAACCAACAAGACACTTCTAACTAAACCAACCAGGCTCTAAAACCTTAGACAGTGCATTCACATTCTCTATCTGAAAATGTGTATAAAAGTGGGATCAACTTAGTCTACTTTGTTCTAGTTCTGTGTTCTTCATAAACATGCCAGGAGTCCCCTCCAGAGTACTCAAACAACTGCTTTTGACACAAGAATGCCCCCCGGCATGGTATATAATTGCGTTCCTCTTCGTGAGTGCTCCACTGCGAGTATCTGGTATCTTGTGTTTTGTCTTTAGTCCCAGCCTCATTCTAACCTAGTGTGAATGTGAAGGCCTAGGCCGGTCCCTTGACATGAGTGGTGTCCTAGACCTCTCCTGGAACCTGAAGGAGTGTACCAAGCATGCCCTTATGTGTTTTACAGTGGACTTCCATTCCTTTCATGGCTTTAGCACATAGAGTGGTAGCAGCCTACTGCGTTTTGTGAATCATTAGTTCTTGCCAGACTATTTTATCTGTTTCACTGATGTGGAGGCCTACTGTCCCATTCATATAAAGTTCTGCTTTTGTAGGTTTACCCTGGTTCTAGCAGTAACATCCTAGTGCATGTCATGTGTTTGTGCGTAGCCTATGTTGTGCATGCACTGTGTGGATGAGTAAACTAGAGTATTTGAGGACTGTGGGTTCCATTTTGGAATCCCCAAGCTTACGCATGTCCACAAAATGGGAAGTGAGGTTGTCTTTCCAGAGAGTGTAAGTGTATTGCTAACATTTATAAATGTGGAGGGAGAAGACATAGGGGCTAAAATGAGGAATTCAATTAGATTTTCATGCTGAAAGGGGCTGCTGATGTGGTAGATAGTTGTGTGGTGGGTGGAACTGTAGTCCCATTAGTGTGGCAGGTGTTAGCCAGATTCAAAATGATCACACCTCTTTTTGCCTCTGTTGTGGATGCTCCAAATTGGAGATGATCTTGTTGTGAGCAGCACCTCTCTGCACACAAACTGCCTGAAAGACAGCAGGGATAGAACACATGAAAGAAAAAACAATCAAAACTGGTTCTGAGACTACAGACGGAGACTACACACCCTTTGCTTTGACTGTATTAAAGAGGGAGTTGCTGACCTACTTGTTTTGTTCCAGTGCCAATCTCTCTTTGACCAATGAAGGGAGTGCTCTGCAGAGTACTCAGAGGACTACTGTTCAACCAGAGCTGGTGTCTCCCTGACAGCAGCTTCCCTCGGGTGAGGGGACAACACCTAGACTCTGACCATTAAGGGAGCACTATCTCCCTTTTCTGAAGCACCTAGAGGATGTCCTACCTGAGAAGAAACAGAAAAGTGTGTCAACCATACATGAGATATAGTGGACCAGGTGAGCAGAAGCAGCTGATCCTGGACTTGAGGATATGTCTGCCTACAGAGACAGGAGCACAAGACTCCCTTTCATAAAAGGCCTTCATTGTATCCCTGCCCCGAGCAAATTATACTGTTTTAACCTCAGACTTGTACCTAAGGGCCTGCACTTTGGCCCTTCCTTGAAGTATGTCTAATCAGACTACACCACTGTGATCCTACAGCAGTCTACCATATGGCACGTCTATGAAGAGTGCCTGATGGGATAATAACACTGCGATCTAGAGCATTGTGCCCAGAGGACTGATCTGCTCTAAACCAAATTATGGCTGAAGCACACTGTACCGCTGTGACAACTGCCTGGACCTGTGTGGATTGCACCTCTGTCCCCTTATTATGGGCTGACTTGGAGATTCTGACAACGGAGTGCCTGTGGCACTGCCCCTACAAACCACTGCCAGACTCACCACAAGCAGGCCCTCAAACAACTAGAGACCATCAATATTGCCAAAGTCTCCTTGCCAGAACAGTCTTGAGATGGCGACTTCCGAGGACTGGACATGAGTGCCAAAACACGCACAGCTGGAGCATCTCCTCCGAGAGTTGGATGGAGAACTAGATGCATGCTGCAGGTCCCTTCTGTAACTGACACTTCTGAAGATTCTCATTGATGATACATGAAGAATGGGACTGAGACTTTTAACTGAGCGCACAAACTCTGAAAGAGGGTGGTAGTACTGCATCTGTACCCGAAACCTGTATTATCATATTCAACTCTGAGTCTATGAGGGAGAAGGGAGGGGAAGGTGAGAAGGAGTGCACCCTCTTTCCTGGGTATGCTAACACCTGTCCCAGTGGGGTTTGTACTTGAATATTGTAGTGTATAATATTTCGTATTTTGAGTGTATTAAAGTGCTTTATTTTTATAAATGTTAAGCGCTGGGCTGGAAAATCAATTATTGTACTGCTGTGTTATTGAGTTCGGAGCTTGAAGCACCCCCACACTACATTCCTGAAAAGCCTGTGATGCTTGTTATCGCTACCACTGAGAGACAAGTGTTGAAGAAGTTGTACTAGGCCTTTGTTTCCAAAGTGATTATAGCATGGACCCCAAGACATCAGAAGCAAATGAACCAGACCTCACAGCTGATGCCCAGTATTCCCTTCTTACCTGGTGGCCTCCTAAATGGTTCTGACAACTGCTCTGTGACCAGGACTGATGATCAATATAGAGCGATCTACCCAAATAACCCTACTATACCTGGGCGGAAAATAACATTATATGAACACAAATGGTCAAATAGTAGGAAAAAATCTGAACCTAATTTACATTCAATGAAACCCTTAATCAATCATTGGAAATGCAATTTAATTACACAATTCATTAGTTAATTTATCCAGAAAAAGGACAATCAAAAACATTGATATAAAATCACCATTTACACATATAAACGAAGCTATACAAAAACATACTGCAAAAACATAAATGTCAAAAAATTCTTCATTGCTCTCCTTGTTTAGAGACAATGTGGTTGTTACGCTAAAATTCTTTATATCTCTTGCGACTTTAGTGATCTTTTGATTAACTGTATGATTTTTTTAAATCTATAATCATTTATTCACACTATCCAAAAGTTGTTCTGCATTCTGAATCGTATTGTCGTTAGAAATCTCCTGTTCCAATTCTTCAATTTCTTTTAGTTCTGCTTCACTGACCCTTAAAGCGGTTTCTAAAGATAAAACTAACAAATATCTAGAACATTTAGTTCCAAATCCACTGAGTTGAGATAAACATGCCTCTGATCAGAGAATACTGGAATTATGCTAAATGAATCTCATAAGGGTGGATGACCCCCAAATCTATATGTTTATATCACATGTTGCTGTAGATCACATTCTGCACACTCCTGCCATATGCTGTTAGGTATGTGTGTTTGCAAGTTGGTTTTGTTCAAAGATGTTTTTGCTTGTGTGATGCCTCGTGATTCCTCCCATTTGTCCTCAATGCACCAAGAAAAAAGCTCCACCTTAGACTGTGTGTTCCCCCAATGGTTGAGAGTAGTGTGTGCAGCAAGTGTATATATCTGGTACATTTGATCATTTCCTGGGAAGTGGGTGGGCGCATGGGAAATTAAAGCACTACAAGCCACACCTGAGAGTTACAGAGTAAGTAAAATGTTACTTCTCTTAGGAGATCACACTATGCACCTTTGCATTTCTGCTTCTTATCTTGTTGCAACCACCACCTAACCCACACACAGCAGGGGTATGTCTCCTCCCTGCTCAGCAAGTAGTTCTCAGGACATGCGGGTAATAAGGGTTTGCCTTATGGAAACTGGAGAAGTGAAGCTTTTGATTTAGCATTCTCGTACTCATCCATCCAGTGGCGTAGCTTCAGGGATGTGTGTGGGGTGTTACACTCCCTAACAAATGTAACTTGTGATAAATAGTTGGGTACAGGGGCTTTTAGTCAGGTATGATGAGGTGTCATGTCAGATTTCACCATGAAATTTACACACGCAAACAAAAACACCCACACACTCTCTCCCTGAATCTGTTTGGGAATACTTCAAAATTGTTGTTTATTTCACAAAATAATGTGCTTTCTCTCACTTAGTGTCCCTACCAATCTGCATTCCTCTCCCTTTCTGCTGCCCCTAAGCCCCTCTTGTGCGTCAATTGTCATATGATGTATTTCAACATTATGGCCCTCTTTACAACCTTGGCGGTCGGACGAGGCCAACCGCCAAGGCTTAACCACCAGTCGGCCACCCATGCGTCCGGAAACCCGCCGTCTGCATTTGGACATCCCCGCTGGGCCGGCAGGGATGTCGGCCGTAACATTGCAGCTGGCTCCTAATGGAGCCGGCGGCAATGTGGCGGTGCGGCGGGTGCAGCAGCACCCATCGCGCTTTTCACTGTCTGGCGGGCAGACAATGAAAATCACAATGGGGCTGTGCGTGGGGCCCCGCGACTCCGCTTACCGCCAGCCTTTCCATGGAGGTGTCTACCACCATGGACAGGCTGGCGGGAAGGGGAGTCAAAATCCCCAGGGCAGTGCTGCAAGCAGCCCTGCCCTGGTGGATTCTGACCGCCGGGACAATCATGGCGGTAAAACGCTGGTCCTGGCAGTCTGACCGCGGCTCTACCGCCGCCGTCAAAATATGGCAATTTGTACCGCCATCTTGTTGGGGGCACAATCACCACTTGAACCCTGGCGGTTGTTGACCGCCAGGGTTTAAATGAGGCCCTGTGTGCCAGTGTGAATGTTGCGAAATGTGAAGCTTACCGCCTCCCATCTTACTGACTGAGCTACGCCCCGTCATCCGTGCCATCTGCACTAATCTAGGATTTACCTAATGTAAAAGCATAGAAAATCAACTCATCACGCTCCCTCCCCAGGATACAGTATTTAGTATGACTAGCTTCTGGTAATAACACAAACACAAATGTTTTTAAGAAAAGCCCAGAGATGAACCCACATAACGATATCGACTTGATATCTAACCAATTAATATAATTTTGAAGGTCCTTTCAGTTTCAAGCTTCTGTTTTTCAAAAATCAGCTGTGATTGTTCAGTGAACAGTAGATCCTTATTCTGAGTTCTGTAGGCAGTTGCAAGTTTGAGAGGTTCATTATCTTTGGTGCTACATTAAATAAAGACCAAGGAAGTACAGAGCAAGAAGTGGAAAAGATCACAATTAAAGCGTGCATGCCCTGGACACTTCTGACTGTTTCACCAGTAGTCACGGAAGGCCATTTGACCTTGGCTACAGACTCAAAGGGGACATCGAAATTAGGTGCTTGTTCGCTCTTTGGTACTTTTATAACCGTAATTGTGACCAGAACCACAGAGGCTGAACATGGGTTGTGGCAATGGACCTCTGAGATGTCCTGCTAGATAGTTCATTAAATGTTGTTGAACATCACCGTCTCTGTTCTCGCCCCCAAAATAGGATGAAATGGAGATCGGTTATATTGAGGGCACACGTAAAGGCTTCCCTGTTGTTTTGGACTCACCAAGAAATCGAGGATTGGATTACTTCCCTATTCATAAACTTCTTGTAAGTATCAATTATTTATACACATTTTGGATGTCATGCAATTATCTGTATATGTGTGTGTATATATATATATATATATATTTTTTTTTTTTCTTAGTGAATTGTCCTCCAAGGCAATCTTTGTTCAGCAAGCTAACAGCATTTAAATATTGAGTTGGTGGGATGCATATGTAAGAAGTTGGAACATCCTATCAAGATAAAATGTGCTTCAACTCATGATCATACATGCATTTAAATAATTTTTTATTGGCACTTTCATCATAATAAAACAGTTATCAAAGCATCAGCAGATAAGCGCTTATAACTCGATCTGTCACTAAGCAATGAATACAAGAGGAATGGTATCTTAACAAAAATACAATAAAATAGAAACCATAACGAAGCATCCCGCTGCGTGGGCATTACCCAACATGCTGAAACTCAAAGCGTCACCCCCATCACATGGAAGTGGGCCAGGCCAACAGAGCCCTGCTGTAGACCCTTCGTAGATGAATTCTGCCCTATAAGCATGATCAGCCAATGTGCAACTTGAACCAAGTGAAGAAACTGTCTTGGAAATTGGGATTCTGAGGTAGCTGAGAATGCTCATTATCGTGGTCTATGTTTGTGTAGGAGGAGATCATAAGTCAGGGGCGCAACCATGAAAATAGGAGAGTGTTGGAGTGTCCCAGTGAACACTTCAAGAACATATCGGCTACCTCTGCATCACCTATTGCTAGGGTATCTAGGGAACAAAGTTGTCCTATGTGTGTGATAGGTGCTACGTCTGTATCTCACATGTCCCTTGTGATGGGCAGCCCTGCGACCCAGGCCCCCCTCCGAAAATCCCTGGTGGGTATGACAAAATAGGCTTGTGGTCTAGTGAGAGCATCTACTGCATCGTGTATTTTGAGCACAGAACTATCCCCTAGGGTGGCCACCCTGTCTCTTCCCCCTTTTGTGCAAACCTCACGTCAGGGCATCGTCTTCAGCTGTCATCCACTTAAGAACCAGTCGTATCCAGGTATCAATTGTCGGCAGTTGTGCCGCCATCCATGACATGGCTGTAAGATGCTTAAAAAGGACCACTACAAGATCAGTTAATTTTAGGTTATATTTAGTACCTTTCGTACGCTTAATGACGCCAAGAAAGAAGAGTAAGGGATCTAGTGGGAGCTCCACATCTATCACGCTTGATATGCGTTCCATGACTTGCATCCACACTCTTACCAATGGAAGGCAGTCGCCCACCAGGTGTAGGAAGGTCATGTCTGGGTGCCCACAATGAGGACCTTCTGCTGCCACTCCTGGGAACATCTGATGCAGATGGTGTAGGGTAACGTAGGTGTGGTGTAAATACCTGAACTGTTTGAACGTCAAGTGAGCATTCCAGGATACATGCTTTACCTGCTCAAGTGCCATTCCCCATTGTCTGGCCATCAGAGCTGTCCCTGGACAAACATCCCAGTGGGGCTTGCTGATGAGTGCAAGCTCTGCCTCCGTGGTCTGCAGTGCTGCATATAATACAGTGATGGTCCTTAATCGTAGGCCATATGTCAATATGCACTGCAGCCCCTGATGCAGGCCCGGGCCTTCTGACCTACCATCCATATATTCCTGATCGCCAGCACTTGAGCACTATAGGCCAGAAATTGACTTGCACCCAGTCCACGTCCATCTTGTGAGTCATGAAAGGAATGCAGCTCTTCTTCGGAAAAGGTCACCCACGCATGTCACCCTGGCCTGCTGACAGTGTGCGGGATCACGTGTCTCCATCAGAGCCCTCATCCCTGGCACACTCCAGAGTGGCAGTTGCGGGGCATAAGGTGGCACACCCTGCCTCATTTGGATGTATCTATTCCTGCATTGTTTAGCAATACACACCAGTCTGCCCGCCCCCTGGGGTGGGCAACCAGGAGTCCACAACCAGTCCAGTAGCTCTACTCCAACTCCTTCTCTGATTAGTTTGCCCTCGCCTGGCGCATCCCTCACCAGCCAACGCATGGGCCATTGCAGTTGCAAAGCATAATTCAAAATCAAGTACCCCCATGCCCCTCTCTGTCACTGGGTACTGGACCATCCGTATAGCTACTCGTTTACATACCATGCCCCTAATTAAATATGAGATGATCCTTCTTAATTCAGAAAAGAAGGCCTTGGCAAGCATCACAGGTATTGTGGCAAAGAAATAAAGGAGCTGTGGTAGTATCAACATTTTTGCTATGGATGTGCGGCCCATAGGTGACAAGGGCAAGCACGTCGAAAAGCCCAGAGATTGCCACAGGGCTGTCAGAGCTTTGCCGTGGTTACTGTCCACCAGGTCCCTGTCAAAGTGCTAGACATTCATCCGCAGGTACTGAGATGTTTAAAAAAATCAGGGTAACCGGGAGGCCAGCGGGTCTGTCACATTTATACGTTCCACCTTCCTTAGAGGGAAGACACAAGACTTACCACTGATTGATTCAGAGCCCTGTCATATCAACAAAATGATCTGACAGATCTTATAATGCAGGCAGTGTCCTAAGATGGTCCCAAAAGTACTCTAGCATGTGATCTGCGTATAGCAAGACTATGTGCCAGGTGGGGCCAACTGCTCCTACCCCTCGCTCGCAACAGGGCAGCCAGTGGATCCAAGGCCAAGGTGAAGATAGTGGAGGAGAGGGAGCAGCCATGTTGTAAAAAAACTGTAAACTTCGTACTTGTATAGCGCACTACTCACCCGTTAGGGTCTCAAGGCGCTGTACGCATACCGCTGTGGAACCCCTCCTGGCTTTTCCCTGTGAGGTGCCCACTCCTGGGCAACCTCCAAGGTGAAGCCAGGCATCCCAGCGCTGTTGGGGCCGTTGTGGAGATTAAGCAAGCTATTGCCCAGAGTTACAGAGTGGGACCCATGAATTAGATTAGGCACCGATGCGAGAATTATCAGGTCCGAGGAAATTGAGCCCAAGACCCGCTGAGGCAGGAATTGAACCCTGGTCCCGGGCCAGATTTCTGCATCAGGGTCTACCGCTCTAACTATTGAGCCACACTTCCACATATGTTGGATATCTCTGTCTAAGGCAAACTGACTCATCCTAGGAACTCGGGCCCCATTTGTATCCCTTCTAGGACCAGCAGAAGTTATGACCACCCCAGGGTATCAAAAGCTTTGTCAAAGTCCATGGAGGCCGCAATTGGGAACTCCCCGGACTCCTCTACCGCATCCATGGTATGACACAGCCTACGGGCATTAGATGAAGTGGCTCTGTGTGGAATGAAGCCCCCTGGTCGGGGTAAACTACCGTCTGGAGGATCGGGAGCAAACAATTCCCCAGTACTTTACTCAAAATGTTATAGTTAATATTTAACATCAATAAAGGGTTATATGAACTCACCTCCAGGAGGTCCCTGCCCGCCTTGGGCAGAACCTCTATTAGAACTTTGACTAGAGAGGCCGATAGCCTGTCTCCTGATATATTGCCAGCAATTTGGATGGCATTGTGGTTCAAAAGAGTTGTGTAAAATTCCATCCCAGGACCTTGTTCCGAGCCATCTGGCATATCAACACCTGTATCTCTTCAAGCTATAAAGGATGTTCAAGTTCCTGCAGCTGCAGCGAATTAAGTTAGTGTAGAACATCTTCCGTAATTAAATGTTGCAGGTGGTCTGGGGCCAGGTTCGGTGGGGGTAATACAATGTTTCATAGTACTGAGCTGTAGGAAAGTATCCTCTTTCTTGACATTGTTACCCCTTGACATTGTTCTGCCTATTGTCAGCATGTTTGACTGTATCTACTGGCTTCCTGCTAATCAGGACCCCACTAGTTTTTCTCTCTCCTCTAAATTGTACAATTTTCTTCCCACAGTTTGCATACTGGTCCCCCCATGTAAGTCCCTAGTGTATGGTACGTAGGTACCCAGGGCATTGGGGTTCCAGGGGATCCCTATGGGCTGCAGCAGTTCTTCTGCTACCAATAGGGAGCCCATGCAAAGGGTTCTGCAAGCCTGCCATTGCTGCCTGCATGAAACGGGGAATGCAGGTCACTACACCAGGTCACTTTAAGTCACCCCTATGGTAGGCCCTCTCAGCCCAGAGTGCAGGGTGCAGGTACCTGTGTGTGAGGGCACTCCTGCACTAGCAGAGGTGCCTCCACAAACTCCAGATCCACTTCCCTGTACTTCGTGAGTGCGGGGATACCATTTTACGCATGTACTGGACATAGGTAACTACCTATGACCAGCTACATATGGTACCTCCAAACCTCTGCATGTTTGGTATCAAAAATGTCAGAATCATACCCCAATATTGTCGCAAGTATTGGAAGTATGATCCCATGCACTCTGGGGGATCCCTCAGAGGACCCGCAGCTTTGCTACTACCAGTCTTGCAGGGTTTTCCAGGCAGCCCAGCTGCTGCAACCCCTCAGACAGGTTTCTGCCCTCCTGTCGCTTGATCTGATCAAGCCCAGGAAGGCAGAACAATGGATTTCCTTTGGGAGAGGGAGGTAACACCCTTTCCCTTTAGAAATAGGTGTGACTGGCCTGAAGGGGTAGCCTCCCCAAGCCACTGGTTTTGCTTTGAATGGCTCATTTGGTACCCTCCACGCATAAACCCATCCACACCGGTTCAGGGACCCACAGTCCCTGCTCTGGCATGAGAATGGACAATGGAAAGGGGGGGTGACCCCTCCCTTATCCATCACCACCAGAGGGGTGGTGCCCAGAGCTCCTCCAGAGGGTCCCTGGGTTCTGCCATCTTGTTTCCAAGGTTGACAGGGAACCTGGGGAGCATCTGAGTGGCCAGGCAGGTGACATCAGAGCTACCTCCTGATAGGTGCTTTCCTGGTTAGGTGACCAATCCCCCTTTCAGGACTATTTAGGGTCTCTCTCTTGGGTGGGTCCTCAGATTCGGCTTGCAAGATTCCAGCAGGACTCCTCTGCAACCTCTGCTTTGACTTCTGGCTACTGGAACCGCGACTGGACCCTCCAGTAACTGACAAATGTTGCTGCAATTAAGAAGACTCTTCTGCAACATTTTTTTCTACGTCTCCTGCCAGCTTTGCAACATTTCCCCAGCCATGCATCCTCAGAAGACTGCAACTCTTCAGCCTGAACAAGAAGACAAAAGAATCGCCCTTGCAGTAAAGAAGTCACTTCCCTGCAACCGCAGGCACCTACAGCAAGCATCGACCGGCTGCGGGGAGCTCCTCATCTTGAGCTGCCTGGATCCTGCATCACAGGAGGTGGTCCTGAGTAGCCGTCTTGGTCCTCTCTGCCAGCTGTCCAACTTTGGTGGAGGTAAGCCTTTGCGTTCCCACGCAGGACAGTACCCCCGTGCACTGCGGCTCTTGCAGCTGCCAAGGTTTGTTTGCATCTCCTTGAAGGGATCTTCAGGCGACGTGTAGCTCCAGCCCCCAGCACTACTTCCTACAAAGCACAGCCTCCTGCGGCATGGGATCCCCTTTTGTTGTGCTCCATGAGCTTCTTCTGCGACTCCTGTGTCCCCATCCTGTGGCACTCCTGTGGATGCGGCCTCTCCTCCTGAGGACTCTCCGAGGCGCTGAGGGTCCCCTGTGACTCCCTCTCCTGGATTGAGACCTCCTGTGCCTTGCTGGTCCCCAGCAGCACCTCTTTTCCACCAACCACGAGTTTGCCTTTGCCAAGGCTTGTTGGTGGAATTCCTAAACCGATGCAATCTTTCTTCCAGCATGGGGCTTGATCTGCATCCATCAGGAACTCTTCTCTGGCCCCAGGGTTGCAGTGCTGACCTGTTCTTCATCACAGCAACCAACTCCTACATCCACAGCTTGGTGGGTAGTAGTCTCTACTACTCCTGGACTCCACTGTGACTCTTGGACTTGGTCCAATCACTCTACAGGTCTTCTTTCTTCAGGGATCCACCTCTGGTTTTCTTGCAGTCTTGTCTGGGTGTCTTCTTTTTCTTCTATTCTTCCTTTTGGGTGGTTTGGGGAACATCCAGTGTTTTACTCCTCCATTCCTGGTCGCTGGGGGGGTACTGTGTTACTTACCTCTGTGGTTTTCTAGTACTCCCAGCTCCCCTCTACATAGTTTACTTGCTTAAGTGGGAGTACCTTATTCGCATTCCATTTTTTAGTATATGGTTTGTGCTCCCCCTAGGTTCACTATTGGTTATTACTGTTTGCACTGTTTTCTAACCTTTCTATGCCTGTTTCTGATTACTAGTTTATATATTTAGTGTATTACTTACCTCCTAAGGGTAGGTTACCTCTTCTAGTATTTTTTGGTGATTTTTTTCCAAAAATAAAGTACCTTTATTTTTGTACAACTGAGTGTTTTCTTTCATGTGTGTAATTGCTGTGTTTCTACAGTTGTATTGCATGCGCTTTGCATGTCTCCTAGATAAGCCTTGGCTGCTCATCCACAGCTACCTCTGGAGAGCCTGGCTTCTAGACACTGCCTACCCTTCACTAAGAGGGGATACCTGGACCTAGTATAAGGTGTAAGTAACATAGGTATTCACCACACACCAGGCCAGCTTCCTACATGGGCAAAGACCTCACATATCGCTGCCTGGGAGTTCACAACCTCACCCGTTGAAGTGTATATCACCCCTCTGATAGTCCCAGGGACCTCAGACTGCAACAGCCACGCCAATGTGCGGCCATACTTGTCTCCATCTGCGATCAGCTGTGCTAAATAAGTCTTATAATCAAAGTGCTGTAGGAGGTGCGCCTCCTCTCTATGTTGACTACGCAAGTCTTGCGGCCATGCCTGTGCCTGGACTGAAGTCACTGCCTCCAGTTCCATGGACCGGAGCTGCATCTCTAGCGACAATATGCTGTGAAAATGGGATGCCAGCCCCCTCATGAAGTCTTAATTCAATGCGCCTGTATAATCACTTTCATAGCATCCCAGTCAGTGTTCTTGGATCCTGTGGAGCTCTCGTTTTCCAAGTACCGAAGCAAGTGGGCACTGATTGTCACCCTTTATGTCACATCTAGAAGAACTTCAGTCTGTAAGCGTCAGGTTGGTATTGGCACTCTGTCCTCTCCCCAGTGAAGGGATACCTTAAGTGGGCTGGGGTCCGACAGTACCCTCACCAAATATTCTGGGCTCTGCACACTGGGCCAGAGCCGACATTACACAAGAATAGTCTAGCCTAGTGTGTACCTGATGACCCGGTGCGTAATACGAGTAGTCTGGGTACCTCCGGTGACCCAAGCGCCACACATCACGTGATTGTGACATGTCTGCCTACTACCTGAAATGTCTGGATGCCTGTAAGCCATGCATTCCAGGCAAGCAGGGTAGCAACCGGTCTAGGTCCATACAGTGCATACAATTAAAATCCCTGACCCAAATACTAGGCACCCGGGGATCTCTGAGTTGATCTGGGGACAAGGAATGTAAGAAGGCTCCCTGAAATGTGTTTTGTGCATAAAGTGAAACTATTGATAATGCATGCCTATCCATTGTGCCCTCCAATAATATAAACCAGCCCTCAGGGGTCCACCGGTTTCCTATCCTGAATAAAAGGTAATCCCGGTGCTATACAGATCAGAACCCCACTGGCAAAGGTAGACTACCTAGTGCCGAACACCTTCTCACTCCAGCATCTGGATACCTTTTGAAACTTGGGGGCAGTAAGGTGCATCTCCTGCAAGCAAAGGCTGTGTATGTGTCTGCATCAGAGGTAAGCATAGATTCTGTGGCAGTGAATAGGAGTTGCCATACTCCTCACATTTAACGTCAAGGTATTATAAGAGATGTCCCTCCACCTGGATCCGGTAGAGTAACTAGACCCCATATGCATTTCCATGCGCCCCTTCTCCTCCCCATTGTCTCATTCCATCCCAGTGTAAGTCAGTGAACAAAAGATAACAGTAACACCCTCACCCTTGCCTTGGACACTAACCAGCATTGTGCCAGAATATCCCAAACAAAACATGTGATAACTACCACGTAAATTAGATGCTAAGCAGTCCTTGTGGAAGTCTTTGGTGTGTCAGGCCAAGAGGTGTATGAAAGAACAAACCTGTTCCCGCAGGCCCTGGAGATTGCATAGCCCAACCCCAAGAGGCATACTCAGTTTAATGTGTACCCACATCATTCTCGGTGATGTCATCCATCTGTCTAATAGCTCCCCTAATGTAAGCCAGGTGCAAAGCACTCACCAATGTGCCTAAGATGTCAGTTCAGACATCCCTCTGCGGGGTGACTTCAATGAAGCAATAGTGGAGTCATTGTCTACGGCCATTGAGCCTAGCCTCCCTGATGCAGAGTCCAGGTCCATGTCAAGCCCCAAACCCTTAACCTTTTACACCCGCACTGCGAGATCTGTGCAAACGCCAACACCCACTCCCTGGCAGCCTTTGTCTCTGATGGGTGTGATTGGCTTCAGCGTGGGTGGAGGCGACACCCAGACCTCCCATCGGACCAGCCACACAGATCTTCGTCTTTTGAGACCCGCAGTCAACCAGGAATACGGGGTGCTCTTTCTACAGAGAGAAATCTAGGCACTCAACCAACCAGGACTATCTGTGAAAGCCATTCTTCCAAAAAGTGTTCCATGTTGGGGCTCTCTGCCTTCTTAGGCAACCCCTGAAATCAGACATTATATCTCTCTGAGACATTACATCCCTGATTTGTTACATCTTGACCTCCCTTCTGCTTCTTCAGCTATCAGCTAAAGTTCTCAGACCTCAGCCTGCAGGGCCCTAAGCTGATCTTGTACTGTCTTCACAGTGGGTCGTAGGGAAGTGAGCGTCAATTCTGCTGCATCCACTCTTTCCACCAGTTTGGCAGGGTCTGCCTGCAGGCGGCCGGTCTCAACCTGGATAGCCCCGAGCTGGGACTTCATGGCCGCCTTAGAGAACTGATTGGTCTTAGTACTTTACCAAACATCGTTGTGGGCTTCTTGAGCATAGATTCCAATTGACAGATCGGGTCTATTGGTGCCATGGAGACCACCAGCATAGCCATTATCAACTTCTAGTGAGGTGAAGATTTGGATGCCTTGGCCTGACCATGTCCCCTACATCACTGTACACAGTTTACAGCATTCCAGCTCAAGAAATCACTGACCCTGGGGCCCCGCTCTGACCCTCTGCCAGGCAGACCAGTGGGCCAAATGAGGAGGTCACCCACTTCCTTCAGGACACCCACGGCATCAAGGTATGAGCACACTTATAACGACTGGTAGTAGTGTAGTGTCCATTCAGAGGTCAGAAGTGGGAGCACATGGATTTAGGCACAGAACCACCTGGTGGCAGCTGTCACTTCGGGCGAGGTCCCCACCACGGGGAGGCATGTCACTCACTGCCCCCGTAGGAGTCACACTCCAGATACACAGACCCCGGTCCCCTTGGGTGGAGGAATCAAGACTCACCTCGCTCCTTTTTGGAAGTGTGTAGCTAAGGTGCGTGAGGCATCCAGGTTGGGTGCACAGCCTTCAAACCCTCCAGGAGGACCAACACCCTGCAACCTCTATTGTACCAGGGAGTTCAGGGCACCAGAGACATTCAGGGCCTCAGTCACAGTCTTCCAAGTAGCAGTCTTTGTCCTCCAGGGGGTGTGATGCCACTCCGGATTTGAGTTAGGTGCCTCTGTTCCCAGGATGGCCCTGCACAGGACTCACAGGCCCAAATAGCTCTTCCTTTTCGGGCACCAAGCACCTCAACGCTCCCTGGGCCCTCGTTTTGCTCCACCTCTCTCGCCTGGGCCCCCCAGTTGCTCCGGCCTCCCCACATGCCAACTTCCTCCTCGCTGCTTGCAGCCCCCAATGGGAGACGTCAGGATGCCAGATCTCCCTGGGTCCCAGTCGCTGTGGCCCCTATTGACCCTGGAGTCCTGTCGGCTTAAGCCCCCACATGCCTATGGTTCACTGTTTCCACTCACCCACTGCCCGCCAGTGGGGAGAGCCCAGCTTGGGCACAGGCTTCCAGCAGCTCATGAGCTCCACGAGCTGCCCAGTACTTAAAGGCTGGCCACATAGCCTATCACCGCCAGCCGTTCTGCACACTGGACCCCAGGGCTGCCCACTACTCTCAACTTCCATGATGTAGTGTTCTTGTCTTTGCTCGCAGTCTCGCTGCTGGGGATAGGTCCCTGGCCCCCGCCAATGGTTGCAGTGATGGACTCCATTAGGCTGCCAGCTCTGGAGTAGGCTCAAGCCGCTTGGCTCCGCAGAGTAGGCCCTGCTGTCAGGTGTGTGCCTTAAGGCCTCAACGCAGCACCTGTCTCAGTTAAGAGTCGCTGTGCCTCCCAAATTTGCTCGCCTCTATATGGGGAAGTCTCGCTGCCAAGCTGGGGGTGGGTCACTTGTGGGTGAATTCATGCAGAATGGAGTGCGATGCATCTGCGGATGTTGCGGAGCCTCACAGTAATGCGCTTGCTCGTCCCTGTATCTTGACCAACCCCCCTGTAGAATTCCTAACACCACCATTTTTATGCTGCAATTACCTAATTGAATGGTACCCAATTTATCAACCTCGGGAGAAAGACTCTGTTGTCCATGCTGGCTTTTAAACTCCTAACCTACAGGTTTGACTAAGTGTCAACAGGCAGCACCTTGCATAAGGCATCCTTGTAATGTGAATGATAAGATCCTTCCAAAATATGTTGGGCTTTTCCCACCCTCCTGAAAAGTGGCTGGGAGGATATTGTTGGGAGCATGTACTGCCAGAGATCACATGCTCACCATACTCCTGCCATCTGGTGTTTGGAGCGGATGTTGTTTTTCTCCATACCAGTCTTTGTTCTCATTACATCTTGTTATAACTCTTTAGTTTCACAATGTACCAGGACAAATCTTCGACCTCAGATGTGTTTTTTTTCTTCTATGGGTTTGGATGTTCCAGCTTTAGCTGTGAGGTGGTTAACAACTTTTCCATTCCGTCAGTTCCCGTTGCAGAGTATCCCGAGCTGTCATTGGGAGAACCATAAAGAGGAGCATTTGTAACTTGTATCTGGCCCTTTTTTAAGGGTCTCCCCCAGAGTTTTTGCTTTCTGTTGCTGAACCCATTTTTGTAGGCATTAGGACTCTGTACACTTTACCACTGCTAACCAGAGCTAAACTGCTTGTGCTGCCTCTCTAAACCATGGTAATATTCACCTACACATAGATGTCACATTTAATTTATTTTCAAGTCCCTAATAAATGGTTCTACATTAACATGTAAATTTGGTTAATTAAATGCTACCAGTGGGCCTGCAGCATTCATTACACCACCCACTAAAGTAGCCTTTTAAAATATGTCTGAGGCTTGCCACTGCAGCCTGTAGTCAATTTCGACCTGGCAAAATAAAACTTTTACCAGGCCTTAACGTTCCCTTTTAATGCTTATAAGTCACCCATTGGATAGGCCCTAAAAGGCTCACAGAGCAAGGTGCACTGTACTTACAAAGTAAGACATGAGCACATAAGCCCAGCCTGGTGTTTGCACAATGGTGATGACCATCTGTAAACTCTCCCTGCTTCTCACAGCCTCCTCCACCACGAACCGAACACTTCACACCATATTTTGAGAAGGTAACGTTTTCAGCATGACTAACTTGGTCTCTGTATCCCCAGATCGTGAGGAGTCAAGCTTTTCAGCTTACTAGACATTCAAAACCAAAAAAGATCAACTATTGAAGAGAAAGTCATTGGGTTCATTACAATATGTACTGTCAAAACCCCACTGATCTACTTGCAACACTCTGCGCTAAAGAAATAGCTGAAATCCAGAAAATGAAGGCCCATCCAGTATACTGAAGTACACAAAGAACCAAGCCCAACTTCCTCTCCTCTGACATCTGAGACTGGCTCTGATGTCAAACAGAAGCCTAGAGGCCAGAAGGTAACCGCAGGACCCCATGACAAAGACCATGTCCAGAGACGCCAGTACTCAAACCTGTCCACCAGGATCGTTCACAAAGGCAATGTCAGGTAGAGGCTGAGTACTATTCTGTGGAAGAGGGGTGTTGAATGGTTAGACTAGTCACAAAAAGCATTGACCCTTGGATCCAGCTTCTGGCACTGAGCCCTCTCTGCATTCAGAGATCCCTTTGGCTCACTGTATCAGGGGATCCCTTTGATCAGAGGGCTTGGAGCCTCGACTAACAGCTGACCCCAAATCGACCCAGATTCTCAGACCACCCTGCAGCACGATGGTGTTTCACACTCCAAAATGGAAACGTTTTGTGCATTACTGCCTAAACAAATAAATGTAGCTCCTCTAAACAAAGGTGCAGAATTGTATTTGTTACCTGCTGTTCTTAAAGAAAAACAGATTGGTGTATATTTCTGTTAAGCTACATTTTGCGACTGTGGCAACCTACATGCTGGGGAGCACTCGTCCTTAATCAAAATACCTGTTGTGTAAGCCTTCATTGAGGTGTTGAAAATGATTATACCTCCTAGGATTCCACTGGCCCCTAAATGGGACCTGAATGTGGTGCTAACAAGACTTATGGGCCCTCCTTTTGAGCCACTCTTGTGACATGCAGCTCTTCTCCCGGAAAGTAGACTTCATAGTTGCAATCACTTCATTAAGGAGAGTTAGTAAGTTGCAGGCGACTCACCGACGAGGAACCCTTTTCATACATGTTCATAAAGAGACAGTCATCCTCAGGACAAACCAAAGGTTTCTACCAAATTTGTTTTCTCCGTTCCATGACAGTTAGACAAGTGTTACCCACTTTCTTCCCACATCCTGCGACTGTAGCAGAGAGAGCATTACACACATTAGATGTAAAGAGAGTGCTAATACACTTTACAGGAAAAAAAGCATTTGCAAATCTAGGCAACAGCTTACTGCTCTCACATGGGAAATTTAATTTCAAAGTGTGGCATTTAGTGACGTATACAGACATGCTATGGTAAGGTAAAACATATACTGCTTGCTGTTCGAAAGGCATATTCCTCTAGCAAGAATGAAGCAAGTTTGGCCTTTCTGGGGAACACACCAATAACATATATATCTGGAGAGATGCAACACAATTAACTGTACACACATTCACTAAGAACTGCTGAGCCTGAATGTCAAAACAGTGCTGAAATCTTTGTTCCAACATCTGCATCAGCTGCTCACTAACCCTCGCTTGAAGAGGGAATACAGCTTGTCAGTGTATGCAGAGCATGTGGTCAATAACAGCACATGCTACAAATGAACAAGCTGCTTACTTTTGTAACTCTCTTTCTGCTGGATACTCTATGTAATCTTTAATTATTCTCCTTACAATATGCTCTTGGCACCAAACTGGATCAGTAGAATATGCCAGAAATAGTCCTGCCCGCCAATAGGTGGCATCATGCAGCTGTGTGCTGACTCCATACTGCCCCGGTGTATGGAGTGGACTCAAACTAAAAGGTTTTGCAGAACGGGGGAGCAAAGTGCCCTTCCTGCTGGACCTTTCTGTCAAGGAATATTGCTTTGGAAAATATGTACTGACAGTCCCATTGCAGCCTGACAGATATAATGACAGGTACTCCTAACATCAACACAGGTATAGTTACCTTGCCCCTGGTGGAATTGGCTCTCAGACCTTCCTGTGGTTGTTTCTTGGCCAGTGCATAGCAGAGTTTGTTTCAGAGGACTGTACAACTTGACTGGGTCTTCCTAGCAGCCTTCCCTTTCTTTGCTTCAAGAACCGTGCAAAATGCTGATCGTCCACTAGATGGATCTTTGTACGATCAATTTAGGAATTCAAAGTGATTTTGGTGTCCAAAACGTGGCGCCTCTCCTCCTCTTTCAAAAATGAGAGAGAGCAGAGAATGCTGATAAAGTGGCTGAGTGCCTGAAATGAAAAGGAGTCACAGCCTTAGGCAGAACGGTCACCCAGGTCCCCTGCACCAATTTCTCCAAGAAGAAGGTGGTGTAGGGCGATTACATTCAAAGTGCCTTCACCATTCAAAGTGCCTTCAACTAACTCATGTGGCATGTGGATGTAGTCACAATACGTTAGAAGGTTATCAAGTGAATAGATGCAGGGGGCAATTATGTATAGGTTTGAATGGCCTACAAATTAGAAGAGTCAAGACCAAGTCAAGATCCCTCTGGAGCATTACAAACGGTTTAGGAGGAAACGTGTGTCAGGCCTTAAATAAACCTCATCATAGCTGGTGAGTAGAACAAGGATGGTTTGCCCAGCAAACACAGAAAGTGCAAAAAGGCTGGCAAGCAATTTTTTTAAGTTTTGCTTCTGAGAGAACATTCTGAGAGAACAGAGTCTGGGTGCTACACTAAGTTACTGAATAAGCACTGCACTCAGTGTAGATGACTTATATCAAAGCGTGTATAGTGGTGAGGATCCTAGCCCCAATTTTAGTTTGCAAATCAAATGTAGTCAATTTCTGCCAATCATTCTCCACGCATGGAGGTATATGTTGTGGAGGTTCGGATGGAGGACCCTGCCCTATTGCTGAGACAGGAAGTCGTTCTGAAGTGGCAGCCATATCAAAGGCCAGATGGTGATATTTAGGCATTCCAATGAAAGGAACTGGTGGGACCATTTACAGGAATCTCTTTGTCCAGTGTTTCCAGAATGCTTCTCCTAATGAGTGCTCTCACAGAAACTCCAAAGCGGCAAACTGTTGACAGGGTACGTTCTTGATGATGGCCAGTAGACCTAACCAGTGCTCTCCCCATTGGCGGAATATTAACTGCCCCATCTCAGGATAAATATGCCACTTGTCATTTGCAAGACAACGTCGACTCACTTTGTCCGCTTTGGATTTCAGGGACCCTTCAAAGTTTTTGGTGACAAGAAAGATGTTTTGCTGCTCCCGCCACCTCAAGAGACACAAAACCTTGTGGCACTAGCCTCAGGACCCTACTCCGCCCTGTTTGTTGACATCCCACATAGCAGTAGTGTTGTCCATGTAAACCTGCACTAGCCTCCCCTTGCATCCTCCTGGTCAACTACGCCAGGCAGCACGTTCTGGCCCTCCAATAGAAAACTAACCACCAGCATCAGGCCCACCTTTCCAAGTCCATCCAGGCCTCAAGGGAAAATGCCTGAGGCTGACCCCAGCCATGACATGGGTCTTCATCCGAACTGTTGAAATTCAACTGGGCAGCATGTCCTGCAAACATCTGCAAGTCCTGAGGTCTCCTAGGTCCAGAGTACTTGAATTTTTTAAGAAGGCTTTCAGGGTTGAAGGTCCAGGATTATGACTATTGGCATGCAGGAGCATTGACAGAATCATTTTCAGACCCAGTCTCCACCTGGGGGCTATGCTAAGGTGAGGAATATGTGCTTAGAAGTATCCATCAGACAAAAAATGTTACTCACTCTGTAACCATCTGTTTGTAGCGGGTAGTGCTGTTGATTCACATGTGCCCTCCCACCTCTCGGGAAATGAGCACCTACTTACACTATTTTTGAGGGTCACTACCCTTATAAGGCACAATTCACCACATACTTAGTTACCCTCCTTTGCTACACTCCATTTAACACTACTAATCCACTGGGTAAAAACAATCTGAGGTGGAGTATTTGACCTGGTGCATTGTGGGGGTAGGGACGAGTCACAAGATATCCTGAAACCTAAGACTTTTTCAAAGGAAAACAACATGCAAATATCTGCACCCAAAAGTAGATGCCAAAAATATGCAAAGCTTTCTGGGAATGGCCTTTTAAAATTGCTTGCTTGTTTCGAGCTGATGATGTCTTTCTTGCGACTTTGTAGCAGGCTCCCAGCCCCATGTGAATGAGGGTATTATTAAAGTGTTTTTGTTAACAGATTGTTTCTCACAGGAAGGGTTCGTGAATCTATACAACTGACTAAAGATATTTATAGAAGGATTCTGACAGGGAGCCTAACTCGAAGTCCGCGAAATGTACCTAGTATTCAAGCTGACTAACAATAAATGTTTTTTACCAAGGATGATGTGGGTATGTCCCTTTTCCATGTACTTAATATTTATGATGTCGATAATAGTGTTGCCCAACTCTGAGGTATATGAGGTCAACAGGGGTACAAATGTAATGATTTATCAGGGTTTTACGGATGCACAGTAAGAGTCTCAAACACAAATTTATGCTGAGTAATTGCTATCTTCAGTGGCCAGTTTTGAATGTTGAATGATTGTTTCCGAAGGGTCCTGACTTTGGCTATTGGACAAGGGAGCCGGAAGACGCTTCCGAAGTGAACAGCCTCGACTCCTTTGGAAACCTTGAAGTCAGCCCACCGGTGAGCGTGAACGGGAAGGATTATCCTCTAGGAAGGATTGTCTTTGGAGGCAGTTTACCCGCGTAAGTACTATGTGACTGACGAGGACACTTCTATTGTACACACAACCCCAAGGGCTCCGTGGGTGCAGTGGTTTGGGACTGAAAGTGGAAGAAGTATTTATACCTGGTGACTGAGAAAGGTGGTAAATGTGAGAAAATTATGGGAATGGAGCTTTTGCGGGGTGTGCGGGTGGGGAAAAGGAATGTGGGCTGTAGAGCCATACAGGATCTGCCTTGAAGCACCAGTGTTCATGGTCTTGCATCCTGGTTAAGGACAAGGGCCTTAGCCAGTAGAATTAATTTTGGGCCCCCTGGACCACAGTAATAACATCATAAAGTTAGGTGTAAGGGGAACGGGTCTGGACTTTGAAACAAAGCTAGATACTAGTCTACGATGTCATTTGTGCTGCGAGTGTGCAGCCATCCACAGATCTCTAACCATCTCTGCTATCCTTTTTTTCTTTCTTGCTTCTCGGCTACTCTTTGCTGCACCCTTATTTTCTCATTAGATCCTGGCTAACTCTGTCAAGTGTTCTTAAGTGATGACTAGATGATGTTAGAGCACTTTAGAACACATTCATACACAAAATATGTACATTTCTGAAAAGTACTCGGAATTATAATAATACCACTAATGTCAATTTTATGTACCGATGTTCTGTAACGCTACTGCACTGTAAGATATTTGTGCATTTTACAAGAAACTGGGAAAAAAAAATAGGTAAGATCAGCAAAATTTATACACACAGTAAGGGTGAGTCTTTTCCGGTTTAGATGCATTGGTGAAGAAGATAAAAATAGAAACGTTATTTTTTAAATAATTATTTGTTAGAATTTCTTGGTTAACCCCAGACATAATGATTTCAGTAAACGTTAGAATAATTATGTAAGTCCAGGGACTTTAAGCCTGCCCACATCACGTTTATCATTCGCGCTTTACTTCAGTCCCGCACAGCATAAGGCTTCCGGCATGGATCAGCCAAGTTACAGCGTTCTGCTGGTGCTCAAAGTGCACTTCTACAAAAAAGTAGTGCCCTTAAGTACCAGGTAATGCATTGTAGATCTGACCTTATTATTATAAATATATATATATATATACACATTCTTTGAGGGCCCGGTAGCTCTCCAGACTGCTTCCAGGTCCGTTTGCAATATGATCATCCCCGCAAGCACTGAAAGTGGCGGACATTTTTCAGTGGGTTTTAATCTCATTTTAAAGATAAATGCCTATGTGTGTGTGTGCATGCATGCATATGCACACACAAGGGTGGCCTTCTTTGGATGGACTTCAATCCGATTTAAAAATGGCCGCTCATGTATACTCATGCATGCACATGTGCGCACATAGGCGGACATATTTGAATGCTCATATACAAATGTATCACAAAAACATTCAAAGATGGCCATCTGTGCCTGCACACGCCCAAACAGCCACCTTTCAATGTTTCTGTAAAATTTTATTACAAAAACATTCAAACACTGCTTCCCGTGTATTTGCAAGCATGTGCATGCACTTGTTGCCATTTACATTTTTTTGTATTAAAGATTAACAAAAACATTTAAGAAAGACACATTTTCAAAGCCAAACGGCTGCCAGCTAACACTACACCTAATGGCTTTGCCAGCGCTTGCTTTTATATAGCACTTCATATCACACATCAGCATTTGCAAATAACAGGTGTTAGGATTACCCAATTTAATGGTACTGTATTTTGGAGCACACAGTGCATTTTCGTTGTATTTATTAACGTGCGGTTATTTCCCAAAGTGGATTTTAAGGAACATCTGAGGCAAAGAGTGCTTTGTAAAAAAATGTAAGTGGTTGAAAAAAATAAAGACACCATGGAGGTTTTGGAGGTTATCCCTAAGGCATTATAGGCAATATCAGTGTTCATTTGTGCATATATAGCACATTGGGACAGGAACCATGGTCAAAACTGGACAAACCTAAAGCTAACTTTATATGGGATTTGGGGGTTCTCACTGAAGCATTTCTATCGCACTGTAGCAAAAGGGGCATCACAAGAAGCATTAGATTAGTAACATTAGTATACTAAGATCGTATAGTATAAATCTATTAGTATTACTATAAAGATATATTTTAATTGGGAAAACATTAAATATATCTTTATGGAAAATCTGTGGTATATCTCAGAGTGGGTTTGGAGAAAAATATTGGCAAACACTACATTTCAAAGACCAATGAGTTACGATTATTAAAACCTGAATATATTTAAAATGCAACATATGTGGGGGTTCGCCGTCAAAAAATGTGGTAGGAAGATAAGTTCGGAATGGTGCATTTTGAAGCATATTTGGCCACTAGTATCCGCTCATATAGAGGACGTTTCAACATCCTTTTTATATAGGGCATGGGCTCTCAGCATGTATTAACCACAATTCTAAATCATGTATATGGGTAGCTAGTATAAAACACGGCGAAAGTGATTGAACAAGTACTACGTTGTTGCGCCCTAATGAAGCCAAGTGACTCTTTTTAACTTGAGCCCTTCAGTTAATAGTGTTTAACATTTTCAGATTATGAAATTCAAATCTTTAATGGACGAAGTAAAACTCACCAATCTAGCGTTTGCTGTGTGTGCAGCTCATCTTCTTTGGCAATGTGTGCAGGCCTCAGTCTGATGTCAATTCAAAGACAACTGTTACTCTTAATCGAAAATGGTTCTATATCTTACTCATCGACGTCAATTCACCATCACGAACCATTTGACCTTTGCTTTCACTCACACATATACTTACACATACATTCACATATACACACATAATCTCTCATGCAAACACAATCTCACAAATAAGCAAGCTCGCGACATACATTTAAAAGCAGGTTATGCTTAGCTCAGCTGAGGGAGAGTTTTATTCATACTAATTACAGTCCATTTTCTATTACACTAGTAGTGAATAATAGAATATTATTCACTATTAATGTAGGAAAACATTGATAGAAAAGGAACGTGGAGCCCCAACCGACGGCTATGAGGAACAGATATCCCTGTGTTCCTGGCACCGAACCAGGCTACCTAACATGCACTGGAAATTGTACCCCAATCCAGAATTTCCACAGTGGCTGGTTAATAAATCAGTCCATGCCCTGTGCCTTCATAGTCGCCATTTCTAGTTCTCCACAGTATCCAACCCTGTCCAGTTCTTTGGTTAAGCAAATAGTGGTTTATAGGGAAACACAGCATCTGTCTGCAGAAATAAGGAGCCCTATTTTTCACATAAGGGGAATTATTTTCTAATATCCTATGCTTCTATTCCTTATGGTACATGCTTTTCTATTTACTGTTTGTAAATAATAATGAAGATTCTCTAGTGATGGAAAGCGCTTCTTGTCCATAACACCAGTTCTTCATCATTAGTTGAGACCTGCCTTCCTAGATGTCAAATAGGACTGAGGCACAATTATCATTGTGTTGCACAATGGAATTGTGGGGGTTCCACGACTTCTTCCAAGCGACTTTGTGCTTTTGCATGTGTTAAGCTGTTTGCCAGATCCTAGATTGGGCATCTTTCTTTTATTCCTTTTGCAAGGGAGGAAAAAGAGAGTTGAGTTGCAATGCTGTCTGAATATATCGAAAATATTTTAAGTTTCTAGTTTTTTAATACATGTGCGAGCTTTCTTTGATCAAAGACATTTAAAAAATGAAAAAAGGCACTAGGGAGGAACCTGGTGTAAAAATGATTGATTTGGAAAGAGTGGTTTCAGATTGGGTACTCATTTTTTGCAAATCGTTTCTGGTCTTGCGAACTGACCTACGTACTAATAGGTCAATTGGCAAAATCAACATTCGCAGTGAGTTGCAACTCGATCTTCCTCTTCAATATTCATGAGGTATTGGATATCATTCTAGGGATGGTGACCTGCCGGTGTCAAAAGTGTAAACTAGGAAATTCACTTAATCTCACCTACTTACCACTAAGAGCAACTGTCATTTAGTTTAGTTTGTAACCAGAAAATCGGTTGTGTTCTTTTCATTTCAATAGCATAAGAAATACTCACACTGCCAAGTTGTCCATTCGCATACAAGCAGTGAGTAGACAAAAAATGTGGGGCCTGATTTAGAGTTTGGTGAATGGGATACTCCCTTACAAATGTGAAGTATATCCCACGCCATATTACAAGTGCCATAGAATCTAATGAACTTGTAATATGGCGGACAGGATATCCGTCAATTGTGTGATGAGGGATTTCATCCACCTACCTCTAACTCATGCCCCTGCAGTGTCAAATTACTTTATTGTTCTGATAGTCTGTTTTCTGTTCTTTTTGGGGGCATATTAACATCAGGCTTGCTGGGAGGAGGATGAACAAAGTGGTGCGAGACTTCCTTTATGCGCAGCAGGTTCAGTCGCCCGTTGAGATCTACTCTGATTGGCTGAAAGTGGGTCATGTGGACGAGTTCCTGTCCTTTGTGCCATCCCCCAGCAAAAAGGTAATCACAGCACCCCTGTGTGCAGCTACTGCCTGACCATATGTGTATATGATAAATATAGCGTTATTGGTGGCGTGGGGGAGCCTGAAAGGAGCAGGATAGCGCAACCTTACTCTTACCACACAGCAACATTTTGAAAAACATGGAATTACTCTTTTTCTTCCTTTTTGTCCCTTGTTCTAATCGAGACATTATTTAGCAGATCTTGCGCAATAGGTTGCGAGAGATACATTTATTAATTACACAATCAAGCCTCTATCAAGTGTAACTGTCAACTCCTGAACCCATGTTATACAGTGGCACATAATGATAAGAAATACCAAGATGAAACAGCAGTGACCAGACACCCCACTCTATCCCTACAAACAATGAGAAATAACTAATACTATATTAAGATTGCTCCCGGTTTTAAGGCCTTTTTTTGACATTCCCATCTGTATTTATCTATATTTATTTTTGTTGATTTTATCAGTATTTTTCCATATTTATTTTGCGCTCAGTGTAAAATAAAGGTAGCTGCAATGGGTATATTTCTACATTTATGTAGCAAATGTTTGCTTATGTTGAAATGTTCAATAGATTATAGCCAATCACAGTTTAATAGTCATTTGAAACCATCTGCATTGTGGAACAACTTGAACAGCTGTACTCCTACAGTTAATTAAGCTTCATTAGGGTTTTTTTCATTTTTGTTTTACTTCCTTGCCTATCAAAAGCTATTGACCTAGCATTCATGATTGACAGTAGTGAGTATTGTCTAAAGGAATACCTATTTTCCCTATTTATCTGCATTTAAAAATAAAAACTGATAGGAAAAATGATGGTTTTCTGACTATATTATGTGTAAAAATCAGTAGAAACTGTAAACTGGGTACCTTAATAAGATGTTGAAAGAATAACAAAGATATATACTATACACTGAAACAGAAACTAACAACAACATGCTAACAACCACATTAGTAGGGCATGCATGTGCTACTTAAGGAAAATATCCCTCCATGGTACATTCAACGTAGAGAATTCATCACAAGACAATCAAAGAGCACATAATTCCGCAAATGAGCAGGTCTTCTTGAAACTCTTTTCTGTTGCAAACTCATGACACTCCATCCACAACTGTTTTCTGCCAGTCCACACTCTGCGGGTAAGCCTTTGCGGTATCAAAACACCATTCGCAGCACTCCATCCATTGCTGCACAAGGATACTCTACTTAAATCCAGATTCTCTTATTAGATATATTATGCCATTCCTGAACTGCTTGGTCAATATCAAAGGCTTTGTAAACTTAAAACTTTTCTCCATTCCCAGAGGTGTCTTATCCTCACCTAATCACCAACTCTCACCTCTCTTTTCCTGGTAGCCATCCTAAGATCACTGTTCTTCTTGCTCTTCCTTTGAAAATATGTTTTCTCTCCACTCTGCATCCACAGATCCTGTAACACACCTCTTCCTCCAATCCATCCTGTCTGGTAATAAATTGTATTTGTTTTTTTTTCCTCTGAGCAGCTGAAATGGTGTGTTTCCTGTCGTTTGGGGGGGGGGGGGGGGTGACAACCTATTTGGCTTAATTCTTTCTAGTAGTTTTTTCCTATCCAACCGCACACACCCTTTTCAGTTGTATCCCTTCCTAGAGGGTGCAATTCAGTCTCTCCACCATTCCATTAGTCTCAGGATGACAAAATGAAACTTTTTTGTGTACTGTGCCACACTCATTAAATTGTCTTTCTATCTCTGTAGAGCAAAATCACACCCTGTTATCCGCTAAATTCTTCTTAGACATACCTCTCAAGAAAACATCTTGTGAGAATGTTGTTACTGAGCTTCTCAAACTATTGTCACACATAAGTCACACCTCTGCTCACCTTGAGAAAAAGTCAACAAGCACCAGCAAATGGGGAAAGGCAACATCCCCAGCCAGTGGCCTACCAAATCCAAGGTCACCTCCTCTTATGGAGTCTTTGGTAATGTTATGCACTGCATGCGAGGGGTCACAGTGTTAGTACTCTTGCAACATTCCCCAAACTCTCTCACCATAAGTCGGAATTTCAAATAGAGATCAGGTCACCAAAAGTCTAGTTGCACACTTTGTTATGTATTGACCACACCCAAATTCCCTTCATGTGCTAGCTACACTGCCCACTTCCTCATGGAATGTGAATGAGCCAATCTTGTACTCGTAAAAACTAAACCCACCTTCTTGGTGAGTTAATTCTTCACTATCCAAAATGGCTTATATCCACCCTCATCCAAGACTTCACCTCTCACTTGTCCATAAGAGCCTTAATCACTTATTGCAACTCTAACACACCTAACATGTTCCTCTTTCAATCCCCCTCCAGATTCAAGATGCTGGTGACAACAAACATTT
Source organism: Pleurodeles waltl (assembly GCF_031143425.1). NCBI lineage: Eukaryota > Metazoa > Chordata > Amphibia > Caudata > Salamandridae > Pleurodeles > Pleurodeles waltl. The sequence goes on along the minus strand of NC_090445.1, from coordinate 1,406,656,021 downwards.
CTTTTCACATGTAGTCTCAGCTTCTTGCTCTCTAACGTACTTTCAACACCAAACATGATAGCCGATCAGCAGCACAATTCAGGATATCAGGTTTCTAGTGTATTTAAAAAGTGTAATCTTGAAGCTCAGTGACCCTTCTTCTCATGTGAGATGGTATCCACACCCAACCACTTTTTCACCAAACATTTTTCAGCAGGTTCTGATCCGTTCTCACTGTGAAACCCTTTCCACAGAGAAAAGTCCAAAATGTATATGTGTCCCGTTTACTGCTAATGCCTCTTTTTCAATCACTGAGTAATCCAGTCCGACTCCTTTTAGTGCTCTTAGTTTGAAGGTTAATATCTGCTCCACATTTTCTTCCACTGATCAAACCTGCACCTAATCCCTACAAACTTGCATTGGTGGTCACCCCCACACTTCCCCAGTAAAAAATGTTTTTAAACTTGGTGCTTTCTTGAAATATTCAACAACCAATTGAAAATCATGCTCACAGTCATCATTCCATCCTTATCCTTCATTTTGTTTTCCTAAGTAGCAAACACAACAATACCAATTTCTTCACAAACCTGCTGTAAAGCTCTACCCGTGTGGGGAAGAGTAGCAGTCCTACCTTGCTCCTTGGTGCTTTCAATTCCTGAATAGTTTTACGTATGCCTTTCAGGGTTTCACAGCTCCTAAGCTTGTACCGTGTCCCAAATATTTACTTTCTTCCAAAGCAGTACTTTCCACCCTCAAAGTCAATATGAACTATAGTATTATGTTGCTCCCAGGATTTGCCAAAGATCAATATATCACACTGTAGTATCCCACTCCTAAGTCACCTAGCAGGGAAACCTTTGCTCTTTAGAATACTGGGGACTTTGAGACTGGCCCAAATGGCATCCAAACATACTTTTACACCCCCTGGGCATAATGAACGACACTGTATCTTGAGTCCTCATGCAACCTAACCTTATGATATGCATAGTCTAAATCCACTGTTGAAAAGTACTTATTCCCAGATATTAATAATAATAACTCAGCTATGTTAGGCAATGAAAATTTGTGAACTGACAAATCTTTTAAGTGCTCTCCGATTGATTCGCGGAGTAATCACTCAGGCCACCGGCGTAGCTACCACTGTGGATGCCAAGTATTCAGAAGTCACTATTATTCCTCAGACAGCCCTTCTTAACCAAATCATGAACTACAGTGAGCAACCTCTCATATTACAAGTGGTTGGCTTGATATTTATCTTCAATCTAATCTTGTACTTGTATGTTTTAAAACAACCTAATTATTTGTTACAAATCTCTGGGAACAACCTCTCATGATCAGGACACTACTTTCTATTTTTCAGCACTTTGCTCCGTTATTCCACATTAGGACATGCGGTACAGGATTAGTGGCCATGTAAACTCTGAACACTTTCTCTTCCTGGCAGGCAAATATGCATTCACTCTACCTACCTACCTACCTACACACACACACACACACACACACACCCACCTACACACCTACCTACCTACCTACCTTACAGTCTCTATACAGTGTCTTTTGTGGCTCGGAAATAACCCAATATCTTGATGGCCTGTCCACCAAAGCCAACAGGTTTAATGTTCATTTTTCACAATTTTAACTTATTTTGAAAATTATCCTTGTATACCCGCTCGTAGTCAATGGCAATCCACATGCAAGAATTAAATATCATATTTGTACTTTTCCTTTCTAGCTTCACTACCTCCTAAGGATTGCCACTGTCCTTACACATTAATTGAAGCACCACTTCATCACACATCCACATATAGGATTGGTTAGACACCGCAGTCTGTTTCTCCAAAAATGTCACACCGCCTCTGTCTAGTGCATTTATTCCCACAATATGCATTAATACTACTGTTAGACTTTGCATCCTTGGCGTGGTCTCCCCTAACTTTTTGCCTCTGCTTCCCAGGTTGTTGATGTGTGCTGGACTCTGTTTTTGCTGTTTGTGATACTCTGGGTAATTTACCACTGCTAACCAGTGCTAAAGTGCAAGTGCTCCTATGTAAAATGTATGTGCCATTGGCTAATCCACGATTGACAGATTTGATTTACTAGTAAGTCCCAAGTAAAGTGCACTAGAGGTGCCTAGGGCCTGTAAATCAAAAGCTACTAGTGGGCCTGCATCATTAGTTGTGCCACCCACCTGAGCAGCCCTGTAAACATGGCTCAGACCTGCCACTGCGGTGTCTGTGTGTGCAGTTTTAAACTGCCAATTTGACTTGGCAAGTGTACCTACTTGCCAGGCCTAAACCTTCCCTTTTCATACATGTAAGGCACCACTAAGGTAGGCCCTAGGTAGCCTCATGGGCAGGGTGTAGTGTATGTTAGAGATGAGACATGTACTGATGTGTGTTACATGCCCTAACAGTGAAATACTGCTAAATTCAGTCTTCACTGTTGCAAGGCCTTTCTCTCTCATGGGTTAACATAAGGGCTGCCTTTAAATAATTTTAAAGTGCAGATTCCCTTTGAGAGCAGATAGAAATATGGAGTCTGGGGTCTCACAATTTAAAAATACATCTTTAGGTGAAGTTGTTTTTTAGATTGTTAGTTTGAAAATGCCACTTTTAGAAAGTAGGCATTTTTTTGCTTAAACCATTCTGTGACTCTGCGTGTTTGTGATTCCCTGTCTAGGCCAGTTTGACAGTTGGGCTGTTTGTGAATCCCCTCTAGACAGTGAGACAAAGGGAGCTGGGGTGCAGCCTGCATATACTGATGAGCCATCTGTGCTAGAGTGGAGTGGTCACTTACACCTGAATAGGCAATGCCTGCCTTCTCACAATGCACTCTCCGACCCCCTACTTCAAAGGCAGAAAGTGGTATAAGTATTGGACCCAAAACCCATGAAAATTAGATCACTTCTGGAACCAAGAGGAACCTCTGCCCAGGAGAAGAGATGAAGAGAAGTACTCCCCCTGCCTGTGACTGCTTTTTTGGGTTATCCTGCAGTTGCTGCATCTCCCTGTGACAGGGGACAAAGACTGGACTTTGTTGTGCATTCCTGCTTTAGAAGAATCTCGATGGGCTTGAACTGAGCTTGCCTCCTGTTTTGAAGTCTCAGAGCCATCAAAGACTTCCTCTGCTAACATCTGGACTCTCTGCTGAGGCTCCTACCCTGCCAAGTGGTGTTCTATTCAGTCCCTGTGCCCTTGAAAGGTTAACTTGGCAGACAAGAACTGAAAATCCACGCACAGACCGCCGTGTGGGTAAAGTTTCGACACACCGTCTGCAACGCAGCAGATAAACAGCACGCTGCCAGCCTCACTGACAAAATCGACACTCCACCTACATCGCGGCTGAGAGAAACAACGTGCAGCACCCGCTTGCGGCTGCTGATAACAACGCAAACCCCATGAAATGTGGTTTTCTAACACTGTGAAACAGGATTTCCCATGCATCATCCCTGGGCCTCAAAGTCTTCCTGACTCTGCGCGGATCCGAGGTGCCCTGTCTGGAAATCGATACATCGCTCTCTTGCGAGGGAGAAAAATGGCGCATCGCTGACTCAACCAGAGAAGAAATGATGCACCGCCTCCCATTTGAGGAAGGAATCGACACATTGCTGCCTTTTCCGATGCACGCTCACACATGCAACTTTATTTTTTACACTAACCTGGTACTTTGTGCAAAATCAACGTTTCTATTGTGTTCTATGGAGTAAGACTTATTCTTTTGAACATTCATATTTTAAGTTGTGTATGTTGGATTTTTGTTGTTTCGGTCTTGTTTGATTTAGATAAATATTGCCTATTTTTCTAAACTGGTGTGGAGTCCATTTTGTAGTGTTTTCACTGTATTACTGTGTATGTGTTGGTACAACTACTTTACAAATTGCTTTTGAGTTAAGCCTGCCTGCTCGTGCCAAGCTGCCAAGGGAGTGAGTGGGGGTTAATCAGGTGTATTTCTCCTTTGCCCTGACTAAAGGGGATAACCTGACTGCCAACCAAAGGCCCCATTTCTAACAATTACCAACTACAATCACCCAAAATCACACATAAATCTAAAGCCACACAACCACCCAACACCTCAGTTGCACTCCACGTTTAATGTGCACTCAACATCTCCTAATGAGCCAACCAAGTTCTATTATGTAGCTTTATGTAAAATCTGCCATTGAGATGTACCACTTTGGGCTTTTCTTTGATGATGAAATCAAAGCAACTCATGAGTCCTAACTGTTATCTTGCACCATTTCTTTGTTTCAGGGATTCTGTCTGCTGCTTGCCAGCCCCACCACCTGCTGCAATCTGTTCGAGGAGAAGAAAAAAGAGGGGCATGGGAATGCAGTTATGTTCAAGGGTAAGTATTCCATTTGTTCACTTACGACCCATGGCATTCATTTGGTCTTTTCTCATTCTGGAATGTACACCTATGTTTTAAGTGGAATGTAATCATATTTGTCAAGTTGGCTAGTCCATAGGTAGCAATTGCTACCCCTGCCTTGCCCTCTGATGCCATAACCCTAGTGCTTTTGTCTTCGGGATCTTGAATAAAACAGCAGGGACAGAAAGCAAAACAAGCATTGGTACAGCAGGCCCAGCTTTTAACCAAAAGTGCCTCTTTCATGACTGGTATGTTTAAGGCCTTAGGGCCTTATTCAGGGTTTGGTAGTTAGGATACCCTGTCACAAACATGGCAGATGTCCCATCAACCATATTACAAGGGCATAATCGCCTATGGCATGTGGCACAGTGCATCTATCCTGTTTTGGTGATGTTTCCTATGCGGCAAACTCTAAATGAGGCCCTTACACTGACTGTTACTTGTGCTTGCACTCACACAGCCATTCATCAACTCACTGACTAATTCTTGCATTATCTCACTCCTCAACATCCATAATAAAGCACACACACAAACCACATAGGAAAGGTAAAGTGAAAGAGTAAAAATAGAAACAGTAAAAAATAATGCCAGCGTGTAATAAAGCAAAATACGTAAAAACATAAAACATAGCAGAGGGTGCCTATCCTCAAATGGTATTGTGCTCAATGCATCATTGTTTTATATTTCTAAGATTGCTGCCACGTTTGCGAGCAATGTGTTGGTCATCTTGGAATTCTAACACAGTGATACATTAAGGACAATATGATTTGAAGATGGACTGCTTGTGAGTGACCCAGCAGCACTATCCGGGGAGCTGTATGGCACTCTTAAAAAAACAAATAGCAAAAAGAAGAAATAAAGAAAAGTGAAACTATAAGAGAGAAAATGGAAAACAATGACTGGTCTCACTCATTTATTTTCATGCAGATGTGCAAAAATGAAAGGCAAAATACCATCAGTAACAGAGCAGTAGATTCACAGGATGATGTGGGCTGACCCATAGCTGCATGCTGTATAGGTCGTGATCTGAAGAAGAATGTGGATGACACTAAAACAGACAAAAATTCTTAAGAGGGCTAATATATATATATTATTTTTTTTACAAGAGCCCGTCAGACCGCTAAAGCTGTCAGGTCAAAGTTAAAAAAGTACTTTAATACAGACACAGCTAGATTCTACACATACAAATACGTACACAATTATGGTAGGGGAGCAAATATACAGCCCGAGTAAAAAAGGTCTGCCAAGGATTATCACAGTGCAAATCTTTTATCCCCAAGTTTTGTAAATCACACCAAACCATTCCCTACTATAGCAACCTGTTAGATTCCATTTTTTTGTAAACAAAGTTTATTGCAATTTCGATCAACCAGTGAGCAGGTAAACATAGTATAAGAGAACATACAGTGATCTACATAGACTCGGAGGGCTATAGCTTTTTCAATCTATAAATCTCTGCACTAACAGCAATCTAATGTTGCAACATCTACCCTACCACCCATCCCACAACCTCCCCAACAGTGCCCCTCCCCCCAGTGATGATGCTGGTAGCATATCTGGACAGTTCTGTTGTATGTAGGTGTGTTATGAAGGAGTCAACCCTCCGCTCACTATGTGAGAGTGTTTCCCCCGTCTAATCCAACCGTAGGATCCTGCCCCGGGGTCATCTGTAATGGCACCAATGGATTGGGTCTATAGGTAACTTCATAAAACATCCAATCATCATTCAATCAGGGGACTGGACCCAATCGACATTCCTCCTTAAAGGAGTCTAATATCGCATCCCAACCTTGCGCCGCCTCCATGGGCCGTCAACCCCTTCTGGCCTCACCATGCAGAACCGCGCTCTCGCACCCAGCCCACCTAGTTAATTCTCTGGTCCATTGGGACAGTCTCGGCCCAACTGGATTCTTCCAGGACATCGCTATTTCCCTCTTGGCCAGCACGGAGGCCAAGTCCCGGAACCTGTTGGTTATTTTGTACTTAGCCGTGCGTGGAAACCAGCCAAGCAGACAATGACCTATTGTGCAGGGGACCTCCCTTCCTATCGCTCCAGCCACCAGACGGCTCACCTCCGTCCAATACACCTCCGCCGTAGGGCAGCTCCAGAACATATGCCTAAATTCCGCCTTCTCTAGCCCGCACCTCGGGCAATGTACTCCTTCCACTCCAAAGTACCTGCTGATTCGTTCAGGGGTGAGGTATGCCCTATGTAGTACATAAAAATTAATCAGCTTAAATCTGGCATTGCGAGTCATTTTGGGGAAGATCCCCAGAATACGCTCCCAGTCCACTTCGGATATAGTTGTGCCTAGGTCTACTTCCCAGGACGATTTGAGCTGAGTCAAAGGTATGGTCCTATCGGCTTGAACCCTGCTGTAGAGATTAGAAACTGCCTTAAAGGTGCCAGAAGAAGTCGCCAAATATGTACAGGTTGTTTGTGCAGTGAGCTCTCCTGTCCGTCTCAGCCAATGTTTCCTGATACTAGCCACTACTGAGCCATATAATAAGAAGTGCCCTCCCTGTAGACCGAATTGTGTCCGAAGGACTTCAAACGGCATCAGCGTCCCCTCCTTAAATAGTGCTCCTACCGTCTGTATCCCGGCCTCCACCCAGGACTGGAGTCCACCACAGTCACCTCGGTGGGGCAAAGCTCTTAGGGACAAGAGGGGTAGGTCAGGGGAGTAAGGAGCCTTTACTTTAAGTTTACGTAAAAAGCTTCTCCAACAGCGCGCAAGGACTTTAAATTCAAGGGAATCATGTTTCCCAGTACTCGAACACCCCAACAACAGTTCGTATAATCTAGTCTCTGGGGGAGTAAATGCCTTTACCCCCAACCCTGTCGCTGCTCTGTTGGCTATCCATTGCGCCAACCACTGGAGCTGTGCTGCCAAGTAGTAAGCCTCAAAGTCTGGAACTGCTAGGCCTCCGTCTGGGGATCGCCTCTGAAGTTTGGCCAGAGCCACTCGCTTCCGTCCACCCCCCCAGATAAAGGCTATGACCATGGACTCCAGTTCTGCAAATATGGCCTTAGGAATCCATACTGGCAGGACCGTGAAGTGATACAGGAGGCGAGGCAACACCACCATTTTAAGGATGGCTACCCTCCCCGCTACAGATAGAGGTAAGGTTTGCCAGAAAGCCATGGTGGAACGGAGGGAACGCATTGAGCCTCCAATATTGCTGTCTATTATATCCTGTGGGTCATGGAAAATCCTGACCCCCAAGTATGAGAGGCATCTTGGAACCCACTGGACATTTCCCAACTCCAATGGTGGGGTTACATTAGCGTTCAAAGGAAACAGGTCGGTCTTGCCCCAATTCACCCGAACTCCAGAAAGCTCGCCAAATTGCGAAAGCGTCTGTTGGGTTCGGGGAAGATCTCTGTGTACATCGTCTAAGAAGATCAACAGGTCATCCGCATATAACGCTATCTGATGTCTCTTGCCCCCCGCCACTATGCCGGGACCCCCACCACCACCACCGCGCGCTGCGGCTGCCAGTGGCTCCATAGCCAGTGCAAACAGTAGCGGTGATAGAGGACACCCCTGTCTGGTACCCCGCTCAACGGCATAAGGTCTGGATATAGTCCGTCCTGTCCGTACCCTAGTAGTGGGCTCGGTATACAACAATCTGACCCAGTGTAGGAAGTTGGCTCTGTATGTGCTATTTCAAAGTAAGGAATAGCATGCACAGAGTCCAAGGGTTCCCCTTAGAGGTAAAATAGTGGTAAAAATAGATAATACTAATGCTCTATTTTGTGGTAGTGTGGTCGAGCAGTAGGCTTATCCAAGGAGTAGTGTTAAGCATTTGTTGTACATACACATAGACAATAAATGAGGTACACACACTCAGAGACAAATCCAGCCAATAGGTTTTTGTATAGAAAAATATCTTTTCTTAGTTTATTTTAAGAACCACAGGTTCAAATTCTACATGTAATATCTCATTCGAAAGGTATTGCAGGTAAGTACTTTAGGAACTTCAAATCATCAAAATTGCATGTATACTTTTCAAGTTATTCACAAATAGCTGTTTTAAAAGTGGACACTTAGTGCAATTTTCACAGTTCCTAGGGGAGGTAAGTATTTGTTAGGCTAACCAGGTAAGTAAGACACTTACAGGGTTCAGTTCTTGGTCCAAGGTAGCCCACCGTTGGGGGTTCAGAGCAACCCCAAAGTCACCACACCAGCAGCTCAGGGCCGGTCAGGTGCAGAGTTCAAAGTGGTGCCCAAAACACATAGGCTAGAATGGAGAGAAGGGGGTGCCCTGGTTCCGGTCTGCTTGCAGGTAAGTACCCGCGTCTTCGGAGGGCAGACCAGGGGGGTTTTGTAGGGCACCGGGGGGGACACAAGCCCACACAGAAATTTCACCCTCAGCGGCGCGGGGGCGGCCGGGTGCAGTGTAGAAACAAGCGTCGGGTTCGCAATGTTAGTCTATGAGAGATCTCGGGATCTCTTCAGCGCTGCAGGCAGGCAAGGGGGGGATTCCTCGGGGAAACCTCCACTTGGGCGAGGGAGAGGGACTCCTGGGGGTCACTCCTCCAGTGAAAGTCCGGTCCTTCAGGTCCTGGGGGCTGCGGGTGCAGGGTCTCTCCCAGGCGTCGGGACTTTAGGTTCAAAGAGTCGCGGTCAGGGGAAGCCTCGGGATTCCCTCTGCAGGCGGCGCTGTGGGGGCTCAGGGGGGACAGGTTTTGGTACTCACAGTATCAGAGTAGTCCTGGGGTCCCTCCTGAGGTGTCGGATCTCCACCAGCCGAGTCGGGGTCGCCGGGTGCAGTGTTGCAAGTCTCACGCTTCTTGCGGGGAGCTTGCAGGGTTCTTTAAAGCTGCTGGAAACAGAGTCGCAGCCTTTCTTGGAGCAGGTCCGCTGTCCTCGGGAGTTTCTTGTCTTTTCGAAGCAGGGGCAGTCCTCAGAGGATGTCGAGGTCGCTGGTCCCTTTGGAAGGCGTCGCTGGAGCAGGATCTTTGGAAGGCAGGAGACAGGCCGGTGAGTTTCTGGAGCCAAGGCAGTTGTCGTCTTCTGGTCTTCCGCTGCAGGGGTTTTCAGCTGGGCAGTCCTTCTTCTTGTAGTTGCAGGAATCTAATTTTCTAGGGCTCAGGGTAGCCCTTAAATACTAAATTTAAGGGCGTGTTTAGGTCTGGGGGGTTAGTAGCCAATGGCTACTAGCCCTGAGGGTGGGTACACCCTCTTTGTGCCTCCTCCCAAGGGGAGGGGGTCACAATCCTAACCCTATTGGGGGAATCCTCCATCTGCAAGATGGAGGATTTCTAAAAGTTAGAGTCACTTCAGCTCAGGACACCTTAGGGGCTGTCCTGACTGGCCAGTGACTCCTCCTTGTTTTTCTCATTATTTTCTCCGGCCTTGCCGCCAAAAGTGGGGCCTGGCCGGAGGGGGCGGGCAACTCCACTAGCTGGAGTGTCCTGCTGGGTTGGCACAAAGGAGGTGAGCCTTTGAGGCTCACCGCCAGGTGTGACAATTCCTGCCTGGGGGAGGTGTTAGCATCTCCACCCAGTGCAGGCTTTGTTACTGGCCTCAGAGTGACAAAGGCACTCTCCCCATGGGGCCAGCAACATGTCTCGGTTTGTGGCAGGCTGCTAAAACTAGTCAGCCTACACAGATAGTCGGTTAAGTTTCAGGGGGCACCTCTAAGGTGCCCTCTGGGGTGTATTTTACAATAAAATGTACACTGGCATCAGTGTGCATTTATTGTGCTGAGAAGTTTGATACCAAACTTCCCAGTTTTCAGTGTAGCCATTATGGTGCTGTGGAGTTCGGGTTTGACAGACTCCCAGACCATATACTCTTATGGCTACCCTGCACTTACAATGTCTAAGGTTTTGTTTAGACACCGTAGGGGTACCATGCTCATGCACTGGTACCCTCACCTATGGTATAGTGCACCCTGCCTTAGGGCTGTAAGGCCTGCTAGAGGGGTGTCTTACCTATACTGCATAGGCAGTGAGAGGCTGGCATGGCACCCTGAGGGGAGTGCCATGTCGACTTACTCGTTTTGTCCTCACTAGCACACACAAGCTGGCAAGCAGTGTGTCTGTGCTGAGTGAGAGGTCTCCAGGGTGGCATAAGACATGCTGCAGCCCTTAGAGACCTTCCTTGGCATCAGGGCCCTTGGTACTAGAAGTACCAGTTACAAGGGACTTATCTGGATGCCAGGGTCTGCCAATTGTGGATACAAAAGTACAGGTTAGGGAAAGAACACTGGTGCTGGGGCCTGGTTAGCAGGCCTCAGCACACTTTCAATTGTAAACATAGCATCAGCAAAGGCAAAAAGTCAGGGGGCAACCATGCCAAGGAGGCATTTCCTTACACCCAGGCAATGTATTCAGGTCCGAAACGAAGGTGGGACATCACTGTGTAAAGGAAAGCCCACTCCAAGCTATCAAAGGCCTTTTCTATATCGACTGCGAGCACTCCAGGGGCTGGGCTAGTCGAATTCTGATCGTTCATGACCGCTATAAATCTGCGTATGTTATCCGCTGTGTTGCGCCCCGGGATGAACCCTGCCTGGTCAGTATGTATTAGTGTTGCCATGTGGGGGAGCAGCCTAGAGGCCAGTACCTTGCTGAGGATCTTGTAATCCAGGTTCAGCATGGATAAAGGTCTGTATGCCCCGGCTTCTGCAGGATTTTTCCCAGGTTTAAGCAAGGACACTATTACCGCCTCCCTGGCTGTTGCTGGCAAAATTCCTCGGTCTCTGGCGGATTGAAATAGAATCTCGAGCCTAGGAGCTAACAAATCTATATACATGGCATAGAATTCAATAGGGAGACCATCTGTCCCCGGAGTCTTTCCCCTTGATAGTTCACTAATGGCCCTCCGAATCTCTGGTTGCGTAATGGCGCCCTCAAGTTGTGACGCAGCGTCCGGTGTTAGTGCCTGTAACTGCAGTCTTGATACATAACTATCGATGGAGTTACCGTCAGGACGAAGAGTGCTTTTATATAATCGTTCGTAAAAGGTCATGAGGTGAGAGTTAATTTGCTCCTGCCCGTGAAGGGGATTCCCCCCCCTCCGATATCATTTCCAGGATAGGTGATGTCTTATGCGCTTGCGATATTACCCATGCTAACATCCGACCCGCTTTGTCTCTCTCCCCGTGTGCTCGTGTGATATAGTTTTGGTAGTCGAAGCAACGAAGGCGCTCTACTCAGTCAGCGACCGTTGCTCTAAGCTCTAGGATAGTAGGTTGAAGGAGCGGATTTTCAGGTCTTTTTTTCTCCACCTCTCGCAGCTCACTCTCCGCTTGTTCAGTGTCCCTGAGTAGAGTCCTTCAGACCCCCACCGCTCCCGCAATACAGCGCCCACGCATTACCACTTTAAAAGCGTCCCATTCAATCAAGGGGTTATTGGTCGAAGCCTCGTTATCTACAAAGTAGTGGGTAATATGTTGTCTCAGCTCCTCCCGAAAGGGTGCGTCTTCTAGGGACTCAGTCTTCAGCCGCCAGGTGGGGATGCGGGAAGGGGGTGAACCCCAGTGTAACTCTAATAATAGAGGGTTATGATCAGAGATTGTGCGGGTCAGGTATTCAACATTATGCACCTGAGGGAAAATGTCTGGGGAGCAGAAAAACACATCTAAGTGGACATGGAGCTCGTGCCAGGGAGAGAAGCAGGAATAGTCTCTGGTCTCAGGGTGTAGCCGTCTCCAGACATCCACCAGCCCCCAGCTCGCCTGCCAGGAGGAGAATAGCCTTGCTACTCTCATCAGAGGGGAATCATGTAACGGAGGGTGGGAGCGATCCCTGGAGGGATCGGCCACACAATTAAAGTCGCCCCCCATCACTAGAGGGAACTGCAAATAGGTGGCCAGGAGGCCCAATAAGCGCGTAAAGAACTGACCCTGGTCCCAGTTCGGGGCATAGACATTGATCAACACTAGATCCCTTCCCTCCAGTCGACCCCGGATTGCTACAAAACGTCCCTCAGGGTCTATGAGCTTGTCCAATAACTGGAATTGAACCCCGGCTTTGATCCATATCTAGGCACCCCTGGCGAATGCGGAATAAGAGGTATAGTATGCCTGGCCCCTCCACCGTTTCTACAGTGCTTGCCCTTCAGCCTGGGTTAAATGTGTTTCTTGGAGCAACGCAATCTGAATCCCTCTCCGCTGTAAATGTGAGAATACCTTATATCTCTCAGACATTGTGTGCATGCCCCGTACATTCCAAGAGAGAAATTTATAAGTGCCTAATGTCCCCATAACTGTATTTCAGTCCCCATTTGTGACATGCCCCAAGCAGGGCTAGCAGATACCACGAAGATCCCTACTCTCACATTATACAACACCAGCAGCCCAATGTTAAACATCCACCACTCATCACTCCCCCTAAACAAGCCCCAACAATTAACATCCCAACTCCCCTTCCCCAGGACAAAAGTTTGAACGTCTCTCATCCAAACTTCGTGAAATGTCAACTAGTTTATCGAAAGTGGGGGAACTCCTAGATCACAAAAGGAGTGGGCCATCGCCCCGATCCCCACTACCGGATTGCAAGATATAGTAGTACTTGTGGACCCATATCTCATCCATCTGGTGGGTACGACCGCCATAGTGACAGCTAGTGCGCCCCCCTCATCAGCTTCTACGGTGTCTGCCAGAGGAGGCTCTCATTACCAGGGCAACTGGTGCAAGTGTAGATCGATGGGAGGACTCTCATATGATACAGTCAGAGGTGCCCGGTGTTATGGCCGGGCCCGATCCGTCGGACACACAGGAGGTCTCAGATTCATGGTCCGAATCAGATGGTTCATCGTCCGCAGCGGTCTGTACTTGGGATCCCCGATCAGAGCCGCTCAATGAAGCTGCTGCCTCCATGGCTTTTCGTCTCTCAGTTTGCATCTCCACAGGGGAAGGACTATTTACTATACGGGTCGTGTTGCTTTTAGCCCCGCTCCTCCGTTCATGTTCAGGGTTCTGTGTCGGAGGACCATTCCCCTCATGTGTCAGCAGATCAAGCCATTGCCATACCTCCTCCACCGTAGTGAAAAACTGTGTACTGTCTTTGGCCACTACCCTAAGTTTCGCCGGGAACAGCATGCCATATTGTAGACCTAATTGGCGCAGTTTCTGTTTTGCATCCCTGAAGGAGGCTCGTTGTTTCTGTACTTCCCGAGAGAAGTCTGGGAAGATACGTACTGTGTGATTGTCCATTGTGCGATCTCCTTTGGTCCTGCTCTGATGCAACAGGTAATCCCTATCTCGGTAATGAAGAAGCCTGGCTATTATAGGTCATGGGGGGGCTCCCAGGCGGGGAGGACGCGTCGGAACTCTATGTGCCCTCTCAATCGCAAAAAAGGGAGAAAGTCCATCGCTCGCTAAGTCCTCTCGGAGCCACCGCTCGAGGAACTCCGCCAGGCCAGTTTGTGGAACACTTTCAGGCATACCGATCACTCGTATGTTATTGCGTCGCAATCTATTTTCCGCATCTTCGGCCCTTAATTCCAGGGCCCTGATCCGGTTCTCCAGCTGCTTTGTAGACTTAGTGGCATCCTTGACCTCCGGAAGAAGCTCTTTAAGTTGCTTGTCGGTGGTGGACACTTTTTCGGCCAGGCGACGGTGATCATCTCGCAGTACTGTGAGATCCGTGGCCAAAGCGTCGATTTTCCCCTCCAGTGCTACACGGGAAGCCGTTATAGCTTGTAGGACGTCTTGAAGTGTGGGGTCGTCGCATCCCTCTCTTGAAGCGTCATTCCTGGGGTCAGGCGGGTCTGCTTGTGCCTCAGCTGAGGACCCACTTTTTTGTTCCATGTCCCTCCGGCGACCGACTTTACCCATTTTCTGGGGTATGGCTCCAACTCAGTCTGGTCGGTGGCCTCTGGACATCAACTCTCCCACCTCAGCGCTGTATACTTCACTGCCAGAGATATCGCCGAACTGTTATTAGAGAACTGCTGTTTCCGGTGCTCGGTACTTGTGTAAGAGGCTTATCGCCTTCCAGTGCCAGCCGCAGTCCGCACTCTGGGCCGCCAAGAACCCCTGGGGACACCACACGTCAGGTAGTCAGGACTCCCTCTCTCCTCTCAGTCAGGGTGTGGACCTGTTGAGTCAAGTAGCCTCGCCGTTCGTGGAGGGCGCCCTCAAGCATTCATGTCTCTCATCCAGTGTCTGGGGGCCCCCTGCACTCTCCTGTAGGTAGCACTGCGCATCTAGAGGGACCCCTGTAAAGGGGGGCCGTATGCACCGCGCCTCAGTGCAGGCCAGGTTCGCCCTATCAAGCCACCGACTTCGTCCCCCCTCGTTCCAGCTCACCTCAGGAAGTCCATGGAGTCAAGCCTCCCCAGGAGTACCCCCCGGTGTTGCCGTGCAGACTGCGATCAGTCGTCCTCAGAGGGGAGCTGCCAAAGGAGCTCCGGGGGAACCCCGGAATTATCGCCTCTAACCGTGAACCATTGGATCCTTCCCTCGGGTGCCGGCCGCCATGTTGTGTGTTCTCCGCAGACCTCAGCCGAGCGCTGTCGCAGTGCTGGGCCCCACTGTTCACCGGCGTTGGTCCCCAGAGGGAACCGCCAGGTCCCCTTGTAATTCTTGTCTCACAAAGGGGTGAGCTGGATAGGATCAGGGAGTTGCTGTAGTGGATCGTCTGCCGCCGGGAGCGTCGGTCAGATCGCGGATGCCATTTTTTTTTTTCGCAGCACTCCGTGGGCCGCAAATTCGGCCCCAAAACTCTCTTCCCTTCGGGATCGGGCCCCTCAAAATGAACCTCGGGACCCCTTCGCACTTTCAGCCAGGCAATGGGGCGGGTTGGGGGTCCACTGCATTTCAGGCTGGACCGGAGTGGGGATCGCTAGCAGGAGCCTCACGGAGAGGCTTCCTCTGCCATCGGCGTCAGGCCACGCCCCCCAGCAACCTGTTAGATTCCATGTAACAAAATACCTCTCTGTCTTCTTCACCATAGCTTTTGTCTTTACCAAATATTTTTGGCAATAAACATGTTTGGCCTCCTACCTCGCTGCAGTGTTTTGGAATGAACAGATCAGACCTATGGCATCTGATATAAATCTTTTCAATGAACAAGTGAGGCATTTAGCCTTTGTCATTGGCTTGTCACCCTAACCAACTCTGCCCTACCTTGTTCAACCTTACCTTTCCCACAAGGCGAGAAGCACATTTCAAGTGCTTTTTTCAGCAAAAAAACACACTTTCTTCCTAATCAGAAGCCTGTGAAGCATATCAACATGTAGGTGGAGTCTAAGCTCTCCCTTGGGTCTGCTTCTAGAATACTTTTTCTAGTAATCACATAAGATCAGGTGACAGCTCCATTGTCCAGACAGATATAAAAAAGGAATGACCCCTTTTATTCTCAATAGTTTCTAGTCCTAATGTAAGGCCTTTGAGAAGCTACCCTTTAGATGAGTGGACAATCGTAGAATGTCATCATGGGTGAAATGGCGTGTGATGTTATTTTCATTAAGAACTGGCATTTTGGTAAATGTAATGCCATGAATGCAATGTGAGACACATTTTCTATGTTAATGATGCCCTTTGTGAACAGAACTAAAAACGTGGCCTCTGCCTCAGTGGGGTTTTGACAGCAGGGAAAGGATTGTTCTTTGCTTATTCACATTGCAGCATAAAACTAAACGTTACCTTAAGAAGCAGCACATGATAGTGTGTATTTCTGCTATATGGATTTAGGATCATCTCACACTCTGCCCAACAAAGAAATGAAAAGCATCCATTGTTTGAACTGATTCAAATACATGAGGGAATATAGGAAATTTGGAATGACATGTGAGATTAAGAAATTATTTTACATATTTAGTTTATGGAAATAATTTTGTTAAAAGGTCACTTTTGGTCGAAAGTAATTATGGCACACTAATTGTTTCATGTAGAACAATTTGTGTGTTCATTTAAAGTTCATTTACTTTGGTAAGAAACATGTTCTGATACATTTTGGAAACCACAATGGGGGAAATGAGGACGTACGAGCAACAAATTTGGAGTGAACGTCAGTATGCACTATGAGGATGGCATAGTTTCATGCAAGTAATTTAGTGTGAAGATTACTGCAAGTAAGAAAACTGACCCTCATTGAGCCACATTAATATTTAATAATATCTGAATAATAGTTTTTCTGGGCGCAAACTAAAAGGTTTAATTTTTTGTTTTAAATATTGAGAGGAAGCAGCATGGACTACTGGTTCATCATTATAAGATTATTTTAGGCCTGGCTAGAAACCACTTCAGCGGAATGCCAGAGCTTCCTGAAGAAAAAAGTACATAGAAAAGAACCTTGGATTAGCCCACATGAGGCAACTTCCTTCAGCTTGCAGAAAGTGTCCTTCACAAAGAAGAAAGGATACCCGTTCCTCTAAATTCCCGTATGGTCATTTCATTGGCCCTTATGATAGCAAGGTAATGGTGCCCCCTTTAATCCCACCTTGTGTGGAGCTGGCATGCCACTGTCATGCATCAGCGAGACCATGCTTCTTGCAGGGTTCGTATTTGTGTTCTTTTAGACTTGTGCTTGCTTTTGTGTGGGATAAACAAAGCGAACACAGAAACGTTGGTCATGTACAGAGAAACTGAAAAAAAGAGGCGACGGTTAGTGCCATGGTGCTCTAGACATCAGCGATAATAAACCTGTCTGTGCTAGTGTAAATGTCAGAAGAATTCCACTATAAATTCACGAAATTGTATTCACTGAAATCAGAAATATGTATACTGTTGTGTCTGCATCACCCCAAAGACATTCCAAAAAAATTCACTGTTCTAGTTTTATTTTTATAATTCTATTAATCTTTATTGAACGAGATCCAGCATTTTTCAACATGACATAATATTTACTATAATAGAAGTTGTTCTACGCAAGACATCCGTCTAGAAGGCTAACAGTACTGACACACAGGTGTATCGCTTTTGATTTTGAATACGTTTACCAAGGAAGTGCATGCTTTGCATGGCGCAACGGACAGAAGGTGAATTTGAAAGGAAGAAGATACAGGAAGCCCATAGAACGGCTGACCTTTCAAATCCAAATTCAGAGCATTGCCATGACAGCAGCTGAACAGGCAATGCGTTCCTTGGTTACCATGTGAGCCTTTCCAGAGCATTTGTGTGTGTGTGTTTGTGTGTTGGTGCTTGAGCACAGTGGAAGCACTAAGCTTCTGCTGTTGTAGTCTCAGTCGGTAACATTGGTAACCGGTCTACATTGGTCACAACACCCAACAGCTCATCTAAGCAACCATCCATCAAACTGCGGAACAGAACTTCCACATAAAGTAGACTGCACAGTTGGCTTTGCCAATGCTGCTTCAGAAATACAGGCATATTACGGGCTGCCTTTTATGAATCTGTACAGTTGGTGTTCGATAAGCAGTTTTTCAAACCCATTTATAAAACATTGACTAGTGTGGTTCAATAATCACAATGCAAAAAAGATCTCAATTTGCACACCTTAGGCATTTACTAACCACTCGGGGCTTGATTTATATGTTGGTTCCATGTATACTCCGTCGCAATGGTGATGAAGTATATGTACCACCGACATGAAGTTCTGTTAGCCAGATTTCAATTCATGCGACCCTTCTGTTTGGCTACAGCTGTGACTACTCTGTCATAGCCATAGCCAAACCTCTCTGACTGCCCAACAGAGTAAGGACTACATGTCCACCCTCCTAATAGGCATGGGTGGATATATAGGGGGTCATTCTGACTCCCGCCGGCCGCGGTAACCGCGGTGCCGGCGGGAGCCGCCAGAATACCGCTGCGCGGTCAGAAGACCGCCGCGGTTATTCTGTGTTTCCCGCTGGGCTGGCGGGCGACCGCCAGAAGGCCGCCCGCCAGCCCAGCGGGAAACCCCTTCCCACGAGGAAGCCGGCTCCGAATGGAGCCGGCGGAGTGGGAAGGGTGCGACGGGTGCAGTAGCACCTGTCGCGATTTTCAGTGTCTGCATGGCAGACACTGAAAATCTTTTAGGGGCCCTCTTACGGGGGCCCCTGCAGTGCCCATGCCATGGGCACTGCAGGGGCCCCCAGGGGCCCCACGACACCCCTCACCGCCATCCTGTTCCTGGCGGTCAAAACCGCCAGGAACAGGATGGCGGTGAGGGGGTCGGAATCCCCATGGTGGCGCAGCAAGCTGCGCCGCCATGGAGGATTCCACAGGGCAGCGGAAAACCGGCGGGAGACCGCCGGTTTTCCGTCTCTGACCGCGGCCATACCCCCGCGGTCAGAATGCCCTTGGGAGCACCGCCAGCCTGTTGGCGGTGCTCCCGCGGTCCCCGGCCCTGGCGGTCCATGACCGCCAGGGTCAGAATGACCGCCATAATCTCTTCTTTACTGTCTGTCACAGTCGGGCAAACCCTGGCAGGGAGGGACAGTAAAAAACAAGTAATACTCCCTCACCATGGGAGAAGTCTTCCATGGCGAGGAAATCATTACTTTTTTATTTTCCCTTTTGGGGATTTTCCCTTTTGGGGATTTTCTTTTTGAAAATAAAAAAAAAATTACTGTGGTGTAGGGTTGCATCATGCCGTTGCAGCCCTCACCAAACAGCTGATTGCATTGACAGGAACAGCCATGACAGTGTTTTCTGCCAGAGCTTTATTATAAATGACCGCCTGCTTGCCAGCTTGGTGATCATTTAGGAATTTGGTGGTCGGGACATCAAGGAATTTACTTTGACACCCAAGTGAAACTGCAGCCCACCCCCAAAATATAAATGAGGCCCTTAGTCTTTTATATCTGTAGTGCGCTGTACATATGTCTTGATTCTAAGATGTTACTAAAATGAAACATCCAACAATCCTGTTAGAAATCCTGTGTGGGAGTGTACTCAGTACACCTAAAGTAACTAAATATTGCATATGTTTGAACTTCACCTTGTCTAATGCTCCGTTTTAAATGTCTGTCTTTATTATCATATTCTTGATACTACAATATTTTTCAATTTCATCCAAAAATACGTTATTCTGTTTTCAAGCATATTCCGTCTCTGCGCATTTTGTACTACTGAAGCACTGCCTTAGGAGAAATAGGCTTGGTTTTCAATGACATAATGTTCATATTTCAAATCATAGACTAACAATGAAACTCTCAATTGGTATAGGACTCAGTCAGTAATCCTATTGGAGAGACATCTAGAAAATACATTTGCAGCAGTCTTACGATAAATGTAGTGTAGCTTCCTCTTAGATCTTTGAAAAGGAAATCTCACTTGTACTGTTACATGTTAGAAAGTTTGTGTTGCCATTTTAGGGCCCAAGCAACCTTTCTCTCTCATTCGTTTGTAGTCTGCCATTCCAAACATGGTACCCACATTGTTTTCTTTCTGTTGTTTGTAGTCTGGGAATCTGTTGATCAAAACACAGTGATAGTTGGTTGATATCGGAATGTAAAATAACTTTATTGTTCCAATTCATTATGTGATGTTATCAGTCAAAGAAAGCACACAAGAACTACTTTTTAACATAAGTTTTTCAGAATCTGGGAAACTAGTTTTACAATCCAATAAATGCCTCTTCTTGAGTTTTGCTTAAAATTTGAAAGCTAATTTGTCTAGTGTTATGTTATCAGTTCTGAAAATGTATGTCACTTGTGTAGGAAAGTACCATCTTGGCATGTTACCCCCATTTTTACCTGTATGTCAGTATGTTTTTGCCTGTCACACTGGGATCCTTCTGGTCAGGACCCCAGTGCTCATAGTTTATGGCCTAATCTGTGTGTGCGTATAGTGCTTAACTGTGTCACTTGAGGCTCTGCTAATCAGAACCTCAGTGCTTATGCTCTCTCTGCTTTTAAGTTTGTCACTACAGGCTAGTAACCTCATTTACCAATTTAAACTGTCACACTGACCCCCCTTATAGGTCCCTAGTATATGGTACCTAGGGCATTGGGGTTCCAGGAGATCATTATGGGCTGCAGCTTTTGTCACCCATAAGGAGCTCAGACAAACCCTTCCACAGGCCTGCCATTGCAGCCTGCGTGAAATAGTGTTCACACTATTTCACAGCCATTTTCACTGCACTTAAGTAACTTATAAGTCACCTATATGTCTAACCTTCATTTACTGAGGGTTAGGTGCAATGTTACTAAGTGTGAGGGCACCCTTGCACTAGAAAAGGTGCCCCCACGTAGTTCAGGGCCAATTCCCGGGACTTTGTGAATGTGAGGACGCCATTACACGCATGCAATACATATAGGTCAATACCTAATATGTAGCTTCACAATGGTAACTCTGAATATGGCCATGTAAGGTGTCTAAGATCATGAAATTGCCCCCCCCCCCATTCCAAATCTGGTATTGGGGAGCCAATTCCATGCATCCTGGGGGCTCCACTATTGACCCCAGGTACTGCCAAACCAGCTCTCTGAGGCTTGCAATGCAGCTACAGCTGCTGCCACCTCACAGACAGGGTTCTGCCCTCCTGGGGTGTGAGCAGCTCAGTCCCAGGAAGGCAGAACCAAGAATTTCCTTTGGGAGGAGGGTGTTACACCCTCTCCTTTTGGAAATAGGTGTAACAGGCTGGGAAGGGGTAGTCTCCCCAGCCTCTGGAAATGCTTTGAAGGGCACAGATGGTGCCCTCCTTGCATAAGCCAGTCTACACCGGCTCAGGGACCCCCAGTCCCTGCTCTGGCGCGAAACTGGACAAAGGAAAGGGGAGTGACCACTCCCCTGTCCATCACCATCCCAGGGGTGGTGCCCAGAGCTCCTCTAGTGTGTCCCAGACATCAGCCATCTTGTTTTCCAAGGTGTGGGGACACTCTGGAGGCCTCCGAGTGGCCAGTGCCAGCAAGTGATGTCAGAGTCCCCTCCTGATAGGTCCATACCTGATAAGGTAGCCAATCCCCCTCTCAGGACTATTCAGGGTCTCTCCTGTGGGTTTCTCTTCAGATTCCGCTGGCAAGTTTCCATCAGGGATCCTCTGCAACTACTACTTCATCCTCTGACCTCAGATTGACTGCAGGCTGCTGCAGGAACTGCTGTAACAGCCACAAAGTATCCAAAAGGGCTACTTTTCCTCTGCAACTTCAGCTCCAGACAGCAACTACAACTGTTTCCATGGTGTGCACACTCTGTGGACTCCCTGTCTTCCCCCTGCACCAGAAGGACCGAAGAAATCTCCTGTGGAGTGACAGAGTCACTTCCCTGCTAAAGCAGGCACCTTCTAAGTCGATGACCGGTTCTCTTGGACTCCTCTCCTGCCAACGAACATGCTCCTTGGAACACAGATGGTGGACCCCTTTGACACAGAGTGTCCTGAGGTCCTGCTGTCCCAGTTTGGAGGAGGTAAGACCTTGCCTTCCCCGAGAACGACAGAACCCATCTGCACCGTGTCTTCTTCACCTCCTGAGGCCTCTGTGCACTCTTTGCAAACTCCCTTCATGCACAGCATGGCCCAGGTCCCCAGCACTCTATCCTGTGATGCTCAACTCACTGAGTTGTTCTCCGGCGGTGTGGGACCTTCCTTTGTCCCCGTGTCCTGGGACTCCCGTGGGTGCTATCTGGAGTTCTGAGGGCTCTCTAAAGTGCTGAGTGCCCCCTCTTCCTCCTCACAGAGTTGAGGCCCCCCAAGTCGCTCTTGGGTTAAGATAGTGCCGTTTTGATGAAAAATGCGACTTTGCCAGAACCAAGGCTTGTTGGAGAAATCCAGTGCCAAAACTCACCTGCATCCAACTTCTCTTCGTGGGATATCCAGTGCAACATGCAGGAACCCGCTGACATCTTCCTTGGGTGCATTTCTGAAGTCCTCATCCAACCGGGGACTCTTCTTTTGCACCCTCTTCTGGGTTGGCAGGGGCTCCTGCCCTTCCTGGAACTTCTTCAGATTTCTGGACTTGGTCTCATTCCTTTGCAGGTCTTCAGGTTCTGGTTCTTGCAATAACTCTAATCATGACTTGTAGTGTGTCCTAAGGAAACTTGCAGTACTTTACTCCTGCCTTTCTGGTCTCTGGGGTGGGGTAATTTAAGGTGTAAGTACCCAAGGTACCCACAACAAACCAGGCCAGCAACTTGATACAATGCATTTTCCATTCTTATAGTGCTGTTGGTTTCATTCAGATAGACAAATAACTTCCTTTTAGTTTTTCCCAGAATAATTTTTCACATGGGCAATTCAACAAATACATACACATTCATATATACAGTGTAAGTCCAGGTTGTGTATCCATTTTCTTTCTTCTCATTTGCATAATGATGGTATAGTTGTACTGCTTCTCTTATAAGGAAATGTAGGATGTTCTTCAAAACCCGGTTCATTTTTTTATCAATCCCCAGTTTTTAGTGTTAGTGATTGATTTTTTCATGCAGTTACTTTGTATTAAGTAAGTAGATGCAGACACTGACTTTTTCTGTTTTACTGATTGTTTGGGTTGAAGCAACGCATTTCTGACTTAAATTCACCATCTTTATTTACCTCTAAAACATTTTTGCACATTCCAGGGAAAACATATTTTCATCTGAATTCACTGTTTTCGTTCTCCCAACCTGAAAGGAAATGCCTCCTTGGCATAGTTACCCCCTAACCTTTTGCCTTTGCTGATGCTCAGTTATGATTTGAAAGTGTGCTGGGACCCTGCTAACCAGGCCCCAGCACCAGTGTTCTTTCCCTAAACTGTACCTTTGTCTCCACAATTGGCACAACCCTGGCACTCAGGTAAGCCCCTTGTAACTGATACCCCTGGTACCAAGGCCCCTGATGCCAGGGAAGGTCTCGAAGGGCTGCAGCATGTAACATGCCACCCTGGGGACCACTCACTCAGCACATGCACACTGCCTCACAGCCTGTGAGTGCTGGTGGGGAGAAAATGACTAAGTCAACATGGCACTCCCCTCAGAGTGCCATGCCAACCTCACACTGCCTGTGGCATAGGTACGTCACCCCTCTAGCAAGCCTTACAGCCCTAAGGCAGGGTGCACTATACCACAGGTGAGGGCATATGTGCATGAGCACAATGCCCCTACAGTGACTAAGCAAAACCTTAGACATTGTAAGTGCAGGGTAGCCAGAAGAGTATATGGTCGTGGAGTTTGTCAAACACGAACTCCACAGTTCCATAATGGCTACACTGAAAACTGGGAAGTTTGGTATCAAACATCTCAGCACAATAAATGCACACTGATGCCAGTGTGCAATTTATTGTAAAATACACCCAGAGGGCATCTTAGAGATGCCCCCTGAAAACATACCCAACTACTAGTGTAGGCTGACCAGTTCCTGCCAGCCTGTCACACACCAGACATGTTGCTGGCCACATGGGGAGAGTGCCTTTGTCACTCTGTGGCCAGGATCATAGGCCTGTACTGGGTGGAGGTGCTTCTCACCTCCCCCTGCAGCAACTGTAACACCTGGCGGTGAGCCTCAAAGGCTCACCCCTTTTGTTACAGCACCCCAGGGCATCCCAGCTAGTGGAGATGCCTGCCCCTCTGGCCACTGCCCCCACTTTTGGGGGGAAGGCTGGAGGAGATAATGAGAAAAATAAGGAGGAGTCACCCACCAGTCAGGACAGCCCCTAAGGTGTTCTGAGCTGAGGGGACCCCTGCCTTGAGAAATCCTCCATCTTGAGTTTGGAGGATTCCCCCAATAGGATTAGGGATGTGCCCCCCTCCCCACAGGGAGGAGGCAGAAAGAGGGTGTAGCCACCCTCAAGGACAGTAGCCATTGGCTACTGCCCTCCCAGACCTAAACACACCCCTACATTCAGTGTTTAGGGGCTCCCCAGATCCCAGGAAATCAGATTCCTGCAACCTGAAGAAAGAAGAAGGACTGCTGACTTACAAGCCTGCAGAGAAGGAGGAAGACGACAACTGATTTGGCCCCAGCCCTACCGGCCTGTCTCCAACTTCGAAAACCTGCTCTAGCGATGCATCCGACAGGGACCAACGACCTCTGAAGCCTCAGAGGACTGCCCTGGACTGCAGGACCAAGAAACACCTGTGAACAGCGGCCCTGTTCAAAACCAGCTACTTCTTTGCAACAAAGAAGCAACTTCCAAGGACTTCACGTTTTTCCCCGGAAGCGTGAGACTCTACACTCTGCACCCGACGCTCCCGGCTCGACCTGCAGAAAACCAACACCTCAGGGAGGACTCCCCAGCGACTGCGTGCCTGTGAGTAACCAGAGAAGACCCCCTTGAGCCCCCACAGCGACGCCTGCAGAGAGAATCCAGAGGCTCCCCGTGACCGCGACTGCCTGTAACAAGCGACCTGACGCCTGGAACCAACACTGCACCCGCAGCCCCCAGGCCCTGAAAGAACCGAACTTCGATGCAGGAGTGACCCCCAGGCGACCCTCTGCCTTGTCCAGGTGGTGGCTGTCCCGAGAAATCCCCCCCCCCGTGCCTGCCTGCACCGCTAGAGTGACACCCGGGTCCCTCAATTGAAACCTATACAAAACCCGACGCCTGCTTTGCACACTGCACCCGGCCGCCCCTGTGCCACTGAGGGTGTGTTTTGTGTGCCTACTTGTGTCCCCCCCCAGTGCTCTACAAAAAAACCCTGGTCTGCCTCCCGAGGACGCAGGCACTTACCTGCTGGCAGACTGGAACCGGAGCATCCCTGTTCTTCATAGGCGCCTATGTGTTTTGGGCACCTGTTTGACCTCTGCACCTGACCGGCCCTGAGTTGCTAGTGTGGTAACTTTGGGGTTGCCTTGAACCCCCTACGGTGGGCTGCCTATGCCCAGGACTGAGACTTGTAAGTGTTTTACTCACCTCCTAATGTAACCTTTACTTACCTCCACCAGGAACTGTTGATTTTTGCACTGTGTCCACTTTGAAAATAGCTTGCCATTTTTACCAAACTGTATATGATATTGCTTTTATTCAAAGTTCCTAAAGTATCTAAGTGAAGTACCTTACATTTAAAGTATTAACTGTAAATCTTGAACCTGTGGTTCTTAAAATAAACTAAGAAAATATATTTTTCAATATAAAAACCCATTGGCCTGGAGTAAGTCCTTGAGTGTGTGTTCCTCAAATATTGCCTATGTGTGTACAACAAATGCTTAACACTACCCTCTGATAAGCCTACTGCTCGACCACACTACCACAAAATAAAGCATTAGAATTATCTAATTTTGCCACTATCTTACCTCTAAGAGGAACCCTTGGACTCTGTGCACACTATTTCTTACTTTGAAATAGTATATACAGAGCCAACTTCCTACACTAGGTCAGGCTGACAGTACTCCATTCCACTGATTCTCTTCTCCTCAAACCAACAAAACAATAGATCTGCATAGACCGTCCCAGTACAAGAGCATTTAGCAGTCCCCCCCTCCCCATTTTCTAAAAAATAGTCTCCAGTGTGTTAAAAAAAAGTTGTAAAACAGTGTGAAATGCATTAATTGCAGAAAACCCTGATAATATACCTCTTATTCCACATTTTATGACTAGAACATTGAATTGCCTAGTGAGGAAACCTCAAGATTTCACAACACTGTTGATGTTCTGTCACTTGAATGCCCTCTAATTCTCTACAGAAAAAATAGTGATATCTCTCTCATAAGATCTAACTTGAATCACAAGTAGTTTCAGAGATTTTGTCAATGAACCCATCAGTACATGGCTTGACGTAATGGCTGAACAAATTGGTCTAGAGGGTGATTTTCATAAATTCTTGTCTTATTCCAAAATGCACTTAGTTATGTTGGCATAGCAACATTCTTTGGTTACATTGCCTAAGATTGTGACCAAAATCTCCTGATATCCCTTAGTTGTATAATTTGTAAGTTTTGCATAAGTGTGTGTCTCATTCAGATCTTCTGTAATTTTGTTTCTTTGCACATACTCTTCATTATCTCTGCACCCCCTCCCTTGTCCGCCAGTTGTAATCACTAGTTCTTAATTTCTCATATGCCTTCAATTCTTGTGTTGTACATTTTTGTTTATTCCCTTTAAAAGAGACATGCAGATGGTCTTCAAGAGCCAGCTGTTCAAACATGTCTGTTTTACATGTTGGAAAAACATGTCTTTTCTCTTTGTGTTCCAAAGATTCTAAGAAATACCTTGAATGTCTCATGGATTTCTACAAATGGGTCTGTCTAATGCTGCTGTATAATGTAGTCTAACGATGCTGTTGTAAATGTTGCCACAAATGAAGACTGGTTTATAACAGTTGATGCTCAATAGGCCCAATTTGATTATCTGAAATGTTCTTCAACATAATAACTATATTTCGATCTCCAGGATCATAATAGTGTAACATACATAAAATAAAACATAAAAACATCCTAGCGGGGTCGGAATGAGAATCTCCAGAGATCTAAAACATTTTTACAATATTGATAAATACATTAGCATGAAGGTTCGAAATCTCAGTACATTTCACTGAGATTTCGACCTAAAGACTTAGGGCCAGATGTAGCAAGCCTTTTGCGCCTCGCAAACTGCGAAAAACGCAGTTTGCGAGGTGCAAAAGGCCAAACGCGATGCACAACCGCAAATTGCGAGTCGGTACCGACTCGCAATTTGAGGCTGCGACTCGCAAATAGGAAGGGGTGTTCCCTTCCTATTTGCGACCGCATCGCCATGCAGAGTTGCTTTGGGACCGCGAATGCGGTCGCAAACCAACTCGCAGTTACCATCCACTTGAAGTGGATGGTCACTCATTCGCAAAAGGGAAGGGGTCCCCATGGGACCCCTTCCCCTTTGTGAATGGCAATAAAAATATTTTTTCAGAGCAGGCAGTGGTCCTATGGACCACTGCCTACTCTGAAAAAAACTAAACCAAATGGTTTCGGTATTTTTCTTTTTGCAGCTCGTTTTCCTTTAAGGAAAACAGGCTGCAAAAAGAAAAAATAATGCTTTATTGAAAAAGCAGTCACGGGCATGGTGTCTCCAGCAGGCCACCATCCCTGTGAGTGCCTAGACCCGCTATGGGGTCACAAACTGCGACCCACCTCATTAATATTCATGAGGTGGGTCTTTGCGACCCCATAGCGAGTCGCAGAAGGTGTCTGAGACACCTTTCTGCATTACATTTTGCGAGTTGCAAATTGCGAGTCGCTAGTACTCGCAAAATGTTTCTTGCTACATCTGGCCCTTAGTGACAAAATACCAGAGAGAAATATAAAATGCAGTGTTAAGCCGCAGAAGGTACAAGTGCTCTGTAGGTGCATTATAGAAAGTTCGAGGTCAAAGTAAAAGGGGAAGGACTTGGTGACACGCATAAGACAATATAGAGTTACTGGGATACACAACATCAATTTTAAAATAAGAATCACAAGCACCAATAGCAGGGTGAAAAATGATTTATTAATTTGGGTTATATCCCCATATTAAGAGCTGTGCGGTTGGATTACAGTGCTGTAACAGATATCCTGAACATACAATACCTCCATTCTTTAGTAAAAAAGTTACAAAAGGTAAAAAACAATAAAATAAAGGAAGAGTTGCTTTTCCTTTTCCTTGACTGCTCCTGCCTGCAGACACTCACTAAGCCAAATCCAAGTGGACATTAAAAAGCTAGATAGTGAAAAAAAACATTTGTCACTTGTGTCAGTGCAGAGAATTCTATATACCTCCATGTATCAACTGGTGCCCAACTTCCTACAAGAGGGGGACTGCCCACTTTCTTCTCTGGTTCTGATATGCTGGACAAAAAAAGAAAATGAGATTAGGTGATTCCGCAGCCTTCCCGCAGACAAGAGGTAGGACATCCCCAGGTACAGCTCTTGACTGATTACTACAGAATTCTTTGGTCTGATGCGTCCTGTACATGAACTGAATTTATAGTTTATGTGCCAAGGGGGAAGTCATGTTGTCTATGGTGGGCTCATAAGATGGAAATGGTTTTACATTCAGGAAATCTCTTGGCAGAGAACCTCTGCTAGTTGCAGTTAGTTGGATAATAGCAAATTCCCACAAGGTTTGTTTTAAAGCAAGTTTTGCAATTGTACATGAATCTTCGGGAGAGTCCCAAAAGTTTCGCCAGCCCCAGTTTCCCCAGTAGAGGTTTTATAGAATGCAGTCATGGTATTTTGCATAACACAAGTGAGAGACATGAGGTTTTTCTGGCCCACATAATAGGAGCTTAAAGCTGCAGTTCACAACAAATGGTGCCAAAATAAGAGCATTCTACACTGAACTTTATGCATAATATATCTTCGGGCCAAATCGTGACCTAATGGGATCATCGGAGTTCTTGCATGAAGTCCCAGGAGCGAACTCATGAACTTATTTTCTACCATAGATAAAATGTAAATACTCGCAGATCCCCAGATTTCACTACCATACAGAGCAGTACCTAAGCCCTTGACGTTGTAAATTTCTAGGGCCAGTGCCACTTTCCTAGAAAGTGTACATCTGTGAATTTTGGTTATTGAAGCAGTGTGCTGCATTAAAACTGAATACGATTTCTGGATTTGCAAGCCCCAGTTTAAATTTGGAGTGAGTCTCACACCAAGGTAATCGAAGTGGGACACCTGTTCAATTAAGTTGCTACCCATAGTCATTTGCCTCATAAGACGCTTTTGCCCAACAGAAATGAAGACCATAAATTTGATTTTTAACCTATTTAGTCCCAAGTCCCTCTCCATACAAAACAAGTTAAAACGGTTTAAAAAGCTGCTGAAGACCCTGGGAAGATTTTGAGAATAACAGTTGTCATCTGTGAAAAGGAGGGCTGGCACCCTCTGGCTACCAAACATTGGTGAATCACACCTCTCCTTATCCGGATGCTTCGCCACCCCATTTATGTACAATTAAAAAAAAGTGTAGGTGCCTAAACACAGCCCTGACTGACTCCCCATTTTATTTTAAAGGGCTGTGCCAGTTGGCCATGATTGGCCCACCTTACTTGAGCATAGTTTCGCAAAAGGTTTGCAGTGATACTTAATTCATCAAGATCCTTCCAGAGCGTGGTCTTGGGGACCAGGTCAAAAGCAGCTAATAAATCAAACCCCCCTGCAGATTGTTGATGTTTTCCAGTAAATACATGTAAAACGAAAGACCTGGAATATTGTGCTAAATTTACTTCTAAAGCCCATCTGGAATTCAGAAAGAACTGGATGGTCTTCTATCCACTCTTGAAAATGGTCAGGCCCTTGTTTGCTAAATAATTTTTGTACTGCATCAGACAGGCTGATGGGCATGTAGGTGCCCGGATTGCTACCTATTCTTTTTTTGAAAATTGGGATTATCTCCACTAATTTCCATGATGGTGGTATCTCCATGCCTAACAAAATGGCATTGGCCACATGATTAACATATGAACCCCAGATTTGGACATTAGCCAATATAGATCATTGAGAATCTTATTGGACTCTAGACCTCTTGCTGCCATACAAGAGTTAATGGCTGTGATTGTTTCATTTATCCCAAATTCAAAAATGCTTTAGTCACTACGCTTGGAATATTATTGGTCTAGAGGGAGATCTAAACCATCATGTACATAACCTTTTCCACCCAAATAGAGACTGCTAAAGTGGGTGGCCCACTGCTCTAGTTGTACACAAAATTCTAAATTCTATGAGGTCCTTGTTTGACTGTAGAGTATTTTCCTATGTCTCTAATGTACTCTGATTTACTTTGCATTTTATTAAAAATTTAAATTTGCCATGTGTTTTTCAAGGTTTTTGATTTACTAATGGTCATTGTTGTTTCTGTGATTAAACTGTAAGTCTTTTGGTTCTTAGTCAGTTGAGAAGCCATATTTGTAGCTTTATGTTTTAGTAAGTATGTTATTTCATTCTGTTTGTAGATATACAGGGAGTGCAGAATTATTAGGCAAATGAGTATTTTGACCACATCATCCTCTTTATGCATGTTGTCTTACTCCAAGCTGTATATTCTCGAAAGCCTACTACCAATTAAGCATATTAGGTGATGTGCATCTCTGTAATGAGAAGGGGTGTGGTCTAATGACATCAACACCCTATATCAGGTGTGCATAATTATTAGGCAACTTCCTTTCCTTTGGCAAAATGGGTCAAAAGAAGGACTTGACAGGCTCAGAAAAGTCAAAAATAGTGAGATATCTTGCAGAGGGATGCAGCACTCTTAAAATTGCAAAGCTTCTGAAGCGTGATCATCGAACAATCAAGCGTTTCATTCAAAATAGTCAACAGGGTCGCAAGAAGCGTGTGGAAAAACCAAGGCGCAAAATAACTGCCCATGAACTGAGAAAAGTCAAGTGTGCAGCTGCCACGATGCCACTTGCCACCAGTTTGGCCATATTTCAGAGCTGCAACATCACTGGAGTGCCCAAAAGCATAAGGTGTGCAATACTCAGAGACATGGCCAAGGTAAGAAAGGCTGAAAGACGACCACCACTGAACAAGACACACAAGCTGAAACGTCAAGACTGGGCCAAGAAATATCTCAAGACTGATTTTCTAAGGTTTTATGGACTGATGAAATGAGAGTGAGTCTTGATGGGCCAGATGGATGGGCCCGTGGCTGGATTGGTAAAGGGCAGAGAGCTCCAGTCCGACTCAGACGCCAGCAAGGTGGAGGTGGAGTACTGGTTTGGGCTGGTATCATCAAAGATGAGCTTGTGGGGCCTTTTCGGGTTGAGGATAGAGTCAAGCTCAACTCCCAGTCCTACTGCCAGTTCCTGGTAGACACCTTCTTCAAGCAGTGGTACAGGAAGAAGTCTGCATCCTTCAAGAAAAACATGATTTTCATGCAGGACAATGCTCCATCACACGCGTCCAAGTACTCCACAGCGTGGCTGGCAAGAAAGGGTATAAAAGAAGGAAATCTAATGACATGGCCTCCTTGTTCACCTGATCTGAACCCCATTGAGAACCTGTGGTCCATCATCAAATGTGAGATTTACAAGGAGGGAAAACAGTACACCTCTCTGAACAGTGTCTGGGAGACTGTGGTTGCTGCTGCACGCAATGTTGATGGTGAACAGATCAAAACACTGACAGAATCCATGGATGGCAGGCTTTTGAGTGTCCTTGCAAAGAAAGGTGGCTATATTGGTCACTGATTTGTTTTTGTTTTGTTTTTGAATGTCAGAAATGTATATTTGTGAATGTTGAGATGTTATATTGGTTTCACTGGTAATAATAAATAATTGAAATGGGTATATATTTGTTTTTTGTTAAGTTGCCTAATAATTATGCACAGTAATAGTCACCTGCACACACAGATATCCCCCTAACATAGCTAAAACTAAAAACAAACTAAAAACTACTTCCAAAAATATTCAGCTTTGATATTAATGAGTTTTTTGGGTTCATTGAGAACATGGTTGTTGTTCAATAATAAAATTAATCCTCAAAAATACAACTTGCCTAATAACTCTGCACTCCCTGTATTATGAGAGCTCACAACCGACATAAGTGTGAGATCACAATTCAAAACTATCTTGATGGGCACACCTAAGATCTTGACTTACAAGTGAATATGTTTGTTGTGTCTTTGGAGTGCCAGAGTTAGAAGATTTGACGCTACAGCCTTGAGCGGAATAATTGTGATATCTGGTTTTCTATTTGTATTGTTTTAATTAACCAAGTGACTACAACCTTTTTTGAAATGTCATATTGGCAGTAATTGCAGATGTTGATGAGGAGAAGGAAATCGCAATGTGTTCAATATTGTATTTCTCTATTTTCAGCTTTTTAATGTTATTCTTCTAATAGCAATCCAGAGTTGTTTTAGCACTTTTGTGGCCTGATTTTGCTGAAGACCTCATTTAGAAAGCTGCAGTGGAGTGAGTGCAAAAAACACCGCAGGATGTACTGCTTATTCACAGTATCTGATTAGTTTTTGTGCCTGATTCTTGGCTTTAATTCATTTAATGGCAATAATGCGCACAAACGTCTGGCTTGTTTTCCTTGTGGGCAGAAGCATCAGAGTAGAGATGTATTTCGAAAAGTAGTCTGTCTCAGTTAGGCTGCCTCTGAAAGATTTACAGTACAGACTAACAGACATGAATTCAACTTCTGTATATTCTAACACCAGTACACTAATAGTCTTATCAATTATATTGCTAAAAACATCAGATATCATGTTTCTGTGCATTCTGCCAAGAGGACATCTCATAAGATGCTCACTACATTCTCATAAATGCGTTACTGTCAACTAAAGGTAAACGGATAATTAATACTTCTTAACTAATAATTGAGAGTCCTTTAAAAAAAACTGTTGAATTAGGGGAAATTTGTCATTTATCTACAAAGCCACGTGGTGCTTTTTTGCCTTTAAAATAAGAACCGCCCTATGCCAAAGTCTTTCTCCGCTATCTCAATATTTACCATATTTCTCCAATGCTGCAAAAATAAGCAGGAATACTTTCAGGATGTAAAACCAATTTCCAAATTACCCTTTCATTGTAATACCATTGAAAAAGTGGAAAAGGTCAAGTATCATCTTGAAAAACAAAAAAAAGATCGCCTGTATCTACCCAGCTGCCACTTACACTAAATAAATGCAGTACAGGACCAGCAAATTTGCAGGTCATGCAGGATACACTGCAGATTTTTGACAATGGCACCTGCTTCCCGGCACTACATGAAATCGCCTCTAGCAGACGGAGAAAGTAGGAGGGTTCTGAACTAGATACCGTCTTGAAGCTATCCATAGACCTCCTTTGAACTGAAAAGGTGAGTTTCCCAGGGCTCAGCCCCTCCTTGTCAATCTTCATTCAATCTCCTGATCTCATACTGGGAGCTTGGATCGCTGGAGTGAAAGCGGTGTACTTCACACCAGTATGCAAATACACGTATATCATTCCTTAATATGTTCTAACACTAGCCTCTAAGTCTAAGCAATGTCTCCTCATAAAGTGACATAAAATATTGCAACATTGATCTGTGAAAAATTACACATTTACTCTGTGTTACTGAATGCTTTGATATTTGTGTACACGGCAATATTATATTTTATTTAAAAATACACACTGCGGCTTGTCTGGTGGCAGGTGCAAACAAAATAGCTTACATTTGTTTCAGACACGACGCTGGCTGCTGTTAGAAGCCAGATAATCTTCAAGACTCTACATCACCAGCATGGCAGACCATCACCAGCACCGAAAGTACCTCCATGAAACTCATTATAGGTAAACGTTCCTGGGCAACCCGAAGTAAATTCCGTGTGCTGCTAGAAATCTCAAAGCAACACAAACTAAAAGATTCCTACCAAGCATTCCCCAGCTATTCTCCTAAATTTTGAAACTCTCTTCCGACTTCTTCCACTTCCCAAGTCTTTGAAGTACTGCCTATTTAGGAAATATGTACTAGACCGTTGACTGCCTAACTCTTAAACTAAGCTAATACACATTTCGTATTGTACTTCAGTTTTTTGTTTTTTTGTACAACATAGATCCATAATACATATGTGTGCACATCTACAGGCACTACTTTAAAAAATACAAGCATAGAGGTAAACAATAACAAAGAGCACCAAATGGGCAGGGATCAATGCACAAAGACCAGCGGTCATATAGAAACATGCGGACGGTATGGGATAATGTATATCAGTGGTGCATAAAATGAGTGGCAAGTAGCACAAGGAGATGGGAAGCATAGGGTGATGTACATAAGAGGGGTGCTTTGGTGGCAGGCCTAAGAGGGGCACTGGTGATGAGCCTCAGAGTAGCACTGGCTGATGTGCATCAGAGGTGCAGGAGGTAATGTGCCCCAGGGAAGCACTGGATGATTTGAATAGGTAGCCACTGGATTTGTGCATCAGAGGGGTCACCAAATGTTGTATACTTCAGTGACACAAGGCTGTGTGCATTGGGGCTGCAGAGGTTGATGATGACCAGCAGGGAAAATAATAAAGCGCATTGCCTACACGCAATGCAGAAGTACATTTCAGGCTAACAGGTTGAATGTGGCACATTCAACCGACCCTTGGCTTTTGGGACAGCAATACTTTGATTTCTGTGCTTCATGATGACAAAATAGAAAATAAATGGTTCAGAATGCAATTTCTGTAAGCTAGAAAACAGAACACCCTGAGAGTCAAACCAATACTACTGCCTCATTGGCCATTGCCAATTTCCTCTTTGAGACCGAGTTGTGTGTCAACAGATGATGGCGTTTACCATTTAGCTTGGAACTGCCCCCAGGTCTTGAACTACTGGTATACCATAACTGAGGCGATGACTGCAATGCTATTGGCCAGATTTTTAAGGATCTGAAAATTTGCAAACTGAGATATGTTAGTGAGGTTCCCCCAGGGATAAGAAAACTCACAAGCATAGCACCATTGTTTGCAAAAGTTGAGTGGCCAGGAAATGGGGTCAAGGACGTACATCAATCAAACAGAATGGCTTAGAGACATAGCACACTGTAATGAGCAGCTAGAGGCTTATCAACTCCTTACCCTCACATTATACCTCAAGTAAATATGGGCTTCACTGTGTTCTTAGCCGCAAGGCCTTGATCACTATTCTACGTCTTGTTGATGTCCTTTGTTATGTCTGTAACAGGGAGGGAGTTGTGATGTTGGGGAGAGTCACTGATGCTACTGACTTACAAACTGGATAATGCTTATGCTTTGCTTACTATTTTTTTTTTAATGTGTGAATTTGCACTACAGTGGCTACCTGAGCTGAGATATTATAATTGTCCCTACAGTCATCTTACTATTGTAAAGGCTATGTATGCGCAACAAGTGCTCCATTGCAATGATGTGTGATTACTCTTCTCTTTTGTGTAATGCATTAAAATCAAAAACATTAAGGCCCATATTTAAGGTTTGGCAGTCAGGATGCTCCATCAAAATCTGAAGGATATCCTGTCCGCTGTATTACACATTTGAAAGGCTAAAATACATGCTCTTGTAAATATGGGCGATGGGAGATCCGCCACAATTGGTCATCAAACTCTAAATAAGGTCCTTAGGGGGTCATTCCGACCCTGGCAGTCCATGACCGCCAGGGACAGCGGAAGCACCGCCAACAGGCTGGCGGTGCTTCCTGGGCCATTCTGACCGCGGCGGTAAAGCCGCGGTCAGAAAAGGGCACCCGGCGGTTTCCCGCCGGTTTACCCCTGGCCCAGGGAATCCTGGGATTCCGACCCCCTTCCCGCCATCCTGTTCCTGGCGGTTTTTACCTTCAGATTTCCCAAAAACCATGCTGGCACATAATATTGAAATACATTTCACAACAAGCATGGTGCATAAGAGGGGCTTAGTGACAGCGTAAAAGGAGAGAAATGCAGATTGGTAGGGGCACTAAGTGAGAGAAAGCACATTATTTTGTGAAATAACTGGCATTTTTTAAGTATTCCCAAACAGATTGATGGAGAGGGTGTGTGCGTTTTTGTTTGTGTGTGTGTAAAATTCAGTGTGGGGCGACATTTATATAATAATTTTAAAAAGGCACTCACCTTCTTGACTTGCTACAATGTCCTCCTCGCTCCGGTGTCTTTTCTCCTCAAACCTCCAGACCCCGGAAACTGCACTACCCAATCAAGGCACTGCTCCCATGCTGTTAAACAGCATAAGAGAAGCGTCAGGATTAGAGGGAGCGGCCTATCTTAGTGCTCTTAAGAGCCCTGGAGGCCTGTGCTTTCTCTAACCCAGCTGTCTTATGACAGCTGGGTTAGAGAAGTTTAATATGTGCATGTCTAGCGCCGGCCAGCCAAGGGGACATGTACACTTTCAACGTAGTGCACAGCTCCCTGCTGCCACTCAGCTGCAATTGCCCTGCCCCATCCTGAGACTCTGTTCAGGACGGGTTGCTGAAAAATAAAATGGTAACAAATAAACTTTATTAACATTTTATTTTTTAGCTGCTCTGGGGCATTTTGTTCAGCGGGATGTAGGGATTAAGGGGCCTATTTTGGAAGGCCGATCTGCCCCCAAAGGGGAGGGGGGGGGGGGCAGAAAGTCCACCAGAAACCAGGGAAGATTATTTTTTTTTCAAAATAAAAGGTTGGGGGCCTGGCCATACCACCACCCCAAAAAAAATGGGCCAAAGTTGTTCTGCCCACCAGATTGGGCAATTACCCCCGATCCACACCCCGGGGGGACAGAAAGTCTACTAGATGCCAGGGAATAAAAAATAAATCAAAGAAAATAGTGGGGTGGTGGCTACCAACCAGTATGGGCCTGGTTATGCCCCCAGCCGAACTGAAGGGGCTAACAGTCTTTCAGCTCTCCCCTGCACACTAAAACATCTTATCCCATGGCAAGCAAGAGGACATTTTATTATTTTTGGTTTTTGTTTTACATTTGGGCCATGAGAGCTTGGTAACTCTCAAAATCGTCCCACTTGGAATAGTGAGGGCTGCTTTTTTTTTTACTTTGGGACATTGCCATGTAGAAAAATCGACAAGACCTAGACACATCTAAAAACCAGACATCTAGTTGATTCCAGGGTGGTGTGCTCCACATGCACCCCACACCATTTCCTTACCCACAATGCCCTGCAAACCTGTAACTTTGCTGGAAAGCACACATTTTTCCCACATTTTTGTGATGGAACCTTCTGGAATCTGCAGCAATCCACAAAATTCCTACCACCCAGCATTGTCTCATCTAAACCGATAAAAGTTCTGCTGCACTTGTCAGCCTAAAAATGTTTTTTTCCAAACTGCCCTTTTGGACCCACTTTGGTTACCCCTCAATTTCGACGTGTTTTTGGCTCTTCCCTGTCACAAACACTTTGCCCACCTACACAAGTGAGGTATCATTTTTACCGGGAGACTGAGAGGAACGTTGGGTGGTAGGAAATTTGTCCAGGTGCAGTGATCCCACGCAGAAATTTGGGGAAAATTTGATTTTATAGCTAAATTTGCGGTTTGCTGAGGATTCTGGGCAAGAAAATATTGGGGGATCCACGCAAGTAACACCTCCCTTGACTCCCTCTGGTGTCTAGTTTTCAGAAATGTCTGGGTTCGGTAGGTTTCCCTAGATGGCTGCTGAGCCCAGGACCAAAAATGCAGGTGCTCCCCCTGCAAAAACAGGTAGTTTTTGATAATTTAGATGTGTCCAGATAGTGTTTTGGGGCACTTCCTGTTGCGAGCACAAGGCCTACCTACACAAGTGAGGTACCCTTTTTTATCGGGAGACTTGGGGGAATGCTGAGTGGAAGGAAATTTCTCAGATTCCAGAACTTTGTCACCGAAATGTGAGGAAAAAGTGTTTTTAGCCACATTTTGCGTTTTGCAACGGATTCTGGGTAACAGAACCTGGTGCGAGCCCGACAAGTCACCCCATCTTGGATTCCCCTAGGTCTCTAGTTTTCAAAAATGCACAGGTTTGTAGGTTTCCCTAGGTGGCGGCTGAGCTAGAGGCCAAAATCCATAGGTAGGCACTTTGCAAAAAACACCTCTGTTTACTTTGAGAAAATGTGATGTGTCCACTTTGTGTTTTGGGGCATTTCCTGTCGCGGGCACTAAGCCTACCCACACAAGTGAGGTACCATTTTTATCGGGAGACTTTGGGGAACATAGAATAGCAAAACAAGTGTTATTGCCCCTTGTCTTTCTCTACATTTTTTCCTTCCAAAGATAAGACAGTGTGTAAAAAATACGTCTATTTGAGAAATGCCCTGTATTTCACATGCTAGTATGGGCACCCCAGAATTCAGAGATGTGCAAATAACCACTGCTCCTCAACACCTTATCTTATGCCCATTTTGGAAATACAAAGGTTTTCTTGACACCTATTTTTGACTCTTTATATTTCAGCAAATGAGCGGTATAGAACGAAAACCCACTGCAAGGTGCAGCTCATTTATTGGCTCTGGGTACCTAGGATTCTTGATTAACCTAAAAGCCCTATATATCCCTGCAACCAGAAGAGTCCAGCAGATGTAACGGTATATTGCTTTAAAAAATCTGACATCGCAGGAAAAAGTTACAGAGAAAAATGGCTGTTTTTTTCACCTCAATTTCAATATTTTTTTATTTCAGTTCTTATTTTCTGTAGGTAACCCTTGTAGGATCTACACAAATTACCCATTGCTGAATTCAGAATTATGTCTACTTTTCAGAAATGTTTAGGTTTCTGTGATCCAGCATTGGTTTCACACCCATTTCTGTCACTGACTGGAAGGAGGCTGAAAGCACAAAAAGTCGTAAAAATGGGGTATGTCCCAGTAAAATGCCAAAATTGTGTTGAAAAATTGGGTTTTCTGATTCAAGTCTGACTGTTCCTGAAAGCTGGGAAGCTGGTGACTTTAGCACTGAAAACCCTTTGTTGATGCCAATTTCAGGGGGAAAACCACAAGCCTTCTTCTACAGCCCTTTTTTCCAATTTGTTTTAAAAAAACAAACTTTTCACTGTATTTTGGCTGATTTCTTGGTCTCCTTCAGGGGAACCCACAAAGTCTGGGTACCTCTAGAATTCCTAGGATGTTGGTAAAAAAGGACGCAAATTTGACATGGGTAGCTTATGTGAACAAAAAGTTAAGAGGGCCTAAGCGAGAACTATTCCAAATGGGCAAAAAAAGGCCTGGCACAGGAGGGGGAAAAGGCCTGGCAGCGAAGGGGTTAAAAAGTGCTCACAACAGCTGCAAGGGAAGGCTCGGAGACATGTTTTACTGTGCTACTTTGGTGGGTGCTGCAGACTATTTGTAGTATTTAGGTGGCAGGTCATGGGTAGTACCATATGTTAGGGACGTATAAGTAGCTTAAATGCTCCAATTAGGAGTATGCCAGTTTCACCATATGTAGAAGGGAAAGCACAAGCACTTAACCACTGGTTACCAGAAATAAAATGCTGAGAGTCCCTTGGCCCACAAAAACAGGTTCAGTAAAGGAAGATAAAACTATGGGCGCATACTAGTCAAAAGATGGTCATTTCCAGCAAACAGACTGGCTCAAATAACAATGTGATGCAGCAGAAATGCTTACTTTTAAAATTTGGTTAGAGTTACTCTCTATTGAAATTGAACAAAATGAACATTGAAAAAATGAACTGTGTTAAAATGTAAGGCAGATTTTTATTTGCAGGTCTTAACTTCTAGATTTTGACATGTAAAGCCATGTCAAAGAAGCACTGCACTAACCCACCCTGACATTCACGACCCTCTGTTACATGACAAAGGGCATGTTGCTTTTCAGCTGAAGGTCACATGCACACTTCATTTTCACCTTTCTCTGAACAGGTCTTGAAACCAAGGAGAGATCTATTGCAGACATTCTTGCCGACAAAGAGCTGATGAAACTGAATGCACACGTGCAGGTACTATTTATAAACATGGTCTTCTACTTTCACTACCCACCATTTATCTTTGATGTAGTCCTGTGTGAAATTGGTGATGCTAAAAATTCCAGTAGTTACAGGTGTCACTGCCATGGATGCCACAGAAGCGGCCAGCACTGCAGTGTCATGCACAATTTCATCTGACCATACCTCTGTGGGTGTGTTTACTTTGTTCATCAAAAATGTAGACTAGGTTGCGCATCAAAATTCATATGCATAGCTTGCAGGTTTCCTAAAGAAATGTGGAAAGAAGTTAATTCAATTAAGGGGCCAGTTATTGGAAGTTTGGGGGTGCCCAGTAGCATCCACTATGTAGCTGCTCCTAACCCCCATGCATTGCTTTAATGTGGCTATAACCTTTGCTAGTTTTGGTAGATTATTGTTTGTGTCTGTTATTAAATGCTGTTTGCTAAAGTAATGAAACCTCAACTTTACATGTAGCCTTTCACCATGATAGTCGTTTTGTCAGGTTCCCCTCAGAGACAATTCTGCCTGCAATTTTGGAAAAGGGTGACTTCGTTGTCCGATTTTTCACTGGAGCACAGAAACTTCGAACAGAAACTTCGTGGAGTCGGTGTCCCAGTAATTATTGGGGTTTGGAACATCTACTCATAATGCTTGCTAAAAATCGAAACGAAGAAAAAGAAGTGGCAGTATTCCAAACCCACTATTAAATGTCAGGAGAGTGAACAGTGTGTGATGCTGCAGCATCACAAGGTGCAAACTGATTATAATAGGTAAGTAACATTTTCCTTATGAAGCTACTTTTTTTCGAGAGTTGAAAGCCATTCTGACTACCTGTTCTGAAGTTGCCCATCACTTAAGTGTGTTTTGTCCAATACACCCAGCTTCCACTTATAGGCGCCCTTGTCATCACTTCATCCCACTGTTCAACATAGGTCTCAATTTCAGTTATTCTATGGGTAAAGATGTGAGTCTCCATCCTTCTTATTGAGGTTAATCCAGTGCTTAATTTGCAAATAAAAACGTGCCCGTGCCCAAAGCCCTGCTTTTGAACATGCAGCTGCTCCAGTTAATTTGTGCAAGCACTGAATACTGAGGCAGCGTAATCCTGAAACCATCTTGGGCCTCTCTAATCCATTTACAGCCACTCCCTGCCCCTTCAACTCACTCTTGCAGCTTTCTGCTTCCTCACATTGTGACACTTTTTTGTTTTTTTTCTTCCTCTGTCTTGCCCATACGTCTTGCTCGCAGTAATTGCTTGAGGTAGAAAAATAAGTGCCGGCACTCAAAAATAAGTGTCAGTGCTCCGCACAGGAGACACCAAGCACAAATTAAGCACTGGGGTTATTCCCACTCTACCCCTGCTAAAGGACAGTCATGAATATTCTTAGTGCCCTCTCAGGGATAGCCAGGAAACAGTTCCTGTGTGGGGTCACCTTCGGGTTGTCATAACATTTGTCACTCAATTAGTACAAATATCTCAGTTCATTAGGTGCACACCGGCTATGCCAATGAGCTTATGAGTCTCGAAGAGGTCTCTGGGGTGATTCTAATCCAATAAAAAGCTGGAGAATCTAGTGAAGAAACAAGCTGTCATTTAAGCATCCAGGAACTTCTGAAGAAGTGGGCAGTGATACCAGTTTACAAGATTCGTCTCCATTCTGTTTTTATTCCTGGACCCATTTGGTGCTTTATGACCTATAATCACTTTAAGAAAGCATGCAAAGCTTCTCACACCATTTCCATCAGAATTAAACATTTATAGGGCATCCAAACGATTGCCCTGTGCGACTTCAATCTGGAAGAAGCCTTTTTTTCTCAGACCCAGTCCTGTCAAGCCTGTAACAGTTTATTTCTTCACTGTTCCAGGTGGCCTTACTATTCCATAGCACTATTTAGTGGATAAAAATCATCTCTGATTTTGTTTTAAAGAAATACAGCTCACCAGTTGAAGATGCTTAGTTAGACAATAATCTGGAACATAGTCTACATTCAGCAAACCAACATAGATATGCTGATATAGATATCCTTAAGTGTTGAGGATTAATTCTTAGCTTCAATTGATCTTCTCTGTTATACTGCCAGAAAGGGAATTAATTTGGGCCCTTGTTGAAGTTGTTCAAGGAAAGTATTTCTTCCTCCTCAAACAGTAAATGAACAGGGGTGGCTCCTTTGCTATGGCGGAGGAGCGTCACTCCCCCCCACCACCTCGCCAGCAGCAGCAGGAGCGGCAAGCCTTTAGAAATAAAACAATAATAAACAGTGTTTATTATAGTTTTATTTGTAAAGGGGTGGCGCCATATGGGTGACGAGCAGTGAGGGCAATCAGTGCACATGTATGTTTGGCCAGCTGTCTCGGGCTGGCCAAACACCCATGCGCACAAGTGCTCTCTCCAACGCCGCGACTGTAATTGAGCTACATTCAAAAATATGGTCTCTTCTTTCCTCCAAAGAATTCTATCTACTTAGGTCTACATTCACAGGAGAGTACAGCTCAATGCCTGTTAAGAGCTTCTATAAGGCATGATGCACATGAAACCTTTAGCCATCCTTTGGTACTAGAAACTAACTCTCTCAATAATGACCACTTTTTCAGGTGTCTCTCTCTGAAAAAGCAGGTCCAGATATGGTTTGAAAAAAACACCTTGACCACGTTGACAAACAACCTTGGAGGTTTTGATGAACCCTGGCTGGCAGGATCACTCAGTCCTGTGTCCAGGATGGGGCCAGATCCTCTGACTGGTGGGAATTGACAATCACATCAATAGCACTTCAGTTCCTTTCAGAACATCTGATGGGAAATGATGCCCTGTACATAAATTACCAGGGCTACAAGGTCCTGGGCATTCTGTACTCTTTGAGGTAATTTAATCCTGAAGTGGATAATTTTCTGACACTCATTAACCAGGATGTTTACCTCTTCCTTTTGGCCTATCCCACAGTTAAGGCTCCTTTCAACTGATAATTACACGGTTTTGGTCCTCTCAAAAGCTGTGCTGCTTCAAAGAGAAAAGAGTGCTGTGACATGAGGGTGGCGTCTCCCTCTCTTTTCCATGATTTTTGTATTTTTTTGTATATTTTTTTGCTAGTACCACCTCGATTACCAAGTGTCCAACAAAATAACAAGAATGTTTTATTTCCTTGCCTCGATGGTATTGCCCCGTCATTTATTATTAGAAGGAAAAGTTGACTCTTCATCTGTCACCCTACACCTCTTGTGGCCACTTCAGAGTTTTAATTTATTTTGGCATCAGGAACTAGTACTATCAAATCAAGGTTAAAAGAGAACTTATAGTGGGAGCATTAGTGTGACTATCAAGCCACAAAGTTTAGATGTGAAGAAGATCAACAGAAACTCCTTGGGTCTAATTTTTAAAAAAAAGAGTTGAGGTTCTGAATGTGGTGGGCTTCATAATAGATGCACTCATCAGAGCGCTGTCGCGGCTTGGCATTCACTCTATGGAGACCTGCTTAGTGTGAGTGGCATTCTCCCATTTTAGTGGTTAAGGAGACACTGTGCCTGGGGACATCTGCAAGAAGGCCACTGAAACCATGAAACTGCAGTGGACCCCTGATTCAACCAGAATGCAGCACACTGTGGGAATCAAGGTGGGGGTGCAGGTCAGGCACAAGCCAAGCCTTCAAACGTCCCAAGGCTTAGACAACATTTGTTGAGTTTAATGCTTGCATAGTGTCTTTCCAGGGCGCACAATTGTCTTCTGGGGTGTGGCAACAAATTGTGGGAGAGAGGGAGCTGCCGAAGGAAAGCATGTGGGGAATCCTATTGAGGAATACATTCCCTGCTGTATGACAACAGGAACAAACCTCGATCATGCTGTGAAATACAAGCCATAGTTGTGGTAGTATGCCTATTAAACAACATAAAATTTGCATTGCCAAATATAAAGAGAACATTTTTATTATGCCTCTGACCAGGAGTGGCCAAAACCACAATGAGGAAGGGATGAAGATACCCAAGGGATTAACCTCATAGGGAGAGTCCTCATGGCAACCTTAAAGGATCTGCAGCAGATGATTCCCCATATTGACAAGCAAATGGTGTCAAATGAATATACCGTGGAAGACTTCAAGAAATGTATTACAGTGGATGGAGTGAGATACGACATGGGTGTGCTAGACCAAAAGTTGCAAAAAAACAGAAAAGCAATAGGAAAACACAAATTAACCACCGATGTCAGACATGAAAG
The DNA here is from genome assembly GCF_031143425.1 of Pleurodeles waltl. Taxonomy (NCBI): domain Eukaryota; kingdom Metazoa; phylum Chordata; class Amphibia; order Caudata; family Salamandridae; genus Pleurodeles; species Pleurodeles waltl. Next base: position 1,406,612,421 of record NC_090445.1, on the reverse strand, counting down.
AACTTTCCTTCCCATAATTAGTCAAATTGGAGCCTAAAATTTAAAGTTTAGGACTGATGCCAAGTCCAATAAAGTTAGAATATTGGTTTCCCAGCCTGTGAAGAGTCAGTAGATTTTACAACTGCAGTGCAGCACTTTCTAAATGTGATAATGACATGGACTGTCAGTGGTGAAAACTTCTGATGATGACAGGGACTGTGATGTGGTGAAAGCCTTACGTTTGCAGAGTTTGAACTTTGATAGTGGGGGAAAGGCTAGGTGACAGTATTGACAGAATTGGCAGACACAGGCCAGGGTGACATGATGACTAAGGAAATGAATGACAGAAGAAAGCACATTTTACCATGAGGAGTCTTGCTACCCTAAGGCGCAGGCAGGACCTGCAAGCTGTGAAGGTTTACTCCGCCTGACCACCCAACACCCCGACTGCGGTTATGAGGTGACACGGTGGCTCCTGGCAAGGCTGCAAGCATAGAACAATCTGAAAATACTCATTTATGTATCAAAAAGCAGCACAGGACTGACACAAAATGGCTGTTATGAGGCTGTATGTGCGATTGGTATTAGAAGGGCTTAAAATATTTAATGTTATTTAGGCTATAGTTGAAGGACACAGGTTTTCCAACTCTTTTGTGTTTTCGGCACGAGGTTGTTTTATTACCTTTTACACATTATTTGACTGATTTGATATACCCCTGTCTCTCCTCTCCCTGTGCATTTTCTACCTGTTTTTTGTGTATTGTTTAATCAAGTGGTTTTGTTGGTTAGTGGTATTAGCCTTGTGCTCTGACAGAAACCGTTCCTTGCTTTTAGTCCAGGTTATTTCTGGTACACTGAATTAATAGGAGTTAGACACAGTCACAAGAAGAGGGGGTGATATGTGAGTTCATGCAGCTGGTTGTTGGGATAATTTGATGAGCTAGAGGAAAGCAGGTATAGTTAGTTTACAGAGATTTGACTTTCAAAGAAGGGGAGGTTCAGTTATTTGAAATGAGGTGTGGACAAATTACAGACATACATAGAGATTGTATTTATTGCTATTTTTATTATTCTCATTCCTATTATTATTGCTAATCATAATAATACTGGACATTAAGGCAAACATGCATGTGATTTAGAGCACGCAGTGCTCAGACAGAGGAGGCTTGCAGAGGATGAAAATTAAGGTGAGGTTCACATGAAAAAATAAAGGGGTAGCAAAAATCATTACTTTTAAATCAAAGTCAAGTTTTCATTATAGGTTTTTGAAATATAGAGGCGAGTTTTGGGGGTAGCATACAATCTGTGGAAGCAGTCCTGCACAATGAAATAACATTATTCACATGTGACCTTGTGCTTCATTAGGGTACTTTAGGTCTATCCGCTGCTAGGCTATAGCTAGACCACCATTTCAGTTAGGAAAGCTGATCAGTTCAGGGATTGGAATTATTGACAGCTGTAGCCTGCGCTAGAATGAATGATGCTCATGGTCACTGCAATGTGAGAGAGTATACATCATCATTAACAGAAGTATCGAAAGGAGATTCTATGAATGTTGGAGAGGATGTCTTCTGATGATAATTCAAAGTTTACCTCACAGTATTACAAAGACAAGGTGTGCTCCATTTTCAATGCCCCAATAGCATCCCCAAAGAGTGAAAGTATATTGCTTGCATTTCTGTGGCTGGAGAGACGAAACTCAGGCACTGAAGTGACTAGGATGAAGACAGGCTAACTTTAGAAATTTCATGAAGGTGTTATTATTTCTGGACACTGCCATTTGGTGGAGGGTAGATGGGTGGTAGACGTAAATGATGTGTATTATCTAAGTTGCACACTTAAGGGGCACAAAGTAAAGTTCAGGTAAGTAGTGTAAGCCCTCAGTTTCAGGTCTAAAGTTAGGCAAGACCTTTTAATATTACTAAAATTATATCTATAATATGCTTATGTACAGGGGCTTTCAGCCAGCCCTCATCATTACTTGGTCTATTATTGTGTCAGTTAAAATATTTCTCCCACCCACTACAGCCTACAACATGGAGCAGTGGGTCAGCCCTTTTCAGCCATTGTCTGACTTCACTGTAAGTGGTGGCAGTCAGCCCTTTCACAAGGAGCACATTTATCCACAAATTGCTCTAGTAACTCCTGGCACTGAAGAGATAATGTGTGGTTTTTGACAACAGACACTATTTCTGTTTTTGGCCAGTCTTTTTTTTATACTGATGAAGGACCATCAGCGGTTTGCAAAATCTATGACACACTAAAACAAGCATTGGATATGTCAAGGGGCTGGCAGTCTTCAGCAGACCCAGTGAATGTGTAATGCTTGTTTCCAGAGCTGCTGACTGGCTTTGGGCCCTTCTATTCTAGATGCCACCTGCAGGCAAGCATAGAATGAAATTCACTAACAAATCCAATGGCATTTTAAAGCAAGAACAAACCTAGTCATCGCTAGTCGATTTAGCCCAAAAGATTTGCATACAATACAAAAGTAAGAAGCTATCCGCAGTTCCAAAAACAATTCAAATTTATATTGGAACTGGTGGTTAATTTGAACCCAACCAAAGAGATTCTGATTTCTATTTGAATTATACCATCAAAAATCACGACATAAATGATGAAGAAAGGTATTTTATTCACTGACAAAAGTCCTTCCAATCCAGATGATATGCCACTTGATCTCTCATGATGCATCCGTTTAGCGCCTTGTCCTGCTGTATTTTTTTTTTTTAATTTGCCTTTGTTGAAGGTGTTCATGGTTCTACAGTGACCATTCTGTCCCTGAGCCAGGCCAACTTTTTATTGTCTGGCATGACAGTGCAGCTGTCACCAGACAATTATGTGAGAATCAACCGGCGAGAGGCTTTGGCTCCGCCCACATGTTGGGACTCAGGAATATATGTTTTGATTGGGCGGAAGTTGTGTACTTCCTCAAAAGAAGTGCTGGCTCTCCACACAGCTGTCATTTTATTTATCAGCTGCCTAAGCCTGAACTTCCAGAGGCATACATATGACAGTATAATGTTACTGAAGTGTCTTTAGATAACTAGATAATTTATGGTATTTCTTTCTGGCAGCAGCACAGGTGAGACGAGAGCAGTCATTAACCTAAGTGGATGTTCATGTCTGGTTTGACAATGCAACTGTCACCTGACCTTTTAACATATACCAATATGATTCTACAGTTCTTTGCTTTCACACAAATACTTCTCCATTCCTGTGCTATTTATCCGTAAAACACATTACAATACAATGTGACTTTAATATCTTACTTATTGGTTTTGCCAATGCTTACTTTATATGTCAGTCGAATATTTCTGAGCTTTACATCCTTGAATGTTGCGGCTTTTTTACGACTCACTATTAATGCTACCCAAGAAAATGGTTTAAACCAAAACAAGTTAAGTATTTACAGTTTTGGAATTAAGCAGAATTCGTTTGTATTCCTAGGAAGTTATGACAGTCACAGAATCCTAAGGGTAGTTCTCAAATTCTTTTGTGAATTCCAAGGTTCCTTTCTTATGCGTAAATGGAACAGTTGGCTTTTTATGCTTGTATAAATACTTTGCAAACTTCCATTTTTGGGCGTTTCCCAATCTTATATTACCACCTTGGATATATTTACTCCTATTCTTATTCACCCTCAACCTCTAATTGAATCCATTGAGACTGAAACTTGAATATGCTTGAGAATATCCCTAAAGCGGCATGTTTGTCAGTTTTCACCTACTTCACAACGCATCCACGAACAGTAAGTTCCCAAACCCTGGTAGTACATTTTCTCACCCATAAAATTACATTAAGGCACTACAGTTTTGTGCGTTGTTAGTTTCCATAGACTAAAATTACTCCAGGTTAGTGCAGTTTTTCATAACTTAATCACCTTGGTAGTGAACATTCACAGTTGATGAAAATGAAAAGAGAATTTACAGATTCAAAACAAGTCACTTACCAGAGTAACTTTGCAGTCATTTAAATTTAGAAATATGACCCTAAAAGCTCAAATGAGAGTCCAAAGTGAAGCCTGTGGACTTTTCTACAGGTATTAGACTTGGATTTCCTCCATTAAAAAACATTCACGTAGATTTAGATCGAGTAGAAGTAAAGCAGCAACGCCATTATGGTCTTTAAAGTTCTTGAGGTCATCCAGATGGATGGAGAATGGTGTAAATCGCAGGTTTCTCCCACATATAAAACCATTCTGTCTCTCCTAGAGTAGTTTGTGTTATTTGATGAAAGATAAGATCTGGGAGACAGCTGCCTTTTCGTTAAGTTTACTTCAAAGGTACTTTTCATATTTGACTGGAGGTTGCTGGCTGGATTGAGTTGTGGTAACAATTTTATATTTGAAGGACAGGAGAGGTTAAGGGTGCTGGATGAAATTTTGCAGCACAAGCATTAGTTAGGGCTAAAGAGTTATTTACCCATTCAGTTGGGAAGTGCTAATAAAATTCAGTGAATTTCTACGTTTTAAAAAAAAATCTATTTCCTAACTGTCACATTCCTGTAACCTTTGTTTTTCCAGTGAATGGCAATGTTGTTTTTTTAACATATAGTAATTTTCATTACTATAAGTTAATCCAACCACCGACGCCACACATGACCTAAGGGAGTTGGCTACAGCCTCTCTCTCTCTCTCTGGATGTGAGAATAGGTGTAAGAGGGTGTATCTGGGGTGAGAGTGGCTGTGAGAGTCTCTGTTGGGTGTGAGAGTGCATACATCAGTGTCTGAGTGGGTGCATGAGTCTCTGAGAGCATGTATAAGTGAATGAATTAGTGTATGAATAAGTCTGTGGTTTCCCTTCCACATTGTTTCAATTTCTTGAACATTTTGTGAATCATTAGTGAAAATTCATGAATGGGATCAGGGTGCCTCCACCCTTACCCCATACGCCACTTTCAATTATGATTTTCAACGCTGGGGACTGTGTCCCGGTTGTGGTCAGCCAAATTTGCGACTTATTTGCAAAGTAATCGCGATCACAAATAAGGCAGGTTCCTAACTCTAAATACCTACTGGCAACCGCCAGTAAGTAATATATGTATATGTATGTACGTATATATATATATATATATATATATATATATATATATATATATAGAGAGAGAGATTTTTTGACTGGTAAACCCAAAGTAAAGTAGAATATTTGCACCAAAAGAAGTACTCCATGAATGGATGTACATTTACTTCTTCTTAGAATTCACAAATATTGGCAGTAGTAGGCTTGGAAAGCTGTGCCAGTTTCGAATTTCCAGGCACACTACTGCCAATCAAACACCCAGAAGGTGATGGGGCAAATGCTTGTAAATAGTCTAACCACTAGCAATCGCTCGGGCAGCATTCCAAACTACTGTTTTTCTCTCACTGTGCCAGTCTTAACAGGTGGTCTGATTTAGAATTTGTCAGACTGAGTGATGGCAGATTTTGCAGCAGAGGAATTTAGATCTGCCATTCTGCCTTTATTCCGGCCACCAAATTTAAGGATGTCGGGTGGCCTCAGGAACATCTCCTTCCAGTGTAGGAAAAGTTAAACGATAGGCTCCGCCAAACATGATAGCTGTCCGTCAAACTTTCCCAAAGTCTTTTTTTTCCCCTTAAAAACAAACTCCCACAGTTGATGTTTTTTGTTGTTGTTTTTTTCAAGATTATTAATTACCCCCATACTATGAGAATTGTCTCCCATGTTGTGGGAATCATTTTACCTTTCTTCACCGCTAGGATATACCTGGAAGTGATGGACAGTAAAAAAAAAAAAAAAAACAAGCTACCCAACCTTCCTCTCTAAAGAGGGAAGACGATCAGATGGCTTAATTGTGACGGTGCCTATTCCATTGGAGACAGTTCTACAATGACGCAGTAATGTTTTCTAGGTCAGTGTAAAACGTTAGGTCCGTTTGACTCTAAATTTGGTAGTGAACCTGGAGTGTGGCAGCTAGAGTACCAGTACACCAAATCAGACACAGAGGCACACATAATGCAAATCAGTACTGACACCGCTCCTCATGGGAGCAGTCAATAATGAACCTGAGTAAGTTGGGAAATTTGAGATTCACACCCCCCCAGTTTTAATGACTAAGCTGGGCCCCTGATTTTGAGTGTCAAGGTAATTTATTTCTTATGGAATGCGCTGTTGTTCATTCTCAGTTGCTGTTTTCAAAACTCTTTTCCTTGTTTGCAATTTGTGGTAGTTTATATTATGCCTGTTAAGTACATGCTAGATAGTAATTTCTCATACTTTTCTTAAACCTTTCTTTTGAAGAGGTTTTCCTACATCAGTTATAGGCGAGATTAGGGTTCTCTTATTTGACATTAACCTTACAATGGAGCCAGTCCCTTGACACACTTAACTTGAAATCACTAAATGACAGCTCCCATTCCATATTAAGGTAGCTCAAGCTTTATTTGTAATGCCAATTCTTTCATTTTACCATGGTAGCACTTTTAATTTTTGTGAACTGCAGTAACTTTGCACGTTCAACTTTCTAATCATGCCCTAGACACTGATAAAGCTAATTTACCACATTTATATAATATTTATACCCATATAGCATAGGATTTGATGTCTCAAAAATCATACAGACATTAGCCTTGCTGACATATGTTCTCTAAAAACTGATTTACAACTGACACGTGCAATTTATATGGTTTCTTTGAATTACTTTTTTCACATTAGTATCCTATTGAACATGTAGCTTTAAATGCTCATTTTCTGACCATTTTTTCAAAAATATGTCTTTTATTAACATTTTCAAGTCGTTACAACAGTAGCAAAAAATAGCAGTTATATCAGCATAAGGATAGCAAAACTCAAAGTAATGTAAAATTGGATTATAAAGCTATATGGATAAATGTGTGGCTTGCATGTAGACCAGATTTTGTTTGTTCCGTATTAACCCACGTACAAAGGGGATGAGCTAGGTCAATACATTCCCCAGGCTAATGCCATCAGTAAATATCCACTTCACAACAATGATCCAAATTATGCCATCCAAAACATGTTTAAACAATCTGGGAAACGGGGTGCAGTCAGGGGATCTCAGTGGTTCGATCTCTATGATAACAAAGAGAAGACACACGGGGGGAGCAGCAGGGGTCATCCATTTGCAGCTATGTATAAGCTTGTGCTCTCTGCTCTGCCCCCCATCAGGGCATCAAAGGGTGAGGTCAATCTTTGTGTGCGGGGGGAGGCAGTGGAATCCCATGTCAGGGGCTCCCCAGAGGTGGTAGGCTGGCAGCCAGCCCACGTGGTACAGGAGACCAGAAGCATCTTGGACTAGGCCAATGATCAAGTACTACTTTGTCCTGCAGCTTGAGTACATAGGTGTCCTATAAGGAGGCAGCACCCTCTCCCCCACGAGTCACATGCCATGATGTCAGCCTCTGCAATCGCCCACCGAATCACAACCCAAAGCAGCAGTCAATCGAGGGTAGTTGAGCAGCTTTTCAGGACATAGCTTTTAGTCACTCGAAGAGAGCCATAGCCAGGTTTTCCAGTTTAAGATAAGGTTTAGTGCATTTCATGCGCCAAGTACTACCAAGCAAGCAGAGCAGATGGGGCCGGGTGATAGTTCATATCAATCACCTCTGACATATGTTCCATAGCTTGTACTCATGTCTGTGCCAATGGGGGGGCATTCCCACACATATGGAGAAAGGTTTTGTGGTGGTGACCACGTTGGGCACCCTGGGGTTACCCCTGGGAACATCTTATGTAGATGGTGTAGCGTAAGGTAAGTGTGGTGTTAATAGTCAATTTGCTATGTCATGGCTGAATGTTACTGTTCCAGCAGTGTTTCGCAATGCGCGTCAGTCTACTCATTCTCCTGGATGGCCCACCAGGCGACAGCAGCCACTCCATGTAGGAAAGTACCCTTTTTCTTAGCATGAGTACCCCCATTTTCTGCCTGTTGTCAGTGTGCTTGACTGTGTTCACTGAGATCCTGCTAAACAGGACCCCAGTGATTATGCTCTCTCCCTTCCAACTTGGTTACTTATACCATTTTCACCCCACAATTGGCATACTGGTGCCCCCATGTAAGTCCCTAGTATATAGTACCCAGGTGAACAGGGCATTGGTGTACCAAGGGAATCCCATGGGCTGCAGCCTGTACTATACCACCCATGGGGAGCCCATGCAAAATGGTCTGCAGGTCTGCCATTGCAGCCAGCGTGAAGGGGTGCATGCACCCTTTTTCACTATAGGTCACTGCACCAGGTCACTATAAGTCACTCCTATGGCAGGCCCTCATAGCCCAGAGGGTAGGGTGCAAGTACCTCTGCACTGGCAGAGCCTCCCCCACAAACTCCGTCTACATTTTCCTGGACTTCATGAGTGGGGGGACGCCATTTTACGCATGTACTGGACTTAGGTCATTACCTATGTCCAGCTACATAATGGTAACTCCGAACTTAGGCATGTTTGATATCAAACATGTCAGACTCATACCCCAATGCTGTTGCCAGTTTTGGAAGTATGATCCTCTTTAGAGGACCCCCAGCATTGCTCCTACCAGCCTTCATGGATTTTCTGGGCAGCCCAAGGTGCTGCCTCCCCTCAGACTGGTTTCTGCCCTCATGCTGCTTGAACTGCTCAAGCCCAGGAAGGCATAAGAAAGAATTTCCTTTGGGAGAGGGGGATAACAACCTCTCCCTTTCAAAGTAGGTGTTACATGGCGTGGGAGGGGTAGCCTCCCCAAGCCCTGGTATGCTTTGAAGGGCCCATTTAGTGACCTCTATGCATAAACCAGTCTACATCGGTTCAAGGACCCTCAGTCCCTGCTCTGGTGCAAAACTGGACAGTGGAAAGGGGAGTGGCCACTCCCCTATCCATCCCCACCCCAGGGGTGGTACCCAGACCTCCTCCAGAGGGTCCATGGGTTTTTCCATCTTGAATCCAAGGTTGTCAGGGACTTCTGGGAGCATCTGAGTGGCCAGAGCAGGCAGGTGACATCAGATCCCCCTCTTGATAAGTAGTCACCTGGCTAGGAGACCAATCCTCCTTTCAGGGCCTCGTCTTGGGTGGGTCCTCAGATTCGGCTTGCAAGATTCCAGCAGGACTCCTTTGCAACCTCTACTTCAACTTCTAGCCACTAGAACCGCGACTGGACCCTCGAGGAACCGACAATCTGCATCCATGATGAAGACTCTGCTTGAAATATTGTTATCATGGCTCATTCCAGCTTCTGCAACATTTCAATGGTTGTGCATTTTCTGAGGGTGGCAAGTCGTCAGTCTGCACAAGAAGGAAGAAGAAATCTCCCTTGGAGTGAAGGAGTCACTCCCCTGTATCCGCAGGCACCAACTGCAACGACGGCCGCTGCGTGCATCTCCTCTCATCCTGAGCTGTGTGGATCCTACATCATGGGTGGTGGTCCGGAGTAGTGCTCTTGGTCCTCTCTGCCGGCTGTCTAACTTTGGTGGATGTAAGCCTTTGCCTTCCTACGCGGGACAGCACCCCTGTGCACCGCATCTCTGGCAGCTACCAAGGCTTGTTGGCATCTCCTCCAAGCGATCTTCAGGCTCTGTGTAGCCCCAGCACTCTTTCCTGCACTGCACAGCCCTCTGCATGCTTCTCCTGTGGCATGGGACCCTTCTCTAGTAGTGCTGCGTGGGCTCCTCTGTGACTCCTGGTTCCTAGTTCAGTGGGTCTCCTTTGGGGGCTGCCTCTTCTTCAGTGGACTCTCTGCCTTGCTGAGAGTCCCCCTAGGACTCCCCCTGTGGGTTGAGTCCTCCTGGACCTTGCTGGTCCCCGGCAGCTCCTCTTTTGCTTCACTGCAACTTCAGCCTTTGCCAAGGCTTGTTGGTTGCTTTTCCACTCCACTGACTGACTGCAATCATCCAGCTGGCGTGGGGCGTCAACTGCATCCTCCAGGAACTCTTCACCTGCTCCAGGGCTGCATTTGTGACTGTCTTCGTCCTACCATTGCCAGCTCCTGAAACCACAGCTGGGTGGGTAGTAGTTCCTGCTCCCCCTGGACTCTTCTGTGACTTCTAGACTTGGTCCCCTTCTTCCACAGGTCTTCCTCTTCAGGAATCCACTGCTGGATTCTTGCAGTCTTGTCTGGGTGTTGCATTTTCTTAATTTTCTTCCTTTTGGGTGGTTTGGGGAAAAAACTGTAACTTACTAATTTCTTCCTTGTCGCTGGGGGACACTGTAGTACTTACATTTGGGGTTTCTTAGTACCCCCAGCTCCCCTCTATACATCCCACTTACCTAGTTGCTGGTCCTGCATTCCCATTCCATTTTTTTAGTATATGGTTTGTGCTCCCCCCAGGGTCACTATTGTCTATTTGCAAGTGCTTTCTATCACTTCATATGCCTATTTCTGATAACTAGTGTACATATTTAGTGTTTACTTACCTCCTATTGGAGGGTCGCCTATCTAGTGTTTTGGTACTATGTTACTGTAATAAAGACCCTTTATTTTCGTAACACTGAGTGTTTTATTTCACGTGTGTAAGTGCTGTGTGACTACAGTGGTATTGCATGAGCTCTGCATGTCTCCTAGATAAGCCTTGGCTGCTCACCCACAGCTACCTTTAGAAAGCCTGGCTAGGAGACTCTGCCTACACTACACTAATAGGGGATACTTGATATAAGGTGTAAGTACCTTATGTACCCACCACACACACCAGGCCAGCTTCCTACACTTCAGTATTCCCAGACCACCCAATTCCTCGCTAACAATCTTCCCTCACTTAGTGCATCCCCTGCTAGCCAGTGCATAGGCCATTGCAGTTGTGCTGCCTCAAAATAGAGCTTGCGATCAGGTACTCCTAAACCTCCTCCAATGAATAGAAATGGGAATGTTTGAATAGATACTCGCTTACACCCTCCACGCCATATTGGATCAGAGACTAATCTCCGTAAGTCCCTGAAAAAGTCCCTAATGGGGATAACAGGCACTGCTGCGAAGAAATAGAGGAGCTGCAGGAATATTGTAATTTTTGCTAAATATGCCCGGCGCATAGGTGACAGGGGCAGGCGTATCCAAAAACCCAAGGACTGCCGTAGTGATGTTAGGGTTCTACTGTAGTTCCCATCGAGGAGGTCCCTGTTAGTGTGGTATATGTTCACCACTAGTCAATGAAAAGTCTTGAGCTGCCAAAGAAGATGATCCATTACTAGCTCCTCCACGTCAGCACAGGGGGACGATACAGGGCTTCCCCCTGCTCACTCACATGCCTGCCATGTCTCTGGAGAGGTCCAAAAGAGCAAAAAGGGCTGGCAGCTCTCCCCGAGGGCCCCGCTGGTAGACCAGGACATCATCTGCATACAGTCCAAGTAGACCACCACTGGAGGTTTACAGATCCTTTGACCACACCCACAATGTGGCACAGCCTACGCATGTTATGGGGAAGTGGCTCTTTGTGGGATGAACCCGCATTGGCCGCTGTGGGTCAGCAACTGGAGCATCAGGAGCAATCGGTTTGCCAGCACTTTGCTCAAGATTTTATAGTCAATATTCAGCATTGACAAAGAGTGGTAGGAGCTTAAATTTAGGGGATCTCGGGCAGGTTTGGGCAACACTACTATAAGGGCCTCTCATAGAGAGTCCGGCAGGCTACACCGCTGGTGTGCCAATTGATACATCTCAAGCAACTTAGGTGCAAAGGTAATCCTAAACATTTAATAATATTCCACTGCGAACCCATCCATTCCAGGGACCTTATTGAGGACCATCTGGCATATGCTGCCTGTACTTCTTCAAGCTCTAAGGGTTGCTAAAGTTCCTGGAACCACATGGGGGTCAAGGCTAAAAAGGGCAGCCCTAGCGATATAGGTCGGAAGACAGTCCTGGGAAGGGTCAGCGTCTCGTAGTTCTGAGAAAAGACTTGCATATAGCTGTCTGGGAGTTCACAGCCTCGCCAGTGGGAGTGCGAGTCATCACTATAAAAGCTCTAGGGACCGCAGAGCACAGGTGCCATGCCAAACTTGCTGTCTAGTGTATCCCCCTCTATGTGTTGCTGAGCCAGGGTCACCTTATAGTCAATATTATTAAGGTGGTGAGTTTCCTCATAGATCTTGTAGTTGTGCACAAGCCTCTCCCTTAGTCACTGCCTCTAATTCAGTGTCACATAGACTTGCTTCTAGCGCAAGCACACGATGAAGAAGGGATGCCAATCCCCTCATAAAGTCTTGATTCATTGGCTCCTCATAACAACCTTCAAGGCACCCCACTCTAGCCCCTGGACTCTGCAGAGTCTTCATTTTCCTAAAAATAATGGAGCAAGTGAGCGCTGATGGTGTCCCTCTACACCGCATCCAGAAGGGCCTCTGTCCATAATCGCCAGGTCGATATCAGTAATGCTGGAGAAAATGTACTCAGAAAGTCACCCTGGAATGTGTTGGGTGTGTATAGTGAAATGATTGATAACAAGCGCCCATCTAATGCACCTTCAAACAGCACAAAGCGGACATTAGGGTCTACCAATGTTCTGTTCTGTACAAACGGGACTCCCAGAGCAATCCAAATCATAACCCTTCTGGCGGACGCAGAATACCAAGTCTCAAACACCTGCCAACTCCAGCATTTAATACTTTATCTGACTCTGGGCAGTAAGATGTTTCTCCTGCAATTAGGCTACGTGTATGTGTTGTCACCTGCGTTAGACATGTATCCTCCGGCAGCGTATGGGAGTTGCCATACCCCTGATATTCCATGTCAGTGTGTTGTAAGTGGTAGGCATAATGTATGTATAATGCCCGACCATGGAGACTTATTAATATGTTTATGCCACACAGGAGGCACATTGCCCTCATCTATCCCCCTGCCACCCTGCTCAGTCCCAGCTAATAATAACACTCAAAACATAACAATAACACCCACTCCCTTGGCTTGGACACCAACAGGCACTGTGCCACAATTTCCCCAACAGAGCATTTAGTAACTAGAATGTGATTTTAATGCTGAACAGTCCTTGCAAAAGTCCCTGAGGCTCAGGCCAAGAGGCTTATTGAGTAAAATCTGGTGTGGCCCTGAACATCCTAGGTCCCCAGATGGAGCATGAATGCCCCAGATTCGTCTCTCGGTCAAACATGACCTCCACATGCCCATCAAGAGTCCACCCCAACTCCTGCCACCCCCCAGCACAAGCACATTGTGGCCAAATACAGGCCTCATCCAGGGACGAAAAGAAGTGACGAGTGTCGGCGTCCATTACCCTGAGTTATGCAGGTAAGAATAGGACATACGTCAGACCCAGGTTTTGCAGTTGCACTTTTACTACTCCAATTGTATTTCACCGCCTCTGGACCTCTGCCGTATAGACAGGTATGCGGTAATGGTATTCTGTTATGAGTGTAGAGGGCCTTTACATGTAACAGCTGCAAGAGTAGATCTATGTCCCTGTAATTAACTAGACGTGCCATCAATTGGTGTGGTGGGGCCCCGGAGCAGGTGGACAGCCTGGAATGCAGTGCGCTCTTTCCACAGAGAAAAACATAGGAATATGGTTGGTCAGGACAGTTTGAAACAACCACTCATCTAGAAAGAGTTCCATGTTGAGGCCTTTTACCATCTCAGGGAAGCTCAAGAAGCGGATGATATGTCTTGAGTGCCCCTCTGCATCCTGCGCTCTCACCTTGAAGTTGCGCACTTCAGTTTGCAGGATTTTCAGTTGAGCTTGTACAGCCACCAAGGAGGGTCGCATAGAAGTCAGGTAGGACTCTCCCTCATCCACTCTCTTTGTAAGCTTAGCATGATCTGCCCACGGGGCCCAGTTTCCATGTGGATAGACCCAAGTTGAGTCTCCATTGCAGTTTTAGAGTCCTGGATAACCTGCAATACACTGTCGAACATTCCAGTATGCTTCTCAAGACCACTTTCTAGTTGGTGGATTGGGTGGGGGAGACCGCCAGCACAGTCATGATCAATTTCTGAGGGGGCAGAAGTTGGAGGTTTTGGCAAAGGACCGCCCCCGCAGGGGGCATCAGGGGCCGGCGCATTAACCACTGCCGGGGACCTGGAAATTATATGTCAAAGCCGCCTCAGCGGCAAAACCAACGAAGGACGAAGGTCATCTGGCATTCCCCCTCAAGGGAAAGGGAGGAGCCCTTCTCCTTTGAGGAACAAAGAAAAGTTCAAACCCCCCAATGGGATGGGGAGACACCGCCCGCCCTCATGTTGTAGGACAGATGAAAAGGATTCTGCTGCCCAGGCAGAAACCACTTTGTGGGCAACAAGGGACAGCGCACGGGAAGTGTGCACAGGCACTGCTGGCCGGAAGTGCCCCACCGCAGCTCCAGACGATATCCACCTAGGCTGCGTGGCAACCAAACCTACTGTTGTGGCACTCGAAGAGTATCTCCCCCAGATAGGATGAATTAGAGTTCAGGGTATGCAGCAAAGGGTTACGTCATGGGTGATTCACTTCTGCGTTCTCAGCCCCACATGAGCCGCATGCCTGTATAGGACCCTGCCACTCCTGTAGTCCAAAGGGGGTCTATCTGTACACAGAATCAAGCAGTGCAATAGTCTGCGGTGCCCGACTGTTGTTTCCCAGGTTGCTATGTGCCACCACTGCTTCCAGGCATATGCTAGGTTGAGGCGAAATCCCCCCAGGTAGCCCTCCATGCACAGGGCGATATCTTTACTGGCCACCGACAGGGCGGCCACTTTCCTCACCTGCTGTCAGCCCCAGTGCAGGTCCAGGTGCCAGACCATTCCCTCTGCCTATCTGCCCCTCAGGGGAATACCAGAGGTCCGTCACTACTGCAGCGGCTGTGTCCACACTCGCTCAATGCACTGAGCCTCGCTCCTGGTCGTTCCCCAGGACCAGTGTACCAGAGGTCGCTGGGCTGTGTGCTCACCCTAAGTTGAAGGTCCCGGCAGGCTGGGATCACGGGCAGATGCAGGCTCTAGGGATCAGTGGCTCGCTCACCTCACAAGCTGCCTGGGAAGCACCTGGCCCCAGCGCTGCAGACAGCAAAACGATCACGTAGGTCTCTGAGCAGTGACTGCCCAGACTGTTTTGGCACTGTGGCCCTCCAGTGGCGCTGCTCTCCGCCTTTCCGCCAGTCCGCATCGGGGTGGCCGCGCTGTGATTGCCACAGGCCTCAAGGCAAGTCTTTGTACCAGGCCAACACCAACTCAGGCTCGAGCCTCGAAACACAGTGGGGCAGGTCTTGCTATCGGGTGCGCTTACCCAGACATCCACAGGCTGCCAGCTTCAGCGGAGGACGGCCCTGGCACTCAACACTAGACAGTACCTGCAGGGGATAGTGGGGGGTGTCTCACCCGCATGTTAGGGGGTCCCCTGGGATGAAGGCATGCAGAATGATATGTATTGCGTCCAGATTCTAGCGAAGCCTCACAGACAGGTGATCGCGCACGACTAGATCTTCTCATTTTCTAACCATAATAGTCATTCAGCCCATATATTTGTAATGTCACTTTTAGTTGAGGGCATTTATGATTCATCTTTACATTTTCTTCTTATGGTATCTTGCTGAAGCAGGTCATGTATGTTATTGGTGGCAATATAGTACAGCTTTCATTTGCATACAACCTGAACTCGAGGTGTGTTTTTGCTAATGTTGTAACTGTAGTGTCCTGCTGGACACGTTCTAGTGTTTTGCCAGCCACTCGGCTGAGCGCTGGCCTTATATCTACACCCCACACCCAACCAACACAGGTGTCACCAGTCAGGTGACCCTGCCAATAAAAGGGGCCAGGCGCACGTGCCCGTGGCCAGTTACTAGCACCATGCCACTGTGTCTGCGTCTATCATTTTAGTAGCATGAGGGCCTATGGCCCCCAATACTACATGGACAACGAGTGGGTATAGCAACCCCACGTGGCCGCAGCCAGCTACTTCCATGTTGGTTGTGGAGAGAGTAGGACAGTAACCCGGTGGAGAGACAGGTGCCCGCCGTGAGCCCGGAAAAGACGATGGAAACAGGAGTGCCACCGGGCACTCCATCGAGCATGAGGTGAGCCTAGGAGTACCGTCCACATCGAGCCAACAGCGCACCCGCAGCACTGCCAATACGGCTGTGATCGCCCTAAATGAAGAAAGTGCTGCCTTGTACTGAACAAGGTGCGAGGCGTTAAGTTGTACTCCCCCCCCCCCCCCCGGGATGAAAACCCAAGAACGGCCAGCAGCGTCAGGAAAGGCTGCCGGGCCGCGCATAATGTGTGAAGAACTGAGTGGCACCAAGCAATGGCCGGGGCTGGCCGCCCCTGCCATTAAGAAGGTAATGCGGTCCGCAGCGTGTGCCATGCTGCTGCGGCCACGTATGAGGAAAAATATGGTGCTGCCACGCACCGCAAGAACAAATACAAGAAAATGCCCTGGGGCCGTTTTCCCCTTTTCTTTTTCAAATAATGGTGCTGTTGTGCATCGAAGAAGTTATGCCCAGGGCCGCCCCCACCCCAAAATTGCCGGCAAAACGGCCCGCAGGTCAAAGGATGGCTGCTGCGGCCGCAACAAGGGATCTGCGACGGTGCTACTATGCACCAGAAAACAGAAAGAAAAATGCCCAGAGCCACCCCCCCAGCTGCCACGTGGACAGAAGGTGCATTGGTGCAGACACACACCTAAACGAATTGAAAGACGTTGGTGCAGAGACGCACCAAAGTTCTAAATGCCCAGGGCCGCACCCGCCTCCTATGGAAAAAACGAAGGGAAAATGTGCTGATGGAAAATCAGCACCTGAAAAAGATTTAAGTGTCCGGAGCCCCCAACCCCCTCACTTGAACTTAGTGCCGTCTGCTTGCCTCTACAAACGAGGCTGTGCAGGAAAATGGACAGCATTTTACAAAAAGAAGAAAAAAGGAGGACAGAAAGGGAAAAATGAAGAAAAGAGGAAAGAAAAGTGTAAAAAGAAGAAAACTGACACTTACCTGCAGCCCCCACCAGCCTGACGAACTCCTCCCGGCAGCATGTCCTCCTCACCGGTGTCTGCTGCAAACAAACGAGGCCCGGTGGTGAGAAAGACTGTCTTCAACCTGAAAAGAAATGCAACAGTGGCATCTAGTGGCCAACGTTGGTACTGCACCCTTGTTTCTGATTTCTAACAGAGAAACAAGCTGTGTTGAAGGCAAATCTACAGCAACACCCCAGAGAGTGACCATACCGGACCAACAGCACACCCGCAGACGGAAACGGCGCAGAAGATGGAAGCGACGCGTACAAGGCTGCACAAGGAAGGAGAAGACTGCAGCTGTCCCAGCCAAGCTGCAACGGTGGGAAATGGACTTAAGTGCCACGTGAGGCACGAAGAGAGCGCGCATTGCCTGCACAGCCACTGGCGGCCATCCGCTGCCACAGCCGAAAGAACGCCACGTGCCCCAGAAGTGATGGACATCACCACAGGACAAGAAAGGGACAGGCCAGGCGTTAAAGGACACCCAGAGATGAAAAAAGAAGAGACTATGTCACATGCGCAGAGAGCTGCACCAGAGAACTTGACGACATGGGAAAAGTCCGCGAAGATGGAGAGAGCACCCGAGAGCGTGACGTAACGCACGGGACAAGAGGCCGTGCCAGCCGGCCTTACTGCGACACAAGATGGCCACCGTTGGCCCATCACACAGCAGGTCAAGAGATAGACCAACCCTAAAAAGCACACCCAGGTTCAAGCAGGACCCAGTGCCGAGAAGGCACTGCCTTGAGGCGCAAGCACTGCGCCCTCAAGTGAAGAGGAGGCGGGAAAGGAAGTGACCCGCCATCACTGCCCTGCAATGGGCCAGAGACTAATCAAGGAGTGTCCTCCCCCACATTTCCTCAAGACTGAGTCGACAGCAACTCGCAAGAGGAGAGTCGCACACCCTGAGTGGCACGACGCCACCACTGCAACACGGAAAAGAGCCCCTAGTCCTTGGAAAGGACAGGGCCTTCGAAAGGTCCACACAAAAGGAAGACAAGTGGCCAGACGCCACAACAAAGGAGAAGAAAGCGTGGCGCAGCACCACGCTGTGAAGAAGGGAGATTGTGTGACATCACCGGTCACACTGCAACACCTGATGACCACAGAAGAATAAGAGCGGAAGATCAATAGGGTGAAGAGATGGAGGACTCATGCCACAAAGGAAGAGTGCACCCACAGACAAGTCAGCCACCGGGGTGACGTCATTGGAGACAGCTCAGCAGGAGTACCAAATGTAAGAAGCCATGCGCGAACCGCGTACTTGCCCCACGCTTCAGAGTGTGACCGTCTAGGCTAACCGTCACCGGCTGCTTAAAGCAGATGGCATGGCAGCTAGCATCTGGACATGAGAAAAAGAAAGACTGCACTAGCTATGGCGAAGCCCGCAGATGGCCCACACGCAGCCCAGCACAGTCCACACCAATCCCGTGGCAAACCCATTGAAAAGGCCTCAAGGAAGTTCCAGAATGAAGAATCCACAAGCGAGAGGTGGTCTGGAAGCTGCTCCACCAACAAAGTATCAGGTTGAACAAAGGTTTCAAAGGAGGACTTCATGCCATCACAGATATCATCTGTCTTCGAGGGATTTGTCTTCATGAAGCCAGGATGTCTCAACAAGCATATTCACAGCAGACTCCACCAGCGCTCCTGATGAACCTAATTCGAATGATACGCTCAATTCGAACAAATTGAACTGTATACACCACCAGCCTTGCCACGAATGCCCACAGGACTGAACCACAGTGCATGAGTGGACACTGAACCAATCATCTGACTGTTACAGAGTTCGGACTCCATCCATACAGTGTTCGTGCCCAGCTGTACCTGGTTAAATTATGGACTCTTGTGGAGGTGTCCGGGTGCTCCCAGCTGCATCTGTCCACTGCAATACCCGGGCCAGCCTTTTCAAGGCCGAGAGACTGACGGTGGTGTTTAGTTATTGTGTTTTTTTTTACAGGTTGGACTTTGTTTAGTTCCTCAATAAAGTTTTGGAGGAATGTAGTGTCCTGCTGGACACGTTCTAGTGTTTTGCCAGCCACTCGGCTGAGGGCTGGCCTTCCATCTACACCCCACGCACACCCAACACAGGCGTCACCAGTCAGGTGACCCTGCCAATAAAAGGGATAGGACACACGTGCCCTTGGCCAGTTACTAGCACCATGCCACTGAGTCTGCGTCTATCATTTTAGTAGCATGAGGGCCTAGGGCCCCCAACACTACAGTAACCTCTTGCTCAGGCCTCAAAGCACCTGATACCAGTAATATATAGCAAAAGTGTTAGGGTAGCAAGCATCCATGCATCCATTTTAAGACCATTCTATGTCCTTATTTTCTCTAGCTCCTCTCTTACCATTACTTAGGTGTCTCGAATAGTCACCATGAGTTCCAAAAGGTTTGTAGATGTTACCTATTGTTGTAGCTAAACAAGAGGTTGTTTCTGGATTGCAGATCATATACTGTATGGTAATGCAAAAACAATCAATACCGTTTTCTTGGGCATTAAGGGGCATATTTACAAGGTGTTAATTTTAGCTGCCAGCACCAACTCGTGCATCTTTGCACCATAGTGCAAGGGTGTCTGCATTGAAGAGAATGATTGATTATGTGCAGGAAGGTGTCTCTGCACATAAACAATCTACAGTGGTGATTTGGCACTTCTATGTGTGCTGCAGAATGCAGCCACATAGAAGTAGCAAATCGTCATTGTTGAATAATTGTTTGAAGGGACACCTTCCTGCACATAAAACAAGCATTCATGACTTTTTGCTCTTTTATGTGTGCTGCAGAATTCAGCACACATAGAAAAAGCAAAAACAAAGAGGAATAAAAGTATTTCTCCTCATTGTGGCATGACAACGCCATCCCTGGGGTGGAGTTAGTTTTTGGCGCTGCCTCAGATTTACGATTCCTTCTAAATCTGGGGCAGCATCAGAAGCAATGGTTATTACGGTGGAATGCCCACAGCAACACCCATTGTACACCCCTCTGCCACAGAAAACTGTGTTACAGGGGGCCATATTTCCAAGGCGGTGTTAAGCCACAAAAAGTGAGTTAGCACCGCCTTGTAAATATGGTGCAGTGCACAACGCCACCGAAGCAGCACAAAAAGTGCAGTCTTGTGGCAACAGGGGCTTGTAAATATTCCCCTCAGTCTCGGTGAAATTGTGGGACTTCACTTGCAATAATTTTGTAAAATTCTAAGAAAGCTTGGCACATGTCAAGCTATTTGTAAAGTTGATTTTTTAGCTGCAAACGATAACCTCCAATTTTAAATGCTGTCGATTTTATGTTTGTCAGAAAATAGTTTGTAACTTTTGTAGACGTGTGGTCGAGTGCAAGCATTTAATCAGAGGCATACCGGTGCCCCATGTGAAACTGGACAAGAATGCCCGATTTATGGGGCTATTGGGGAAAATCTTAATCTGGAAAAACACGCACAGCTACAGAAATCAACACTGGGTCACTCAGATATGGGCATAATATCTTACAAATGCTTAGCTCTTTTAGTAAATTGTCTTCAGTGATTCTGTCTCCTGGCCAGATAAATGTTCATAAAACCCTCTAAGTGAAGGTCAGGTGGTGGCATAAGTTAGAATCCACAATTGTTTCCTAAAATGCAGTTCTGCTGGTGGCCTTCCCATTGAGGAAGTTTGAACTTTGTATTGCCTGAAATGCATGACCATACCATAAACGATTGCCTCTGGGGAATTTGGTATTTCCTTCAGCCGTTAACCAGCCCAATAAAACTATCGGCATTGGTACAATTCTGCTGCCAAGAAAGGGAATGCTCGTTTCTTAATACACTGGAATTGGATTTTACAACAATCACTTTTTCTGCTCCAAAGCCAAATATACACTTTATACTCTTTATCTGATTGATTTTCTCCTAGGGTATCAGCATAAATTTACCACCGGAACTTCCATCACTTTTGATTTGCTCTTTCTTACCAAACCATGTTCACTTTTGGGATTCTCTGGAGAAGAATAGGATGTTCCATGCGGATTGCTCAATTGCGGGCCTATCCACATCTCTCCTGTACTTTTTCCCCATTAAGCTGCAATCATTGCTGCAAGACTTTCAAGATGGATGTCTTTACTCAATCACAGCAAGAGCTGAGGCATTCCCTTTATCGGCTATTAGCCTCGGAGTTTGCTTAATTCACATGGCAATCTCAGAACCTCCTAGTTCATTAGTTTAGAGAACTATATAACAAATTCATAACGGGGATCTCTCCCTAGTAGAAGATTCAAAGTAAGGCTCTGAGTTAGCAGGGTCAGGGCTAGGTTTTATGGGAACGAAATGCTAAGTGGGGTATGCTTGGGAATTGATGGCCACCAAAGGAAATGCTGAATCCTGTCTCCAAACCAAACTCAAGCAACAAACCCTGTCACTCTTCAGCTCAGCCGTCAGTCACATTATCAACATTTCCATAAATACGAAGAGTGCAGAAATCTGAAACAATTTGGGCGCACTAGTAGCGTAGCCTGCCTTTTCTAAATGAGATTGAGCGCTTATTCATAGATTATCGCATTTTTTTCTGTTACCACCATCCTTAGAGGAGAGCACAAGGTGGCTCTTCTGTCCAGATTATAAATAACGTTTACTCAATCCTAATGAATGCTTGACAATGTCAGTATAGGATAGGCTGTCTTTGGGTCCAAAACTGAACTTAAGAAATAAAATGATTCTGAGAAGTGGATGGTGCTACCCATTGGGGCACTTTATTGACCTGTTACCTGCAGTGGTATTTCTGTAGCATCTCAATTCTTCAGATTTCATATGTCACATTTCCTTAATAAAATGTCAATTTCAATAGAGCTGCCGTTTTCACCGTCTGCTACCTTCTAACCGTATACCACCTGTTTAAGTCAGAGGTGGGGGTAGGGAAAGTTAGAATTTAGATACTTTTTCAGATACTTTTTAATTTTATTTGAAGTTGTGGAATCCTTGCATTGTTCGTTGCAGCATAGTTGACAGTACTGTGTAAACCAACACGTGCAATAACATGTACATGCTGCACTTTTGGAATATTTCAGGCAATGGCTTGTGTCACAGTTTTTGTTTCCATATTTTTTTCTCGTCAGAGCTGTATTGACTGGAATCGAAAGGTCCTTAAAAAGGAGTTGGGTTTAGAGGAAAAGGACATAATTGATATCCCTGTCCTGTTTGACAGAGTTGAAAAATATCCCGGAGTGGCTGCTCTCTTCCCAGATCTGGTAAGCAGATATCCATATTAATCGGCTTTACAGACAAGTTTGGAGCCATATCTTGGGACTACATGTATTATATGTATTGACACAAATAATTCCTTATTTCTTGTGATACCAAATCTCTTTTGTCCCTTTGTACTCCCATTTTCAAGGTTGTTTGTTATGGGACTTCTACTGGGCTCCTTTCATGTAAGGGCCACTGGAGGAAATGAGAAAACTTAGACACACACTCACTCACCGACACAATCACTCTTGATTTTTCTCTTTCTTTTGCTCTTCCTCAGCAGCTAAGAGAAACCACACATAAACAAAGCAAATTTGATTTTTGAATTCTTTGTTAGGAGTCACAAAGGAGCTAGGACATAGGTATTCATGTTCAATCTTAAAGAAAATTAGAAGAGTGTGAAGAATAGATCAGATTTCTTATGTGGAACACTGAAAACATATGCAATGAAAAACAAACTGAAAGTTCAATAGCTGAGTAAATAAACACCTACTGATTAAGGAATTTCAATAATGTGCAAATCATCAAAAATATGCTGGAAGCTTCAAGGCAAACTAGGAGCCTGAGTCTAAGAACCAGTCATGGGCAGTGAAATGCAAACAAGTGGTGCAAACATCACACTGATGGTGGTTGACACAATACACTATCTAGATGAACAAGTTTCACAAGGTGGCTTCTTGCTTATAGCTTATAGGGATTGTAAGTAGCAAGAGATAGAGAATGGTTGGGCTGTTAGGTTTCCACAAGTGATTTGAGAAATCACCTGCTGGCAATACACCTCCCACTAGAAACCTTACTCAGGAACTACTGGCTAGAAGATCGATAAGGACAAGGTTTAAAGAATGGACATTGATCGGCGACTGTGCCCCTGAGTAGGGAGCTGGTGGTCAAATGCCCTTGCCTCTGAACTCTCCAAAAAATCCTGATCCTCCTGAATGCTGGTCAGCTTTGTATTTACAGGTCCCTGGTACAAGGATAATTCCTTCAGGCATGGGGACAATGTAGTGTGAATAAAAGTGAACAACCTTTCCAGCCTTCGGATTTAGAAGAGCATATTGTTCATTTGTTTTTCACTTTGACAAATAGCTTAGTTATCACCTCCAGGAGAGGAATGTATTAGTTACACAGGGAGAATGCCTTAACCTGCAGGAGAATGAGCCGTTTGACAAAAATTAATATATTTATGAGCTCAAATGTATGCCTATCACAAATTATCAATGCAAATTATTCACTCTATCTGACAGTACCAAACTCATTGGAATTAGAGAGGCACTAGTATGGTGAGGGGGTCAGGAAAATGTCACTCTTACAAAATAATGATGAGAAGGATGGGCTGATGTAAAGATTTTATCTGGATGACTTCTTGACTTAATTGTGGTAATATCTCTTTGTCCAGGTGAACATGATAGTTCTGGGGAAGAACTTGGGCATTCCAAAGCCTTTTGGTCCCATTATCAACGGCAAGTGCTGCTTAGAAGAGAAGGTGTGCTCCTTGCTTGAGCCCTTGGGACTGAATTGCAACTTCATTGATGATTTCAGTTCATACCATGTCCAGTTCGGAGAGGTACACTGCGGTTCCAACGTCCGCAGGGAGCCCTTTGCCTTTAAATGGTGGAACATGAAGCCCTGATCTGTGAAATGTGTTACAAATATCATGTAAAGGCAACGGTGAAGAATGGAAGGGCACCTTGGTCTCTGTAACTGGTGGAAATAGATTTACCTTTCAAGAAGCGTACTTTTTATTCCAGAAATAAAGTTGGACATTAATTGAACACTAATTAAGATCACTGGGGTCTGACAGTTACACCAGTGAGTCAGTTGAGTATGAATTTTGGGAGTAGACAATTAATGTGGCTTATAAGGGACAGTAATTCGTGAAATGGGAGAGCGTGCAGTGATGTAATAATTTGAAAGTGAATCATTGGGATTTGGCAATGCTTTGGGTGTGATTGTCATTGGCCGCGCTGAAGCTTTGGAGTGTGGCAGTGATTATGCGTGTCAAATATTTGGTCAATTGGAGTTGGAGTTGAGCAGTCATTATAGTGTGGCAGTCATTAGAGTAGTTAAATCAGTAGGTGTTAGAATTCGTGGCTTTCAAGAGAACCATGTCTTTATTGATTGCAAACATAATCTTTCTTTTGATCAAAACATTTTCACAGAAGATTTTGATTGATAATGTACCTTCACATGAATTGATTCTACTTTGGTTGAAAAGCTTTGTTTTCTTAACTTTTGATTCAAAATTCAGCTAACCAGAATCCAATAAAAGTCTGATGTTATTAGCATTGATATTCTAAGACCTACCCTGTAGTATCTGTGTCGGACTCCTTGTCATGATTATTTGGCATGGCATTGATATCACTGTGAAAGTTTTAGCATAATTTCTATACATTCTTTCCCTAAAACAAACCTTTGATCAAATGCTAATTTGTTTAATACAACTAGTTTGCCAAAGAGATAATACTGAGGGTAAGCAGCCTGTGGGTTGGAGCTGTGTTTTTGGTGTGGATCCATCATTAGTGGCTTCAAGGTCATCTAACAGTCACCGCATTAATGAACTCATTAAACAGTGACATTTGTTGTGGTTGGAAATTTGCCGTCATTGTTAGAATGGAGGTAATTTGAGCCTTGGTAAAAGACAATCCAAATAGGACCACATTATTAACGTGTACAACACTATAGATCATTCGACTGGATACCAGTCATCTGAGGGGCAGTGCAAGAGCAGGTGAGCTAGAATTTTGGAAGCCATGATGCTCTATCAGAATAAGGGCTTTACAGAACAACAGGAACAACAAGAATTGCAAAATTGCAATTGCTTTTCAGAACAACAGGAATCAGAAGAAGGACAAAGCTCTACTATAACATAGCCAAATAATTGTCTCTGGATTAGGCATACTGCAGAAAAAGAACTAGGTCCATATATTCGGTGATAGGTCTGGATGAATAAATTTCAAACAGCTGAACATAATGTTAGATTTAGGATTAACTACAAAATATATATGATATTTCTACATATCATCAAAGAGACATTCAAAAGCCAATCTTAGTATAGTTAGCTGGGTTAAGGCTTGAGAGGCGTTTGTTTTAATCAAATCTAAGGTATGTTTTGTTTTAAACTTTTCTAAAGTAAAAGTCATACAGTCAACATAAGGCAATCAAGTTGTAACACAACCAACATTACCACTCCTGCAAAAGAGACAACTATGAGGCAATGTCTCATTACTGTTTGTAAATAACAGTAAGCCAGTATGTATACATAAACCTGAGTATGCTAATAAGCTCTGAACCATGAGGAAAAATGACTAAAATTCACCTCACACCTTCTTCGTGGGCATTATCTCACCATCTAGGTAGGCATTTTGAAAGAATAGTTGTGTATTCTCTACACCAAGGCTTCAGAACCCCCATCAAGTCACCTAAGTATCCGATTGAGCCTGTCTTTCTAGCTAAACTTACAGCAGGACCCTAAATGTCATTGGGCTTGTTGTGGATGAGTGGTAGTATAGCAAATAAATCAGTTGAATTGTTGCAACATACTGCATCTTGTATCCATGCTTCAGTTTTTGGTGGCAGCCCTTTTAGCCATGCCATAGCCACTCCATATTCTGCAAGCATCAGTAGAAGTGTAAACCTTATAACAGATAGCAAAAGATAAACCATATAACCTAATAAAATAATCATGGACATCAGGTTTGACAAATAACTAGTAATATCCTCAAATATTATATTCACCTTATCCTAATAATTGAAGATGGTAGGACAGCCTTATGCCAGGTGAAAGAAGCCACCAACATTGGCTGAGCATCTATGGGCTTTCAAACTGAATCATACATCAAATTGATGAATTAGCGCAGTTGTGTAAATACATACTATTAAGGAAATGGAAGGGGATTGGTTTGGACACCATGATATAGAGATGAAATCATGACAGCTGTTTAGTTCCGGCTTTAAATCCTGCTTAAGACCACACCCCAGCTGAAGCATCCCACCTGAAAACTTCTCCCGTTACACCGGGAGACACAAGAAGTGCGTTGAGACTTATGGATTTGCCTCCTTCTGCCATTACTGGGGAGACACTGCCCGAACGCTGGACGACTGCAATTCGGGACCACGCTGCTGCGGCCTGTGTTGCTAGCGGCCTATGGGGTGGATGAGAATGGAGGATTTAGAAGCCCCTCGCTTCTGAGAATCTCTGGCCCACTGTACAAACCTGCTATGAAGAGCAGGCATCTCCGTGATCAGCGGTGATCGAAGAGACAAAAAACAGGCACTAGGAGACGGCAGAGAGGGACACGTTCAGGCACGTATTAAGTGAGGACCCACAGTGACGAGACCCGATCTGCAGCTGCTGCCGATGGCCCAGACTGTAGGCTGCTGAGCGTGGACTGTGGTTCATCTTGATGCTCGACTGACACCATATTGCAGTGCAAAACACCAGGGTGGGGGCTCATATGCACCTGCTGCAAAGAAGAACGAGATGCGCTGGTCCTGCATGCTGAAGGCACTTGCAGACCTTACTTTGGAAGAGATTCACAGCAAGCAAGCACATCAGCCTAGCCGTGAGCTGCATACATGGTCAAGGGAGAAAAAGGAACGATCGAGCAGACACCCCTTGATAAATACATCAGGCTGCTATCACAGGAGGGCTGTTGGCCACACATGGATCTCCTCATCAGACATGCTCATGGCAGTCCTGGAATCAAGAACATCCTTGGAATATAAACTAGATGCAATGGCTGCGCAGATCTTTGTAGCATCACTGACCGGTTGACACTTGTTAATCCACAGATTGTGGATATCATGAAAGACCTCTGAGGCATCACCAAAGTAACCAATGACCTGTTGCACAAGATAAAGCTTCAGGAATCCCGCTTGGAAGATGCAGAGGGTAGTCCAAGCTGAAATAACATGCCTGGTGGGACTTCTGGAATGAACGGTAGGCGACAGACTTAAACTATACCTGGAGAAATGGATCCCAGACTCTGGCAACCGAAGGGTCTTTTGTGCTTCTTCTTAGTCAAGAGAGCTCATAGAATGTCAGCAGGTCCACCACCCCCAACATCTCCCCCAAAAACAATTGCATTCCAGCTGCTGAATTACAGGGACCAGGATGCCCTACTGCAGACGTCAAGGAAAATCGGTGACCTGCGTATTAAAGACACCAGTGTCAGACTGTTTCCAGACTAGACACAACAGGTACAAAAATGTAGTTGGTGAAGCAACGCTGCAGAGAACGTGCCATGAAAAATACATGATGTTCAACCAGGCTAAACTGAAGATCCTACATGAGGGCAAGGCACACTTCTTCACAGAACTGGCCCAAGCTTTTGACTGCCTGGACATCAGTGGAGACACAGCGGCACACAAGGAGTTACAAAGGAAGTAGAACAGGGCATCCCGGGGGGTTGGGTCTCCTCCAGCCACACAAAACAAAGATGACGTTACAAGCCTTGAAACACAAGACACAATGAACGCAGAATTATCTATTTCTTTTCAGCTGGGACACATTTGGGGAGGGATAAAACTGTTGTTGCCATCTTCCACCCCTACACAAGTGGAACCTGTGACCCGCAGTGGGGCCTTGAGTGCGACTCTTGAGCACCTTACATGGTCAGGTCGGAATATGCATGACTGATTTTGTTAAGTATAGTTGCCTAGCACTAAGAGGCTTAATGTTTTATCCAGGTTGTTTTCTCAGTTCACACTGTTTCCAGTGTGCTCATGTTAATTGTTGGCCACATCTGAACCTGCTGACCATAAACAAGTCCCTAGTACTTGACTGGCAAGCAGAGGTCAGATATGGCACTTTCCTTACTGTTTAGCGGGTATGTACACATGGACGATAACATGGCCCTAGGGAAACGGAGATGCACATGGTGGATGCACTCTGTTGGGTCACAACCACTGACATACTACTAATGGACGCAATTGCACTCCTTGACTGCCTTAGCCACTACTCCAAGAGGCTGAAGGTGGGAGCATATTTATGCAGACATGGTTTACAGGCATTGTGTCTACAGGAGACACATCTCATGTCAACAGAAGCACAAAAGCTGACGAGCAAATGGAGGGGGCATTTCCTTCATGCAAATCATACTACACATGCAAGAGTGGTGGGGTTGTGGCTCTCAACGACTCTTCTGTTTGCAAACAGCATGGTACACCTTGATGAAGAGGGTTGCTATGTTATAGGGCAAGGCAAGCTAAACTTAGTCTTTATAGAATTTAAGCTCAAACTCAGATGATGGGACTTATTTTCCCAACCTTTGACATAAACTCACACCACATGTAGGCATACTGATGATTTGGATGGAAGACCTCAACTGTGTCATTGATGGCAATATAGAGCGCTTGCCTTCCAACACTGTGTATAAGCTTAGTATGTCACTTTCGCTCCAACAGGTAATGGCAGACCTGTACTTAGTGGAGATATACGGAGACCGGAAAATCCACATAAGCAAGAATTTATGCACTATGTGTCCCCTAGTCATACCTACTCCAAGTTAGACTATATCTTGATGGACAGAGACCATGGAAGGTTTAGCTGACGTGCGACACATATTGGAAGAACAATTTGTGACCACTCCCGAATGCACACGTCTTACTCCATAGCCACATACAGAATATGCATACTCACATTGCGGTTGCAGTTATCAGCATTGCGTGGTGCACAGTTTTAGTGTACCATGTGCAAGACAATTATAGAGTACTTACCTTTAATGGCCACACAACTTGCACTTGGCCGGTGGAGTGGGAGGTCATTGAGGTGGTATTGAGCAGGTTTGCTAGTTCCCGATTATCCTTACTGATTGACTGTGGATAGGGAGGTTGGGAGATGGATGAGAGCCTTACCCACCAGCAAAATACCACAGGCGGGGACTCTCAAACTGAAGCCCAGTTAGACCACATACCTGCAGACATAACACAAAAAACAATAGCGAAAGAACTACTACAGAACTGCACATTTCAACAAGCACTACATAGAGAAGGAGCTAAGACGGGCAGAACAATGTCCTGGCTGTTGAGACAGGAAACAACCCGTAACTGCATCAAAGCTATTAGAGGAGTACACACTTGGATAGAAGATATGCAGGAAAGAATAAACAACACCTATGAATACTACTAACAATTCTACAAGGCTCCACGGCCTGTAAAGGAAGACCCAGTGTATCCAATATTGGAGGTGCAAGGTCTGTGCAAACTGACGTAGGATCAGAGGACCCAGCTGGAGGAGCAGCTTACTACAGAAGAACTTAAGGAGGACATGTCATCACTAAATGCCAATAAAACCCCAGGATGGGATGGGTTCCGGGTGGAATGATACTGTGCGCACAGTGACGAACTTGCTGTGAAACTGCTTCAAGTGTACCAGGAGGCACTGGTGCGTGGCATTCTTCCACACTCTATTAGGGAAGCTGTGATACTGATCATTCCAAAACTGGGAAAAATACCTTAGATTACAAAGCATACTGCCCATTTTCACTACTGAACACAGATAATAAAATATTGGGTAAGGTCTTGGCATGCTGGTTGCACCACATAGTGGATGCCTTGGTTGATACAGACCAATGTGGTTTTATACCGGACAAATGCTCTGTGCTCAACCTTCACAGACTCAGATAAGGCCTCACAGAAGCGCACCAACTGCAGGAACCAATAGCCCTAGTGTCACTGGACACAAAGAAAGCTTTTGACACTTTATCCTGGCACTACATGTTCGCAATGCTGAGCCATTTATTCCTTAACTGTGAATTTGAATGGAAAGTTTTGAGTGAGAGATGGCGGCAAAAAGGTCACTACATGGAGAGCCCAGGGCAAGACCAAGAACTCGTCGAAGAAGAACCTCCTGCCCCTCTACTGGCTCGGCGCCATGCGGTGCTTCGCAATCTCTCTGATTGTGTGTATGTGGAGGTTATGGGGTCTGGGAAACCTGGCTCCCGACACTGGAGGATAGCTTCGTTTTAGAACTAAAAGGGGGCATCCATTTGTCTGGAGGACATTTTAGCCTTCTGTGGGTGCTGCTGGGACCATGCACCATGAAGGAATTTTGGTCTCGGACTGGGTTCCAGAGAGTGATTGGAACACCGCCCCAATTTACTTGTGGCCCCTTCGTCAGACTGCCCTCGCCCTTGGGTGTGGCCAGCCAACCCCACCCTTGTGATCAGCAGCAGAGTGGGGCCTATGCACCCACAGGCACCCTGAATGGCAATTTTTAGTGAGGATACCCAATCGACAAAACATGTGAGCAGGCCTGAGCTTCTCGAATGCAAGTAAAGGCTTGATTAGCTAATGTTGTCTAGTTTGGCCTTCTTTTGAGGTTTAGTACAGCGAATTTTAAGGTGTGCATGAAATGGATGTTTTGCA
Organism: Pleurodeles waltl; assembly: GCF_031143425.1. NCBI lineage: Eukaryota > Metazoa > Chordata > Amphibia > Caudata > Salamandridae > Pleurodeles > Pleurodeles waltl. Next base: position 1,406,581,986 of record NC_090445.1, on the reverse strand, counting down.
TTGGGGTACTAACGTTATTGCACATTTGGGTTCTGCAGTGAGTGAAGGCATTGCTTCCCCTAAAAGTTACGCTGCCCTGCTGTGGTTGTGGCCCCGGTCTTTGTTTTACTGGGTTCCCTGACTGTGGCTGCTGTTGCCACATGTTTGTCCAACTTCCTGACCCCTGTTGCAGTGGTGCTGTAGTGGACTGACTTCCCTGTGGCTGAGTGTAAGGTGCATTTGGGGTTCCTTGGGCTTGGTTTTGTGGATAGAAATTATGTGGTGACTGGCACCAGCTCTTCGACCTCTAATCATGATATGCCTTTATCCGGCATCTGTTCACCACGTGGCCCAACCTGTGGCAATAGTAGCATTCTCTATGGTATGACTGCAGCCAGCCTCCCTGGTTTATAGCTAGGTCGAAACCCTCTGGGGTTTTGTGGTGGAGGTCCCTTTAGGACTGCCGCCATCTGCACGCTAGCAACCAATGTGGTCCCCTCGATGGCGGTCTTTTTCAATTTGTGTTAAACCAAATTAGCCGTGTCTGTCTGGACTTGTTCCGGTCTTTCACTGTACTTTCCTTGTTTCTTTTTGTGATAGTGTAATATGTGAGCTGGTGTCTCCTGTCAGGGTTTGGTATGTAGCCCTACTACGCTGTCCAATCCACTTTGTATGTTGGTGGGAAGCTCCTTTTGAAGATATTGTAAAAGAATGTGACCTGAGGGCCTGTATTGGTCCATGGCTGCCCTGTCTCTTGTCCCTATTGTTCCCTCATTACCTGTTATGGTGTTCCCAGGTTTCATATTTTCTGCCATTAACCCTCCTACATCTGGGCAGTCAGGGAACATTTCCCTCAGGGCCATCCATATCTGGTGCCCATACAAATTGAATGTGGCACTGTCATGCTTGGTGTTTGTCAGCGTGACTGCTGGGATGCAAGTTTGAGCGAACACCAGGTTAGCCTGCTCTTCGATAAGATTGCTTAGCAGACTTGGGCTGCTTCACTGGTTTCTCCCTAACATAGCGTTCCCATCTTATTAGACAATCCTGCATGTAGGGGAAGTTCCACTTGGGATCTCCCCCTCCGTGCCAGATGCAGTCTTCTCCTACTGCTATGTCCTCTGGTTCGAAGGATCCCTCCACCAGCCAGGATCTATAGCACTGGTCTCTTCCCTCAGTCCGGCGGGCTAGCAGGTGACAAAATGGTCAGACAAAGATCTCACCTTTCTCTCAGGCCACTATCTCTCTTGGGATTAGTTTTTCCTGTGCGGTCGGGAGGAGAAGCGGATGTCTTCGTCGCTGCTCTCCTTGTGCACACACAAAAGTGCCATCTTGGTTCACCTGCGTCTAAGTTGAATTTGCATCAGGCTACCTTGGTCTCTTATTTCCAGGTCAGCCCCTCTCCTACGTTGACAATCTGAGGCTTGGATCCAAGCCAGAAGCCGTTCCTCTAGTTCTGCCTCAGAATCTGAACCTACTCTTGTGCTTCTCAGGGGGCACACCGCTCTACTCTCTTGTAACGCTTCCAGTGTGTGAACTCTCTCTCTCTCTCCTTAGTTTGGGCCTTTCCTCTAAATCCCACCTAGGTTTTCTCCTTCGTTCTGGGCTATGTGCTGTTCTTTTTGGCCTTCAAACTCACTTTCTGTAATTGTTTTGGCTACCTGAGCAAACCCTAAGGCACCCTCCTCGTGTCGTCGACGTCAGCTAACTCTGTCGACGCCGAGGTTGGAGGCCAGGTTGGGGTCGCACAGAAAAGCACTGAGGCTTTTAGAGGAACAGGAGTATCAAAGACAGCTACTGGAAGAAGGAAAGATTGCTGAGCTCTTGGGGGAATATCAAGGCCTAGTGTCAGCCAGTAGGCTAGACACTTCCCCGGAGTGGGATCTTTTATCTCCAGGGGAGTTTACAGAGGAAGCGGCCTCTTTCCATTCTGTGGTCAGGAAGGCAGCGAATTTCCGTGATCTTCCGTTGCCGGCTGCTGAGGTTAAAACGAATATTTTGACCAAGGTCCTGCATCCTTCTTCGGCTTCAGCAGAACCCTTGCTTCCATTTAATGATGCTCTTATGGAACCTATTTTAGAGGTATGGAGGAAGCCTGTGTCATCCCCAGCTGTGAACAGATCAGTGGCAAGACGGTATAGGGTGGCTCCTGGAGATCTGGGATTTTTGTCAAAGCATCCCACTCCGGAGAGTTTGGTAGTTCAGGCCTCATGTTCCACATGTTCTGCACCGGGCTCCTTCCCTGTTATTCCGTCAGACAGGGAGCCCAAGAGAATGGAGCAGTCGGCCAAGAAGACTTTTTCTTCCTGCTGTATGGCCCTGAAAGCGGCAAATGCTACTTGAGATATGTCCACGCCCTGATGGACTCGGATAAAAGCTATCATTCCAGACTTGCCGCAGGAGATGCAAGGACAATTTGGTGAGCTCCTGTCAGACGCCCAAGCTACAGCTAAGCAGATTATCAAGTCTGGTCTGGATTCTACAGACTCAGTGGCCAGGGCGATGGGTACTTCAATCGCTACCAGGAGGCATGCGTGGTGGAGGTCCGCTGGCTTTTCTACGGATGTCCAGAGCACTCTATTGGACCTGCCTTTCCATGAAGAGAAGCTGTTTAGAGCTAAAGCTGTGTCTGCCTTAGAGCGCTTTAAGGACAGTTTGGCCACAACGAAGTATTTGGGTCTGCAGGCTTCTACCACTACCCCTTTCAGGTCCTTTCTGAGGTTCAGAGGGTTTGGGCGTGGAGCCGTATACCGTGGGAGACCCCGGTCCGAGGTCCAACAGCCTGCCAGCCTCCCATATAGATCCTTTAGAGGGCGGGGGAGGGTTCGGACAAGAGGGGCCACCCAGCAGCACCCTGCATCATCCTCTTCCTCTGGGGGACAACAACAAGGGAAGCAGCCCTAGTTTTCTGCCCATTTTGAGCCACACTTCTCCTGTAGGGGGAAGGTTACGTCTTTTTCTCAGCGAGTGGGAGTTAACCACATCAGACTCCTGGGTTCTAAATATTGTGAGGAAAGGATATGCTCTTCATTTTCAGGAGTTCCCCCCTCCCAACCCTCCCCGTCCCTTGTTTTGTTCAGAAGACCATCTCCTGTTGTTGCAGCAGGAGGTTCAAGTCCTGTTATCAAAAGGTGCAGTGGAGTTGGTTCCAGAGCAGGAAAGGGGTCAGGGTTGTTATTCAAGATATTTTCTGATCCCCAAGAAGGATGGTCGATTGAGACCTATCCTGGATCTATCCTGAATTGGCTCCTCAAACAGGAGAAGTTCAAGATGCTGACTCTAGCGCAGGTACTTCTGGTGTTGAACAAAGAGGACTGGATGGTGTCTGTCGACTTGAAGAATGCTTACTTTCATATCCCTATTCTCAAGTCGCACAGGCGCAGTATCTCCGGTTTGTGGTGGGGTCGCAAAACTACCAGTTTGCGGTCCTTCCGTTTGGTCTTACTTCAGCACCTCAAGTCTTCATGAAGGTGATGGTGGTGGCTGCAGCAAGTCTCAGAAGGAAGGGAATATCAGTATTGCCTTACCTGGACGATTGGTTGATCAAAGCTGAGTTTCCAGCTTGCAGATGACAACTCAGTTGTTGTTCAGTCTGAGCTTTTCGATACACGTACCCAAGTCTCACCTGGACCCCATTCAGCACCTCCTGTTCATAGGCGCAGTACTGGATACAACATTGAATCGTGCCTATCCTCCGTCCCAGCGGATTCAGGACATTCAGGCATTGATTCCAATGTTTCAAAATGGAGCGGTAGTTCCAGTCCTCAAGGTCCTACGCCTGCTTGGTCTGTTCGCTTCTTGCATTCTATTGATCACTCATGCACGTTGGCACATGAGTACTCTCCAGTGGTGCCTCCGCAGGCAGTGGTTTCAACACAAAGGGGATCTCAAGGAGTCGATATCGATCTCCAGAGACGCTGCAGCAGATCTACGATGGTGGGCTGTGGACAGCAACCTTCCCAAGGAAGTCCGTTTTCGCTGCCTCCTCTGGTGGCCATGGTCATAACGGATGCTTCCACTGTAGGGTGGGGAGCTAATCTGGGGGACCTGGAGATCAAAGGTCTTTGGTCTCCAGTGGAATGGACTTTTCGCATCAATCTCTTAGAATTGTGGGTGATACGTTTGTCTCTCAAGGCCTTGCTCCATCCCTTCGCGGTCAGTCAGTTCAAGTCTTGAAGCAGAGAGGAGTGGGGTTGTACCTTCTCTGCAGAGAGGCTCTGCGGCTCTGTTCCTGGGCACAGGACCATTGCATTTGCATAGTAGCAAACCATCTGGCTGGGGTTCTCAACGTACGTGCAGACAGTCTCCGTTGGCATTTCTCGGCCGATCACGAGTGGCGTCTCCATCCAGATCTGGTCCTTCACATCTTTCGGATGTGGGGTTCTCCGCAGATAGATCTGTTTGCCAATCGAGAGAACGCACACTGCCCATCATTCTGCAGCCTCCAGTATCCAGTTCAAGGAGCTTTGGAGGATGCGTTTCAGATGTCTTGGTGCGACCATTTGCTTTATGCGTTTCCCCCCATCCCCTTAATTCCTCGGTTTCTGAGGAAGATTCTCCAAGATCGGGCTCAAGTCATTTTAATAGCTCCAGATTGGCCAAGAAGGGTGTGGCACACGGACCTGCTCCAACTCTCACTGTGCCCTCTGCTCCGTCTCCCTCTCAGGGCAGATCTCCTGTCGCAGTCGCAGGGGCAGGTTCTACACCCCACCTCCAGAGCCTGCCCCTTTATGCCTGAAGAATCTGAGTTCTTTCTCTCTCCCACCAGAGGTAGTGGATGTTATTTTATCGGCCACACGACACTCCACTAATACTGTTTATGCCTGCAGGTGGGCAAAATTCATTGCTTGGTGTGGAGAGAAACAAATTGATCCCTTGAGGGTCCATCTGTCTGATGTTCTGTTGTTTGCGTTAACTTTAGCACAGAAGGGTTGTGCATTTGCGACTGTCAAAGGCTATTTGTTGGCACGGTCAGCCTTTCTTCGCCTTCCGGATCAACCTTCCTTGTTTAAATCACCTATTGTTGTTAGGTTCTTGAAAGATTTAACAAATAAAATTCCTCCCACTCCGTTTCCTATGCCTCAGTGGGATTTAAATCTGGTTTTGACTTTTTAACGGGATCACCGTTTGAACCCATGCATTCTTGTCCTTTAAGGTTATTAGTCCTTAAGACAGTTTTCCCTGATAGCTATTATGTCTGCTAGGCGTGTCAGTGAGCTTCAGGCCCTTAGTGTTAAACCTCCCTTTACTACTTTCTTTGCTGACAAAGTGGTGCTGAAAACCAGGGTGGCTTTTCCCCCTAAAGTTGTCACTCCTTTCCGTATGGGGCAGTCTATTACCCTTCTATCTTTCTACCCCCCTCCTCATCCTTCAAAGGAGGAAGAGAGACTCCATCGTTTGGACCCCAGAAGGGCTCTCACTTTTTATATTGAGAGAGCAAAGTACTTTCGGTTGGAGGACCAACTCTTCGTTGGATATGTAGGAAAGAGGAAGGGCAGAGCGGTCCATAAAAGAACTATATCCAGGTGGGTCATTCTTTGCATTAAGATCTGTTACTCGTTGGCAAAGAAGGTTCCTCCTGAGGGTATTAGAGCCCATTCTACCAGGGCTAAGTCTGCCACTTCGGCCCTGGCTAGAGGTGTTCCGGTGGTGGATATTTGCAAGGCAGCAACTTGGGCTTCCCTCCACCCTTTCGCGAAGCATTATTGCTTGGACTCGGAAGATAGGAGGGACGGCCATTTTGCACATTCTGTGGTGCAGGATTTCTTGGTTTGACTGTTCAGGCACCCACCTCCAAGTGCGGTACTGCTTTGGGACTCTATTCATAAGGTGAGGAATCCACAGGTAGTTGTATCCATCAGAAGAACAAGTTACTTACCTTCGGTAACGCTTTTTCTGGTGGATATACTAGCTACCTGTGGATTCCTCACAGTCCCACCCATCTCCCCATTGCCTGTCTGGTCATGCCAAGACTTCTGTATTATAAGTGTATATATGTTTTGATAATTTTATATATAAATGATTGTTGTAATTGTGTTAGATCAATATGGTTTTATCTATGTATTCATTTGAGCTATCGTGAGGTCGGTTTTCACCTGTTCGCCTCAAAGGCACGTAAAAAATGGGTGAAACTGATGTCAGCACGCCGGCGAGGACCTTTTATTGTCACAGTGACGTCAGACGGAGTCGCGTGCGGAGCTGTGCAATTGTGACATCCTCGTCGACGTGGAGAGCTAGGAAGAAGATTTTCCCTCAAATGCTGGCGCATTGGGAGAATTCATAAGGTGAGGAATCCAGAGGTAGCTAGTGTATCCACCAGAAAAAGCATTACCGAAGGTAAGTAACTTGTCCTTTACGTAGCAATGTGGCCTAACTAAAACACATTAGAAAATGCACTTCTACTCATTATAGAAAACTATTTTCAAAATTGTTTTAAATAAGTCTTTAGATGCAAACTCATGTATAAAGGCATACTACACATTGTTAATAACAAAAGAAAATGTAAATCAAAGAATATTCAGCTACAGCAGCCATCATAGCATGGCTTCCTCTAACCCACGCTCATCACTGTCTGTGTCTTTCCTTCATTCTGCTCTAGAAACTGTGCACTTTGCTTTCTAGGCTCCTTCAACAAGTTCTCACATCAACAGTCGGGGTGTTTGGACAAAATATTGAGGTTTTAATGTCCTGATATATAAATATGTCAAAAAAGTTGTGCAGAAACATAGTGTCAAAGAATATCATTGGCAAGAATATTTACATTTATATATATAATTTCATTTTAAGTAATGCTGTTTTATGTATTATCGTTTACTTAAATATAGTTGTAAAAAAATATTTTTTTTTCAATATAATATATATAACATCTTTAGTTAACCCTCAATTATTGACAGCGACCACCCTCTCCACTGTCCCTGCCGACCATTGGCCGACACTGGGGAGGGCTAGAAAGGAACCTCAGTTGCTTGCACTAGAGGATTCCTTTTTTAGAAACAAGGCTGTGGCGAGGCAGCCATCCGGCCAATCAGTGGCATAAGGGCCCGCAAGCCAAGCTGATATTACCGTTTCCCAACGGAGCAGTGAGGAGAGAAAGTCAGTGTTTCTCCATCGCACCTGTCACTCTTACTGTAGGCTGCACCAGTACACTGAAAGCCACTAAGCACCAAGACGGGCCCTTGCCTTGATCCCTGCTGCAATGTGCTTGACACACTATAGCCCAAAAGACGGAGGGTTAAATCCAGCAATGGCAACTCGCATGCTATAAACTGAGCCCTCCATCCTCTTGCACCTTTGTTCCTCACAGCGGAATACAATTGTCCATCATCTAAAGTGGCGCTGTGAAAATTTCTGGTTGTAGACGAAGGAGACAATATGAATGTTATAATTCCCACTCACCCTTGTCCTACATACTACAGAGATAAACTAATGCTGCAAGTGCCTCATAAGTCAGGTCGTCTCTGCCCAAAGGTGACAGACACCTCCCTCTCCTCTCCTTTCATATGAGTGCTACAATGTAGAAGTTGTAGTGATTCATCTTAGGGACTGTTCACACTGTGAAGTACTCTGGCAGGTCATTCTTCATTCCAAGAGAGAAATAGGACACGAAGACAGCCCTCTACCAGGGACATATAGAAAGTCAGAGTTTGTCTTTCTGCAGTACCGGAAGGATGACTTTAGAAATGAGAAAAAACTATTTGTTTATCCTTACACTTGGGTTCAGTTTCCGTTCCTTTGTATTTGAAGAGATGTTCATTCTGATAGCTGAGATTACCAAAACTCTTTTTTGCTTGGTATAACATAAACCAATTTGGATTCTGCCCCGATCCTAGTTTCCTTGGTCACTTTTATCTGGTGGAGTTTGAATATGCATGGGTCTTGCACCAGTTGTCTGCAGTATTTTGTCTTAATCTGGTAACCTTGGTGCTTTTTAACTAGCCTGGTTTTTGGCAGCCCATTGTTATTTGCTTTGTTGCTGGACCCCTTCTTATTCCATGGACAGTTTTAAAATGGGTGCACTAGGGTCCAGTTTTCTGTGCCTGCCCTGTTTGGATCACACCTTTCAAAATACACCTCTTCTCAATATGATTTCTTTCCATACGTCTTTAGTATCCACCACCTGCACTCGAGGAAGTTGTAGGACTTTTGCAGATGAGTAAACAAGTCACTTTTCCCCAAAAGACAGTTGTTATGCAATGATGCGGTCTGTGTTAGTTCTGAAGTACAACGTACCACATTACTTGTTTCTCATGTTGTGCTACAAGACCATAGTTGATTAATATTACATTTTTATGTATCCAAACACAAAGTACTATTAAGTAAACAAGTGCAAGGTCTTCTTTAGTGTACTACAACTGCCTGTTACTTAATCTCCAGTATTGCTAAATAGCAAGCTGCCTGGATTCAGTTTTTCGTGTTTTGCTGTGGAGAGTTGCATAGTGCTGTTTTGATATTTGTGTAGTGACCTTTCGAGTGAAGATTTATCAAGAGAACAATTTGGCCTATGTATTGTTAGTTACAGAAATTCACCACACAATTGTTTTGTCACCTCAGAATCATGGAACCTTTCCTTACATCACCTTCAGATGCACTTTCAATTCTGTCACACTCCGGGACTCTTGTCTACAGTGTCTTGGATACTTTCCAGTCCATCCCATGTGATCTCTTCTGTGCCTTCACTTGGTGCTCCAGTCTATCGTAACTGCAATATTCTCATCCCCATCTCTTTAATGCCTATCTAATATTCCCACATCTACCTTTCCAATCCCCCCAAATGTACCTTTTGTCATCTCTGTTGTAACAGCAGTCCTTTGAGTGCCCTACAGAACATCCTCTTCCATTGTCAAGGACTTGAAAATGGAACAAATTGGGATGACCCTGGTCCCACTTTTATACACAGCTTTTAGAAAGGAGATGTGGATCCCATGTCTCAAAATGTAGACTTGGTTTCAGTGTTTTTTTTCTTTAAAGTGTCCTACTCATGCTGCTCTCCAAAAACACCCTTTGTGTCGAGCCGGGTTCCCCATCTTTTTTGTATTGAGCGTTAATTATATTCAATGAAACTCATCAAGAGCTGCTAATGTTATTAGTGTTGTGATAGTGACTGTATCAGAAAAGATTACATTTGTGGTCATCATATGCCAGGTTGCTACCAGCACTGATCGCCCCAGTGCATCAGGCAAGTTTGCCAGCAGTAATGTAAGAAAGGCTTTGTCAATATGGAATGATTCTTCATGTGTAATATATAACAGCCATAGCTGCAATGCCTATGGTACCATGATAACACCATCTGTAAAAAGTCTCCCCAGTGCCACATGATTTATCACTCAAATATCAACTTTACATATATTTGGGAAATGGAGCCACAATGCTCTGCAACATATCTTAAAGACATTCACAAAGCCAATAGCTCTGGCTAAACCACACTTTCTGCTCTCCTGTCTCAAGTTCATTCACCATTTCCTAAACAAACTACCTATCCCTCTCTATCTTCCTTTCTGTCTATTCCGTAGAGCTCGCACACCTATCTATTTACCATGCCACATAATTCCACTACACAAATACACTCCACACCACACAATTCCACCCCACACAATTCCACAATTAACAATTCCAATACAACCCACAGAATTCCACTCCACACCACATACATCCACTACACTCCAAACCAAAACACATAGATAAAAGAAAGTCATTTACCACGCCAGTAGCTCTAACTCAAACAAATGTGTGACCTTTTGCATTGGAAATGCTTGTTGTTTATTTGTTGTTGCACACATCTTACAGATGCGCATACCTACCAACTGATTTAAAACAACACTTCTGTCATCTACGTAGGGCACAGTGTTAGAAAGAAGGTTTTAGGCAATACACAGAGATGGCATCTCAGTGGAGACTGCTGCCTAGACCCTAACCCAGGTTATGGTTCTGAGGCAGGATGAGATACTGAGACAGCATCTGAGGGAGACAAAAATGGAGCAGAATTTGGAAGTGATTTTTGAGTCAGTGGAGTTACATCCGAAGACTCGTCTTTCAGCGGTTCTGAGGGGTATGATGATGTTAGTCATGATGTCCCTTCACGAGCACAGTCTGTGCAGTGTAGTGACCATAGCAGAGCAGACCAACCCAAAGGGCAGGTAAATGTGGCAGCAAGCACAGACGGAGAGTTCTCTTGCATTCTACCCAATTTAGTACAGTCTTAAATCCCCCTGTTCACTAGCAACACTAGATTTAAAGTTAATACGGCAATTTTTTTGCTGATTAACTATGTCCATCTTTATTTGGATGTTGACTTCCTTGAGCAACTTGTTCAGCAAACAAATCTGTGTGCCGCGCAAATTCTGAGGGAGGATGGAGGCACTTCACGGGCCTCATTCTAGTGCACACCAGTAGACCCCCACTTCACTTCAGGAGTTGAAAACATTTCTCGGCTTTACACCCAAAATGGGGCTAGTGCACTAACCAAGCTTCCAATCCTACTGCTCAACTCACAAGATTTGGGTAACACCGATCTTCGCACCGTACATGAGCAGAGATCGGGTTTTGCTTTTGCAGTGAATGCTGCATTCCATTGCTAATTCTTCTGCATTGCACCAGGACCATCTTGACCATGAATTTGTCCTGTTGTGGCACATTTGTCTGCCAGGTTTCCAGAGATTTGGCGCTAATGACCTGCTTGACACCTTGATCTGCTGTCAGAATGTGGTAAGTGTTCTTCTCATGGAATGACAATTGCGTTATAGTCACCACAGTGCACAAATTGATGGACGGAACATAAGTCACATTGTCACGGAGTACCTGTGTGACAAAAATTTGATTCGTTTTTGAAGTGCTCTTTAGGGAACATAGGCAATTTTCCACAGCACGTTTGCCTTTGTTTCGAAGATAGATATGCTCAGTCAGTTTAAGGACTGTGTATCCTGCATGGCAGTCTCAGACATTCCCAACTTACATCGACAAACTGGAGAGAATTGAATTTAGTGCAGAGAGTGCACTGAAGGTGCATGAAAAACACGTTTTCTTGAGCTCCAAGTAGCTGATATGCAAGGCGTTAGTAAAGGTGCACTTGGAAAGTATACAGGATTAGTCAGGACTTTGAAGGGGACAAACACATGAGACGGAAGGAAAAGATTATGCTAGGTGTGCTTTCACAGCGACATAGCACAGGCAGAAGGCAGATAGTCAAGGAAGTACAGATACCCATACTATGACTTCATTTTCACCAATAGATTCAGCCCCGTTGGCGTCGCACTCGATACGGAATTGCTCCTTCACTCAACTAAGCAGATTACTCCAAACCATACAGAACACAGCAGGCAACCTCCTCCCTCAACCTCTGACCATGTACACTCCCTGCACCTGAAACAGATTTACTGGCTCCCAACAACTGCTGTTTTCAAACTCCTGGCACACACATTCAAAGCCTTACACATTACTGGAACATCAGACCTCAAAACCACTTCAGAAACATTCCAGACACCTTTGCTCAGCAGGACTCTTCCTTGCATACACCCCAAGCATGTGCAGCACCAGGACCGGGAGAGGGATTTCTCCTAATTTGCTCTGAAAGAGTGAAATTACCTACTCCTACACATCTGTGTTGTCTCTAAAATTATTGCATTCTGCACGAAGCTGAACACTTGGCTCTTCAGCTAGGTGAATCCATGGATCAACCCAGACTGCTCTTGGGTCAGCAACAGGATACCCTCCCGGTGATTTTTGTGGTTTACAAACACAATACATTACAGAGAATTCTGCCACCAACGAAACATGTATGGGTGACATATGTGTCCTGCTTTCCATGTTCATCCTCCGTCAGAATACAGTAGATGTTAAGTTTGCCTTATGACAAGTGCATTACGGTCACAGCACTGCACATAAGGGTGTATAAGACATATGGCACGTTCTCACTGACTACTCTGCATGTCAAAAACAAATGTTTTTTTAGCTTAGGATGTGATTTTTAGAGAGCTTATACAGTCTTCCCCCAGCATATTTGCCTTGGTGTCACAGGTAGGTATGCTTACTCCATTCGTGGGTCTTGCATGTCAGTCTCAGACACCCCCCACTTGCATCGACAAACTGGAAGGATTTTGATTTAACAGAGTGAGTGTGCTAAAGGAGCATGAAAGATGCATCTTCCTGAGCCTCGAGGATGTTATAGGAGATGTTAGCAAAGGTTGACTAAGCATGCATTTGGTGATGTTCAGAATGTTGAAGGAGGCGAATACTTGACCGGTAGCAGAAATGTGGTCAAACTTTTTATTTATTTGTGAAGGTTGTTGAGGCACCAACCGTCACCATGTCTGGACATATGTGTTTATAGAGGTTTGTTTGTGGTGTGTTTGAATGCAAAATGATTGATGACTGGTTGAGATGTTGTTTTGAATGGGGATTCCGTCCTGTAGCATTTGAATGTGATCGGCCCTTGACCTGCGGCGGTATGTTAATATGAATGCACAGCTGTAATGGATTGGGCCAATGGCTGGTGGTATAAAAGTCTTGCTTGTGGTGTGTGAATGACGCGTGAAAGGACCATAAATCAGTTAGGTTCTTGATGTGACTTCAGCAGAGAAGAATGTGTTTTTTGAAGCCAGTTTTTCTGGAGAAGCCAAACACAACCAGTGTAAGTGGAGGATTAACTTTAAAAAATTTGTGCCAGATTTATATTTGTGGCAGTAAGGATACTCCATTGCAAATGAATGCCAGCCTAGCGGTTGTATCTAAATTTGATGGGCGAGTTGTCTCAGCATGGCGGACATTAAATCCTCCACCAGGCCTACAAAGTCTTCTCTTTCTGCTAAAGTGTAATCTTGCCTTTAGTAAGAATGCCTCTTTTTTTGATTTGCAATCAAAACACCCGGAGGCATCCAGAGTGGTGTCACTTGCATTGATTCTGCTCATTTTCCCATAATGCCCTGCAAAACTTTAATGTGGGTACATGGCGAAGATTATTTATTTACAATTTGTGTTGGAAATTTCTGTAATTCAGTAAACTGTTGAGATCCACAAATTGACTACCAACCAACGTTCCCACATGTCTCCACATACAAATTGAATCCAATTTTTGTGGGTGGCCCTAGTGCCCAAGTTTGGAAAATGCAACAAACGTAACATGGACATACAAAATCTTTCCACGGAAACCACCCAGCATTTGCAATCTGAGTAGCTTTGTCTGTGCTGCCACGCAGGGAAACCTAGTAAATCCTCACAGTTCTGCAACCTAGACATCCAGGGATGTGTGACCTGTGTGGTTCTCACTAGGTCATTTTTTCAGAACGCCCTTGCAAAACTCATTGTGGCTAAAATCACACATTACTCACATTTTTGTGACAGAAAGTTCTGGAATATGCTGAGGCCACAAATGTCCTTTCACCCAGCATTAGCCCAAGCCTCCTGATAAAAATGCTACCTAATGTGTGTGGGTAGACCTACTGCTCTAGACAGGAAAGGGCTCCAGATGCAACATAGACGCATCACATTTTTGGACTGAAATGTGGCCCTTTTTTGCAATTTGGGTAGCTGTGGACTTTTGGCACTAGCTTAGGTGGCTGAAAACTTCCATTTGACCTTGGTTTGTTCTATTCCTGTAGTGAGCACCATGCCCAGCCACACAAATAGAGCAGCGTTTTTATCACCACAAGAGAGGTAACGCTGGGTGGTAAGAATTTTGTGGATTCCAGCAGATTCGTGACATTTCCATCAAAGATGAAATTAGTGATTTCAGGCAAAGTTGTAGGTTTGAGGGGCATTGTGGGTGCTGAGCTCAGCACCGGAACCCATAACCCCACTTCCTTTCACAGGGACTCTGGGAAGACAGCTTCTTTTCAAGTGGAGCTCTGACAGCAAGTTTCCTTTTTTCCAAGCACAGACCTCCTCCACCCCCTCATTTGCAAATACTGTCCATGCCCAGTGCTGGCCCCATATGCACAGAGGAGAAAGAAAACTGAGGACCTTACCTGGGTCCAGCATCCAGGAGGGTCCCTGTTGCCAGTGGCTTGGCTCTCTGCCTCTTTCTGTCCCCTGGGCCCGGGCTGCTGAGAACAGTGAAAGGAGGCAGGAGGGAGGCCTGACCCTGGATCTGGTGCCGCTGGTGCAACCCCTAGCAGTGGCTCCACATCGCCACAGCCGTGATGTCTTAATTTTGGTCTGAGTGTAAAGTGCAGCCCAGTTATGGACCACACAGAGGAAGTGCAGACTGTCTGCTCTTGCGCTGTGTGTCCCATAACTGGGCTGCGGTGCGCTCATGGTGAGCTCTGCTCCACTGCCGGGGCTAATGGAGTTTTTGGCTAAACTCAGTGCTCTGAGCGGAGTGACAAAAACTCTGTCAACTCCACCAACGGAGAGGAGCTCACCGCCCACCCCTAGTGCATAGGTTTGCATGAGTGGTGCCACATCTCTGTCCCACATACCACAGCTACCCCTATTGCTTATCTCTCAACGCAGCACTTTAGGGCCTTTTGTGTCATGGTCTCTTGGCCCAAACACACAAGTGTGGTTGACTTAGGGGCAAAAACCTACAGCTACCCACTTTGCAAAAAAGGGGTCAGTTTTATGTGGAATATTGCAATATGTTTGTTGCATTTTGAGCCATTCCCTGTCTCGGGTACCCGGCCTACCCACACAAGTGAGGTACTGTTTTTATCAGGAGGCTTGGGGAAATACTCGGTGGTAGGAAGTATGTGGATGCCCCACGATTCCATAATTTTTAGTCAAAGTTTGAGGTTTTCAAGGGATTCTGGGTAAATAATTCTGGGTGGAGCCACACAAGTCATGCTACCCTGCATTTCCCTTGGTATCTAGTTTTCAAAAAGTGCAGGCTTTCTAGGTTACCATAGGTACCGGCTGAACTAGGGCCCAAAATGTCCAACAATACAAAAAGGGTCATAGTTCAGTGGAAAAATGTGATGTGTCCATGTTGCATCTTGGTCAGTTTCCCCTCGCTGGCACTAGGCCTACCCACCCAGGTGAGGTGCCCTTTTTATCAGGAGACTTGTGGAAATGCTTGGTGGAGGGAGGTTGGTATCTCCCCACAGATTCCACAACATTCCTTCACACAAATGTGAAGAAAGTGTATTTTTTTTGTCAAAGTTTAAGATTAGCAAGGGGATCTGGGCTCTGGGAAAAACATCTGGTTAAAGCCACACATGTCACCGCACCCTGGATTCCCCAAGGTGTTTAGTTTTCAAAAATGTTCCAGTTTTCTAAGTTTCCCTAAGTGCTACCTGAGCTAAGACCCAAAATCCACACCTAACCACATTGGAAATAAGGGTCAGTTTTAAGTAGAAAAATATGATGTGTCCATGATGCTTTTTGTCCCAATTCCTGTAGCTGGCACTGCACCTACCCACACAAGTGAGGTATCATTTTTATTGGAGGACATGTGGCAACATAGAACAGTAGAACATTCATTATTACCAATTGGAACACCCTGCATTTGTGCCTTCCAAATGTAAGTCAATGTGTAAGTAAGAAAACATTTTGAAAAATATCCTCTGAATTCCATGCTAGGCTGGTACCCACAAATTCAGAGATGTACAAATAACCACTGCTCCTAAACTGTATATCTTGTGCCCATTTCAGAAATACATAGGTTTCATTGATACCCATTTTACATTCTACATATTCCAACATGTGATTTAGTCTATACTCTGTACACAGTGAAGAAACCATTTTACGGTGCAGCACGGTTGTTGATTTGGGTACCTTTGGTTCTTGGAGAACCCACAAACCCTATATATCCCCCACAACCAGAAGGATTTAGCAGTTGTAATAGTATACTGCTTTTGTAAATTGGCCATCGTGACAAAAATTACATATGAAAATGTTGTCACAAACGGCAATTTTTTTCCACTCTTTTTAAGTATCTCTCTATTTAACAGGTAGTTTCTTTGAGAAAACCTTGAGGGATCTACACATATGACCTCTTGCAGAATCCAGACTTTTGTCTACTTCTCAGAAATCTGTAGTTTTCCTGGATCACCCATGTGTTTCACACTGGTTTGCACTGCTAACTGACAGTATTGTGAAAGCACAAAAAATAGGTAAAATGGGCCACCTCTTTGAAAAATGCCCAAACTATAGTAAAACATTATGGGGGTCATTATGACCCTGGCGGTCCATGACCGCCATGGCGGAGGGCGGCGGAAGCACCGCCAACAGGCTGGCGGTGCTTCCTGGGCGATTCTGACCGCGGCGGTAAAGCCGCGCTCAGAAAAGGGGAGCTGGCGGTTTCCTGCCGGTTTCCCACCGGTTTCCCGCTGGCCCAGGGTATCCGCCATGGCGGCGCTGCTTGCAGCACTGCCATGGGGATTCCGACCGCCTTCCCGCCAGCCTGTTTCTGGCGGTGTCCACCGCCAGAACCAGGATGGCGGGAACGGGTGCCGTGGGGCCCCTGGGGGCCCCTGCACGGCCCATGCCACTGGCATGGGCAGTGCAGGGGCCCCCTAACAGGGCCCCATACAGATTTTCACTGTCTGCTTTGCAGACAGTGAAAATCGCGACGGGTGCCACTGCACCTGTCGCTCCCCTGCAACTCCGCCGGCTCCATTCCGAGCCGGCTTCATTGTTGAAGGGGCTTTCCCGCTGGGCCGGCCGGCGGTCTTCTGGCGGTCGCCCGCCGGCCCCACGGGAAAGCCAGAATGGCCGCCGCGGTCTTTTGGCGGGAACCGCTTGGCGGGCGGCGACCGCCGACCGCCGCGGTCAGAATGACCGCCTATGTTTTTTGATTCAGCTCTGCACGTTGCTGAAGTTGGGAAGCTGGTGGCTTTAGCATAGACAACTGTTCTATGATGGTGTTTTTGGGGGAGAAAAACAGACACTTTTATTTGAAGCACTTTTTTCTATAAAAAAAAAAAAAAACTCCAAATATAGCTATCTCTCGCCTGTTTTCTTGTACCCTCCAAGGGAATCCACAAACCCTGGGTAGGTTTAGAATCCACAGGATTTCTTTTTTAAAAGATAGCAAATTTGGTGTGTTTTGCTTATGTGGACAAAAAGTAATGGAGGCCTAAGTTTGGATTATCCCAAATAGCGAAAAAAGGGCTCAGCACTAGGGGACCTAAAGGACCAGCAGTTAAGAGGCTAAAATATAAATTGCAGGGGTTAGTATTGTTATTATAATTGATTTATTTTGTGTACTATAATTTGCAACTTCAATTGTTTAGTTTATGGTTTTAAGTTAGTAATAAATAATGTAATAGCAGCTTGTTGGGTTCTTAGGGGAATTAGATGGGAAGTAAATTAAAATATAATTAGTTGAAAATTGTTAATTTTATTGCTCAATAGATATATCATGTATTTAGGTTTAATTTGCTAATTTTAATGTAAATGTATTTTGTTTTAACTTTGATTAATTACACTTATTAAATAGTTGTTTTTTTGATGTTGAGTAGGGTGAAAATGTTTTAAATTACTGGTAAGTTTATAATAAGGCTAATTCATTTTCATGTTGGTTATGTGATTGCTAATCAATTATCTAAATTGATTTCTTTCAACTGTATTGTTTTTTCTTTTTCCATTTGTGCAGTATATTTAAATGTTTTTATTTTTGTTCGTATTTTGTATTTTTGTAATGTTTTTTTGGTTTAATAGGAGTGTAGGGTGGGAAGTTTATTAAATGACATTTGTTTTTATTTAAACAATAATTGACTTTTAATTGTTTGTTATGTAAGTGATTGACTATGCAAATTGTTTTTATTATTTTCTATTTGTTCTATTTGTATTTTAAATTTTATAGTATATTTAAATATGAACATTTTGTTACTACTGTATATTTTAGTAGTGGGTTGTTGGTTTTAATTAGAGTTATGGTATTTAAATTATATTATTTTTTAAATTAGCTGTTAATGTTCAATTAATTATCATTCATGCTTCTTTTTAAAGGTGGAAATATTATGCACAGTAATTATTTAATAATGTAAGTCTTTTAATGTCTGTAAAATGTTTTATTTTAATTAAACGTTTTGTTTGAGTAATATTTTTTTACCAAAAAGTTGAATTTATCATATAAAAGAAAGTAAACATTTAAATGTGTTTTACTTTTGATTTTATTGTGTTTTTAGTAACATATAATATGCATTTTTTTATTTGTGATACAATTATATTATTTTAAATTTTAGGTATTTACATATTTTGTACAAAATGATTAGAAGGAGGGATGCTATTTATAGTCCCTCCATAGTCCTACATTTTCTTTACTATTGGTTACACTGGCATTTGAATTGTAAATCTAACCCCTTTGGAGTCCAACATTTTCAGCAATAGTAAATATAACCGCTACAGAGTCTAACACTTTCCCTACTGCTACTTAGATTGGAGTGGGAATAGTAAATTTAACCCCTATGAAATCCAACACGTTACCTACTTTTGCGTAGCCTGGAGTGGGAATAGGAAATCTAACACCTTCATGGTCCAACATGTTCCCTACAGTTGGGTAGACGGGAGTGGGAATAGAAAACCCCTCCACGGTCCAACACTTTTTCCTAAAGTTTTATAGGAAAAAGTAAGTATTGTAAGATAAATAGTTTTGTAATGTTTGTTAACTTAAATTATAGTTTTTTTAATTACTAATCAATATTGTATGTTTATATTCATTTTTACAAAATCTAGTTTTTAGGGCTTATATCATATTTATAAAAAAAGTTTTTTTTTAAAGCCAAATTTGTAATATTTAAAATATTAGATTATTTTGCTATCTATGTTTTTATAATTGTGTTTGCCCTAATAATAACAAACCCTGCAGCACAGTATTGATTGTTTTCTGAATTGAAACTTAATAACATGTGACTTGGAGGTTTGTTTGCAATTAAATCCCATGGGAGCATTGTATGACTTTCTGGTGAAAGAGATGGCCTTGAGGAGATTTGATAACGCTTTCTAAAATATTAAGAGGTGACAACACAATTCCTGTAGTTGTCAATAGTAACAAGTAAACCACAATGCTGGTTCATTACTTTTAAATAAATGAACTAGTTTAGCTATTAGCAACTGAGGTGTCATGCAACCCTTTTAGGGTTTGTATTGGATAGTGCACACAATATTTTGAGCCATTTTACTGAAAAAAGTGTAATAACTGATTGTAACAGTTGGGTTGAAGCAAGGCTGTAACTTATACATTTTATGCAGATAAAATTGCAAGGGGTCATCGTAGACAAAAGGTACAATTAGAGCAAAGATATTTAACAAGCTGATGAAAATAGACAATTTAGCTTCAAAATATGACAATTCCAACAGTGCCTGGTCCCTGGTTTGATCTATCTTGTTGAGGGTGATAGGCCCAGATACACAAATGAGGTACAATTTTTATTGGGAGAAGTATGAGAATGCTGTGTGGTAGGAATTTTGTGGACCTATGCACATTCTGGAACTTTCCATCACATAAATGTGAGGAAAATGCTTGATTTTAGGCACTGTTTGAGGTTTGCATGGCATTGTGGGTAAGAAACCTTTATGGGATCCATGCAAGGCACACCACCCTGGACTCCATTGGATGCCTTGGTTTTCAGAAGTGTCTGGGTTTGGTAGGTTTCTCTGGGTGGCGGATTGGGCCAAAAACAGACCAAAATCCACAGCTACCCACTTTGCAAAAAAGGGTCTGTACAAAGTGCAAATGTGAGCTATCCATGTTGCAATTTGAGGTTGCCCTGCTGTGGGGGCTACAGCCACCCACACAAGTGGGGCACCGTTTTCATTGGAACAAGTGTGGGAATGCTGGATGATAGGAATTTTGTGTATCCCCTCAGTTTCCAGAACTTTCCACAACAGAAATTAAGAAGATTATGTGTGTTTTAGCCAAAGTTTGAGGTTTGCTATTATTGTGGGTAAAAGCAAACTTCATAGGATCCACACAAGTCACACACCATCCTGAACTCTCTTGGGTATCTGTTTCTCATGAATATCCGGGTATGGTATGTTTCTCTGTGTGGCAGGCGATCCAGGACCCACAATCCCTTGTCACTGCCATTGCAAACACTGGATTATTTTTTGGTGTCACTATGTTGTGTTTTGGAGTTTTTTGTGTCATGGATGCTAGTTCCAGTGTCACAAATAGGATACCTTTTTTTATCACTAGAAGTGTTGTAATTCTGGTTGGTTGTAAGTTTATGGATCCCTGAAGCTTCCAGAACTTTCTCTCACTGAAATGTGAGGAAAATGCATATGTTTAGCCAAAGTTTGAGATTAGCAAATTTTTCTGAGTAAAAAAACATTGAGGGATCCATGTGAGTTACACAACCAAGGACCACCTTGGGTGTCTTATTTTCAGAAAGCTCTGAGTTTGATAGCTTTCCCTGTGTGATGGCTGAGAGAGGGGCCAACTTCTACAGCTAAACATGTAGTAAACAATTTTTTGATTTTGCTGGGTCTAACATGATGTCTCCAGGACATGCTCTGGGGTGTTTTGATTTGCAGCCGCTAGACCAAGCCAGACAAGTGGGGTACTGTTTTCATCCGAAGTCCTATGGGAATACTGTTTTCATCCAAAGTTCTACGGGAATACAGTGTGGTGGAAACTGAGGGCCTGATTTAGACCTTGGTGAAGGGGAAAAATGCATCACAAACTTGACGGATATCTCATCTGCCTTATTACGATCCTAATATATCCTATGGAGCAGAGCAGCCAAGACTGAACTAGGAGACATGCAAAGCTCTTGCAATACCACCATAGTCACACAGTACTTATATACAAGAAAGAAAATACTCAGTGTTACCAAAAATAAAGGTACTTTATTTTAGTGACACAATGCCAAAGATATCTTAGAGGCTATACTCCCTATGGAGGTAACTATTACACACAAAATATACACAAATAACCAAAATCAGGTGAGTAAACAGTCATAAAATAGTGCAAACAGTGAAAAACACAATAGACTGCAATGGGCCTAGGGGCAACACAAACCATATATTAAAATAGTGGAATGAGAATGTCAGTTGTCCTCCTAGGCAACTGTAGTGTGTAAAAGGGCGCTGGGAGTGTAAGAAAACACCAAGAGGAAGTAAAATACCCCACCCCAGAACTCAGGAAAACAGGAGTACAGCAAGTTTCCTCAGAACACACAAGAAGTCGTGGTAAAGGATTATGCAAAAACCAAGCAAGACTGCAAGACACCAACGATGGATTCCTGGAACTGAAGACCTGTGGAGAGAGGAGACCATGTCCAGCAGTCGATTAAGAGTCCAGGAAGAACAGGAGCCCCTGCTAACCCGGATGAATGTGCCAAAGTGGATTCTCTAGTTGGATGAAAAAGTCAGAAATGCACCAAAGAAGACAGCTGTGGGTTCCTAGTTGGTGCAGGAGATGTCCAACGTCGAGTATAAGAATGAAGGCTGGTTTTCGTTGTTGGATTCCACCAACAAGCCTTGGCTCACGCAAATGTCATGGTTGGCGGGAAAAGGCATTACCTGGGTCCAGGAGGGACCAGGGTGTCTCAACTCAGACTGAAGAGACAGGGGGGGCTCTCAGCACTTTAGAGAACCCTCAGAAGACCAGGCAACACCCACAGGAGTTCCAGAAATGGCAGCCATCGCAGCACTTCACAAAGGGATCCCACGCCGCTGGAGACCAACTCAGGGAGCTGAGCGTCACAGGATAGAGTGCTGGGACCTGGGCTATGCTGTGCACAAAGGATTCTTGGAAGAAGTGCACAGAAGCCAAAGGAGCTGCCAAACATGTGATGCACATGGGTACTGTCTGGCAAGGGGAGGCAAGCTCTTACCTCCACCAAATTTGGACAGCTGGACCTTTGGACAGTCAGGGTCACTTTGGTCCACCACCTGCGTTCCAGGGATCACGCTCGTCGAAAAGAGAGGAGATCCAGAGTACCGGTCATCGCTGCAGAAGGGTGCGTTCTGAAGCAGGGAAGTGACTCCGTCACTCCACGGGAGATTCCTTCGGTCCTTCTGGTGCAGAATGAAGACAGGCAGTCCTCAGAGCATGCACAACCTGGAAACTGTTGCAGTAGCTGGCAGGAGCTGAAGTTACAGAGTTGCAGTAGCCTTCTTGGATACTTTGTTGCAGTTTCAGTGTACCTGGAGCAGTCTGCAGTTGATTGGATGGTCAGAAGCTGAAGCAGAGGATGCAGAGGAGTCCGAGTCTGAGGGAACACCCACAGGAGAGACCCTAAATAGCCCTCAGAGGGTAATTGGTCACCTAACCAGGTATGGACCTATCAGGAACGGGTCTCTGACATCACATGCTGGCACTGGCCAATCAGATGCTCCCAGAGTATCCCAACACCTTGGAATCCCAGGTACACTCTGGACGAGCACCACCCCTGGGGTGGTGATGGACAGGGGGGTGGTCACTCCCCTATCTTTTGTCCAGTTTCGTGCCAGAGCAGGGGCTGGGTGTCCCTGAACCGGTGTAGACTGGATTATGTAAGGAGGGTGCAGTATGTGCACTTTCAGATGCTCTGGGAGGAAACCCCTCCCATGCCTGTAACACCTATTTCCAAAGGGAGAGAGTGTAACACCCCTGTCCCAAAGGAAATGCACTGTTCTGCCTTCCTGGGATTGAGTTGCCCAAGCCCCAGGAGGGCAGAAGCCTGTCTGTGAGGTGGCAGCAGCTGAGGCTGCAGTGAAAACCTCAGAAGACTGGTATGGCAGTACTGGGGGTCCATGGTGGAGCCCCTAGGGTGCACGGAATTGGCCCCCCAATACCAGAATCAGATTTGGGGTACAATTTGCAGTTCCTAGACACCTCACAGGGCCATATTCGGAGTTACCACTGTGAAGCTACATATATGTATTGACCTATATGTAGTGCACACTTATAATGGCGTCCCCGCACTCACGAAGTCCGGGAAAATGGGCCTGGACGATGTGGGGGCCCCTCTGCTAGCGCAGGGGTACCCTCACACACAGGTACTATGCACCTAGCCTTCAGGGTCTGAAGGTTAGATATATAGGTGACTTATGTATGTCCTGGTGCAGTGAAAATGGCTGTGAAATAGTGCGTACACTATTCCACTCAGTCTGCAATTGCAGTCCTGAAGAAGTGTTTGTATGAGCTCATTATGGGTGGCAAAAGAAATGCTGCAGCCCATAAGCATCTCCTGGAACCCCAATGTCCTGGGTACCTAGGTACCATATATTAGGGACTTATAAGGGGGGTCCAGTATGCCAATCTGGAGTGGAATACTGGGTTCCAGTATGTAAGTACAAATTTGGAATCAGAGAGAGCATAAGCACTGGAGTTCTGGTTAGACAAAACAGTAAAACATACTGCCATATAGGCCACAAACTATGAGCACAGGGGTCCTGACTAGCAGGATCCCAGTGAGACAGTACAAACACACTGACAAACAGGCCAAAAATGAGGGTAACCAGGCTAGAGAAAGCCCCCTTCCTACAGTGATATGGCAGACGGTATACCCGCCAAGTTTGTGATGGAGTATTCCATCCACCAAGATCTAAATCAGGCCTGAAGGCCCTGATTACGA
Source organism: Pleurodeles waltl (assembly GCF_031143425.1). Lineage (NCBI taxonomy): Eukaryota > Metazoa > Chordata > Amphibia > Caudata > Salamandridae > Pleurodeles > Pleurodeles waltl. The sequence continues at coordinate 1,406,558,572 of NC_090445.1, read as the reverse complement.
GTAGTGGTGACCTCCCCCCCAGACCCATTATGATGATCCTGCTGGACTGATGGGTGGAAACCAAGATTTCCAACTGCCAGCGCAGTGGGAAAGGGGTGCCGGCATTGTTGCCGGCTCATAATCGAGCCATCGGCAAAGCTGCCGCCTGCAAGGGGCACCATCACCTTCGTAATGTGCACTGTCTCCACTTACCATTATGAGAGTGATGGACAGGGGGGCATGGCATGGGAAGTGCAGGGGCTCCCCTGTGGCCAAGTTGTAATCAGTAGGGTGCCACTGCATACAGTGCTGCACTGGCTGATTGCACCCTGTCCCTGCAGTCAGCCCGTCGGGATCACCGATACCGACAGACGGCAGTACCCTGGTGGTCAGACCACCAGGGTCGTAATGTGGCGGTTTGACTGCCACAACAGCGGCGGTCCAGACTCGTAATTAGGGCCCAAGTCTTTAGCTCAGATCTACAAGGTTTCTTTTCACTGCCATGGGTGACACAAGTGAACTACGTTCACTGCACTAATGACTGAATGTGAAAGACGGGTTTTTGTAGCCATGCAGAACCCGTCCCAATACATAGTTGAAGTGGAATCAATGCTTTTGGGTTACTAACAGTCCCTAAACAGGGACCCAAAGACACAGTAATGCCTGGAAACAAACCTATTTTGTTCTTTTCAATACCACACCAAAAACTGCACTAAGAAAAAGAAAATTTAACTAAAAAGCATTTTTATTTCACCAGGTACACCCTGTTGATTGGCACATCTAAAACAACCACACAGAATATAATTGAAACAGCACAAATGCTTGTTTGTGAACAATAAGACTAAAATGAACATTTCCATCATGCTGAAGATGTTGCCTAAACAATCTAACACTCTAAACCTATTTTTATGCACTACGCTAGGAGAGCATGGAGTAGAATCACTTGCATCTAGATTTTCTTTGAGTCAGCACACGGCATACCTGTTTACAGCAAAGTGCTGTAGTTATCAAAAGTCAGGATGTCCATGTTCATTGTGAAGATGTTGTCTAAACAGCCTAACACTCTAAACCTATTTCTACGCACTACGCTGGGAGAGCATGGAGTAGTATAACTTGCATTTGGATTTTTCTTAGGAAGAGTCAGTTTATGTCATACCTGTTTACAGCAAAGCTCTGTAGTTATCAAAAGTCAGAGCCACCATGTTCCCCATGAAGGGCAAACATATGTAGCATCAGCTCCTCTCCTGGACATGATGGCTTGCTATCCGCTTTCAGTCGCAAAGGCAATATGGCAGCATTTCTAGCAGTAAAGATCTTCCCTGGTAGTATCTTGTAGGGCAAAGAACCTCTCCTGACAAGCAGTCAAGTGACAGCCCATTTTATACTATAGCTTAACTAAGATGGAATGTCCAACATCAGCTTAGACATGTCTGGCACAACCAATGGGCATCAAGATGCTAGTTTTAGACACATCCTTACAAACAAATAAGGTAAAAATATGATCATTTCGATTACACTGTTTTGGCTATCATTCTTGGTTGACCCTGAAATAGAGGAAACAAGGCACTTGTTCCAGACTGATGTTGCATCAGGTGTCTTATTAATGTCATTGTCTAAGTGACTTGATACTTTCACAGGCTTTTGGAAAGATAAGGACAGAGGACACCTGCTTCAAAGCAGACATATAAGTAATTCTGCAAAAGTCAGAGTAAAATGGAGTCATTTTGCAAAACACCCTCTGAATGACATAATAATATGTATAACCCCAAATTCAGAGATGTACAAATAACCACTGATCCTAAACCAAGTACCTTCTGCACATTTCAGAAATCACATAGGTTTGCTTCATACCCATTTTTCATTCAATATGCAGCACACACAGAAAGAGGGAAAAACAAGCAGAAATTGTTATTCCTCCTCGTTACGCCTCCCCTGGGGCCCTGGGGAGGCATAGGCTTTTGATGCGTTCCCTGTTTTTAAAATCCTTGTCAATCTGGGAAAGCGTCAAAATCCATGGGTGCTGCATGGGAAAACCCACCACATAGCCCATGGAACTCTTTGACGCAGAGTAAGGCAACACAGCGACTTGTCTTTGCGTGGCATTGTAGATATGGGCCTGCGCCACCAGTGTGTCAAAAAAAGTGATGCACCGGTGGTGCAAGCTGCTTGTAAATATGCCCCCTATGTGTTCCTATGACCACAAAGTTCTATGAGATGTAACTTTATATTGGTTTTGTAAATCGGCCACTGTGACAAAAACATTACTGATGAAAGCATCAACGTGGCTATTTTTTCCTACTAATTTTCATTATTTTTTTATCTCAATTATTAATTTCTTTGTGGACACCGTGAGTGAGCTACACAAATGACCACCTACTAAATTCAGAATTTTGGGCCTCATTACAAGGCTGATGATCTTCAGACCATCAGCCTCGTGGTGGAAGTTGGACCGCCGCACTCCAGAGGGGCTTACAGCCACATTACGACCCTAGTGGTCGGACCGGCTCAAGACCGCCGTCTCTGCCAGGAACGTAGTTCCTGACGGTTAGATGGATAGACAGCGGTCTGAGTTGTGGTCAGACACAGCACAGCCAGATTCGGCCCCCCAGTGCTGATTACAACTCAGCTTTCAGCCAGCCTTTCCATGGTGGTGACCCTGCCATCGAAAGACTTGAGGAAAGCCAATGCTGGTGCTGTGCAGACAGTGCGTATTCTGAGGGTGCTGGTGTGCTACGGTATTGGCCTCGGGAGCCGATGCCAATACCATAGCACGTTTCCCGCCGGTCAGCCTGGCGGGATCGTCGTAATACAGTGTTCCCACCGGTTAGCCCAGGGGGGGAACATTGTAATACGATGGGGAGGATGCAGCTGGCATGCCAGCAGCATCCTCCCTGTGGCATTGGTGGTCCCACAGTAGGACCACCAATGTCATAATAAGACCCTTTATCTACTTTTCAGAAATGTATAGCCTTCTGGGATCACCCATGAGTTTCACACTTATTTCCACCACAAGCTGCAAGTTGGCTGAAACCACCAAACATTAGGAGAACTAGACTTTTATAAAAATGCAAACATGTCATAATAACAGTGTTTTTGATGCACCTCTGCTTGTTGCTGAAAGCTGGGAAGCTGGTGATCAGTGGATGCCTTTGGAAAAAAATACACTTTCTTGTACAGCATTTTTTCCAATTTCTTGATTTAACAAAAGTTGGCAACATTTTGTCTATTTTCTTGATTCCCTTTAGGGGAAGCCACAAATCATGGGTACATTTAAAATCAAAAGGACTCACATTTGGAATGGATCTCTTTTGTGGATAAAAGCTATGATGGTTTAAGTGCAAACTACCCCAATGACTGAAAAAAAGGGCTCAGAACTGGGGAAGGGAAGCCCTAGCATTCAAATGGTTAACTAGATATTACAATTTTAGATTCATAAAACGGTGTCTGAAATGGCTTACACCTTTATTCTGCTTTGTTTTGTGGGTATTCCATTAAATGTGTTTTATATATATATATATATATATATATATATATATATATATATATATATATATATATATATATATATTCGATGGCATGTGTAGCTGCAGATACACATGCTGTGCACGTCCCACCATCTGGTGTTGGGCCTTTGAGTGTTACAAGTTGTTTTTCTTCGAAGAAGTCTTTTCGAGTCACGAGATCGAGGGACTCCTCCCATTTCGGCTCCATTGCGCATGGGCGTCGACTCCATCTTAGATTGTTTTTTTTCCGCCATCGGGTTTGGACGTGTTCCTTTTGGCTCCGTGTTTCGGGTCGGAAAGTTAGTTAGAATCTCAGAAAAATCGTTGGTATTGTTTGCGTTCGGTATCGGGTTAGTTACAACAGATCGACACAGACTTTTGAAGAGCTCCGGTGGCCCTTTGGTTTTTTTTCGATCCCCCCCTCGGGCCTGGTCAGCCCGGCCACGTGTCTCTTCAAGGCTGATGGAACGGACCCCATTCCGCTTCTGCCCAAAATGTCATAACAAGTATCCATATACAGATCAGCATCTGGTCTGGAACTTGTGTCTGTCTCCAGAGCACAAGGAGGATACCTGTGAAGCCTGTCGAGCGTTTCGGTCGAGGAAGACATTAAGAGACCGAAGAGCTAGAAGACTGCAGATGGCGTCGGTGCCGACAGGACAAGGGCGTTTCGAGGAGGAAGAAGAAACCTTCCCCTTCCAGGAATCGGACTCGGACGAGCTCGATCCAGAAGAAACGCCGAAAACCATGAGTAAGACGTCGAAACATAAGACTCACGAGAAGACAACAAAAGCCCAGGGGACGCCACCGCCAACAGGCCATGGCTTAACCCGAAAAATAGGTGACCGATCATCGGCACCGAAAAAGGGCATGCATGTGACAAAGTCATCCGACTCCGGTCGAGATACCGCCACACAACAATCTCGGGCCCGAGACAGCGGCTCCGAGCAGATTCGGCACCGAGACAGTGGCACCGAAATGGTTCGGCACCGAGACACCACGACGCCGAAAATAAAGAAGGTTTCCTCGGAGCCCAAAAAGGCGACCAAAAAGATTTCGATTCCGAAACATCCAGCCTCGGAACCGAAAACAGGTTCCTACACAGAGGAACAGGGATTGTCCTCCCAAATGCAAGGACATAAGTTCGGAGAGGAACTTGAATCTGTTGAGCCAGACTACACTCAAAGAAGGCTCCACATTCAAAAAGACACAGGGAAGATAAGCACTCTTCCCCCAATTAAAATGAAAAGAAGACTTGCCTTTCAAGAAAAGGACAAGCAGCCACAGGCAAAGGTGGCAAGACAAACAACTCCACCACCATCAATGCACACATCACCGGTAGCCACTCCACCACTGATGCAATCCCCGACTCCTACTGCAATGAGTCAAGATGATCCTGATGCATGGGACCTTTATGATGCTCCTGTATCAGATAACAGCCCAGACTGTTACCCTGCGAGGCCGTCGCCACCTGAAGACAGTACATCCTACACGCAGGTGGTCTTAAGGGCAGCTGCGTTTCATAACGTCACCTTGCATTCAGAACCAATTGAGGATGACTTTTTGTTTAATACACTCTCCTCCACTCATAGCCAATACCAAAGCTTACCTATGCTCCCGGGAATGATAAAACATTCCAAACAAATATTTCAAGATCCTGTAAAAGGCAGAGCCATAACTCCAAGGGTGGAGAAGAAGTACAAGCCATCACCAACAGACCCTGTTTATATTACGCAGCAATTAACACCAGATTCTGTGGTTGTTGGGGCAACTCGCAAGAGAGCAAACTCTCATACCTCGGGAGATGCACCACCTCCAGACAGGGAGAGTCGCAAATTCGATGCTGCGGGTAAAAGAGTTGCAGCACAAGCAGCAAACCAATGGCGTATTGCCAATTCACAAGCACTTTTGGCAAGATACGATAGAGCTCATTGGGACGAAATGCAGCATTTCATAGAACACTTACCCAAAGAGTTCCAGAAAAGGGCACAACAAGTGGTAGAAGAAGGACAAAGTATCTCCAATAATCAGATACGGTCATCAATGGACGCAGCAGATACGGCTGCAAGGACAGTAAATACTGCAATAACGATAAGGAGACACGCATGGTTGCGTACGTCAGGATTCAAGCCGGAAATACAACAAGCCGTGCTGAATATGCCCTTTAATGAACAGCAGTTGTTTGGGCCGGAAGTCGACACTGCTATTGAAAAACTCAAAAAAGATACTGATACCGCAAAAGCCATGGGCGCACTCTACTCCCCACAAAGCAGAGGCACATTTCGCAAAACACAGTTTAGGGGAGGATTTCGAGGTCAACCTACAGAGGCCACAACCTCACAAGCAAGGCCCACTTATCAAAGCCAATATCAGCGGGGAAGTTTTCGGGGGGCAATATAGAGGGGGACAATTCCCAAAAAATAGAGGGAAGTTCCAAAGCCCCAAAACCCCTCAAAACAAGCAGTGACTTCCAAGTCACACATACCCAACACATAACACCTGTGGGGGGGAGACTAAGCCAATTTTACAAACATTGGGAGGAGATAACAACAGACACTTGGGTACTGGCAATTATCCAGCATGGTTATTGCATAGAATTTCTCAAATTCCCTCCAAACGTCCCACCGAAAACACACAATATGTCAAAACAACATATAGATCTTCTAGGACTAGAAGTTCAGGCATTACTACTAAAAGAAGCAATAGAATTAGTACCAAAACACCAGAAAGGAACAGGAGTTTACTCTGTACTTTCTCATACCCAAAAAAGACAAGAGTCTGAGACCTATATTAGATCTCCGAACATTAAATACCTACATCAAATCAGATCACTTTCACATGGTGACATTACAAGACGTAATCCCACTACTCAAACAACAAAACTACATGACAACACTAGACCTAAAGGATGCATATTTCCATATACCAATACATCCTTCACACAGAATGTACTTAAGGTTTGTATTCCAAGGGATACATTACCAATTCAAGGTGTTGCCATTCGGAATAACAACTGCGCCAAGAGTTTTTACAAAGTGCCTAGCAGTCGTAGCTGCAGATATCAGAAGGCAGCAAATACATGTGTTCCCGTACCTAGACGATTGGCTAATCAAAACCAACACGCTAGAAAGGTCAATCAACTACACAAAGTCACACCTTCTGCTGTGTCAAACACAGCAATACTTAGGGGCGACAATCAACACAGCAAAAGGGATTGCCACTCCAAGTCCAAGTCCACAAAGGGTTCAGGCATTTCACAATGTAATACAGGCCATGTATCCAAATCAAAAATGGTGATGAAACTCCTAGGCATGATGTCCTCATGCATAGCCATTGTCCCAAACGCAAGGTTGCACATGCGGCCCTTACAACAGTGCCTAGCATCACAGTGGTCACAGGCACAGGGTAAAATTCTAGATCTGGTGTTGGTAGACCGCCAAACATACACCTCACTTCAATGGTGGAACAGTATAAATTTAAACCAAGGGCGGCCTTTCCAAGACCCAGTGCCACAATATGTAATAACGACAGATGCCTCCATGATAGGGTGGGGAGCACACCTCAATCAACACAGCATCCAAGGACAATGGAACACTCACCAAAAACAGTTTCACATAAATCACTTAGAACTATTGGCAGTATTTCTAGCGCTGAAAGCATTTCAACCCATAATAAGCCACAAACACATTCTTGTCAAAACAGACAACATGACAACGATGTATTACCCAAACAAACAGGGAGGGACACACTCAACACAATTGTGTCTCCTGGCACAGAAAATATGGCATTGGGCGATTCACAACCACATTCGCCTAATAGCACAATTTATTCCAGGAATTCAGAATCAGTTAGCAGACAATCTCTCTCAGGATCACCAACAGATCCACGAATGGGAGATTCACCCCCAAATACTGAATACTTACTTCCAGAGTTGGGGAACACCACAAATAGATCTATTTGCAACAAAGGAAAATGCAAAATGCCAAAACTTCGCATCCAGGTACCCACAAGATCAGTCTCAGGGCAATGCGTTATGGATGAGTTGGTCAGGGATATTTGCTTACGCTTTTCCCCCTCTCCCACTCCTTCCATATCTAGTAAACAAGTTGAGTCAAAACAAACTCAAACTCATACTAATAGCGCCAACATGGGCAAGACAACCTTGGTACACAACACTACTAGACCTCTCAGTAATGCCTCATGTCAAACTACCAAACATACCAGATCTGTTAACGCAACACAAACAACAGATCAGACACCCAAATCCAGCATCGCTGAATCTAGCAATCTGGCTCCTGAAGTCCTAGAGTTCGGACACTTAGACCTTACACATGAATGTATGGAGGTCATAAAACAAGCTATGAAACCTACCACTAGACATTGCTATGCAAATAAGTGGAAAAGATTTGTTTATTACTGCCATAATAATCAAATTCAACCCTTACACGCATCTGCCAAAGACATTGTAGGATACTTACTACATCTGCAAAAGTCAAAGCTAGCTTTTTCTTCCATTAAGATACATCTTACAGCAATTTCAGCTTACCTGCAAATTACGCACTCAACTTCTCTATTTAGGATACCAGTCATAAAAGCATTTACGGAAGGTCTAAAGAGAATTATACCACCAAGAACACCACCAGTTCCTTCATGGAACCTCAACATTGTCTTAACACGACTCATGGGTCCACCTTTTGAGCCCATGCACTCTTGTGAAATGCAATACTTAACATGGAAAGTTGCATTTTTAATTGCCATCACATCTTTAAGAAGAGTAAGTGAGATTCAAGCATTTACCATACAAGAACCATTTATTCAAATACACAAGCATAAAGTAGTTCTACGGACAAATCCTACATTTTTACCAAAAGTCATATCACCGTTCCACTTAAATCAAACAGTAGAATTACCAGTGTTCTTCTCACAGCCAGACTCTGTAGCTGAAAGAGCACTACATACATTAGACATCAAAAGAGCGTTAATGTACTACATTGACAGAACAAAAATTATTAGAAAAACAAAACAATTATTTATTGCTTTCCAAAAACCTCATACAGGAAATCCAATTTCTAAACAAGGCATTGCTAGATGGATAGTTAAGTGCATTCAAACCTGTTATCTTAAAGCAAACAGAGAACTGCCTATTACACCAAAGGCACATTCAACTAGAAAGAAAGGTGCTACCATGGCCTTTCTAGGAAATATTCCAATGACCGAAATATGTAAGGCAGCTACATGGTCTACGCCTCATACATTTACCAAACACTACTGTGTAGATGTGCTAACGGCACAACAAGCCACAGTAGGCCAAGCAGTACTACGAACATTGTTTCAAACAACTTCAACTCCTACAGGCTGAACCACCGATTTTGGGGAGATAACTGCTTACTAGTCTATGCACAGCATGTGTATCTGCAGCTACACATGCCATCGAACGGAAAATGTCACTTACCCAGTGTACATCTGTTCGTGGCATTAGTCGCTGCAGATTCACATGCGCCCACCCTCCTCCCCGGGAGCCTGTAGCCGTTTAGAAGTTGATCTTGAACATCTGTATATTTGTAAATATATTACTTTAAATTACATTATGTACACACGTATTCACTCCATTGCATGGGCACTATTACTAGCATATACAACTCCTACCTCACCCTCTGCGGGGAAAACAATCTAAGATGGAGTCGACGCCCATGTGCAATGGAGCCGAAATGGGAGGAGTCCCTCGATCTTGTGACTCGAAAAACAACTTGTAACACTCCGAGCCCAACACCAGATGGGATGTGCACAGCATGTGAATCTACAGCGACTAATGCCACGAACAGATGTACACTGGGTAAGTGACATTTTCCATATATATATATATATATATATATATATATATATATATATATATATATATATATAGGTTCTTGGTTCCATCAGACTATGAACAAGTTCAAATTTGCAGTACTGTGGTGATAACCTATGGTATTTTATTCTCTAGTGGTGGCTCAGAAATTTGCATATCAATCGACATTTTAAAACGAGTACAAACGACGTGGAGGTCCTTTTGTAGGTTTGAAAGTGGGGCCATAAGGCTGGCTCTGTATTTCTAATAAAAAGATTTTTTCGAACAAACCGCTGAATTGACTAACTTTATCTGGCATGTAATGCTAACCAAAAGCAGAATCTGTGCTGTGACCTTTGGTATCCGAAGTAATATTGTAACTTCATATTACAAGTTTAAACTCCTTGAGTACATTGACTGTTACCTTTTTAAATTACATTTTACATTTGTGCATTCCAAAAGATATTCCTCTCAATATTCACTAGAGGGCAAATAGAGAAAAAGTTTCAGCTTTATATTGTTTAGTTTCAACCATAGATCTGCAATAGATTCCCAAGTCTGGGAAACCATACCCCCCCTTGACGTAGAGGGGGTTGCAGGATTGTAATGGCTCTTTGTCGTTTTGCGTAGACCCACATAAACATAGAGATCGCCAAATGGAGTTATTTGCCTAACACTCAGACAGTGACATTGTTATTGGATTAGAAATTATATAGCTAAAATGTATCAATTTATAAAAGCCACACATTTAATTTGTGTGCATATTTTTTCCTGATTGATTTTGCTTAGACAATGAATTCCAATCTTGGATGGATTATTTGCCCTATGCTTGCACGCTGCCGTACCTCATAATGTCTGGAAATAAGGTGATCTGTTTGAAGTTAAGCTTGCTTCAGGAGTTCAAAAATATTTAATAGTGTTTTTGATTGACGACTTGGCTTGTCCAGGTTCCATAATTACTACAGCAGTGTCCCCCACGTGGAAAAGTGTTTAGGCTTTTACATGCATGTTAACAATAAGATACAAACTTGAACTAGATATTTGCTGAAAGGTGGCTTCTAATATAATGCAAAAATTAGTATGGAGCATGTTTACCTTTCTTTGTCCTATGTTGAATTAGCAAAGCATTGATCTTAAATGTATGCACAATGCAACTCAGAATCTTTTGCATTTATGACTATTTTAATGCAATTAATATATTTATCACTGAATCCCAAGGTCTGACAACGTTTTCAAAGATAATGCGAGGTGATCTGATCAAAGGCATTTTTAGAAATTTGGTATTTACAAAGCTAGCTTGGAATCAGGTTTTCTTAGTGTGATAAATGTTGAGGTGAGAAAGTAAGTTAGCTTTGTATTTTACATTATGTTCAAATGATGCAGTATTGGGACAATGAATGTTATAACTACTAGAAACCGTATCCCCATATTTGGAGTTGCTATATAGATCTACAATGATTTAATTCCAATATTGTTTATAACAATAGTAAATGTCCTATGTTTGCTTCATCGTAGAGGGCTCTTCTGCCCTACATCATCACTACTCAGACACTAGAAGCAAGATTTTATTCAGTGAAGCGAGGTGCCCATCTATCCTTCCAGCTTTGCACTTAGTTTGTTGTGATTTTTACTTGTTATTGTGTCAAAGAGGCTTTCTCAAGTTTTGACCCACATTATATCCAAATATTTATTGGCAGGTGTAAATTGATGTATCTATCTCAATGCTCGTCTTTGAACTAAACTAATTCCAAGTAAAATGTGTTTTTAGAAAATTCTTAGGGGCATATTCAAGAGCCCCTAGTGCCACCGGAGTATCACTTTTCGTGATGCTTCGGTGGCGCAATGCCCTGCGCCGTATTTACAAGGTGAGGTTAAGCCACTTTCTGTGGCTTAACGCCACCTTGTAAATATGGCCCCTTCACATGATGCACTTTTCGTAGAAGGGGCTTGCAATGGGTGTTGCTGTGGGCGTGCCACAGCAACACCCATTGCATTTTGACGCTGCCTCAGATTTATGAGTTTTTGTAAACCTGAGGCAGCGCAAAATCGAACACCATCCCAGCGGTGTCGTTAGCATGGCACAACGAGGAGAAATGCTTTAATTTCTCCTCATTTTTTGCTCTTTCTGTGTGTGCTGCGTTCTGCAGCACACATAGAAGGAGCAAATCGCTCTGTAACCCCTTCGCTGCCAGGCCTTTTTTTTGGCTATTTAGAGCAGTTCGCGCTTAGGCCCTCATAACTTTTTGTTACCCATGCCAAATTTGCGACCTTTTTTTCCAACATTCTAGGGATTCTAGAGGTAGCCAGAGTTTATGGGTTCCCCTGAAGGAGACCAAGAAATCAGCCAAAATACAGCTAAAGTTTTTTTTTTTTTTTTTTTTTTAATAATGGGAAAAAAGGGCTGCAGAAGAAGGCTTGTGTTTTTTTCCATGAAAATGGCATCAACAAAGGGTTTGCGGTGCTAACATCACCAGCTTCCCAGCTTTCAGGAACAGGCAGACTTGAATCAGAAAACCCAATTTTTCCACAATTTTGGCATTTTACTGGGACATACAGCGTTTTTACTATTTCTTTGTGCTTTCAGCCTCCTTCCAGTTAGTGACAGAAATGAGTGTCAAACCAATGCTGGGTCCCAGAAACCTAAACATTTGTGAAAAGTAGACAAACTTCTGAATTCAGCAAGGGATAATTTGTGTAGATCCTACAAGGTTTTCCTACAGAAAATAACAGTTGAAATAAAACAATATTGAAATTGAGGTGAAAAACAGCCATTATTCTCAACGTTTTACTCTGTAACGTTTTTCCTGCAATATCAGATTTTTGAAAGCAATATACCATTAAGTCTGCTGGACTCTTCTGGTTGCAGGGAATTATAAGCTTGTAGGTTCATCAAGATACCCAGAGCCAATAAACGAGCTGCACCTTGCAATGGGTGTTCATTCTATACTGAGTATACAGTAATTCATTTGCTGAAATATAAAGAGTGAAAATTAGGTATCAAGAAAACCTTTGTATTCCCAAAATGAGCACAAGATAAGGTGTTGAGAAGCAGTGTTTTTTTGCACATCTCTGACTTCCGGGGTGCCCATACTAGCATGTGAATTATGATTTCTCAAAAAGATGTCTTTATTACACACTGTCTTACATTTGGAAGGAAGAAATGTAGAGAAAGAAAAGGGGCAATAACTCTTGTTTTGCTATTCTGTGTTCCCCCAAGTCTCTCGATAAAAGATGGTACCTCACTTGAGTGGGTAGGCCTAATGCTCGCAACAGGAAACGCAACGCAGCACATCACATTTTTACATTGAAATCTGATGTCTTTTTTGCAAAGGGCCTAGCTGTAGATTTTGGCCTCTAGCTCAGCCGGCACCTAGGGAAACCAAAACTGTGCATTTTTTAAAACTAGACACCTAGGGGAATCCAGGATGGGGTGACTTATGGGGCTCTCACCAGGTTCTGTTACCCAGAATCCTTTGCAAACCTCAAAATGTGGCCAAAAAGAATACTTTTTCCTCACATTTCGGTGACAGAACGATCTGGAATCTGAGAGGAGCCACAAATGTCCTTCCACCCAGCGTTTCCCCAAGTCTCCTGATAAAAAAGGTACCTCACTTGTGTGGGTAGGCCTAGCGCCCACGACCGGAAAAGCCCCAAAACACAATATGGACACATCACATTTTCCCAAAGAAAACAGAGCTGTTTTTTGCAAAGTGCCAAGCTGTGGATTTTGGCCTCTGGCTCAGCCGGCACCTAGGGAAACCTACCAAACCTGTGCGTTTTTGAAAACTAGACACCTAGGGGAATCCAGAATAAGGGTGAATTGTGGGGCTTTCACCAGGTTCTGTTACCCAGAATCCTTTGCAAACCTCAAAATTTGGCCAAAAAAAACACTTTTTCCACAAATTTCAGTGACAGAAAGTTCTGGAATCTGAGAGGAGCCACAAATTTCCTTCCACACAGCGTTTCCCCAAGTCTCCCGATAAAAATGGCACCTCACTTGTGTGGGTAGGCCTAATGCCCACGAAAGGAAATGCCCCAAAACACTATCTGGACACATCAAATACAAAAATTCCAGTTTTTTTTTTGCTGGGGGGGGGGGGGTGTGGACCTACGTTTTTGGTCCTCTGCTCAGCAGCCATATAGGGAAACCCACCAAACCCAAACATTTCTGAAAACTAGACATCCGAGGGGAGTCCATTGCAGTGTGACTTGCGTGGATCCCCCAGTGTTTTCTTACCCAGAACCCTCAGCAAAGTTACAATTTAGCAACTAAATCACTTTTTTCCCTCATTTCTGTGTGGGATCACCGCACCGGGCCAAATTTTCTACCACTTAACATTCCTCTCAGTCTCCCGGTAAAAATAATACCTCACTTGTGTAGGTGGGCCAAGTGCCTGTGACAGGGAAGAGCCATAAACGTCAACATTGAGGGGGAACCAAAGCGGATGCAAAAGGGCAGTTTGAAAAAAAATATTTTTAAGCAGACAAGTGGGGCAGAATTTATATCGGTATAGATGTGACAATGCTGGGTGGTAGGAATTTTGTGGATTCCTGCAGATTCCGGAAGGTTCCATCAGAAAAATGTGTGATTTCCAGCAAAATTGGAGGTTTGCAGGGCATTGTGGGTAAGAAAATGGTGCGGGTGCATGTGAGCAAACCACCCTGGACTCACCCAGATGTTTAGTTTTGAGATGTGTCTAGGTCTGGTGGATTTGTCTACATGGCAGTGTCCCAAAGTCCAAAAAGTGCAGCCCTCACCATTCCAAGTAGGACAATTTTGAGAGTTAGCCAAGCTCTCATGGCCCAAATGTAAAACCAAAACCCAAAGTAATCAAATGTCCTCTTGCTTGCTGTGGGATAAGATGTTTTAGTGTGCATGGGAGAGCTGAAAGACTGTTACCCCCCTTCAGTTGGGGTGGGGGCATAATTATGTCCATACTGGTTGGTAGCCACCAGCCCACTATTTTTTTTTATTCCCTGGCATCTAGTAAACTTTCTCCCCCCCCCTCCCCCACCGGGAGTGAATCAGGGGTAATTGCCCCATCTCCCCACCGGTGGCCGGAACAACTTTGTCCCCATTTATTTGGGGTGGGGGTATGACAATACTCCCATCCTCTTCTTTTTTTTTTTTTTTTTTTAAATCTTCCCCGGTGTCTGGTGGGGTTTCTGCCCCCCTGCGGGGTAGATGAGCCTTACAAAAATAGGCCAATCTGCCCCCAAGGGTGGCAGAAATGGCCTAAAATAAATTTACCCCCCAGGGAAGCGACCCTTACGTGAAATCGGCGTAAAAAAAAAACCCTGGTGTCTAGTGGTTTATGCCCAATGGCCCAAGAAAAATAGGCGGGCAGAAATGGCCTAAGATACATTTGCCCCCAGGGGAAAGACCCTTGCCTGAGGGATCGCTCCCCATCTGAAAAAACAAATAAACAAATTGCTGGTGCCTAATGGTTTCTGCCACCTTGGGGGCAGAAATGGCCTAAAATTTGCCCCCCCAGGGGAGCGACCCTTGCCTAAGGGGTCGCTCACCTTAGGTGAAACTGACCTAAAAAAAAAAAAAGTCCCTGGTGACTAGTGGTTAAAATAGGCCGATTGCCCCCAAGGGGGCAGAAATGGCCTAATTAAAAAAAACTGCCCCCTGGGGAGAAAAAAACTGCCCCCTGGGGAGCGACCCTTGCCTAAGGGGTCGCTCCCCTTATGCCAATTAAATTTAAAAAAAGAAAATCCCTGGTGTCTAGTGGCTTCTGCTCCCCCTGGGGGCTGATCGGTCTAATCAATATAGGCCGATCTGCCCCTGGGGGGGGGGGCATAAAAGACCTAAAAATAATTTGTCCCCCTGGGGAGTGGCCCTTGCCCAAGGTGCCGCTCCCCTTATACACATACATAAAAAAACAAAATCCCTGGTGCCTAGTGGGCATTTCTGCAGCCCGATCGCATCGCGATTGTGCTGCAGAAATGCTCAGAATGATATCAAAAGAAAGGAAAGGCCTTTCCTTTCTTTTGATGTCCCTGCCTGCCCCCTCCTCCCGAGCGGAAGAGAAATGCTTAGCATTTTTCTTCCGCATCAGCGCGATGGGAGGTGACCTCTGATGAGGTCAGCAAGTGATCGCGTGCTGACATCATCAGATGTCACCTTCGGGGGTTGAAGGGGAAGCGATTCCCCTTCCAACCCTGACCTGGGGGGGTGGTCCTCAGGGGGGAACGCTACCACCTCCCCTGAGGGTTGGTCCCAGGACGTAATGGTTGCATCTGTGGCGCCTGAGCACCTCAGCCACGGACGTAACCATTACGTCCTTGGCGGGTAAGGGGTTAAGATTGTTTTTGTGCAGTAAGTATTCCTTCCTGCACAAAAACAATCACCCCCTCAACGCAGCCATCCTTGCACTATAGTGCAAGGGTTGCTGCATTGGCACACGGCAGCAAATGTAGTGCCGCCACGGGGAAACACAGGGGTGCGCTGTATTCTAGTAAATACAGCACATGCCTGCATTTTGAAAATGGCGGTGCATGACGCTGCCAAATTTGCTGCAGCGTGACGCTATGTCATTTTCTGTTAAATCTGGTCCTCAATGTGCCATTCACAAAAGGAGACTGAAATCTCAGGAACAGGTAGAATGCTGTACTACTTACTTGAAGAACCTTTTCCTGTGTGTATTATATTTTGACGGCATGTTACAATGCTTGTACTATATGCAGAGCTACGAGTAATATGAGATTGTGCGCTGTTTACTGCATGACTATCATTTACTGCCCTTGCCACATAATCCACCATCTGCCATATAGTTTGCAGATTTCAGCAAAAAAGATAAAAGGTTCTAGGTCTAAAAGATCACAAGTCAGCAAAAAGACCCACACAGGGGCATACTCTTTGCATAGGTCAGCGGTTCACTTTACAACTGTTGATTCTGCATTTAGGTTTTTAACTGTAGTAATGAGGTTAGGTGTTTGCCCAGAGTACTTAGGTGTGATCAAATGTCACAGTAGTAACATAATACTTCGACAGAATGTGACACATCATGCTGCATAATTTGCCTTTTCATGACACATAATTTAGTCAACACTGCCACATAATTTGGACCCGAATTGCTGATTGCACTGAGGTGAGGTGGTTTGGATTGGCCTGGGGTGAACTAGATTGTAGTCAGGTGGGGTGGATCGGTTTTGGATGTATCGGTTTGGAGTGGGGTGGAGTGCATTGGAGTGAGGTGCATTGGATTGATTGGGGTGGATTGACTTGAGTGTGTTGGAGTGGATTGTGGTGGATTGGTGTGTGTTGGATTATATTGGAGGAGAGTGGGTTGGATTGGATTGGATTTGAGTGGGGTGTTTGAATTGGATTGGAGAGGCTTGGATTGGATTGGAGTGGGGTAGACTGGATTGAATTGGATTAGATTAGAATTGGGTGGATTGGATTGGAGTGGGGTGCACTGGGATTGAGTGGAATGGATTGGATTGGGATGAGGTGAGCTGGATTGGATTGGATTGGGGGTGGGGTAGATTGTTTTGGATTGGAGTGGGATGTTTGGGATTGGAGTGGGCCGCAAAGGAGTGGGACATATTGAAGTGGGGCCAATTTAAATAGATTGGAGTAGGGCAGGTTATTTTTGATTGAAGTGGTGCAGATTGGAGTGAGAAAGATTGCTTTGGATTGAAGTAGGGCAGACTGTTTTGATTGGAATGGGGGCGATTGGAGTTGGGTGGACTGGAGTGAGACAGATTGTCTTGAATTGGAGTGGGGCAGATTGTTTTGAATTGGAGTGAGGCAGATTGAGGTGGGGCAGATTGGAATGATCAGATTGTATTAGGGTGGATTGAATTGGAGTGGGGTGGACTGGGTTGGTGTGGAATGGCTTGGATGGGACAGGGGTGGACTGGATGGGAGTGGAGTTGATTGGAGTGGGATGGAGTGGGGTGCATGTATGCACCAGAGGTTGGCACATAATACCCAGGGGAGAGGAGGTTGGTTTGTTCCATGCACCACGTAATACAACCAAGCCACCTTGGCTGCGATTGGTGGTGCAATGGTTATATATACATTTTTCATTGGAGCACATATACTGGACCTTTAAGCGCTCCTGGGCCCCCTGTTTTTTGTCCTCTGATGCAATATATCTGCTACGACCTGCATCCTCTCCTTATCTGCTTATTCAGTCATTGAGCGGGACTGGCGTTTTCGGGTGTGCCGGCTGCTTGACCTCTGTGCCTCCCAGCACCCAGTAAGAGATTTGCCATTTGGTTCAGTCGATCCTCCTTTCGTGCGTATCAAGGTCCAGAACTCCTCCCAAACACATCAGGTGTTTGGAAGAAATGTATTTTGACTCCCTCAATCACTCACAATTTAGTGTGGAGGAGGAGATCATATTTCAAGGCCAAGAAGTGCAATTGCTGTTTGTCTGCCACCCAGGAACTACGCCACCGCTGCACCTATGCTGTGTAATATGGATAGGACTTTTTCATGGCCCCCTCCTGGTCCATTGACTCTGAATGTTTGCAGAATTAAATTTCGGTCTCTATTATTGAGAAGGCATGCTTCCACAAGTAGATGGGCTGCTCTAGGTGGTGAGGGCCTCCCCGGCACCCAGTGGGCACATTCAGTAGAGAACAATTTAGGAGCCTTCCCAGTCAGGACAGTATTAATGAGCCTTTGTTCCAGCAACAGTTTCATGTTTGGGCCCTCTGCTCCCTCAGCGAGGCCAAGAAAACGAACAATATTGCATTGTGAGCTTTCCTAAGCATTCTCAGCTCTCAACTGCAGGCACGCAATGTCGGCCCTCATGAGTTGCTTCTGGGATTCTAGTTCCTTCAAGGTGTGGCACATTACAGTAAAAGCAGATTTCATGTCCTCAACCCTGTCGGTGAGCTTCCTGTGATCAGCACATAACAGGAAACAAAGTAACAGTGTCAATCTTGGTCTCCAACGTAGTTTTGGTGTCTTATATCACCAACAGTATTTTGTCAAACTCCTCTAAGTGGTTCCTCAGGGTGGTTTCCAGCTGGCTTAGGGGGTTCCCACTCTGCATTGTCTGCCAGGGTAGTGCGTTATGTCTTTACAGAGTATGACAGTGGCCCGTCCCCTTGGACTTCACCATCATGGAGGGAACGCCACCACAAATGCTGTGCTGCGGGCACTTCCACTTCCCTGAGCGCACCCTTAGAGGTTTCACTATGATGCCTGTGCCCACCTCATTTCACACACCCATACATTAGGCTCACAAGGGAGCAACCTTCAATTCAACCCAGGGAGTGGAGCCTGGGCAGGCCTCTTCAGTGTGCGGGATGACTGCAGTCTCCTGCCTCCCGACCTGTCCTGCAGCATACCTTGCAGGGTCAGTAGATCCAACGTTCTTCCGCTTCGGAGACAAGTATAGATGACACTCATCTGGTCTGCTTATCTGTAGTCCACAGGGAAGTTTCCCAGGGTCAAGGGGAGGGCCCAGTCCAAACAAACCCTCTTGGACCAACACAGCCCTCAGTTACAGGCTAGCAACAGCAACCTCCATTCCTGTGCAGTGCTTGTGGCCGACCCTCACAATAGGTCTTGGAGCGTGGGAGGGCTGGGTGCGGGTTCTTACATGTTCATTGGACCCTGCCGGGCCTCCTCCATGGACCTTTCTGCCCTCTGTCGTTGGCCCTGCCACAAGATCAGCACGACCTCGAGCAGTCATCCCCTGGTGAGCGTTCCTCCCTGCTGGAGCCCGATTCCTTCGCTCAGCCGACCCCGGCTGGCAGTCCTTTGCCTCTGATTGCCATGTAGAAGGTGCGGCCACTCACGCCGCATTCCATGGCTCCTGAAGGCCGAATCCTCGGGGCTGCTGTGCGCCGGTCCTGTGGTCCCAAGAAATGAGAGTGCCCCTCAGTGGGTCTGGGAGGGAGTGGTGGACTGGGGAAAAGGGGCCCTCCGGATCCCAGTCTTAGAATGATACAGGATTTACATGGGACACATTGTGGAGCTCAGAAAGAAGCGTCAGCAGCAGCTGCCATCATGGCCACAGCCCCCATCATGAGGAGTTTTTTGAAGACTCTTCTTCAGCCTCCATTCTGAATATTGGCTTATGTAATTGAGATCACGTCCTTTTGTAAATGACAAGAGAACGATCTCTTGTTAAAATATTTTACCAGAACTTCTATGAATAATGTTTAATATGTTTTACAATCCCTAAATAAATATATGATATAGTAGCACACTTCTGAAGGTATCTTGGTCTCTGTATATGTCACAGCAATGTGTTTTTCTAATTAAAATTCAAGGAACTTAGCGACAAACTGCTAAAGAACCCAGCAGGTAAAAACATGTGGATAGCCTGCACATGAGAATAAAGAATGAATGCAGTTCCTAAATTGTAAGTAAAAAAAAGTGCAAGGACCCTCGTCAGGAGGCCACTTCTGCTTACTGCCAATCACAGGAACTATTAACCATCACTCTCCTACAAGTGTGACAATTCTGAGTATTCCAGGCCTCCAAAGCAACAAGAATGGCTTTAAACAACTTCTGTTGAGTTTGTCTATAAAATAGACCTACAGCACCATGCGGAAAACTGTCATAAGTGCTGGTGTTGACAAGTGCGGGTGGTGAGTATCAGAAACCACCTGCTCAAATTATTCACTGACTGAATGCAAGCAAACAGTTCTGCCTCATTCACAAAGACTTTTGCCAAGAAGGAGTAAAGAGATATTAAACTAAAGTTGCATATTTTACATGTGTAAGAAATTAAGCCATCTGCCCCTGTGCCTAATTATTGCTTAAAACACATAGGCGGATATTTATGAGAGGCCTGCGCCACTGTTGCGTCATTAATTCTGACACGATGGTGTCCATATTTACAGGTCAACAGATATGACCAAATGAGTCATTTTTGGTAGGCCTGCGTTGAAAAATACCTGCACCAGAACCAGCTGCCCCACATAGAGATTAAAATATGCAAGGTATGCGTTCCCTCATAAAATGTATTGTAAAACTGATGCGGGGATAGTTATGGTTTTGGGAATGTGTAGCCCATCGTCAGCAAGGGGCGTGCACAGCCTGAAATACGTTAAAATGCTTGTGCATTGGCACCACAGGTGTATGAAATGACACTGTGATTCTGGTACATAAAGACAAGCCACATGAAAAATGTGGCAAGCTCAATTACGCCGTGGAGGTGCTCATTCTGAAGCTGTGAGTTCCTACCCTCTGTCCTGCACGCCATCATCCACTTCACACCCCAGTACCTTTCCTTCCCCAAGACACAACAACAGCAGCTGGATATCAAACAAGGTTTCTATGCCATTGGAGGATTTCCCCATGTAGTAGGTGCCATGGGTTTCACGCATGTGCAACTGGTTCCTCCTGCAGCAACATCACATCTGTACAGGAACCTGAAGCACACATACTCCATCAACATCCAGGCCATCGTTGACCACCTTGGGATATTTACCAGTGTCCTGGCATGGAAGTGCTCATTCTGCCTACATCTTTCGACACCGCCTCATCAATTAGCGTTGCCAGAATGGCTGATATGGGAAAGTCATACTTGTTGGTAAGTAAATCTGAGGTACACAACAGACCTACTCACAAAAATAAATGTCTGCCATAGCACACATCACTGTGTCTGTAGATGGAGCTAGGTCCATATATACATGAACCATGCACCATGTTAGATATGTAATTCTAACCCCTAAATCAGACATGTTAAGATGCCTTGTATGCCTTTGAATGCTGTAAAAATCAGGTACAAAATGCAGTGCTGTGCAAAATGCAGTGTTGCATCACTGTGCGCAAGGGAGAGCCTCCATGGGCGTTGTGTGGGTGCCTCCATGCAACTCCCATGACATGACAGTCAACGTACACACATACACATAGGTTCTAAGCTGCACTGACATATGTAACCATTGTGAAGCCTCACCTGTTCTGTGGTCTAAGTTGCCTAAAATCTAAGCATATGATTCCTACAATGGGAAACAAACAAAGTCTAACACAATGCTGGCAAGCATGTCATACATACGTCATACATCAGTCATGAACATAGATTGATTTGCAATCTGGACAAGGCACCACAGTGTAATCTCAATACCAGTGTCAGCATACCATCGGTACAGCAACGCTGAAAGGACCAAGGCATAGAGGTTTACAATCACCTACAGGTTATAGTCCTACACATACATGTGATAACTAAAGAACTGTACTGAGGTCTGTGGCAGACAGATACAACATGATTGTGTCCTACATAGAGAGGCCCAACATACCAATACCTATATCTCAATCCAAGTGACCATCACAAATTGTCTGATGAAAAGCGACAGTTGGAGGCTAACAATACATTTTACAACTATCCAGGTAACATGTCAGAAATGCACCACATGTACACTAACATTTCTAATGCTAATGTAAGTGAACAATTTAAACACTGTGTCATTGTCATGTAGGGCAGCAACAACATCAGTAGCTCCACAGGAACATATGT